>NC_030814.1:92003733-92638780 GCF_001704415.2 Capra hircus | reverse complement strand
GTCCTCAGGCAGAACACATAATACATTGTTGTTATATAATCCTTGTAAAGAGCAGGTCTACTCCCATAATTTACAGAATTAGCCAGAAGGTTTAATCCAGAGACTGTCCTCAGGCATAATACATTGTTGTTATATAATCCTAGGTAGAGAAGGAAAAAAAAGTTTGTCCTTTCTTCCTCCTTGAGAATTCCAGACCCCTCTCTCCTTGGGGACCCCTAGACTTCTTATCAACCTGCCTAGGAAATGACTCTCTCAAAGCGATAACGGCACCCCTTATCCTATCAAAAGGGTCAAAATGTAAGGCCGGACCCCGGGGACGTGATGAGCCACCCCTCTTCTCTCCCAACCCTAATAACAAAAGGGTCCTCCCAGATCCCGGGGACCAACGACAGCACACTTCACCAGCTAAAGCCACCCCACCCCAGCCACGTAGAAGGACCTGTCAGCCCGCGACGCCTCGGCCTGGCGACCTATCTGAACCCTCGTCCATCTAGCCTGACCATCTCTCGCAACGAATGTATAAAAACCACCCCCAACACGGTCCGGGCTCGGACTTCCTTGACCTGCCTCGTTCGGGTCCGGGAACCCCGCCCGGGAGTGCTTCCCATTAAAGCCTGTTAGACACTCTTTTCGGTGTCCTGGTCTTTACCTAACATCCTTCAGAAAGAAAAGAGAAATTAAGATATTTCCAGATTGTTATGCACAGAGCCCATATCTCCATACTGACCGAGAGAGCAAGTCCACCACAGTAATGCAAAGGCAAGAAGGGAGTTTATTTCTAGCGCGCTAGGGCCCAAGTCTCATCCAGCACAGTGGAATCCGACAAGAGCCCCGAACAAAGGAGTATGGCGGCTTATATACAGGCAGTTCTTTGTCTCAGTTACAGGAGTAGCTGGCGTTACATGATTAGCCAGGCAGGATGAGCGCATGTCCTGTCTCTTTCTAGTTGGTGTGTGCGGGAAGTCTTCCTAATTTGGTCAAGGAATGTTCTGTTAAGGAAACATGACTCAGGTCGTGGAGCCCATCGTTTGGTCCCTAACACTCCCCCCTGTCCTTAGATCATATAGAGGAATCTTTCTCTCGGTCCTGAGACACAGTTTGATATTGTTGCTGAAGCACAAACAGCTGTACTGTATTTATGCGTTCTTTTTCCCAATCAGAGTACGGAGGTACGGGTCCTTTAAATGAGAAGTTAAGCAAGTCCCGATTTCCTACATCCCACCGTCTATACCCTGGACTCTCCGACCCATCATTGGAAGTTACGCAGTCCCAAGATTTACAATAAGAGTCCTGTATCCCTTCACAGATCTTCCAGTTATGCCTGGGCGCACCTGGACATGCCCAGAATGCATGATTCTGGAGTTTGCCCCTCTTCCAGGGTACATTCACCACCGGCTTAAGGTCAAAGTATAAGTCTGGCCGCCAAATATTTGGTGGATGTATTGCAGTGGTGGAGTTAAGCATCTCACGTGTTAGTCCATTTTGCAGTTTCCAGGTGATTTTGACGGGTTGGTGCGGGTTCACGCTGGCAGCTTCGGACCAGAGTAACATGGTCATCCATAAGATGGTCCAAACGAGTTGTCTTAGTCCTGTCGACGACCCCAGAGCTTCAGCCTCAGGGGAGTGGACGGGTGCAGAGACGCTTCCCATTCCTTTTTAGCGTCTTCCTGCTCTGCTGAAGTAGCTGGGCGTACGTGGTTGCAATGCACCCAAGGCCCGATACCGTCGACCTTTAGGGCAGTTGGGGTGGTAAAAAGAACAACATAAGGACCCTTCCATTTGGGTTCTAGTGCCTTGGTTTGGTGCCTTTTGACCCATACCCAATCTCCTGGGCCAATGTCATGTGAGGGAATAGTTCCCTTATTTTGACCCACATGTATTTCCCGGAGCAGTTTTCAGACACGAGAGTGCACCTTGCTTAAGGCCATCAAGGCCTCTTGGAATTGTCCCAACGTGGGAGGCAGTAGTTTCTTCCCTTCAAATATTGGACATACAGGGGGAGGTCTCCCATACAGAATTTCAAATGGGGTCAGATTAAGTTGATAAGGAGTATTACGCGCACGGAAGAGGGCAAAGGGAAGGAGGGTCACCCAGTCCCCACCAGTCTCTATAGCCAATTTAGTTAAAGTTTCTTTTAGGGTCCGATTCATTCTTTCTACTTGCCCTGAGCTCTGTGGACTGTATTCACAATGTAACTTCCATTTAGTCCCCAGGGCTAGGGCAAGGCTCTGAACTATTTGACTCACAAGAGCAGGTCCATTATCAGAGCCAATGGTCACCGGCAGGCCAAACCTGGGAACTATTTCTTCTAAAATCTTTTTTACCACTATCATCGCGGTTTCTCCCTTTGTAGGAAAAGCCTCCACCCACCCTGAGAAGGTATCCACCAACACTAACAAGTACCGGTAACCATACTTGCCTGGCCTTACCTCGGTGAAATCTATTTCCCAGTGTTGCCCTGGTCCTTCTCCCCAATACCTCAGTCCTGCATGTTGTCCTTTTCCTGGCCTCATCTGTTGACACCCCTTACAAGCATGCGCTATGTTCTTTACAGTTGTCTGGTGCTGGGGAAATCACAGGCGTGCAGTTTGAAAGAGCATCAGAGTCTTCTTTTCTCCCAGATGAGTAGACAAGTGTAAATGCTCACATAGTTGCCGTCCCAACTGAGCAGGGAGTATCAAGTAGCCGTCTGAGTCTCGGTACCATCCATCTTCACCTTTTTGAAGGTTGGTGTGTTCTTGGACCCAAGCAAGGTCTGTGGATGAATACTCAGGGGTTGGGGGCAGAGTTCCCATACCTGGAGGTGGAAGTCCGATCGCCAACACAGGGGTGATGAAATCATCAGCTACTTTTCGAGCTGCCAGGTCTGCGGCACGATTCCCTCGTGCTGTGGGGCTGTCACCCTTCTGATGTCCAGGTACATGTACTACTGACATAGCCCGAGGCATCTCTACAGCCTCTAAAAGTCTACGGATTTCAAGCAAATTTTTAATTTCTTTTCCTTCAGCTGTCAAAAACCCCCGTTTCCGATATATTGGGCCCCGGATGTGTACCGTGCCAAAAGCATAGCAACTGTCAGTGAAAATAGTTATTCTTTATCCTTTGGCTCTCTCTAATGCTTGAATCAGGGCAATTAACTCTGCCTTTTGTGCTGAGGTATCTGGGGGAAGGGCCTTTGCCCATATCGTCTGTCCAGAGTCATCTACTACTGCGGCTCCCGCCCGTCTCTGTCCATCTTTCACATAACTGCTGCCATCTGTGAACCATTTTAGCTCACTGTTATCCAGTGGAGTATCGGTTAAGTCCTTTCGTGTTGCTGTTACCCCGGCCAGTATCTCATCACAATCATGGAGGGGGCTATTTTCCTCTGGATTGGGCAAAAGAGTGGCTGGATTTAGAGTGCAGGGCATTTGGAAATGAATCCGTGGGGTGTCAAGTAGCAAGGCCTGGTAGTGCATCAAGCAGGCATTAGAAATCCATTTACCTGGGGGTTGCTTTAAAACTCTCTCTATGGCATGAGGAGTGTAGACAAAGAGTCTCTGTCCATAAGTCAGTTTATCAGCATCGTGGACTAAGAGCACGGTGGCCGCGATGATACGGAGGCAAGGTGGCCATCCGGCTGCCACTGGGTCCAGTCTCTTGGAAAGGTAAGCTACAGGTCGCTTCCATGGTCCCCATCTCTGTGTTAGTACCCCTTTTCTTATCCCCTGCTTTTCATCTACAAATAATTGGAAAGGCTTAGATGGATCAGGGAGGGCAAGGGCAGGAGCTTCTAGCAAGGCTTGCCTGAGCTCTTGGAAGGCCTCTTTCATTGGCTCAGTCCATTTCCAGTCTTTGTTTTCTTTGGTCCCTTCATATAGGGGCCTGGCCTTTTCTGCAAACCCCAAGATCCATAACCGGCAATATCCCACAGTTCCCAGAAATTTTCTCACTTGTCTAGGGTTAGCCGGCTCAGGGATCTGGAGGATGGTTTCTTTCATAGCCTGTGTTAGCCACCTCTGGCCCTGTTTTATCTTATAACCGAGGTATGTAACCTCTTGCTTGGCAATCTGGGCCTTTTTGGCACTGGCCCTGTAACCTAAAGTCCCCAAGGTTTGGAGAAGGTCACCTGTTGCCTCTTGGCACTCTTTCTCTGTAGCCGCTGCCAGCATAAGGTCATCAACATATTGTAATAAAACAATGGTAGGGTGTTCAACCCGATACTCACAGAGGTCTTCGTCTAGGGCCTCATTAAATAACATGGGCGAGTTTTTGAAACCCTGTGGTAAGCGAGTCCATGTCAGCTGCACAGCGGTCTGACCACCGTCTTCCTGCCATTCGAAGGCAAAGATCTCTTGGCTTGCGGGGGCAAGAGGCAAACTGAAAAAGGCATCTTTTAAATCTAAAACAGTATACCCAATGTAGTTTGGAGGCAAGTTGCTTAGCAATGTATAAGGGTTAGGAACCGTAGGATGAATATCACTCACCCATTTGTTGACTTCTCGTAGATCTTGAACGGTCTAAAATCAGTTCCCCCAGACTTTTTCACAGGCAACAGGGGAGTGTTCCATGGGGACTGGCACCTTTTCAGGACCCTAGCGTCTATGAAGTGTTGTATATGAGGAGTAATTCCTTGCCGAGCCTCTTGACTCATGGGATACTGCCGTACCCTCACCGGGGAAGCACTGGCTTTCAGTTCCACAATTATAGGGGGCCTCTGTTTGGCCAGTCCCATTCCTGCTGTTTCAGCCCAGGCCTGAGGGTATCTTTGAACCCATGGTTGCACTTCGGGGCTTATTGTCGCTGGGGCCTCTGGCAAGTAGAGTCTGTATTCATCTTTTAATGCCAGAGACAGGACCTGAAGAGGATGCCCGGTCCCATCTAAAACCGACACTTGTCCGTGGTCAAAATGAATTTGGGCATTCACTTTAGACAGTAAATCCCTTCCCAACAAGGGTGCTGGACACTCAGGTATCACCAGAAAAGAATGGGTTACCTGGTGGGCCCCCAAGTTCACATGCCGTTTTGTAGTCCATCCATATCGTTTAGTCCCAGTTGCTCTCTGCACCCAGCTACTTTTCTTAGACATGGGTCCCATCTTTTTGGTTTAAGACTGAGTATTGGGCTCCCGTGTCCACCATGAAGCCAACCGGTTTCCTCTACACATTTATAGTTACCCAGGACTCGGGGAGGGCCTTCGAGCCCTGACCCCCCTAGTCGCTATCCTCACCCGCGTAGAGGATATGACTGTCTGGAGAGGGAGTCTCATTCTTGGGGTTCTTGGGCCCCTCTTTTAGACTTTTCTTGGGGCATTTATCTTTCCAATGTCCAAACTCTTTACAAAATGCACATTGGTTTTTCTCAAGCTTATGCCTTGTCGTTTTTCCTTCAGTTTTTGAGTCCAATTTTTCCCCTTTTTGGAACCTGTTTTTGTTTTCAACCCCAGCAAAAAATATCTGGGCCAGCTCTTTTTGATTTTTACGGTTTTCTTCAGCTCTAAATTCTTTCTTCTCTTCTAATGTGGTCCTCTCTCTCTTCTGGGGTCTCTCTATGATTAAAAACTCTCTCGGTTGCCCTCACTAGATCTTGCAAGGATTGTTCACTTAACCTCTCTATCTTTTGTAACTTTCTTCTAATATCGGGGGCTGCTTGATTTACAAATGCTAACATAACTGCCGCTCGTGACTCATCTGCCTGTGGGTCCATAGGGGTATACTGTCTAAAAGCTTCCATTATCCTTTCAAGGAAGGCTGCTGGGCTCTCATTTGGCTGCTGCCTCACTGAATTTATTTTGGCCAAATTAGTTGGCTTCCCGGCGGCAGCTCTAAGGCCGGCCATGAGTCTGGCGGTACACTCGGAGACTCTCCCTACCTTCAGGGCATTCGAAGTCCCAGTTGGGTCGCACCAAGGGGAACCCCTCCTCAATGAAGTTAGGCTGTATTGTGGGCCTCCCATCCACCTCTGGCACATTCTTCTGAGCTTCTGACAGGATCCGCTCACGCTCCTCTGTAGTGAAAAGCACCTGTAACAGTTGCTGACAATCATTCCAAGTGGGATTGTGAGTAAAAAGAATAGACTCTAAAAGATCAATAAGACCCTGCGGTTTTTCAGAGAAGGAGGGAGTCTGGGTTTTCCAATTGTACAAATCACTAGTGGAGAAGGGCCAATACTGATATGTCCGCTCTCCACCCTCTCTGGCTGGCCCCGCCCAGACCAGAAACGCGTGAACGGTGGAGGAGGGGACTTCTAGGTCTTCTTCCACTATGCTGGCCATTTCCCTTGTTCTTCCCCGAGTTCCCTGGGTGGGGCCCCCTTCTCTGGGAGGAGCTGAAGGCTCAGTTCTCCTCCCGGCTTCTCCCAATGAAACCTGTGGAACCTGTGGAAGCAAGGGCGGATGTGGATCCGCATACGGGGGTGGGAACAATTCAGTCTCCAGATCTATCAGATTAGGATACAGAGAAGATTCCTGGAAGACCGGCTTTAGTCAATTCTCATCCTTTTTTCCTTCATTTTCTTTGGAAGCCTTCATGACTAGCACCTGTGGGCTTGGTAAGGTTGGAGTTGGGAAAGAGGGACGGGGAGGTTTAGGAGGTTTAGAAGGAGGGAGAACAAATGGTTTAAGCCATTCCGATGGGTTTCTCACTAGATCCTGCCAGACCAGAATGTAGGGAGTCTGATCTGGGTGCCCGGCAGGACTAGGAGTAAGCACCCTCTCTAACTGCCTGGATAATTTGGGGATTGAAGGTTCCCTCTTGTGGCCATCCGACCTCAAAGATGGGCCACTCGGTGGAACAGAAAGTCACCAGTTTGCTCTTCTTCACCAGTAACGAAAGATTCTGAGCTCTAGACTTGAAATCAGAGAAGTGGTCAGTCATCAGAGACAGCGGAGTAGAAGTAGTCTGCCCCATGGGTACAGAGAACACGAACAACAACGAGACTCACACGGACAGTGCCGGCACACAGAGACACAGAAACGACACAACAAACAGATTCCAACTCTCAATATTACTTTCAGTCCTCTTTACAGCACTAGAAACCCCTTTTCTACTTGCAAGTGTCTTACCGTCAGGACATCCTCAGTGCCAGCTGCCCTCCCGGTACGCTACCGGGGACTCGGCCTCACGCTGGACTTGCCTCTGCACTTTACACCCAGATACCTCCCCAATACGATACTGGGCCCCGGACTTAATCTGGGCTTCTGCAACATTAGCACCGGTGCTCAGAGCTCTTATCTCCTAACGAGGTTACTCCCTTCTACCAGGAGAGTTGTCCTCCCCGGTGGGACAGAGATCCCGGACGAGCCCCCAAATGTTATGCACCGAGCCCGTATCTCCACACCGACCAAGAGAGCAAGTCCACCACAGTAATGCAAAGGCAAGAAGGGAGTTTATTTCTAGCGCACTAGGGCCCAAGTCTCATCCAGCACAGTGGAATCTGACAAGAGCCCCGAACAAAGGAGTATGGCGGCTTATATACAGGCAGTTCTTTGTCTCAGTTACAGGAGTAGCTGGCATTACATGATTAGCCAGGCAGGATGAGCGCATGTCCTGTCTCTTTCTGGTTGGTGTGTGCAGGAAGTCTTCCTAATTTGGTCAAGGAATGTTCTGTTAAGGAAACATGACTCAGGTCCTAGAGCCTGTCATTTGGTCCCTAACACAGATAAACAACAGCTGAGAAAATTCACTACCAGTAGCCCTGCCATAAATGTTAAAGGAAGCTCTTGGAGCTGAACGAAGGCACATGAGATAGTAACTGGAAGCCATAAGAAGAGATAAACACCAGCAAAGGTAACTACTTAGGTAAACGTAGAAGCCAATGTTATCATTTTGGTTCATTTGTTGTTGTTTAGTAGCTAGGTCATGTCCGACTTTTTTCACGGGACACCATGGACTGTAGCCCGCCAGGATCCTCTGTCTGCAGAATTTCCCAGGCAAGAATACTGGAGTGGGTTGTCATTTCCTTCTCCAGAGGATCTTCCTGACCCAGGGATCAAACCCACGGCTCCTGCATTGCCGGCGGATTCTTTACCACTCAGCCAACAGGGAAGGGCATTTTGGTTCATAACTCCTCCTTTTTTATATATTATTTAAAAGGCAAATGCACGAAACAATCATCATAAACCTATTTTAAAGGGAACACAAAGTATGAAGATGCAGCCTGTGACACTAACAATATAAAGAGGACTGGCACGCCTGAGACGAGGACTGCTCTCCAGGCTGTGAGCCATGAAGGCCTCACCTGGCAGCGCGGCCATGCCTCACAGCCGCCAACGTGACCTGCATCCACACCGCACCACCGGCTCCAGCGACAGCCCCCACGTGCCCAGACCCAGGCTGCAGCTGTTCTGCCAGCACCTTAAGCATCAGCGACCATCGCAGCCTCATGGAGTCTGTAGGCACCGACTAAAGCCGCCGCCATTCTGCCCCGCTGCAGCTTTTTCTCCAACTTTGATGGACAGTGAGGTCAGTCTGCAGCCACCAGTCAGGGGTGTGTTGAGGGAGTCAACCAGTGGTCGGTGTCAGGAGGCAGGCCACTAGGCTGGAAGGATAGTACCCCAGGAGAGCACACAGGTAAATCAAATAAATGCCCCCAAGCTGGGAATGAATGGATGAAATAAAAGGGGAAAAAATAAATGACAAAGGGAGATTTAAAAAAAGCTCCCTCTTGGAAATTCCCCGGCAGTCCCTTCATTAGGACCCTGAACTTCCATTGCAAAGGCCACAGGTTCAATCTCTGGTTAGGGAACTACGATCCCACAAGCTAGGTGGGACATGGCCAAAAGAAACTTCCTGTTTCCAGGAACCTCAATATTTGGTGTGCATGCAAATCACCTAGAGAATGTAAGTGTTCATCTTTAGGTCGCGTTACCTAGTATGCTTCTCTGAGGCTGGGAAATACTAGCGAATACTAAAATGAATAGTGGCGATGCTGAGCCCTTGTTTATTGAGAATGATGGGGAATTGAGTAGAGAGGTAAGGCTAGAAAGAGCGACAGGGACAGCCAATAAAATTGCCCTTTCTTTTATTACTATTTTTATTTATTATACTTTAACAACATAAAATAATTTTAAAATTGATAAGATATATCAAACTTCCCTGGTGGTCCAGTGGCTAAGGCTCTGCACTCAGTGCAGGGAGCACCGTTTCAATCCCTGGTCCAAAGAGATCCCAATGCCTGAAGGGCACCTAAGCCCCTGGCCACAGCTACTGAATCCCGAAGGCCACAGAGCCTATGCTTGACAACAAGAGACGGCTCCTCAAAGAGAAGCCAAGATAAGTCAACTAGAGAGTAGCTACAGCTCCCTGCAACTAGAGAAACCCCACCGACAGTAATGAAGACCCAGCACAGCCATAAATGGATACATAAAATTTTAAAAGTTAGTAAGATATATTACTATAATTCTTCACAAAAGAAACGTTCATTGTAGAAAATCTAGAAAAGGAAATCTAGTATAAGAAAAAAATAATAGTGAAAATCACAGAGATATCTATCCACTGTTAATGTTTGAATGAATTAGCATCCAGTCTTTAAAATATATTCAGGTGTATCTATATTTTTATACACAAATTGTTTGTATATTGCTTTCACTTAATAATAATAATACGTATATTTCCATATCAACAAAAAAGAGGGGTAGTGACAGGAATGTATAAGAGCAAAATGTTTTCATACTACTGAAAATGTTAGTACTATTAAAACTAAGTTGTTTTAAGCTTGCTGTGTTAATTGCAATCCCCAAGACAACCACTAAGAGAATAATTTTTGAATACAAAAGAAAGAGGAAAAAGAAGGGCAATCAAAAATGGTACACTTCAAAAAGTCAGTAATACCAAAACCAGGCAGTAACGGAGAAAATGAGCGACAAAACATGCACAGAAAACAAACAGCCAAATTGCAGAAGGAAATTCTTACATATGAATAATTGTTTTAAAAGCAAATGGATTAGGGACTTCCCTGGTCTAGTGGCTAAGACTCCCAACGCAGGGGGCCCAGGTCCCATTCTTAGTCAGAAAACTAAATCATTCTTAGTCAGGAAACTAGGGAACCACATGCTGTAACTACGAGTTCACATGCTGCAACTAAAAAAAAAAAAAAAAAAAAAAAATTCCCATATGTCACCACTAAGACCTGGCACAGCCCAATAAATAAATAATAAAATAAAAAGTAAATGGATTAAATTTTCCTAAAAGGCAGAGGTTGGGATATTGAATAAAGAAACACAGTTCATCTGTCCACACGAGAGTTACTTTAGCTACAAAGACACAGAGGTTGAGTGTAAAAAGATAGAAAAAGATGTTTCATCTAAGTCGTACCAAAGGAGAGCTGGAGAGGCTATATTATTGTCAGACAAAATAGACTTTAAAGTTTAAAAAAATCACAAAGCACAAAGAATGTTACATATTGGTGAAGGTTCAATGTGGTAAGAAGATACGACAATTATAAGCATATACATACCTAACAGAAACAAGACCAGGAGCTGACTGTGGCTCAGATCATGAACCCCTTATTGCAAAATTCAGACTTAAATCGAAGAAAGTAGGGAAAACCACTAGACCATTCAAGTATGACCTGAATCAAATCCCTTATGATTACACAGTGGAACTGACATATAGGTTCAGGGATTAGATCTGATAGACAGAGTGCCTGAAGAACTATGGACAGAGGTTTGTGCCATTGTACAGGAGGCAGTTATCAAGAACATCCCTAAGAAAAAGAAATACAAAAAGGCAAAATGGTTGTCTGAGGAGGTCTTACAAATAGCTGAGAAAAGAAGAGAGGCTAAAGGCAAAGGAGAAAAGGAAAGATATACCCATTTCAATGCAGAGTTCCAAAGAATAGCAAGGAGAGACAAGAAAGCCTTCCTCAGTGAACAATGTAAAGAAACAGAGGAAACCAATAGAATGGGAAAGACTGGAGATCCCTTCAAGATAATTAGAGATTCCAAGGGAACATTTCATGCAAAGATGGGCTCAGTAAACATGAGAAATGGTATAGACCTAACAGAAGCAGAAGATATTAAGAGGTGGCAAAAATACACAGAGGAACTGTACAAAAAAGATCTTCATGACCCAGATAATCATGATGGTGTGATTTCTCATCTAGAGCCAGACATCCTGGAATGTGAAGTCAAGTGGGCCTTAGAAAGCATCGCTATGAATAAAGCTAGTGGAGGTGATGGAATTCCAGTTGAGCTATTTCAAATCCTAAAAGACGATGCTGTGAAAGTGCTGCATTCAGTATGCCAACAAATTTGGAAAACTCAGCAGTGGCCACAGGACTGGAAAAGGTCAGTTTCCATTTCAATCCCAAAGAAAGGCAATGCCAAAGAATGTTCAAACTACAGCACAATGGCACTTATCTCACACGCTGGCAAAGTAATGCTCAAAATTCTCCAAGCCAGGCTTTAACAGTATATGTACCGTGAACTTCTAGATGTTCAAGTTGGGTTTAGAAAAGGCAGAGGAGCCAGAGATCAAATTGCCAACATCCACTGGATCATTGAAAAAGCAAGAGAGTTCCAGAAATAAAACATCTACTTCTGCTTTATTGATTATGCCAAAGCCTTTGACAGTGTGGGTCACTATAAACTGTGGAAAATTCTTCAAGAGATGGGAATACCAGACCACCTGACCTGCCTCCTGAGAAATCTGTATGCATGTCAAGAGGCAACAGTTAGAACCAGATATGGAACAACAGACTGGTTCCAAACTAGGAAAGTACACCAAGGCTGTATATGGTCACCTGCTTATTTAACTTATATGCAGAGTACATCATGCAAAATTCCAGGCTGGATGAAGCACAAGTTGGAATCAAGATTGCTGGGAGAAATATCAATAATCTCAGATATGCAGATGACACCACCCTTATGGCAGAAAGCAAAGAAAAACTAAAGAGCCTCTTGATGAAAGTGAAAGAGGAGAGTGAAAAAGCTGGCTTAAAACTCAACATTCAAAAAATGAAGGTCATGGCATCCAGTCCCATCACTTCATGGCAAATAGATGGGGAAACAATGGAAACAGTGATAGATTTTATTTTCTTGGGCTCCAAAATCACTGTCGATGGTGACTGCTGCCATGAAATTAAAAGACGTTTGATCCTTGGAAGAAAAGCTATGTCCAACCTAGACAGCATATTACAAAAGCAGAGATATTACTTTGCCAACAAAGGTCCATCTAGTCAAAGCTATGATTTTTCACATATAGATGTGAGAGGTGGACTATAAAGAAAGCTGAGCACCGAAGAACTGATTCTTTTGAACTGTGGTGTTGGAGAAGACTCTTGAGAGTCCCTTGGACTGCAAGGAGATATAACCAGTCCATCCTAAAGGAAATCAGTTCTGAATATTCTTTGGAAGGACTGATGCTGAAGCTGAAACTCCAATACTTTGGCCCTGACTCATTGGAAAAGACCCTGATGCTGGGGAAGATTGAAGGCAGGAGGAGAAGGGGACAACAGAGGATGAGATGGTTGGATGGCATCACCTACTTGATGGACATGAGTTTGAGCAAGCTCTGGGAGTTGGTGATGGACAGGGAAGCCTGATGTGCTGCAGTCCATGAGGTCGCAAAGAGTTGGACACAACTGAGAAACACACAAACACACATACACGTTATTGATTTTGCAAAAATAAAAAAGGTTGTAAGAGAATACTATGGATAGTTCTGGGCTTCCCAGGTGGTGCTAGTGGTAAAGAACCCCTTTGCCAACACAGGAGACATAGGAGACATGGGTTTGATCCCTGGGTCAGGAAGATCACCTGGAGGAGGGCATGGCAACCTGCTCCAGTATTCTTGCCTGGAGGATCCCATGGGCAGAGGAGCCTGGTGGGCTATAGTCCATAGGGTCAAAAAGGGTTGGACATGACTGAGGTAACTTAGCACTCACACACGAATAGCTCTATGCCAACAAACTTAATAACCTAGATGAAATGGACAGATGCTTAGAAATATACAACCTACCAAAACTGACTCAAGATGAAATAGAAAATCTGAATAGACCTATAATAAGGAAGGAGATTTAATCACTAATCAAAAATCTCCCGACAAAGAAAAGCCCAGATTGGATGATTTCAGTGGTGAATTTTATCCAACATTTAATGAAAAATTAACACCAATCTCTCCCAAACTTTTCCCAAAAAAATATTGAAAAGGAGGGAACACTTTCAAACTCATTCTGAGGGAGTCCGGGTTTGGTTCCTAGTTAGGGAACAAGACCCCACGTGTGGCAACTAGAGATCCCGCATGCCACAACAAATGCTGTGAGATCCTGAAAACCACAGCTAAGCCTGATGCAGCCAAATGAAGAAAAATAAAATAATTAAATATTTTTAAATAAAAATATAAAATAGTAGCAAACGATATAGAATATCGGTAGCATATTGAAAGGTGCTTCCCGGGTGGCTCCGTGGTAAAGAATTCACCTACAGTGCTAGGGATGCAAGTTGTATCCTTGGGTGGCAAAGATCCCCTGGAGAAGGACATGGCAACCCACTCCAGTATTCTTGCTTGGGAAATCCCAAGGACAGAGGAGTCTGGTGGGCTACAGTCCATGGGGTTGCAAAGAGTTAGACACAACTTAGCAACTGAATAACAGCAGCAGGCATGTTAAAAGGATTACACAATATGACCAAGAGAGATTCATTTTCAGGGTGGAAGAATGGTGTGGCCTATAAAAATCAATCAGTGCAATACACCACACTTTTTTTTAATAAGGGAAAAAGACACATTATCACCCCCATTGATGCAAAAACAGCTTTTGACAAAATCCAACACCCTTCATGATAAAAACACTCAATAAACAGGGAATACAAGAGGACATTCTTAACATGATAAAGGCCACATATGAAAAGCTCACAGCTAATATCATACTTAATGATGAATGACTGAAAGCTTTTCCTGTAAGATCAGGAAGAAGACAATTACAATTTACCAATTCTATTCAACATAGTACTGCAAGTTCTAGGCAGAACAGGTAGGTAAGAAAATGATATAAAAACCATCCAAATTGAAAAAGAAGTAAAATTATCTCCATTTACAAGTGAAGTAATTTTATATTTAGAAAAACCTTTTAAATACATTTTTAAAAGTTAGAGGTAATAAAATGAATTCAGCAAATTGAAGGATATAAGATCAACATGTACATTGGTTGTATTTCTATATAATAGCAATTTACCACCCAAAAAGGAAATTTAAAAATCAATTCCACTTACAACAGTTTCAAAAAGAATGAAATATTTAGGAATAAATCTAACCAAGGGGAAGAAAACTGGAAGCTATAAAACACTGTTTAAAAAAATTAAGGAAGACCTAAATAAATGGAAATACATCTCATGTTCATGGATGGAAAATTTTAAATTGTTAAGGTGGCAATAGTACCCAAAATGATCTGTATATTCTGTGCAATCCCTGTCAAAAATTTGTGCAGGCATAGAAAACTGTAGTTCATATGGAATCTCAAGGAACTCCAAATACCCAAAACTATCTTGAAAAAGAGCTGTAGGATTCACATGTTCTGATTTTAAAATGTACCACAAAGCTACTGTAAGTAAACCAGTGGGTATACTGACATAAGAATAGACATATAGACCAAAGAAATAGAAGAGTGAAAAACTAGAAATAAACTCTCCTATGTATGGTCAACTGATTTTAGATAAGGATGCCAAGACCATTGAATGGGGGAAAGAACAGTCTTTTCATCAAATGGCACTGGGAAAACTGAATATCCACATGCAAAAGAATTAAGTTGGACTGTTAGAATTAAGTTAACTTATAGCATATCCAAAAACTAGTTCAAAATGGATCAAATACCTAAACTTAATTAAAACTATAAAAATCTTAGAAGGAAGCAAAGGGGAAATTATTTGTGGCATTAGATTTGGCCATGATTTCTTCTTTTCCTTTTAATGACTTTACTAACATATAATTCACATATCTTTGGGCACTTCCTTATGTTGGGGCCCTGGTGTGAGAAGTAGCCAATGACTGGTCACGTTCAAAAATTCTTTATTAAACTCGCTATTCAGGGGATGGAGGTCACACGCATCTCTAGTCAGGCTGTGGCAGTTTGGTTACTCTTGGTTTACACAAAATCTGGAAGGAAATTGAAGCACTGAGAACATGGAAAGAAGCTACACCTACATAGCATGCAAATGAAGCGATCCTAGCTACCCACTCCAGTGTGGACAGATGTCAAAAAAACATGGCTGAGCAAAAGTTTGGGGATCAAGGTTGCCGTCTTCACATTGTACTGGTTGCCCAGGCACCTTCCTTATAAAGAGGTCTGACAATGACTCCTGATCAGCATAGTCATCCATACATCAGGGAGCGGGGGAAATCTTAAAAGCTTCTCTCTACTCCGGCTCAATAATCATACTTTCCCTCTGCCCCTTACCTTTCCCTCCTCCATATATTCGGTCTGTAGAAGGCACCAACCTTTTGTTTAGGGTTCTGGTAGTCATGAGATGACCCCCAGGTTTGTGCTTTTCCAGCTGACTCTTCACTGGCACACCATTCCTGGAGAACCTAGAACAGAAGAAGATCAGTGCTTTCTGCTTCTTGTCTGGTCTGTCTCACCACATAAATGATTAAGCCTTAACTGTTACTTTCATTTTAACTCATCTTAATGGGCTCCTTGGCATGAAGTGATGGGGCCGGATGCCATGATATTAGTTTTTTGAATGCTGAGTTTTAAACCAGTTTTTTCACTCTCCTCTTTCACCTTCATCAAGAGGCTCTTTAGTTCCTCTTCGCTTTCTGCCGTTAGGGTAGTATCATCTGCATATGGGGGGAAAATGGAAACAGTGATGGTCTTTATTTTCTTGAGCTCCAAAATCACTGTGGACAGTGACTGGATCCATGAAACAGAAAGACTCTTGCTCCTTGAAAGAAAAACTATGACAAACCTAGACAGCATATTAAAAAGCAGAGACATCACTCTACCGACAAAGGTCATATAGTCAAATCTATGGTTTTTCCAGTAGTCATGTATGGATGTAAGAGTTGGACCATAGAGAAGGCTGATGCTGAAGAATTGATGCTTTCAAACTGTGGTGCTGGAGAATACTCTTGAGAGTCCCTCGGATTGCAGGAAGATCAAACCAGTCAGTCCTAAAGGAAATCAACCCTGAATATTCATTAGAAGGACAGATGCTGAAGTTGAAGCCCCAAAACTTTGGCCACCTGGTGTGAACAGCCGACTCATTGGAAAACACCCTGATGCTGGGAAAGAATGAAAGCTGGAAGACAAGGCAGCAACAGAGGATGACATGGTTGGATGGCATCACTGACTCAGTGGACAGGAGTTTGAGCAAACTCTGGGAGATACTGAAGGACAGGGAAGCCTGGTGTACTGCAGGCCATGGGGTCGCAAAGAGTCGGAAATGACTGAGTGACTAAACACCATCACCACCAACAACAAATGGGTTACTTGGACAACACCTGGCAGCTCAGCTCTCTCCAGCTCATTTGAACTGTTGAATTGGACTTGTGCTTTTCAATCACCTTCTTGTAACCTTGTTGAATGCCAAACATCACATATAAAAAATTAGGCAAAATATGAGTCCCTGGAAGATATAACCACTCATCTCCAGAGAGGATTGTTTTTTCCTTTTTTTTTTTTTTTTAAGCGGCTAAACTGGAGCCCCTAGCTTTTCCAGATCTCTTTAATTCACTGAGAAAGAAAGAGAAGTCACTCAGTCGTGTCTGACTCTTTGCGACCCCATGGACTGCAGCTGACCAGGCTCCTCCGTCCATGGGATTTTCCAGATAAGATTACTGGAGTGGGTTGCCATTTCCTTCTCCAGGGAATCTTCCCAATCCAGGGATTGAAACTGGGTCTCCTGCACTGCAGACAGACTCTTTACCATCTGAGTCACCAGGGAAGCCCTTTAATTCACCCAGGGATTGAGTTAATCTGATCCTGGAGCCATTAATCCCTGTGAGAACTGAGTTTTGCTCACTCTACTAAATGCCTCAGGGGTTCCCCAGGGCCCCTTCTCCTCGGTGGACCTAAACTCATTTTTTTTTGTCTCTCCAGTTTCCGAAGTCTGTCGAAAGCTCCACTTACTTCCCCCACCTGTGGGTCATCCCTTAACGTAATGTACTGATCAACCCCCATGTGAAAAGCAGGTGCAAACCTCTGAATCTCATGCTACATCTTGGCTCTGCAACTTTTCTCAGTCTTGCTGGTCCTCCCAATGTATCCAAATGGATTCTTTTCATATATGTTATTTAGGTTTTCTAGCTGCTCAGATGTGCAGGGTGGGGAGGGGGAGTAGGAGAGACCACAGGCTCCAAACTTTGAAAACAGAATGTGCCATTTAAAAAAAAAATTACAAAAACCATCACAATATTGTAAAGTAATTATCCTCCAATTAAAATGAATAATTAATTTAAAAAATAAAAATCATCTAAGAATAAAAGAAAAGAAAAAAAAAAGAGCTGCAGGAAGAAAGGTGAGAACCTCACACTTCAGTATTATGACTCCCAAACTAGAAGCTCAATATTTCCCCTAAAAATTCTTTCTCAGATTTGTTTTGGGGTCCACAGGGAAGGAAGAGGTCTTACAGTCACAAGTCAACTTTAAATGACTATTACATTTGAAAAAGATCGAAATGTACCTTTTGGGGGGGGAAAAGGGGAAGCCTCAGGGTTCATTCAGAAAAACCAAAGAAATTCCACATGCATTTTATGTCCTAGTGAATTGTGTAAACTTTATTTTTGCTGAAGATTGTATGTTTAATCAATCTTATGTTCTCATACCACTTCTTGAGAAGGAGGCTCAATTTGAAATTGTATCATTTCCTTCCTAATGAAGGGCAAGTGCTTAAATAAAAACTGATGACATTTTTCAAACAACAACAAAAAAGGAACAACCAAAGGCTATGTAACACTGAAAATGAAAATATGGGTGATGAAATTATAGCAACAGAGTAACATTATTCATCTGTTACTTAAAACTCAAGTTTGAGATATGTAACATGAAATTCTATTGATTGTGGAAAGACTATGTCATTGTACTCTCCTTGTGGTTATGGAAATTAATACATTTATAGCTGCATACTGATTGAGCTATAAATATGCCTTTGCAACCTTTCCTTACTGTATCATTTCCCAGGGGCCGCTATTAACAAAGTACCACAAACTCAAAGGCTTAAAACAACAGAGATTTGTCCACTGATGGTTCTAGAGGCCAAAAGTCAAAGATCGACATGTTGGCAGGACCGTGAAGACTGTAGAAGGGGTTGTTTCCAAGTTTCTCCTAACTACTGATGGCCATCTGTGGCATTCTTTCATTTGTAGCTGCATCTCCTATGTTTCTCCTTTAACCTCACACTACTACCACCTTCAACGACATTTCCGATGCCGGGAGTGTGGGTTTCCCCCCACACCACGCAATTCTCAGACACCAGCTGGTCGTCTTACAATTCAACTCAATTCTGACACTTTCTACCCAGGTCAGAACTCACAGGTTAAGTGAACTCAGGCCACAAGACGCCAGTTTTTTAACATTTATTTTTATTTATTTTATTTTATTTATTTGGCTACACTGGGTCTTTGTTTTGGCAGGCAGGATGTTTTAGATCAGGCGTGTGGGATCTAGTTCAAACCCGGGTTGCCCTGCATTGGGAGCACAGAGTCTTAGCCCACCCCAGGGAAGTCCCTCAGAAGTCCCTAAGTCCAGGTTGTCATTTGTGCTCCTGACTGAAGGGCTATAGCTCAGAGGTTCTGACAACCCTTTCCTTGGTATCAATTAATTTGCTAGAGTGGCTCACAGAATGTGGAAGGATATTTTACTTGCCATATAAGGAAGATATTTTACTTCAGATTATGGGTTTATGATAAAGGGCTATAGCTCAGGAAGAGCCAGAAGGAAGGGATGCACAGGGCAAGGTGTGGCGAGAGAGCATGGAGCTCCTTCCAAGCACACCACTCTTGCCAATGGCCACATGTTCATCAACCCAGAAGTTCTTTGAACTCCAGCCTTTGGGGTTTTATGGGGCCTGCATTACCTAAACATGACTCTTTCATTTGTTGGCCACTGGCGACTGATTCAGCCTCCAGCCCCTCTCTCCCTCTCCAAGATCAGGGGGTGGGATTCAAAGTTCCAAACTCCAAATTATGTAGTTGGGTTCCCTGGCAAGCAGTCACCTTCACTAGGGGCTTTCCAAAAATTATTTCATTAATAACTAAAGACACCTACATCAAACTCCTCATTTAGGAAATTCCAAGGGATTTTAGGAGTAGTGTACAGGAACGGCAGAGAAGGCAATGGCACCCCACTCCAGTACTCTTGCCTGGGAAATCCCATGGACGGAGGAGCCTGGAAGGCTACAATGGCAACCCACTCTAGTGTTCTTGCCTGGAGAATCCCAGGGACAGAGGAGCCTGGTGGGCTTCCGTCTATGGGGTCGCACAGAGTCGGACACGACTGAAGCGACTTAGCAGCAGCAGTACAGGAATGCGGGATGAAAACCAAAGTATATATATTTCTATTATGAATCAGAATATCACAATCTGTTTCTCTTCTTATAAGAATACCATCCTGGTTGGATTGAAAGCCTATTCTAAAGACCACATCTTACATTTTTCATTATAAGAGCAAGAACACTGTTTCCAAATAAAGTATTCACAAGGACCAGGGGTTAGGACCAAAACATATCTTTTTTTAGGGACACAGTTTAACCTATTATGAAGTGAAGTGAAAGTCGCTTAGTCATGTCTGACTCTTTGCAACTCCATGGACTATACAGTCCATGGAATTCTCCAGGCCAGAATACCGGAGTGGGTAGCCTTTCCCTTGTCCAGGGGATCTTCCCAACCCAGGGATCAAACCCAGGTTCTTACAGTCACCATCAACTTAAGAGACTCTTGAAGGAGGTCGACAAGGTGAGGAATGATGAAACAGAAATACAAAGACAGTTGTGGGGAATTCCGTGATTTCACTGCCAAGGGCCCGTGTTCAATCCCAGTGGGGCAACTAAGATCCCACCAGCTGTGGGGCACAACCAAAAAAAGACGGCTATGCGTCTCACCAGCAGATTCGGCCGTTGGTGTTCTAAACCGTCGGAGCAGTGCTGAGGCTGTTTGTCTCGCGTTTCTGTTTTTCTTTTGTTACCCTTCAGTGCCACAGGGTAATCCCCTTTTCCCTTCTAAAGGGCAGTTTACACAGTTCAAGGAGTTCCGCCTCCTCTGTATTATCTGTGACTTCAGGCAAAGTCAGATCCACACATTTAGGGGCAATTTTGATACAGTTGTGGCTTCTCATTCCCAGGTCAGTACAGAGAGGACTTGAAATTACATTTGTGCATCCGTTTGCATTGTCCACGATTTGGGAGCTAATGGAAAGCAGTTTCAAGGAGTCTCTTGGGGGTGCCAATGATCCTCGGCATCTTGCCCTAGGTACTGGGGATATAACTGTTTTCCATTTGTGAAAATGAGTCAAACCTGTGTGCTTATGGTATATGCATTTTTCTGTATGTATGTTATGCTTCGATAAAAACTTTCTGCAACTTTATTGAGATATGATTGCATATAAAGGACAAGATGATGAATTGATACACACATACATTGCAGAATGATCACTACAATAAGGTTAGTTAATACATCTATCACCTCACATGATTACAATTTTTGTTTGTGTGGTGAGACTATTTCAGATCTACCCTCTTAGCAGCTTTTAAGTAGATAATTATAGTATTGATAATGACGATCACCACACTGTTCATTAGACCCCCACAACTTACTCATAACCAGATGTTTGTTTCATTTGACCAACATCTTTTCATTTTCAGCTCATCTTTTCATTTCCTCCACCTTTCAACCCCTGGTAACCCCCATTTTGCTCTCTGTTTTTCTGAGTTTGATTAGTTTAGATGGCAAAAAGTTAACACTTTGTTTTTGGTTATAATGGAGTAACAGGGATCAGATTTACCCACTTGCCTTAAACAGGTAAAACACTGTCCAGATTATTTCCATGATCACTGAGAAGAGATAAAAGGGATTAAGTAAAGACTTCCTAACCACAGGAGTTCCCTGGCAGGCCAGTGGTTAGGACTTCACATTTTCACTGCTGAGGTCCCAGGTTCAATCCTTGGTCAGGGAACTAAGATCCTGCAAGCTACATGGTACGGCAAAAAAAAAAAAAAAAAAACCCACTTCTGAATAAGGACACTAAAAACATGAACCATAAAAGACTGATCTAACAAACTTCACAAAAATTAAAAAGGTCTGCTCTTCTAAATACACAATTCAGAAAATAAAAACTCAATCATAGAAAGAATTTATTTTATATCATGCATCTAGAGATGGATTTTTAAAATTAGTTTATTTATTAAACTATAATTGACTTACAATATATTGTGTTAGTTCCAGGTGTGCAGCTTCAGATTCTTTTCTATTATACTGAATAAATTTTTGTAAGATATTGACTATAGTTCCATGTGCTATGCAGAAAATCCTTGTTGTGATCATCTTTTAATTATCAAACAGCAACTCCTTTTCATTTTATTGAAGGCAACACCAAAGAAGAATTTCAGAGACTTGAAATGTATTATTGCTTTAGTAGTGTTCCCTCCTTAATGGAATCTGTTGGAAGAACCAATATATCTGGGTAAAGATTCAATTTTGATCCTACTCACTTTAAATATGACATTTGATTATTGGTAGTGGTCAAATTTCCAAATGCAATTAATTGAATGAATTAATCCACGCAACAGATATTTCTTGAGAGTTAGGCACTCTTTCAGTTATTAGGGATATAATAGTGGGAAAATATGCCAAGATTCCTGCTTTCATGGAGCTTACACTCTGGTGAAGGGAGACAGAACAATAAACATAATAAATAAGTAAATGATGTACTATGTGAGAAAGTTAAATCCTATAGAAAAAGGAGTAAGTCAGGGTTAAAGGCATTGGAACTGCAGAGGGGTGGGTATAGTACTCTTAAATAGAATGGTCATGGCAGGTCCCAGAGATGGATTTGAACCCAGAATATATTTTACAAATTCTTACAACTCAGTAATTGACAAAACCTCGGTTGAAAAAAAAAAAAAAACTATCAAGAAATTGGATACAAATTGTCCCAAAATAAGATACCTACATGAAAAGGTGCTTAATATCACTAGTCCTCAGGGAAGTGCAAATTAAAATACAATAAATTGGGACTTCCCTGGTGGTCCAGTGGCTAAGACTCCACCCTCCCAATGCAGGGGGCCCAAGTTTGATCCCTGGGCAGGGAATTAAATCCTACATGCCCTGACAAAGAGTTCACATGCTCCAACTAAAAAAGATCTCACATGCTGCAAAGAAGATCAAAGATTCCAAGTGCTGCAACTAAGACCTGGCACAGCCAAATAAATTATTTTTTGAAAAATAGAATAAATTACCACAAGAATGACTAAAGCTAACCTTACAAACCATACCAAGTATCATTGAGGACATGGAGGAAACAGAACTCTAATTTGCTGGTGATGAGATAGATTGGAATATGGGATGGACACTTGGGGAAAGTTTCATACAGAGGTAAACATACACCTACCATATGACCTGCAATCCACTCCTAGGAATTTTCCCAGAGAAATGATAGCACATACCCTGATAAAGACTTATACACAGTATTCATACCGTTGTTATTCATAATAACCCCATAACCTCACTGGAGGTCCAGTGGTTAAGATTTTAAGCTCCTGGGGCTTCCCTGGTGTCTAGTGGTTAAGCACCCACCTGCCATTGCAGGGGACACTGGTTCGATCCCTGATCCAAGAAGATCCCACATGCCCATGTGCCGCAACTGCTGAGCCCGCATTCCACAACAAGAGACGCTACCTCAGTGAGAAGCCCACGTACCACAAAGAAGAGTAGCCCCTGCTCATCATAACTAGAGAAAGCCTGTGTACAGCAATGAAGACCCAGTGCAGCCAAAAATTAAAAATAAAAGAGGAAAAAGATTTCATGCTCCCAATGGATATAGGTTCAACTTCTGGTCTGGGAACTAACAGCCCATAAGTCATGCAGCCATAAATAAATAAGCAAATAAAACAGTTTTGGTTTTATTTTTTAACAATCTAATGGCCCCAAACTGAAAACAACACAAATACCCATCAGCTGATGAATGCACACAAAAAAGGGAAGCTCATCAGCATTTCGGAGCACTATTCAGCAATAGAAAGGCACAAAATATTGATACACGTAACATGGTGGACACATCAAAAGCATGACGCTAAGAGAACTGTGTCAAGCATGGACAATTACATACTGCACGATTCTCCTTATGCAAAATTCTTGGGGAGTCAAAACTACAGGAGCAGAAGGTAGACTGGTGGCTGCCTAGGAGTGGAGTCTAGAGAATAACCACAAAAGGGCCAAGAGATAACTTTTGGGGGCTACATAAATGTTCCAGAGTTTGATTGTGGTGCTGTTGTACGATCCTACACATTTTTTAAATATGTATGTATTTATTTGGCTGCACCAGGTCTTAGCTGTGGCACACAGGATCTTCGGTCTTCACTACAGCACTTGGGTTCTTTAGTTGAGGTATATGGGCTCTATTTGGCTGACCAGGGATTGAGCCCGGGGTCTCTTGCATTGGGAGCATGGCATCTTGGCCACTGGACCACCAGGAAAGTCCCTGACCTTTCACATTTGATAAAACTCATCACACTGTACACTTAAAATGGATGAATTCTTATTCTATGTAAATTATCTCTCTATTAAAAATAAACCTTCACATTGATGGTGGCAGAGTTCATTGAGCAGTTAAACCTTGTCAGCAGGGTCTTATTCTGTAATGAAATTACTACTCAGTTGACCTTTGAACAACCTGGAGGCTAGGAGCACTGACCCTCCACTCAGTCAAAACTCTGAATATAATTTATAGTCAGCCTTTGGTACAGATGGTTCCTGCATAATTGTGGTTCTCTGTACACTTGGTTCCACATCCACAGATTCAACCAAACTTTCTCTGATCCCGTTGTATTTATATCAGAGAGGCAGCAGTGAGCAGTGGCTTGAATCAAAAACTTTGTTCCCTTCCCAAGAATTGAACCTGGGAAGCCTGGATGAAAACCAGAAATCCTGGCCACTAGACCAGCAAGGGTAGAGGCTAGAAGCAAAAATTTCCCTGACTTCAAAGTAAGAATTTTTCAAGGAGGCAAAAACTGTAAAAAACAGGTGCAATTTTTTTACTAGAGACACAGTACCACAAATGGGAAAGCTTGCAGACAAACAGGTTATTTCACACAGAAACAGGGTAGAGATACACAACTGGAGAGAAAGGATGTGGGCACCCCTCTAATCAGGAGGAGTGCAGTAAAGAGACGGCTAAGTCATTTGCATAACACAGTTCTGGGTCTTTGTTTTATAGTTGTTTAGTCACCAAGTCGTGTCTGACTCTTCACGACCCCATGGACTGCAGCATGCCAGGCCTCCCTGTCCCCCACCAGCTCCCAGAGTTTGCCCAAGTTCTTATCCATTGCTTTGGTGATGCCAGCCAACCATCTCATCCTCTGCGGCCCCCTTCTCCTCCTGCCCTCAATGTTAACCAGCATCAGGGTCTTTTCCAATGAGTCGACTGTTCGCATCAGATGGCAAAACTATTGAAGCTTCAGCTTCAGCATCAGTCCTTCCAATAAGTGTTTAAGGTTGACTTCCTTTAAGTTTGACTGATATGATCTCCTTGCAGTCCAAGGGAGTCCCAAGAGTCTTCTTCAGCACCACAGTTTGAAAGCATCAATTCTTCAGCACTCTGCCTTCTTTATGGTCCAACTCTCACATCCATACATGACTACTGGAAAAACCATGGCCTTGTCTATATAGACCTTTGTCAGCAAAGTCTTTGATTTTTAACACACTGTCTAGGTTTGTCATAGCTTTCCTGCCAAGAGTCAATTGTCTTCTGATTTCATGGGTCTTTGTTTACCTTTGGCCAATTATCTGGTTTCGTTTCCCATAACTGACCTGTCCCAGGACCCTCCCCAACATGCATGTGAAACTTTTTTCCTAGATCAATTCCAGCCCAGCCTATGGGGGTTCTTGGCATCACCTATTATGGGGTGCCCCTTTTGACCCCTTTGGAGCCTTTCTGCGCATGTGCAGTGTCTCCCTTGCCCCCAGGATCAGAAATATGCGACCTCTTGATATTTTATTCCAACAGGGCTTAGCCCCTGTCTGTGGCTGCCATGACTTTTAAAATGTCCACAGGCTGGCAAATCCAACTGTAGTACCCTGCTCCAGTCGCTATTTCCATCTTGAAGTAAAAACAAGAGGCTAGCTAAAAAATATCTAGCCTAGAGCCTGCCTACCCACTTCCTCAGGAGATGCAAACAGGAGGCTAGTTGTAAATGCCAAGCATGGAACCCATCTGTCTCCACTCTCATACTGTACATAGCATTTGCAATTGGAAAAGTCTGCACTCATGCATAAATGGATGCATGAAGTTCAAACCCATGCAGTTCAAGAGTCAACTGCACTTTTCTCCAAAAAAGTAACCACCGTTTGTCAACTTTCCCTTTCCTTGCCTTTGAAGATCACGCCCAAGAGGGTGATCCTTCAAATTCACGTCTCTCTTGCTTACCCCCATCACAGTCCTCACACAAATGGCATACTAGTGGGTTCAGATTCTTCAGAAAACCGACTAGCTTTTCACACATTCAGAACACTAAATGTGAGGTCATATATGTATTTTTAAATGAGTACAATTTTTGTCAATCACACCTCAACAAAGCTGGGAGTAAGTCTTCAGAAACTGAAAAATCGTGTTAGTTCTATTCCTCAGGTCTCAGCTTCAGCTTTCTGGCACTCTGCCTACAGAAGCGACCTCAGCAATTTCTTCCCGTTTTGCGTACAGATGCCACTTCTCGCGTGAAGAAGTGGGGCCCATACTCCATCTCCTTGGATCTGGTTTGATCTTGTTGATTGGCTCTGACCAAAAGGACACAATGGAAGTGACATAGTGCCTATCCCAGTTCTAGGTCCTAGAAGAACTGGCAGCTTCCACTTTTTGCCTTCTTGGGTTCCAGTCACCATGTTAAAGAAGTTTGGGAGAATTGGGAAAGACAGTTGGTCAGTTTCTTACAAAACTAGACATAGTCATGTCACATGATCTGGTAATCGCATTCCTTGGAATTTATCCAAAGGAATTGAAAACTCGTGTTCATATGGAAACTTGCACACAGGGACATACAGGGACTTCCCTGGCAGTCCAGTGGTTAGGACTCTGCACTTACACTGTCAGAGTATGGGTTTGATCCTTGGTAGGCGAGCTAAACTTCCGCAAGTTGCTTGGCACAGCCAGTAAGAAGGACAATAGTAGTGATAGTGTAATTATAGCTGCCATTACTCTCTTACTACAGCTAGCCTTGTGCTAAATACAAATATTAACTCTTTTAATCTACATAACAAGTCTATGAGATGGATGACATTATTACCTTCAAGGAACTGAAGCACAGAGAGATTAAGTAATTTGCTCAAGGCCACAGAACTGGTAAGTGATCAAGTCAGAACTCAAATTTAGGCTCTGGGTTCAGAACTAAGGTAAGAAAAGAAAGATGAGTCATTAGTACAGGATCAGACCCAATCTTTATTTGGAGTGAAAGCAGTCAAAAAGTACAAACTTCTTGTTATAAAAATAATCATGGGGATATAATACACAACACAGTGATAGTAGTTAAGAAAGAAGGTGAAAGAGTTAGTTGCTCAGTTGTGTTCCATTCTTTGCAACCACATGGATTGTAGCCTGCCTGGCCCCTCTGTCCATGGGATTTCCCAGGCAAGAATACTAGAGTGGGTTGCCATTTCCTCCTCCAGGGGATCTTCCCGACCCAGGGATCAAATCCAGGTCTGCTACATTGCAGGCAGATTCTTTACCATCTGAGCCATCAAGGAAGAAAACTGTATCATATATTTGAAAGTTGCTATGAGAGTAAGATCTTAAAAGTTCTCGTCACAAGTAAAAAAAATGTAAAAATTTAAACATATTGTTCCTGTATATTTTTTGCCCTAATTTTTTATTTTAAAAGATATTATACTACAATATGATTTATATTGATCATTGGATTTGGGGGTGGTTTAGTCACTAAGTCAAGTCCGACTCTTGCAACCCCATGGACTGTGGCCTGCCAGGCTCCTCTGTCCATGGGATTCTCCAGACAAGAATACTGGAGTGGATTGCCATTTCCTTCTCCAGGGGATCTTCCCAACCGAAGAATCGAACCTGGGTCTCCTGCATTGCAGGCAGATTCTTTACTGTACCCCCTTAAATTTTATCCCTGAGTGCCTGCCTCACTGATTTCACTCTGTGAGGCTGGCTGGCTTTAGAATCTAAAGTTTTTAAATTTATTTCTTTAACTGGTTGACCAGACAACATGTGGGATCTTGGTTCCCTGACCGGGGATTGAACTCCCACCCCTACCCCTACATTGGAAGTTAATCCTGGATCACCAGGGAAGTCCCAGAATCTGAGGTTTTAGGCTCTGGGTTGTACAGTCTCAACTCTCCCTAGTGGTTCTGAAGCAGGAGGCAGATGGGCCCTGGATTGAGCAGCTGGAGTTCATCCCCTGTGAACAGAAACTCCATAACAGCAGGAGCAAGAGAGGAGCTGAGCCCTGCTCAGATAAGAGATAAAAGACCACACACTCAGTCTCAAAGTCAAGGAGATCTTCCCAACTATACATGTGCAGAAAGGCTCCTTGGAGGTCAAAAGAGAGTGGGCGTCACCTCACTGCAAGTGATGTCAACCTTCCCATAGGCCTCTTTGCTAGAATCCATCTTAGCTAAGAGACACATATGCCCATGGGAGGACCCTGAGATACACCCAACAAAGGCTCAGAACCAGGCAAAGCAAGATGATTGGCCAAGAATTTCCCTGGCTGTCCAGTGGTTAAGACACGAGTTTTCACTGCTATGGGCCCAGGTTCGATCCCTGGTTAGGCAACTAAGATACCACAAGCCAAGCAGTGGGGACAAAAAAAAAAAGCAACAAAAAAGATTGCCCATGGAAACCCAGAAGAAATATTCCATAAAAGTGATTTGAACTGCCACGAGGGCTTGACTCTCTCTCTGAGCCCACCCGTGTATCTATGCACATGTACCCTTTCTCCTCCTAATAAACACTTCACTTGTTTCACTACTTTCTGTTCTATGTGGAAATTCATTTCTGCACAGCTGACAGGCCAGAAACTTGTCCCCGGCCTCTGGTTCCTGGTGGGCTGGTGGCTAGGATTCAGTGCTCTCACTGCCCCGGCCTGACTTCAGTCTCTGGCCTGGAACTGAAATCCAGCTTCAAGCCACTGTAGCCAAATGCCCTGGAGATGATGGTGTGAAGTGTTTAGTTCCTCAGTAGTGTCTGACTCTTTTACAACCCCATGGGCTGTAGCCCACCAGGCTCCTCTGTCCGTGGGATTTTCTAGGCAAGAATACTGGAATAGGATTGCCTTTTCCTTCTCCAGGGGATCTTCCTGACCCAGGAATCAAATCCAGGTCTCCTGCACTGCAGACAGATTCTTTATCATCTGAGCCACCAGGGAAGGCCCCCTGAGATCTTATTTGGTGCCAAAACCCAGGGATTCTAAGTGAACCGTAAACTTCACCCAGCTGCAGCTCAAGGCCTCTGGCCTTCACTCTTGCCCTCTTTCTCTTGCTCTCTGCTTCACTTTCTTTTCAAGCCCCAGTCCTCAAGCCTTCAGGTCCTGACCCCCATATGGCATTTTCCACTGTGGCCAACTCCAGTTCCTCCTGGAGTTCCCCTTCACTCCAGACCTTAGCAGTCCCTACACTGCAATGGACAGCCTACTGAGCTGGCCAGTTTCAAGCAGATCATGATGCTCCCCTTCAAGAGCAGCTCTGGTGAACTTCCCTGGTGGTGCAGTGCATAAGAATCCACCTGCCAGTGTGGGGGACATGGATTCAATCCCTGATTCAGGAAGATCCCACATGCCAGGAAGCAACTAAGCCCATGCGCCGTGGCTTTTGAGCCCCTGCTCTGGAATCTGGGAACCACAATGACTGAAGCCCATGTGTATAGAGCCTGTGCTCTGAAACAAGAGAAGCCACTGCAATGAGAAAACCCCATACCACAACAAAGAGTAGCCCTCGCTAGTCACAAGGCTCATCGCTCGTCGCACGGCTCATCGCTCATGCACAGAAGGAAGACCCCATGCAGATACAAAAACAGAAAGGAATAAATAAAAGACCTCATTAAAAAGAAGAAGAATACCCCTGGAAACACAAACATCCTCTATCGAGGACCAACTTCCCCTCACCTCCATGTGCAAAGTATCAGGGAAGTCTGTCAGGGATCGATGGGGGAGTGTAGGATGCTCAGAATCCCATCAAACACAGAATTCAAAGGAAATTCAGAGGACACTCTGAGTCTCCTTCAAGTGCCTCCTAGGAATGTTTCTGGGATGCTGGACTTCATTTCTGGGAGCACCGTTAAGCCAGATGGGCTGAGAAAGGGAAAACTTAGGTCCTGCTGTAACATTGTTGTTCTTCAGTTGCTAAGTCATGTCCAGCTCCCTGCAACTCCATGGACTGTACCACGCCAGGCTACTCTGACTCCCGGAGTTTGCTCAGATTCATGTCCATTAAGTCAGTGATGCTATCCAACCATCTCATCCTCTGTTGTCCCCTTCTCCTTTTGCCTTCAATCTTTCTTAGCGTCAGGGTCTTTTCAGATGAGTTGACTCTTCATATCAGGTGGCCATAGGATTGGAGCTTCAGCTTCAGTAACAGCCCTTCCAAAGAATATTCAGGGTTAGTTTCATTTAGGAATGACTGGTTTGATCTCCTTCCTGCCCAAGGGACTCTCAGGCATCTTCTCCAACACAATTCAAAAGCATCAATTCTTTGGCACTTAGCCTTCTTTATGGACCACCTCTCACATCCATACATGACTACTGGAAAAACCATAGCTCTGACTATATGGATCTTTGTCAGCAAAGTGATGTCTCTGCTTTTTAATATGCTGTCTAGGTTTGTCATAGCTTTCCTGCCAAGGAGCAAACATCTTTTAATTTTATGGCTTCAGTGACTATCTGCAGTGATTTTGGAGCTCAAGAAAACAAAATCTGTCACTGCTTCCACTTTTTCCCCTTCTATTTCTCACGAAGAGATAGAACCAGATGCCATGACCTTACTTTTTTTCAATGTTGAATTTCAAGCCAGCTCCTTCACTCTCCTCTTGCACCTTCATCAAGAGGCTCATCCTCTTTGGTTTCTGCCATTAGAGTAGTATCATCTGCATATCTGAGGTTGTTGATATTTCTCCCAGAAATCTTGATCCTAGCTTGTGATTCATACAGCCTGGCATTTCTCATGATGTACTCTGCATATAAGTTAAATAAGCAAGGTGACAATATACAGTCTTGTCTTACTCCTTTCCCAATTTTGAATCAGTCTGTTGTTCCATGTCCAGTTCTAACTACTGCTTCTTAATCCGCATACAGGTTTCTCAGAAGACAAGTAAGGTGGTCTGTTATTCCTGTCGCCTTAAGAATTTTCCATAGTTTGTTGTGATCCACACAGTCAAAGGCTTTAGTGTAGTCAGTGAAGCAGAAGTCGATGCTTTTCTGGAACTCCCATGTTTCCTCCATGAGCCAACAAATGTTGGCGATTTGATCTCTGGTTCCTCTGCCTCTTTGAAACCCAGCTTGTACATATGGAAGTTTTTTGTAACACTGACTGGCCTTTATTTCAGTCTGAAAATGGATTTCTTACAAGTGGATCTTTACTGCCACAGGATGGGGAAATGGATTGGGCTCCCCTTATGCCTAAGGCTTTCTATATTCAAAAGCCTGAGGAATTAGAAAAACTCTCCTGATCTTCTAAACAATCCCCTTCTAACTCCTCCCAACTCTTAGCAGATAAGCAAGCTGCCCCCTCTCTTGAAAGTTCCCATATTCCTTCGGATTCTTCTGATCAAACTAAGACCCCCAACTCCCCAGACGGACAATCCCTGCTGGGATAACATTTTATCAGCCAGTCTGCCCCTCTAATCAGGGACAATTTGGGCACTATCTGGTCTAAATTTTAGCTATGAAACTATGACCACAGGAAAACGAAGATGATTTTTGACAGCACGGCCACTGTATTCTTTAGACTCTGGAGAAAATTGGTTAACAAGAAAACTTTTTTTTGATTGAAAAATTGGTTGGTTTAAGTCTATGTTTTCCAAGTACAAGAAAACTTTCCCCCCAAAGTCATAGAGCTTACAGTAATTTGGTAAATTATAACTGTGTAAGCAGAACTGAAACATTTGTCTTTTCTATCTGCTCCCTCCAGAGACTGAAAGCTCTTACCTTTCCAGTAGCTTTGCCAGATAAATTAGGAAGGCTACTGCAAAAACAGGTACAGAAATCCCAGGATATTTTCTGGACCTTGAAAAGGGAGGAATTGTCTACATCCATTACGCAAAATCTCTAATAAGCCCTTGGCATGATTTTTCTAGCCCTAAGAGATGTTTTTAAAAGTTCAGTCTGAGACTCATAAAAGTTTCATGAAGCAAAAAAGTCTATATTATCAGTTATAGTTATATAAATCATCAGGCCAAGTTTATTGAGACCAGACTTATTTTGCAAACCAATTAGTCTTCATTTGGCTGTATTTGGTAGAAATTAGGGTAATTTTAGAGAGAAAAAGATAATGTTTCAATGAATATTAAATGCCAGTTTTGCTAATGTAGGTCTGCATTTACTAAGACTCACTTCCTGGATAGTTCATTGTTGTTAACGTTATATTAATGCAAAGTTTAATTGAATTATTAAAAGACACTCTAAGTTTGTTTCTGAAGCTTATCTCAGTAATCAATTTTAGATGAAGATCAGATGCCCCACAACCTGCAGCCAGGGATTATTGGTATATCGGAAAAGACATAATTTAAAGAACTACCTCCAACCTGGGTAGAAGGACCCTTATTAGGTACCCACTCCACTGGCAACCCACTCCAGTACTCTTGCCTGGAAAATCCCATGGATGGAGGAGCCCGGTAGGCTACAGTCCATGGGGTCGCAAAGAGTCGGACACAACTGAGCAACTTCACTTCAACAAGCTCATGCACAGTAAAACTGAAGGGAACTGACTCTTGGATTAATTTCTACTCACAAAGGGGCCCCGCACCAGACTGGCCTATAGAGAGGTCTGCTAACCTCAAAAATCACCTTAAAACAACATTCAAACAAAAGACAAACTATACTCACACCAGGACGATAAAAAGACATCAGAAGTAGGTAGTTTACCAAGATACTGGACCTGATTTATATGATCATTTACTGTGCTTTTCTGGCTTCTTGGACCTTTGCCTATAAATCAAAAGTTTTTCTAACCACAGGTACCATCCTACACTAGTTTTAAAAATCAATCCAATTATTGCGTTTGTGGTCAATCACCTTTACCCAGTACTTCTAGGTTACTTTGGTGGATTTTTCTACTCCAAGGCTCTAATAGGTTGGCCCTTAGAAAATTTATTTAAAAGAAAATTATAGTAATGTTCAGGTCATTGTTGATATTACTAGGTGGGATTCCCCTCACCTGGCCAGTTAATAAGGCCTGATCCAATCCATGGATTTTCCTCTATTGACTCAAGCTCAATCAGAGCAACAAGCAAAATTTCACTCAGGGGATAAAACCTCCCACAATTATGGAATACATTTATGTAGTTAACACCAGGCTCCTCTAAGCTGGGAGCAATTAAATCGTCAGTTCATTTCAGTTCAGTCGCTCAATCATGTCTGACTCTTTGTGACCCCATGGACTGCAGCACCAACTCCCAGAGCTTGCTCAAACTCATCTCCATTGAGTCAGTGATGCCATCAACCATCTCATCCTCTCTTGTCCCCTTCTTCTCCTGCCTTCAATCTTTCCCAGCATCAGAGTCTTTTCCAATGAGATAGTTCTTCAAATCAGGTGGCTAAAGTATTAGAGTTTCAGCATCAGTCCTTCCAGTGAATATTCAGGACTGATTTCCTTTAAGAATGACTGGTTGGAGTCAGAATGGCTGCGATCCAAAAGTCTACAAGCAATAAATGCTGGAGAGGATGTGGAGAAAAGGGAACCCTCTTACACTGTTGGTGGGAATGCAAACTAGTACAGCCACTATGGAACAGTGTGGAGATTCCTTAAAAAATTGCAAATAGAGCTGCCTTATGACCCACCAATCCCACTGCTGGGCATACACACCGAGGAAACCAAAATTGAAAGAGACACATGTACCCCAATGTTCATTGCAGCACTGTTTATAATAGCCAGGACATGGAAACAACCTAGATGTCCAACAGCAGATGAATGGATAAGAAAGCTGTGGTACATATACACAATGGAGTATTACTCAGCCATTAAAAAGAATACATTTGAATCAGTTCTAATGAGATGGATGAAACTGGATCCGATTATACAGAGTGAAGTAAGCCAGAAAGAAAAACACCAATACAGTACACAGACACATATATACGGAATTTAGAAAGATGGTAATGATGACCCTGTATGCAAGACAGCAAAAGAGACACAGATGTATAGAACGGACTTTTAGACTCTGAGGGAGAGGGAGAGGGCGGGATGATTTGGGAGAATGGCATTGAAACACGTATACTATCATGTAAGAAACGAAGTGCCGGTCTATGTTCGATACAGGATACAGGATGCTTGGGGCTGGTGCATGGGGATGATCCAGAGAGATGATATGGGGTGGGAGGTGGGAGGGGCATTCAGGATTGGGAGCTTGTATACACCCATGGTGGATTCATGTCAATGTATGGCAAAACCAATACAGTATTGTAAAGTAAAATAAAGTAAAAATAAATAAATAAAAATAAAAGCAGGTGGAAAAATAAAAAAAATAAAAAATAAAAAAAAGAAGAATGACTGGTTGGATCTCCTTGCAGTCCAAGGGACTCTCAAGAGTCTTCTACAACACCACAGTTCAAAAGCACCAATTCTTCGGTGCTCAGCCTTCTTTATAGTCCAACTCTCACATCTATACAAGATTACTGGAAAAACCATAGCTTTGACTAGATGGACCTTTGTCAGCAAAGTAATGTCTCTGCTTTTTAATATGCTGTCTAGGGTTGGTCTTAGCTTTTCTTCCAAGAATCCAGCGTCTTTTAATTTCATGGCAGCAGTCACCATCTACAGTGATTTTGGAGCCCAAGAAAATAAAGTCTGTCACTGTTTCCATCGTTTCCCCATCTATTTGCCTTGAAGTGATGGGACCAGATGCCATGATCTTCATTTTTTGAATGTTGAGTTTTAAACCGGCTTTTTCACTCTCCTCTTTCACTTTCATCAAGAGGCTCTTTAGTTCTTCTTCACTTTCTACCATAAGGGTGGTGTCATCTGCATATCTGAGATTATTGATATTTCTCCCAGCAATTTTGATTCTGTCTTGCACTTTGCATTCTATCTTTGCATTCATTTCTTGCATTCTATCTAGGCCAGCATTTTGCATGACATACTCTGTATATATGTTAAATAAGCAGGGTGACAATACACAGCCTTGATGCACTCTTTTCCTAGTTTGGAACCAGTCTGTTTTTCCATGTTTGTTTCTAACTGTTGCTTCTTGATCTTCATATAGGTTTTGTCAGGAGAAGGGTAGAGTGGTCTGGTATTCCCATCTCTTGAAGAATTTTCCACAGTTTGTTGTGATCTACACAAAGACGCTTACTCCTTGGAAGGAAAGTTATGACCAACCTAGACAGCATATTCAAAAGCAGAGACATTACTTTGTTAACAAAGGTCCATCTCATCAAGGCTATGGTTTTTCCAGTAGTCATGTATGGATGTGAGAGTTGGACTATAAAGAAAGCTGAGCACCAAAGAATTGATGCCTTTGAACTGTGGTGTTGTAGAAGACTCTTGAGAGTCCCTTGGACTGCAAGGAGATCCAACCAGTTCATCCTAAAGGAGATTGGTCCTGAGTGTTCATTGGAAGGACTGATGTTGAAGCTGAAACTCCAGTACTTTGGCCACCTGATGCGAAGAGCTGACTCATTTGAAAAGACTCTGATGCTGGGAAAGATTGAAGGTAGGAGGAGAAGGGAATGACAGAGGATGAGATGGTTGAGTTGCATCACCAACTCCATTGAGATGAGTTTGAGTAGACTCTGGGAGTTGGTGATGGACAGGGGAGCCTGGCATGCTGTAATCCATGGGGTCACAAAGAGTTGGACACAACTGAGCAACTGAACTGAACTGAACTGAATGCAATCAAAGGCTTTGGCATAATCAATAAAGCAGAAGTAAATGTTTTTCTGGAATTCTCTTGCTTTTTCTATGATCCAACAGTGGCCACAGGACTGGAAAATGTCAGTTTTCATTCCAAACTCAAATTAAATCATACTAAGGATAATCAGTATAATAACACTAGGAAACTGGGCTGGATGCCTTCTGGAGCGTACCAGTACATAATTCCCCCAAAAGATGAGAATTAATATAGCAATGACTAAGTCAGATGGCCTGACTAACCAGCACCTAATGAAAGTTATTGACTAAATTCTTACTTATTACTTTACTAATACTGCTAGCTGTGTTATTTGTTGTTTGCTTATTTTCACAAAATCATTTCTTCCATTACCTAGTGTGAAACTGAGTCTCTGATAAAATGATCACATATAGCTCCTTGTAAGATCAGTGGTAGTAATAGTGTAACTCTCTATCTGCTGCTAAGTCGCTTCAGTTGTGTCCAACTCTGCGCAACCCCATAGACAGCAGCCCACCAGGCTCCCCCGTCCCTGGGATTCTCCAGGCAAGAACACTGGAGTGGGTTGCCATTTCCTTCTCCAGTGCATGAAGGTGAATAGTGAAAGTGAAGTCGCTCAGTCGTGTCCAACTCTTAGTGATCCCATGGACTGCAGCCTACCAGGCTCCTCCATCCATGGGATCTTCCAGGCAAGAGTACTGGAGTGGGGTGCCATTGCCTTCTCCAACTCTCTATAGGGGAAGAAGCAATAAGAGGGAATGTTTTCCTGGACCATAAGAGGCTAATAGGCAGATGGTCAAGAGAGTTTTTTGCTACTTATAAAGCCAAGTCCAGTAATAGCACATTAAGTGGACTATCAGCAAAATTTTTGCCAGACCTGGGAATAAGAATTTCTAGCACCATGAGTGAAAATGGCCAGGAAATGCTCCCCAAGCTGTGGTCAAGTTTATGACCATGAAAGGACCCTGCAGTCTGGAAACTGGCCCTTGCAGTCTTCATCTACCTATACAAAAACTAAATCGTGGCCACTGCAGCTGCTGAACTTCAACACCCTCTGAAAGGAGTTCAGGGTGGAGATCAAGAATGAGGCACTCTGCACTCAGAAAAACTGGCAGAGCAGGCCTTCAGATGTTAGATATCTTCAGCAGAAGATTTTATGAGCCCAAATTCTTGTATCTTCTCAATACCTAGAGAAACATTGGCATCATTTTTTTAATTAATTTTTATTGGGGTATAGTTGCTTTACAGTGTTGTGTTAGTTTCTGCTGCTGCTGTCACTTCAGCCGTGTCCAACTTCGTGTGACCCCATAGACAACAACCCCCATCCCTGGGATTCTCCAGGCAAGAACACTGGAGTGGGTTGCCATTTCCTTCTCCAATGCATGAAAAGTGAAAAGTGAAAGTGAAGTCACTCAGTCGTGTCCGACTCTTCGTGACACCATGGACTGCAGCCCACCAGGCTCCTCCTCCCATGGGATCTTCCAGGCAAGAGCACTGGAGTGGGGTGCCAGTGCCTTCTCCAATGTTAGTTTCTCCTGTACAGCAAAATGAATCAGCCATACATATGCATATATACCCTCCCTTTTGGAGATCTTCCCATTATGGCTCAGCTGGTAAAGAATCTGCCTGCAATGTGGAAGACCTGGGTTCAATCCCTGGGTTGGGAAGATCCCCTGGAGAATGAAAATGCTACCCAATCCAGTATTCTGGCCTGGAAAATCCCATGGAATTTTGCATGGAGTCCCTGGGGAATGGAATTCCGTGTAGTCCCTGGGGTGGCAAAGAGTCAGACATGACTCAGCGACTTTCAGTTTCCACTCATGTCACCACACCTCATTAAGTAGAGTTCTCTGTGTTATACAGTATGTTCTCGTTAATTATCTATTTTATACATAGCATCTCTAGCGTATATGTGTTAATTGCAACCTCCCAATTCTTCCCACCCCATCCGCCCCCGCTTTGTATTAGAAACACTGACATCATTAACGGTGACATCTACTTTGGCTATTAAGGAGAAATTTATAATAAAAAGTCAAAATGGAGTAGCTATGGTTCAGACATCCAAGGAAATAACTAGGTGACAATGTGGATGAGATTTTGGACAAATCCTTGTATTGCTAAGAACTTAAGCTTTCTGAGTTGTTTCAGATGCCAGGAACCACTCTCAAAACAATGCCTTCTGGCAGTTGGTGACTGCAACCTTACTTTTTAAAGGTCTTCTCTTGTAACTAATACATTTTTAGACAATGAAATTGCTTTAGATCTTATGTTAATAAACAGAGAAAACACATTGTATAGTGACCAATAACTCCTGTTAGGTATGTATTCCTACCACATCAAAAGCTAAAACCTACTTAGACTAAATTAGACAACTAGCTACCTGGCTACAAGTCTCCCCAGAGTGCCAGGTCTGGATTGGATTTTAAACAGACCTTCACCCTTCATCCTTCCGATAATGATTTCTTGTGGGTTCACATCTTTCAGGGAGGAATTTGAGGCAGGAGATGGATGGGCCCCAGCTTGAGCAACTGGAGTTTGTTCCCTGTGGACAGAAATTCCTTAACAGCAGAAGCAAGAGACAGGGCTGGTCTCTGCCTAGATAAGAGATAAAAGACCACATATTCCTCATTCTGAAAGTCCAGAAGACCTTCCCAACTACACATGAGACAGAAAGTCTCTTTGAAGGTCAAAGGGAGAGGGCACCACTTCATAGAAGGTGATGCCAACCTACCCATAGGCATCTTTGCTGGAATTCATCTTGGCTAAGAGATGCACACACACAGGAGATGACCCTGAGATAAAACAAGCATGGACTCAGAAGAGGCAAAGGAAGATGACTGGCCGGAGACTTCCTTGGTGGTCCTGTGGTTAAGACACAGGTTTTCACTACCATGGACATGGGTTCAATCCCTAGTTGGGGAACTAAGAACCCACCTTCCCACCAAAAAAAAACCTGGCCAAAGGAAACTCGGAAGACATGCCCTATAAAAAGGAAACCCAGGAGAACTGCTTCTGAAGAGTGATTCACACTACCAGGAGGTAATACACAGCTGACGGGCTGGGGCCTTGTCACTGGCCGCTAGTCCCTGGCAGTCTGGTGGTTAGGAGTCAACACTCTCATTGCTCCAGCCTGACTTCTGTCTCTGGCCAGGAACTGAAATCCTGCTTCAAGTCACTACAGGCTGAGGCCACTGGAGATCAGTTCATAGGATGGAGAAGTGGACAGGGGGAAACGTGCTAAGATTGAGGGGTCCTGAGGTCCCGTTTCCCAGGTGAAATCTCAGAAGTGAGAAGATACGTAGTTAAAGGGGAGCTGTAAGCTGAGAGGTCTAGGTCTCCCTCCTTACTGTTTAGGACCCTGGCAAGGACAACACCAAGCTGCATCGCCCTAGGGCAACTTGGGGACATTCACAGCAGAGGGGCAACAAAGGGGTAGCCAAGTTGGGCAAACAGGGGAGCTGAGATGGCTCCTTCAAGCTGTGCTGGGTTCCCAGGGGCGAGCTGACTTCCTGCACCCAGATTCTCAGCCCCACCCCTGGGGCCTCTCCCTGCAATTCCCTCCCCTGCACTGCACTGCTCAGAAGTCATGAGGAAGGGGAAATTTAGCTGGCAAGGGGAAGGGAGCCCATCACATCCCCTCCCTGTAGCCTCTTCTAGCTTGCAGGTGGAGGAAGCTCTGGTTTCAATACTTCCTCAAACACCCCCAAACCACCCCAAGCAGAATTTCATAGTCCAGAGAGCAATCGATCGATGGAGCCCCTTAGGGCCCCCAGCCAGTAATCCAGAATGATGGAAAAACCCAGACAAGTGATGTAAACCTGCAATGAAAACGAGGCACAACACACCCTCAGCTCTTTGTTATGTGGATTAAGCTGATACATCTCTGAGCCTGCATCCCTGAGAAATGGGAACCACAGCATTATCCAATTCCTAGGGCTCAGGTGAAAATTCCAAAAAGTCACACCTGAATGTATGGAGCTCAAATCTGATGCTCTGTTGACAATCTAGAAGGGTGGAATGGGGTGGGAGGTGGGAGGGAGGTTCAAGAAGGAGGGGACATATGTATACCTATGGCTGATTCATGTTGATGTATGGCAGAGAACAACACAATGTTTTAAAGTAATTATCCTCCAATTAAAATTAAATAAATTTTTAATTAATGCTTTAAATTTTAATTGGAGGATAATAACTTTACAATATTGTAGTAGTTTTTGCCATACATCTGCATGAATCAGCCACATGTGCACATGCGTCCCCCCATCCTGAACCCCCTCCCTCCTCCCTTCCTACCCTATCCCTCGGGGTTATCCCAGAGCACCAACTTTGGGTGCCCTGCTTCATGCATCAAACTTGCTCTGGTCATCTATTTTACATATGGCAATATACATGTTTCAGTGCTTTTCTCTCATATCATCCCACCCCTGCCTCTCCCACATAGTCCAAAAGTCTGTTCTTTACATCTGTGTCTCTTCTGCTGCCTTGCATATAGGGTCATTGTCTTTCTAAATTCCTTATATATGTGTTAATACACTGTATTGGTGTTTCTCTTTCTGACTTACTCCATTCTGTATAATAGGCTCCAGTCTCATCCACCTCATTAGAACTGATTCAAATGCGGTCTTTTTATAGCTGAGTAATATTCCATTGTGTATATATACAACAACTTCCTTATCCATTGGTCTGCCAATGGACATCTAGGCTGCTTCCATGTCCTAGCTATTGTAAACAGTGCTGCAATGAACATTGGGGTACATGTGTCCCTTTCAATTCTGGTTTCCTCAGTGTGTATGCCCAAAATGCAATTCTATTTCCAGTTTTTTAAGGAATCGCCCCACTGTTCTCCATGGTGACTGTACCAGTTTGCATTCCCCCCAACAGTGTAGGAGGGTTTCCTTTTCTCCATACCCTCTCCAGCATTTATCGTTTGTAGACTTTCTCATGGCAGCCATTCTCACCAGCGTGAGTTGATACCTCATTGTGGTTTTGATTTGCATTTCTCTAATAATGAGTGATACTGAGCATCTTTTCGTGAGTCTATTAGTCATCTGTATGTCTTTTTCGGAGAAATGTCTGTGTAGTTCTTTGGTCCACTCTTTGATTGAGTTAGTTTTTCTGGTATTGAGCTGCATGAGTTGCTTGTATATTTTGGAGATTCTTTGTCAGTTTTTTTTTGTTTGTTTGTTATTATTTTCTCCCATTCTGAAGACTGCCTTTTCACCTTGCTTATAGTTTCCTTCGTTGTGCAAAAGCTTTTAAGTTAAATTAGGTCCCATTTGTTTATTTTTGTTTTTATTTCCATTACTCTTGCATGTGGGCCATAGAAGATCTTGCTGTGATTTATGTCAGAGAGTGTTCTATGTTTTCTTCTAAGAGCTTTATGGTTTCTGGTCTTCCATTTAGATCTTTAGTCCATTTTTAGTTTATAAAAATAAAAAAAAATTTTTTTAATTTAAAATAAAAAGGTCATACCTGCCCAGTTCTTAGCATGGGAATAAGCCCTGGACGGGCTTCCCTGGTGGCTCAGATTGTAAAGAATCTGCCTGCAATGTGGGAGACCTGGATTCAATCCCTGGGTTGGGAAAATCCCCTGGAGGAGAGCATGGCAATCCACTCTGGTATTCTTGCCTGGAGAATCTGCATGGACAGAGGAGCCTGACAGGCTACAGTCCATGGGGTCGCAAAGAGTCAGACACAACTGAGCAACTAAGCGCAGCACAAGACCTGGATAATGAATGAATCTTTGGGTTGCTTTTTTTTTTAATTGGAAGATAATTATTTTACAATATTGTGTTAGTTACTGCCACACATCAACATGAATCAGCCATAGGCATACATATGTCCCCTTCCTCTTGAACCAAGAAAGATGGTACTGATAAATCTATTTGCAAGGCAGCAGTGAAGACACAGACATAGAGAACAGACTTTTGGACACAGCAGGGGAGGGAGAGGGTGGGATAAATTGAGAGAGTAGCAGGGAAACATATACATTACCATATGTGAACTATGTCATTAGTGAGAATTTGCTGTGTGACACAGGGAGCTGCCCTAGTGCTCTGCGATAACCTGGGAGGGGGCGGATGGGGTGGGAGCACGGAGGGACTTTTTTACCATGACATCTGCCACACTGAATTCATGTGCGTACATCTGCATTTGCGACATGTGCTAGTGTGCTCACAGAATGAAATCCTTGAAGTGAAACTGATGGATATCAGGGGAGGTACATTCTGGGATCTTGACTGATTTGCCAAAACCTGTCCTTTCGAAAGGCTGGACCCATTTCAAATCCCAGCATGCATTATAGATGCTTCTCACCTACATGCTTGCAGCCCCATGAGTCTTCAAATTCATCCAAACGTTCTGATCATTTGCCAAATTATGATCAGTGCAAAAGAAAAGATGCATTCCACGTGCTTTTAATTTTTAATTATCTTATTTGGAACAGAGAGAGTGTCGTGTTTCACATTCTATTGTATTTCTTTTCATAATCTGATTATTCATAGGCGTTTCATTTCATAGAAAGTATTAGTCACTTCTTACTGCCTTAACTTCTAACTGATTTATGTCTTTTGTGTTTTTCGGCTGTTCAGGATTTTTGTTGATTCATGCTGGCTTTTCTGTGTTGCAGCCAGTGAGGGCTACTCTTCGTTACGCTGCATGGGCTTCTCATTGCGGTGGCTTCTCTGGGCTCTGGGCACGCTAGCTTCAGTAGTTGTGGCTCATGGGCTCCCGAGCACTGGCTCAGTAGTTGTGACACACGGGCTTAGTTGTTTCAAGGCATGTGGGATCTTCCCAGCCTGGGGATGGAACCCATGTCTCCTGCATGGGCAGGTGGGTTCTTTACCACTGAGCCACCTAAGTGATTTATATCTTAAGGAGAACAGTTTTGTCTACCTTTGGCCTTACAAACCATTGTTAATTTCTCTATCTTGCTGTTTGCGTGTATGTATGTTTTTAACTTGAAAGGTATTTTTAATGGAGGCATTATTAATTTACATGTGAAACTTAAGAACATTTCTCTTTTATATCTTCTTAGTTTTTTTTTTTTTTCTAATAGACTTCACTGCACCCAGGTGAATTTTTGTGAATGTGTCATAGTTTCAGTACTTTCATAAGTAAAAGTGGGGCCCAGCCACTTGCAGCTCAAAAGCCAATAAAGATTCAGGTTTGTTGGAAAGAAAAGTTTATTTTGGATGCTGGCAATGGTGTGGGGAGAGGCAGGGGAGAGGGTGGACTCCTGTCTAAAAGCCAACTGCCCCCTACGCTGCTGCTGCTGCTACTGCTGCTGCTGCTGCTGCTAAGTCACTTCAGTCGTGTCCAACTCTGTGCGACCTCATAGACGGAAGCCCACCAGGCTCCCCCATCCCTGGGATTCTCCAGGCAAGAACACTGGAGTGGGTTGCCATTTCCTTCTCTAATGCATGAAAGTGAAAAGTGAAAAGTGAAAGTGAAGTCTCTCAGTGATGTCAGACTCCTAGCGACCCTATGGACTGCAGCCCATCAGGCTCCTCCATCCATGGGATTTTCCAGGCAAGGGTACTGGAGTGGGGTGCCATTGCCTTCTCTGCCCTACCCTGCTAACCTGGCCAAAATCACTGGGCAAGAGCTTTTATACATGGAGGGAGGGGGCTACCTGCAGAAACAGCTTCAATAGTCATCTTGAAATTGGTCATTGGTGGTTTGCCCAACATCTCCTTGACTGCTTTAAGTACAGTTAAGCTTCAGTTCCAGAGTTAGTTTGTTCCCATTTCCTTGAGACCAGTTCCTGGAATTGTAGCAGCTTCTGTCAGGGCTCCAGTCTGCTCATCATGTAGTTAACTTCTTCCACCTGGTGGGAGTTTCAGTATCTACAAGACAGCTCACAGTTTATGGTTCAGATTATTATCTATAGCCCTCGAGGAGGACCTAAAGGGCCTTCACCATGCTTAATGACTAAACTATTATTATTTAGTCTTGTTGAACTGTTTCCTTTGTTTCTACATTTTCTCACTTGTCTGATTAAACTTACTCTTTGGCTAAAGTTTTTCTACAAATGCAGGCAGAGATTGTGGGGTGGAAGGATCATAGCGCCCTGCTCCATTTCATTTCCACGGCTTTTTCTCTTTTTTTTTTTTAAACACTTAAATCTGTGATCCAGCTGGGACTTCACCTGGGGTTTAGACATCTTTTAACCTTGGCTATGAAAGAGAGAGGATTTGCATTTTATTGCCAGGAGCAGCTGACCTCATCTCTCTGTGTTGATCAGACACCTGAACTTTGTGAATTGTTGGCTTGGGCCCTTTTGCCACCTTTCTAATCAGCATTTCCTGGAGGGGAAATAGCAAAGTTAAAAGTTAGCCTTTATTGAGCCCTTGCTGTGTGCTTACACCATGCTAAGGGCCTTGCATATATCTCTCTTTAAAACATCATCACAGCCAATTTTATTTTATTTTTTTAATTTTTATATTCATACAATTTTAAAGATTACTTTCCATTGGCAACTGCAATATTTGCAATTGCAAAATATTTTTAAGTTTTTTTTTAAGATTTATTTATTTATTTGGCTATAGTAGGCCTTTGTTTTTATGCAATGGCTTTCTGTAGTTGAGGTGAGTGGGGTTACTCTATAGTTGAGATACGTGGGCTCCTCAAGGTGGTGACTTCTTTCATTCTGTAGCACAGACTCTGGGCACATGGGCTTCAGTATTTGCAGCAGTGGGCTCCGTAGTTGGGGCGCACAGGCTTAGTTCTCCTTGGCATAAGGGATCCTCCCAGACCAGGGACAGAACCGGTGTCTCTGGCATTGTAAGGGCAATTGTTACCACTGGACCACCAGGGAAGCCCCTTACGGTGTATCTTTTATTTTTTAAGATGTATTGGTTTATTTTTGGCTGTGATGGGTCTTCGTTGCTGCGCGAGGGCTTTCTCTAGTTGCAGCAAGCAGGGACTGCTCTCTACTTGCAGCACATAAGCTTCCCATTGCAGTGGCTTCTCTTGTGGAGCAAGGGCTCTACAGCTGGAGGGCTTCAGCATCTGCGGCTCCGGAGCTCGAGCGTGCAGGCTCAGTACTTGAGGCGCATGGGCTTAGTTGCTCTGCAGTGTGTGGCATCTTCCTGGATAACGGATTGAACCTGTGTACCCTGCACTGACAGGCAGACTCTTTACCACTGAGCCACCAGGGAAGCCCCTGTTTGTTTTTTAATAGTGTTTTTTTTTTTTTTTTTTAAATTTTGGCTGTGCTGGGTCTTCGGTGTGGCACTTGGACTTTCCCCAGCTGTGTCATGCTGGGGGCTTCTCTTGCTGCTGAGCTTGGGCTCCGGAGTGTGTTCAGGCTCAGGAGCCGCAGTGCATCTGTTTAGTTATCCCACGGCATGTGGCATCTTAGCTCCCCGACCAGGGATCAAACCCATGTCCCCTGCATTGGAAGGCGGATTCTTAATCACTGGACCACCAGGGAAGTCCCCAGTTATTAAAAAATATTGTCTATATTCCCCGTGGTGTACAATACATCTCTCAGCCCATCTTACACCTGATAGTTTGAACCTTCCCCTCCCCCACCCCTATATTGCCCACCCGCCCACACACACTGGTAACTACTAGTTTGTTCTATCCTATCTGTGAGTCTGCTTCTTGTACCTTATTGTCACTAGCTTGTCATATTTCACACCCATTTTGTAGATGGAAACATTGAACTTAAACTGATGAGGGCGTGAGTTTCCCAAAGACTAATATGGGACAGCCCGGAGACTGGAATCCAGGTGTGCTGAGGAACTCCAGATTCTACGTGCTTAACTGCACTCTGCAGAAATTATTTTTGACTATGAATGGCTTTCAGCTTGATGGAGGTGGGGCAAGGACTCCAGATGGGCTGCAAAATACCATCAAAGTCTGCAGTGACAGGATGTGGATGAGAAGATCCGGGAGATAGCCGGTGGCACTAGACTTGAACTCAGCAAGGAGGTACAGGGGAGGGACTTCCCTGGGGGTTCAGTGGTTAAGACTTCATCTTCCAATGCAAAGGGTGCAGGTTGGATCCCTGGCTAGGGAGCTAAGATTCCGTATGCCTCACAGCCAAAAAAACAAACAATATTGTATCAAATTCAGTAAAGACTTTAAAAATGGTCCATCAGGACTTCCCTGGTGGTCCAGCGGTTAAGAATCTACCTGCCAAAGCAGGGGACACAAGTTTGATCCCTGGTCCAGGAAAATTCCACATGCCCCAGGGTAACAAAGCCGGTGCCCCAAAACTACTGAACCCACATACCACAACTACTGAAGCACACTCACCCTACAGTCTATGCTCCGCAACAAGAGAAGCCACTGCAATGAGAAGCTCACGCACCACAATGAGAAAGTAGCCCCACAACTAGAGAAAGCCTGTGTGCAGCAATGAAGACCCAGTACAGCCAAAAAATAGATTAAAAAATTTTTTAGGTTTTTTTATGGAAGCTTCCCTAGCTGCCCAGTGGTTAAGACTTCACGCTCCCAATGCAGGGGGGCCAGGTTCAATCCCCGGTCAGGGAACTAGATCCCACATGCCACATTTGCATGTTGCCGCAGTCAAATAGATAAATAAAAAACTCGGCAAGACTGGCTTTAAAAAAATAGGATTTTTTTTCAATCTAAACATTTTTTTCTAAAAATAAATGGTCCACATCAAAAAACATCTTAAAAAAAAAAAAAGAACAAAGCAATGGTTTCATCTAGTATGAAAGAAGGCTGGGGACAGTTCCAAGGATCAAGCCCCCAGGCCAAGGAGAGCTTAAGGTCCCTTTGAGGGTGCTGCTGGCTGAACCCCCAAGTCTTGGAAAACCAGGGGTTTCAAAAAGGAAATTCCTTTTGCAGTTGGGGGGTCTCAGTGAGCATACAATCCCTGGACCCCAGGAATTCTGGACACTTTTGACTCCCCTCTTTCTTCCACCTGCCCCCCGCCAATACCAGCAAATGCTGCTGGCTTCAGCTGAAATCTATTTTGCATCCACCTTCTACCCCCACTCCCCCGTCCCTACAACCTCATCCACCCTGTCCCAGGCCAGGCTACTATAACTTCTCACTCTGGGATGAAATTTTCAAGTCTCAGTGTCTACAAGCTAAGCCTCTAAGACCACAGTCAGTACACTTGGTATGTACAGTCTGTGACAGATTTTGTACTACTAGTGGGGGTGAGTGACTTGATTCACTGATATTAACTAGTATTGTCACAATCCTATAAGCCTAGGTGGGCTTCCTTTGTCTTGTAGCTACAGGATTGTTACTGGTTTCCTGAGGCTGCCATATCCAAGGACCACCAACCAGTGGCTTGAAACAACAGAATTGTACTCTTTCACAGTTCTGGAGGTTGGAAATCTGAAAATCAAGGCATCTGATTCTTTCAAAGGCTTTAGGGGAGAATCTTTCCTGGCCTGTTCGTGCCTTCTGGGGTTTGCAGGCAATCCTTGGGTTTCTTTGGTGTGCATTGCATCACTCTAATGTTGGCCTCCAACTTTCGTCTGTGTCTCTGTGTGTTCTCACCTTTTCTTTACAACGTATGGAATACAAGAGCCCCCTCACCCTTATCTCTGCAAAGATCTTCTTGCCAAACGAGGTCACGTGCTGAAGTTCTGGGTGGACATATTCAAGCCACTACAGTCACCAAGAACAGATGCCCTCTGGGGCTCCCCTGGTGGTCCAGTGGTTAAGAATCTGCCTTGCAATGCAGAGAACAGAGGTTCGACCCCCATTCAGGAACTAAGATCCCACATGCCACAGAGGAAGTAAACAGTGAGCCCCAATTACTGAAGCCTGTGCGCCCTAGACCCTGTGCCATGCAACAGAAGACCACACACCACAGCTAGAGAAAGCCCATGTGTAGCGGCAAAGACCCAGCGCAGCCAAAACAAAATTAAATAAAAAAGAAAAAGAAAGCAAAGGCCACAGAGCAACAGAACAGAAAGGCACTGTGGCATGCTGACAAAATCTAGCCCCTCCTCTCTTCTCCTCTCTTCCTATTGGGCAGGTTGGTCATGTGGCCTCCATTAGGGGTGGTCCCACCACGGCTGCCAGAGAGGCTGGGAAGATGGAGAGGAGCACACAGATATTGGGGGACCCCTCTTTGATGGCACTAGCGATACAGAACCTGCCTGCAATGCAGGAGACATAAGAGACTACGGTTTGATCCCTGGGCTGGGAAGATCCTCTGGGGGAGGAAATGGCAGCCCACTCCAGTGTTCTTGCCTGGAGAATCCCATGTACAGAGAAGCCTGGTGGGCTGTAGTCCATGGGGTCCCAAAGGGTCAGACACGACTTAGCCCCTGAGCATCTTCCTCCCTGAGTGTTGTGGCTGTATCCCAGAACTCGGCAGAGTATCTGGTCCGTAGTGGGTGTTCAGTGAAGGTTTGTTGAATAAACAAATGAGTGCCAGGAAGGTGGGGAAGGTGGTGTTAGTTGCTAAGTCGAGTCCGACTCTTTTACAACCCTGTGGACTATAGCTCCCCCAGCCTTCTCTGTCCAGGGGATTCTCCAGGCAAGAACACTAGAGTGGATAGCCATTCCCTTACTCAGGGGATAGAACTCATTTCTTCTGGACCCAGGGATTGAACTCAGATCTCCTGCATTGCAAGCAGATTCTTTACCATCTGAGCCACCACAGAAGCCTGGGGAGGGTGAGGAGCCATAAAAATAAAATTGAGGAGCACCCTGGTCCATTTACTCTGCAGACTCGGGACCTCAGCAGCTGGAGGGGACTTCCCTCCATGGTAGAACGAGCCTGGTCCCTCCCTTTGACGGACATCCCCAGGGAGGAGCATGGTTGGTCCCTGGCAGGTTCAGACAGGCCGAGAGAGCCCTGCGGCTGTGAGAAAGCTGAAGCTTCCTTCCCCCTTCCTGCCTGCCCTCTGCGCACCCTCCCTGCTACCACACAGCTGATGAAGTGCTCGTGGAAGACCGTGATGGCCACAGAGGAGGCTGCAAGCTGCCAGGTGACCCGCCGGCCCTGGGCATCCATCCTGAGGGTGACTATCCCGGTGCTTCTTAGCATAGGCACATGCTACCTCATCTGCACCCTGTGCTTCAGGCAGCAGCAGCAGCTGGATTCAACCAGGGTGAGTCTAAAAGGGAGGATGAGAGAGGGGGGGAGACAGGCGCATGCTACCTGGGGACCTCCGGGTGGGGACTGGACCCTGGGGTGGGGGCCGAGGGGCAGCAAGTGGGGAAAAAGCAGAGGGGTGTTGAGCAAGAGAACAGACTAACAGACATGATCTAGAAAAGAAAAAAAAAAAAAAAAGTCAGAATGAGATGGATATAAATCTGCCAGGGGGACTTCCCTGGTGGTCCAGGGGTTAAGACTGCATGCTTCCAATGCCGGTCATGTAGGTTCGACCCCTGGTTAGGGAGTTAAGGTCCCACAGGCCCCCCCTCCCAGAGTGGTAGCAACAGCAAGAAAATCCGCCAGGAAGAAAGATGCGGTAGAAAGGAACAGAGAGAGAGACCAGAGCAGGGGGTAATGAGCGAGGCAAGCCTGCCCGCCAGGGGTCTTCAGCTCAGGATAGTCAACTCTGCCCAGGAGGTAAACCCCGGGTGGAGATCCCAGGCTGGAGGGAGCATCTGAGAAAGACACATTTCATATGGGCCTGGAAAATGACTCGTCTTTGGGGTTCCCCCAGCAGGCTGACTCAGAGGCTGCTGGGGGCTTCACGGAGTTGGGGAAGGGCAGTTCTGGGACCTCCAAGGACAGGGGGAGCCCTGGACACCCACCACAGGTGCTGACTTTGAGGGTTACATTAGGTTTTGGAGGCAAGAGAGGCAGATGTGCGAGGAGACCTGGGTTACATCCTGGAAACTAAGTTCTTCTGAAGGTCTTCTCTTTGTGCTCAGGGCTGGTTCAAATCTACTTCCTCTTTGTGAGCTCTTCACAAAGGCTCCAAGTCAGCCCCATGGAATGAGGGGTGGATAGAAGGATGCATTGAGAAACAAGTGCTCTTGACTCGAGGGATCACTCCAGACCCCTGTCGCTTAGGTGCTTAGCTCTGTTTTCTTTTCTTCCAGTGGGACTTAGCAGAGCTCCAGCTGAATCACACAGGTAACCGGGATATGCATGTGTGTCAGAGAAAGAGAAAGGAAGGCGGGTGGGGGAGAGAGAGAGAACGAGAAAATGAGAAAGGATGAGAATAAGAAAAAAAGACAGGGCGATACAGCAGTCTGTTTCTGGGTGCCTGCTTCCTTTCTGGGCATTTTATTTTCTCCCATGGGAGAGCTCAAACCGACTCAACCAAGCTAATAGCTACAACTAACACGCCTCCGTTCATGTCACAAATGTTAATTCGGCAGCCACCATGAGGCAGGCTCCGTTCTGGGTGCCCATATTGCCAACATAACAGAAACCCCTGCCCTCTCGGGGCTTCCCTGCTACCAAAGGGATCAGAAAATAAATAAATGAACAAGTAAAATACATACCATGCCAAGTGGAGTGAAACATGCACCTGGTACTTTTTGGGGAATATTAAGCATGGGAGGAGGATCGGGCATGTCAGGGTTGGGCGTGCCCTTGAAATGTGGTCACCAGGGAGGGTGTCCCAGTGAAGAGGGCTTTAGAGCAAGGACATGAAGGAATGTGAGGGAGGGTGCCTTTTGGCAGTCCCCTCCCAGCCTCTCTCTAACCCTCTTCCTCTTTGGGTCTCTCCCACACGCATCCCCAGGGGTTTGGGTGTGTGTTCATTCCATTTTGTAACAAATGGAAACCCTATTCATCTTCTTTCTCTGGGGGCTTTCTGATCGGGCTGCTACGACAGAACAGAAAGCCTCACATACACAAGATACCTCTCTCTCATGGTGCCAGGGGCTGTGAAATCCAAGGTCAAAGCCCCAGCAGGTCTGGCTGTCTGATGAATGCCCTCTTCCTGGTTTATAAACAACCAGTCATCTTTTTGCTGTATCTTTATATGGCGGAAAGGGGAGGAAGGTAAAGAGAACTCTCTGGGCTCTTTGTCTCCCTCTTGCTCTCTCTCCCCATCTTTCTAAATTGAGACAGAGTTGACATATAACATTGTATCTACTTCAGGCATACAACATAGGTCAATATTTGTATATATTACAAACTGATCACCACAATGTCTTGTTAACACCCATCACCACACACAGTTACAATTCTTTTTTCTTGTCATGAAACTTGTAAGACCTACGCTCTTCAGTTCAGTTCAGTTCAGTTCAGTCGCTCAGTCGTGTCCGACTCTTTGTAACCCCATGAACCGCAGCACACCAGGCCTCCCTGTCCATCACCAACTCCCAGAGTCCACCCAAACCCATGTCCATTGTGTCGGTGATGCCATCCAACCATCTCATCCTCTGTCATCCCCTTCTCCTCCTGCCCTCAATCTTTCCCAGCATGAGCCGCTTCCAAATATACAACACAGTATACTTAACTCTGGTTAGTACGCTCTATATTACATCACCAGGACTTAGTTTGTAACTTTTTCATAAGTTTGTGCCTCCGACCGCCTTCACCTATTTCATCCACCTACTCCCCACCTCTGGCAACCACTGATCTGTTCTTTGTATCTGTAGCCATATAAAGGAAGATTTAGATTGTACATATAAAGGAAGTCAGACAGTATTTGTCTTTCTCTGTCTGACTTATTTCACTTTAGCATAATGACCTCTAGGTTCACCCATGTTGTCACAAGTGGCAGAATTTCTTTCTTTTTATGGCTAAATTAGATGGAGAGATGGGCTTCCCTAGTGGCTCAGCTGGTAAAGAATCCACCTGAAATTCTGGAGACTTGGGTTCAATCCCTGGGTTGGGACGATCCCCTGGAGAAGGGTAAGGCTACCTACTTCAGTATTCTGGCCTGGAGAATTCCATGGGCTGTATAGTCCATAGGGTCACCAAGAGTCGGACTGAGCAACTTTCACTTTCACTTTAGATAGATATAGATGTGTGTTTATAATATCACATGTATAGTACATAGTAATATATATATCACATCTATATCCATTTTAGGCATATGTGTAATATATATATATATACACACACATAAGATACATACATGCTGTGCTGTGCTTAGTTGCTCAGCTGTGTCTGACTCTTTGTGACCCCATGGACTGTAGCCCCCGAGTCTCCTCTGCCCATGGAATTCTCTTGGCAAGAATACTGGAGTGGGTAGCCAGTTCCTTTCTCCAGCGGGTCTTCCCAACCCAGGGATTGAACCCAAGTCTCCCTCATTGATGGATTCTTTACCTTCTGAGCTACCAGGGAAGCCCAAGAATACTGGAGTGGGTAGCCTATCCCTTTTCCAGGGGATCTTCCCAACCCAGGAATTGAACCGGGATCTCCTGCATTGCAGGCGGATTCTTTACCAGCTGAGCTACCAGGGAAGCCCCACAATACATGCATATGTGTATGTATACACATAGGTATGGGGCTTCCCAGGTGGCTCAGAGGGTAAAGAACCTGCCTGCAGTGCAGGAGAAGCAGAAGGCTCAGGTTGAAGTCTCAATCCCTAGACTGAGAAGATCCCCTGGAAAGGGCATGGCTACCGTCGCAGTGTTCTTGCCTGGAGAATCTCATGGACAGAGGAGCCTGGTGGGCTCCAGTCCATGGGGTCGCAAAGAGTCAGGCAGGATGGACGCAGCTGAGCACACATGGGTATGCTGTGCATATGCACACACGTAGGGATGAATACGGGCTTCTCTGGTGGTCGGGCAGTAAAGAATCTGCCTGAAATGAAGGAAACCACTGCCTGTCAATGCAGGAGACACGGGTTCAGTCCCTGGGTCAGGATGATACCCTGGAGAAGGAAGTGGGAACCTACTCCAGTATTCTTGCCTGGGAAATCCCATGGACAGAGGAGCCTGCCTGGCTACAGTCTGTGGGGTTGCAAAGAGTCGGACACGACTTAGCGACTAAGCCACCACCACCCTGCCTGGATATATGTGTATGTGTATGTGTGTATGTATATACTACAGCTTCTCCGTCCATTCATCCATCAGTGGATACGGGGTCTCTTTTACAAGGTCTCCACCTTCCTACTCTAAACACTTCTGAACAGCCCACCTTCTAACACCATCCCCTTGGAGGTTAGGCTTCAACATTCTAGTTGGGGGCATTCCCTCTACAGCACTCAGTTTCCCTATATCTCCATCCTTCCATCCCTCCCTCACAACCTTCCCAGGGTCGCGGCAGGACCCCAGGCTACGCTGGCAGGGGAGCCCCGCCCTGGGACGCTCCTTCCTGCATGGGCCAGAGCTGGACGACAACGGGCAGCTGCGGATCCAACGTGATGGCATTTATAGGCTGCACATCCAGGTGACATTAGCCAACTGCTCCTCCTCCACCTGGACCGCCGAGCCCCAGAGAGCCACGCTGACGGTGGCCATCTGCTCCCCTGCCGCCCACAGCATCAGCCTGCTACGCCTCAGCTTCCACCGCGGAGCCTGCTGGGTCGCCTCCCAGCGCCTCACCTTCCTGGCTCTCGGGGACATTCTCTGCACCAACCTTACTCTGCCTCTGCTGCCTTCCAGAAACGCTGATGAGACTTTTTTTGGGATTCAGTGGGTGCACCCTTGACCCTGGCACTTCCTAGCCCAGGTTTTTAAATAAACTTTTTTTTTTCTTTTTCTTTCTTTTCTTGCTCTCTTTTTCTTTCTCTTTATCTTTCCTTTTCTCTCTTTTTCTTTATCTTTGTTTCTTTCCTTGCTTTTTCTTTCTTTTTTCTTTTGCTTTTTTTCTCTATTTTTCCTTTTCTTTCTCTTTCTTTTTTTTTTTTAGCCCCCACTTTCTAGCATATGAGATCTTAGTTCCCCAACCAAATATGGAATTCATACCCCTTGCATTTGAAGGGCAGAGTTTTAACCCCTAGACTGTCTTGAGAGTTGTTAAAGCATAGGAATATAATTGATATTTCTATGTTGATTTGGGGGTTTGGGGGCTTTCTTTATTAATATTAAAATATTTTTCTAAAAGCTCTTCCTTTCCAAGTATGATACTTTTTTTTTCTCTTCTCATACAACATGTGGGTCACTTCACATTTGTATCTTCAGGATAGATTTCTAGAAGTGGAATGGCTGGGTCCAGGAGGGTGTGTTTATAATTTTGATATTTATTAACAAATTGGCCTCCATAGGTGTTGAATCAATCTAGACTTTTAGTCTACTGTGTGTGAGCGTGGCTGCTCGATGGGATATGAAAGAAAGCTTTTTCTTTGTCTTATTTCTAGTAAAAGGGAAGCCTGACTGCCCTCCATACTTCAGTGTCACTTAAGTCATTTATATTTTCTTTTCTATAAAAGCATGTGTAGACACTCTTTTTTAAAAATTGAGGTGAAATTCACATAACATAAAATTAGCCCTCTTAAAGTGTACATTCACATAACTATATTCAATATCTTGTGATAAAACAAAATGGAGAAGAATATGACTCTCCAAACACCACAAGTTGTCATTTCTCTAGCCTGTGGTGAGGACATGAGAAGAACTTAAGGAGGAAAAGAGTTCGTGGTGACTCATAAGTTGCGAATGGGAGAGAGACTGAGAATAGAATCTCAGTGCAGAGATGGTGCAGAAATGAGCATAAACAGGGGGTAGCTACTTTGAAAAGGTAGTTGTATGTATTCTTAGGTACTTTTGTGATAAAAGAAGATGACAATAAGTCTAACATTATCCTGATACCAAAGCCAAAGACACTAGAGGAGAAGAAAGTTATAGACCAATATACCTGACAAGCATAGACACCAAAATCCTCAGCGAAATGTTAACAAACCAAACTCAACAGTACATTGGAAGGGTCATACACGTGATCCAGTGGGATTTATTCTAGGGAAGCAAGGATGGTTCCATGTGTGCAAATAATCAATGTAATACACCACATTAACAGAATGAAAGATTAAAAACCATCTCAGTCGATGCAGGAAAACCATTTCCCAAAACTCAACATTCATTCATGATAAAACACTCAACAGATCAGTAGAGGGAACTTACCTCAAGATAATAAAGGCCATGTATGAGAAGTCCACAGCTTACATCATATTCAATGGTGAAAAACTGAAAGCTTTTCCTGTAAGATCAGAAACAAGACAACGATGCCCACACGCTCACCACTTTTATTCAACAAAGTACTGAAGGTCCTAGCCAGAGTAATTAGGCAGAAAAAGAAGTAAAAGACATCCAAATGAGGAAGGAAGAAGAAAAATTGCCTCTCTTTGTAGATGATATAATTTTATATATAGAAAACCCTAAATACTCCACCAAAAAATGTTAAAACTAGCAAACAAATTTAGTAAAGTTGCAGAGTACAAAATCAATATACAAAAATCAGTTTTGTCTCTATGCATTACCAGTGAACTATTAGAAAGAGAAATTAAGGGAACAATCCCATTTATAATTGCATAGAAAATTTAATCAAGGAGATGAAAGGTAAATTTACTGAAAACTATAAGACATTGATGAAATTAAAGAGGACACAAATAAATGGAAAGATATTCCATGATCATGGATTGGAAGAATTATTATGTTCAAAAAGTCTATATTACTCAAAGCAAACTATAGGTTCAATGCAACCCCTATCAAAATTTCAAAGGCACTTTTCACAGAAAAAGCAGTCCTCAAATTGCATGGAGCCACAAAAGACCCCAAAGAGCCAAAGCAATCTTAAGAAAGAAGAACAAAGTTGCAAGCACCACAGTTCTTCATTTCAAACTATATCACGAAGTTATAGTAATCAAAACAGCATAGTACTGGCATAAAAATAGACACACAGATCACTGGAACAGAAGAGAGAGACCAGAAATAAGTATATGCATATTTGATAAATTAATTTATGAAAAATGAGCCAAGAATATACCATGGGTAAAGCCAGCCGCTTCAATAAATAGTACTGGGAAAACCAGACAACCACATGGAGAAGAATGAAACTGAATCCTTACCTTACACCATACATAAAAATAAACTCAAAAAGGATTAAAGATATCAACATAGTGGTAAATTCCTTAATACTGGTCTTGGAAATGATTTTTTTGGGTTTGACACCAAACGAAAATGCAACAAAAGCAAAAATAAACACGTTGGACAATATCAAATTAAAATACTTCTGCACAGCAAAGGAAACCACCAACCAAAGGAAAAGACAACCTAGGGAATGGGAGAAAATATTTGTAAGCCATATATCTGATAATGGATTGATACACAAACGTATAATGAACTCATACAACTCAATAGCCAAAAAAAAAAAAAAATCCAACTTTTAAAAATGAGCAGATGGCCTGAATAGACTTTTTTTACAAAAAAAGACTCACAAATGGCCAACAAGTATATGCAAAGGTGCTCAACATCACTAACCATCAGGAAAACACAAATCGAAACCATGATGATCACACCTATCAGATGGCTATTATTAAAAAGACAACAAATGACAAGTGTCGGCAATGAAGTAGGTAAGTAGAACCCTAGTACACTGTTGGCGGGGAGGTAAGTTGGTGCAATTACTATGGAAAGCAGTATGGAGACTCCTCAAAAAGTTAAAAATAGAACTACCATATGACCCAGCATTTCCTCTCCTGGGTATTTATCTGAAAATTTAAAAACACTAATGAGAAAAGATATATGCACCCCTGTGTTCATTGCAGCACTATTCATAATAGCCAAGATACAGAAACAACCTAAATGCCCAACAGTAGAAGAATGGATAAAGAAGTTGAGATAGATAGATAGATGATGGAATATCGTTGTTTAGTTTATCTAAGTCATGTCTAACTTTTTTGTGTGACCCATGGACTGTAGCCCTCCAGTCTCCTCTGCCCATGCGATCTTCCAAGCAAGAATACTGAAGTAGGTTGCTGTTTCCTTCTCCAGGGGATCTTCCTGACCCTGGGATCGAACCCACGTCTCCTACATTGGCAGTTGGGTTCCTTACCACTGTGCCACCAGGGAAGCCCACAGTGGAATATTACTCAGCCATTAAAAAAGAATGAACTCTTGCCATTTGAGTCAGCTTGGATAGACCTAGAAGGTATTATGGTAAGTGAAATAAGTCAGATAAAGAAAGGCAAAAAGTGTGTGATTTCACTTACATGTGGAATCTAAATAAATAAATAAACAGAACAGAAACAGATTTATAGGTACAGAGAACAAACAAGTGGTTGCCAGAGGAGAGTGGCATGGGAAAAGGAGAGAAATTCGATGAGGGGGATTAAGAGGTACAAACTTCCAGTTGCAAAATAAATGAGTCATGGGTATGAAATTCAGTGTGGAGAATATAGTCAATACCTGTGTAATACCTTTGTATAGTGACATATCATAACTAGATTTATAGTGGTGATCACTTTGAAATGTATAGAAATACCAACTCACTATGTTGTGTACCAGGAACTGACATAGTGTCGCAGGTCAATTATACTTCAAAAACGAACAGACTCACAGAAAAAGAGATCAGATTTGTGACTGCTAGAGATTGGGGGTAGGGGAGAGCAAGAATTGGATGAAAGCAGTCAAAAGGTACAAACTTCCAGCTATGAGATAAATAAACACCAAGGATATAATAGTATAACATAATAAATATAATTAACACTGCTGTACATTAGGTATGATAGTTGTTAAGAGAATGAATACTGAGTCCTCATACCAAAGAAAATTATTTCTATTTCTGAAAATTTGTATCTATACAAGATGATAGATATTCTCTAAACTCAATAATCATTTCATGGTGTATGTAAGTCAAGTTATTATGCTGTGCTAAGTCACTTCAGTCATCTCTGACTCTGCGACCCTCTGGACTGTATGCAATATGCCAGGCTCCTCTGTCCATGGGATTCTCTAGGTAATACTACTGGAGTGGGTAGCCTTTTGCTTCTCCAGGGGATCCTCCCAACCCAGGGACTGAACCCAGGTCTCCTGCATTGCAGGCAGATTCTTTACCAGCTGAGCCACAAGGGAAGCCCAAAAAGACAAGAAATAACAATTATTAGTGATTTGATGTGGTGCAAAGGAAATCATTGTGCATAACTGGTGGAAATATGAGTTGGTACAACCACTATGGAAAACAGTATAGTTGAAAAAAAATTAAAAGTAGAACTACTACAAGATACAGCTATCCCACTTCTGGGTACAGACCCAAACAAATTGAAAGCAGGAACTCAAAGAGATATTTTTAGAGCCGTGTTCATAGCAGCACTGTTTATTCACAATAGCCAAGAGGTGGAAGCAACCAGAATGTCCATCAATTGGTGAACAAATGAACAAAATGTGATATATACATACAATGGAATATTATTCAAGCTGAAAAAGGAAAGAAATTTGGCACATGCTACCTGGATGGACATTGAGGACATTCTGCTTAGCGAAATAAGCTAATCACAAAATACTGTGTCAAGCAGGTGTAAACCAAGTTCTAAAGCATGATGGGGTACTACCTAGGAAACTTTGGGTTTTTGAAGTAAATTCTTAATGTTTCATATTGTTAATATCTTGAAAATTTGTTAAATATTGGAAACCTTATCACTATTTTCAGATCCTTTCGATAAACAGACTTGTTGTAAAAGTTGGAAAAACAAAATACTGTGCCATTCCACTCATAAGAGGTCTCTGGAGGGGTCAAATCCATTGGGACAGAAAGTAGATGGCGGGGACCAGGGGCTGGGAAAGGGGATGGGGTGTCAGTGTTTCATGGAGACACAGTTTCTATTTGGGAAGATGGGATAGTTCTGGAGATGGATGGTGGAAATGATTATACAACAATGTGAATGTACTTAACACCAGCGAACGCTGCGCTTAAAACGGTGGCATTTGTATCATGTGGGTTTTATTGCAGTTACAAAAAAACTCAGTGGAGCCATCTCCTAACGACTAAAAAAATGGCTACTTTGTATAGACAGCTTTACATGCACTGTTTATGAGTTGGCTAGGGCTATATAACAAAGAACAACAAACTAGATGACTTAAAAAACAGAAATGTATTGTCACACCATCCTGGAAGCCAGAAGTATAAGATCAAGGTTCTCAGGAAGGCTGGTTCTTTTTGAGAGCAGTGAGAAAGACTGTTCTAAGGTTCTCTGCCAGTTTCTGGTGGTTTGCCGGCAATCTTTGCTGTCCTTGGGCTGGTAGACGCATCCCTCTGATATCTGCTTTCATCTTCATATAGCAGTCTCCTGTGTGTGTCCAAATTTCCCCTTTTTTGTAGGAGCACAGTCATATTGAATTAGGGATCCTTTAGTCCAAAGTATGATCTCATCTTAACTACATCTACAACAAACTATTTGCAAATAGCCTCATATTCTGAGGTCCTGGGGATTAGAACATCAACATGTGGATTTGAGGGAGGTACAATTGAACCCATAGCAGTCGACCACTCTAAAAACCTTGTCTTATCCAAATGTGACAGAAAATCTATGTAGGTTGAGGTATGTGAAATGGCAAGTAGAAAATTGCCAAATGCTGAGATGGGCTACACGAGAAGGCAAACTGAACACTGCAGTCCAGCCAGGGACACAATTTTAGGTCCACCTCTATGAAATGGCAAATCGGTCCCATGCTGACAATACGGTTTAGCATACCTCACTGAGATTCAAAGAGGTTATTCGATTTCTCTGAAACCATATGACTCTGGTGAAGCTGGAGTTGAAACCCAGATCTGCCAAATATCAAAGTCATCCCTCACAAGACCATTCTAGACATCCTGCACCAACTTCATGAGGTTCCCTGATGGCTCAGGCTGACTTTCTCTGCTTCCAGAATAAACCACTGGCCCTGTGGTATTTCAATAGATTTTTTTAGGCAGCTGCTTTTTCCCCCACCACCCATTGTACTCTGAATTCTTTGAAAGACACGAACCAAAAAGAGAAAAAAAGAAGGCAGTATTTGAGCTGGGGGTAACCCAGAAGTTATCTTCGGAAACTGTGATGTTACCTTTTAAGGTAAAAGGGAATTTGCAGATGCAGTTAAGCCCTGAGATGGGGAAGTGTGTGCCTGAAACCATGTACAAGCCCTTGTGTCCTAGTCTTTAGAAGTAAAATGCTGACTCAGGAGCTCATGATTGGCCCTCCATGGTTTTTCGGTGTTTTAACCTTCTTGAGGCTTTCAATGGCTAAGTAAAGGATCTCTCTTAGTAAATGTCGTGTTGCACTTGAAAATATGCTGGTTATTTGTGGGGCCCTAAATGGGAAACCTTTAAAAAGATGGGTTAGCTTTGCAGACGGAAACTAAGATGGCACCTGGCGGAAGAGATAGGGGCGTGGTCTATGTTACAGTTTTTGATTGGCTCTCTTGATTTCCGTGCACGTGGACAGCCCGTGATCACCATAGACTCCTGTTATAATGAAGGCACATGACGATTTGACCTTTAACGTGATTGGTGCAACTATAGAAAGTCCCTCACAAAACCCCCCTGCTTGCCTATATAAACCAAGAGTTTGGGGCAATAAAGCGGGACTGCTTAAAGAGGGAACCCCTGTCGCGTCTAATTGTCTTTTGCTTGCGGAGGGGCTGGGTTGGCGGACAGCAGGCTCACCTCTCCTCGGGACCCCTTCGGCTTTGCTGAGGGAAGTTCCACTGCCTCTCTCTTTCTGCGGAGCGCCCCCCGCAGTTATTTTCAAATATCTTTTGATATTGATTTCTAACAATTCTACAGGGATAAAGAGTACAGACTCTATGATTTCAATACCTTCAGACTATAACAATTTTGCACCTTCTTTTATGTCCCTGGATATGTTCCAGTGTCTCCTGGTTTATAGTCTATGGGCACTTGAATGGAATTTGTATCCTGCTATTGTGTGAAAATGGTGTAAATCGTAACTGTGTTGTATTGGATCATAGTGCTTTTTGGGTCTACTATATCCTTCTACTTTTCTGAATATTCATTCTATTAATTTTTGAGAGTTTGATATTGAAGCTTGATATTAAAAACCTTTATTTACTTAAAAAATAATTGCAATATATAGTGGAACTATATGTAACTTTGTTACACGTGTAACTTTGAAACTATATGTGACTTTTCAAGTGTTATGCTGTCATATGTATTATCACTATGTGTTTATGTGTCTATTACGTTTTTATGTATCTATGGTTTCTTGAAGCTGGAAAAATCAGTGAAACATAATAGATATATAAACAAGTGTTTATGATACTATTTATGTATCACATTTATGCGTTAACACTAGAAATGTCTTATCATACTGTCATAATTTTAAAAAATTAAAAAGAGTTAATGATTGGGAAATGTGAAGATAAAGAAACAAAGAATAGCTGTTGGACCAGGGGACTGGTAACAAAGACTAAAATTCTGCCAGGTGGCAGAATCACAGAACTCTCAGTTCCCTGAAAGATATATGTAAAGGCCTGACTCACTTTCCCAAATTTGTTTTACAGGAAGCAGACCCCCTGCAGAGGAAAGCTGCTGACCACAAGAACATAGACCTTAGACTGGTTAAAACCAGAGAATTGATGTTCAGATTTCACCTTGACATCAACCAGTCTGAGGATTGTCCACTAGCTGATCACACCATGCTTCTTGAACACCATAAAACTCCTCACTACCCCCCCCCCCCAGGGTGGGTCACACGGTCTTGAGGGCATTAGCCCCCTGTGGCCCCCTTTCCTGGCAAAGCAATACTAATGCAAAATGAAAGTGAAAGTCTCTCAGTCGTGTCTGACTCTGCAACACCATGGACTCTACAATCCAAGGAGTTCTCCAGGCCAGAATATGGCAGTGGGTAGCCATTTCCTTCTCCAGGGGATCTTCCCAACCCAGGGCTCGAACCCAGGTCTCCCACATCGCAGGCAGATTCTTTACCAGTGAGACACCAGGGAAGCCAGGCAAAGCAATAAAAACTGCTCTTTTCTGCTGCTGCTAAGTCACTTCAGTCGTGTCTGACTCTGCGCGACCCCATAGACAGCAGCCCACCACGCTCCCCCATCCCTAGGAGTCTCCAGGCAAGAACACTGGAGTGGGTTGCCATTTCCTTCTCCAACGCGTGAGAGTGAAAAGTAAAAGTGAAGTCGCTCAGTCGTGTCTGACCCTCAATGATCCCATGGACTGCAGCCTTTCAGGCTCCTCCATCCACGGGATTTTCCAGGCAAGAGTACTGGAGTGGGGTGCCATTGCCTTCTCCGCTACTCTTTTCTACTTCACCCAAAACTCTGTCTCCACATTTCTGTTCAGCACAGGTGAACAGAGGCCAAGTGTCAGCAGCATGCCCAATGTCACCATCAGTTCTTATAAGAGAAAGGCAACAGGGTCAGAGAAAGAGACGTGATGATTGAAGCAGAGGTCGTAGTCACAGAGAGATAGGAGATGTTGTGCTGCTGGCTTTGAAGGAGGAAGGGGGCCAGGAGCCAAAGAATGTGGTGGTTTCTCGAAGCTGGAAAAATCAGTGAAACACATTCTCACCCTGGAACCCCTGGAAGGCACACACTGCCACCTTGATTTTAGCTCAACGAAACCCATTTCAGACTCTGACCTTCAGGACTATACGAATACAGTAAGCCCCCTACACACAAACCAGTTCCATTCTGAGAGCATGTTTGTTGTTCATAAGCCAAGCACCGTTAGCCTTGATATCTGACTAAATCAATCAGCTCTATAGTACTGTACTGCAATAGGTGTATAATAATACTTTTCACACAAATAACACATAAAAAACAAACCCCCAAAATAAAACATTTTTTAATCTTACCGTACAGTAAGGTTAAGTTTTTTCATCTTAAAAAGGACAGCAGTACAGTATAACAATTGGTGTTTCTTAGTGGTACCAGCTGCTAAGACACTATAGTACCAGCTTCATCACCGCTGCTTTTACACTTGCTTCCGAACATCCTGGGCTTGAAATAAAGATACTGTACCACTGTACTCTATTCAGCGCTATACAGCCAAGTACACAAGCACCACCACTTGGAGAGGGTGCGTGATGAGATGAACACGTGACACGCAAGCTAATTTACATGATCGAATATGCTCATGCGCATTCGCATCTTTGAACTTGAACCACCTGAAGGTTCGATGAAGGGGACTTACCTTATAAACTGTGTTTTGTGTTTTGTTTTAAAGATTTTTTTTCTTATGTAGACCATTTTCAAAGTCTTTATTGAATTTGTTACAGTATTACTTCTGTTTTCTGTTTTCTCTTTGGCCCCCAAGGCAGGTGGGACCTTAGTTCGCCAACCAGGGGTTGAACCCTCTCCCCCTGCCTTGGAAGGCAAAGTCTGAACGACCAAAGCGCCAGGGAAGTTCCTTGTGTTGTGTTAAGGCACAGCATCGATGGCCATTTTTCACAGCAGGCACAAGGAATCCGTATGTTCCCTTCTCTTTGCCGTGGTTAATGCCTCTCTCCCTCTCTCCCTCTCTCTTCGTAGACTCAGGTGTCTCTCACACCTGAGTTCTGTCTTTATCAATGCGCAGGGAGCTTCACATTTCTCAACAATCATGCCAAAGTTACATACTAGAACCCATCGAGAGAGTTTAACAAAAGGGCCATCATCTACTTCCAGAAATGAATTGTGCCACCCCACTTGAAAGCAAAGGACTGCTATCAGGATTATGAGCCCCACCATGGCAGAAAAGGGAAATGCTCGTGGGTGTGTTATAAAGTAGAAAATGAGGACTTTCTGTCTGTCCACTGGTTAAAGCTTGGCACTTCCACTGTAAGAGGCACAGGTTACATCTGTGGTAGGAAAACTAAGATCTCACATGCACTGTGGCAAAAAAAAAAAAAAAGAGCTATAGTAATAATGAAGTAGAAAATGAGGCTAGAACTAGGTTATGCCAAGCTCCAATAAGAGGCTAAGAACTGAGAATTTATTGCCCAGGCAAGAGGGAGCTATTGAAGATGTTAGAGGGAGGGGGACCACCATTGGATTTACAGTTTTACAAGGAACATTCTACATAGTCCCCAACCCCAGGACTAGATAAAAAAATCCTCTCCTCTCGCACCTGTTTAACTGCTGGTGCTTTTCCTCATGGGCTTCCTAGGTGGCTCAGTGGTAAAGAAGCCACCTGCCAATGCGGGAGACTTGGATTTGATCCCTGGGTTGGGAAGATCTCCTGGAGGAGGGCACAGCACCCCACTCCAGCACTCTTCCCTGGAGAATCCCAAGGACAGAGGAGACTGGTGGTCTGCAATCCAAGTGTTGCAGAGAGTTGGACACGACTGAAGCAACTTAGCACGCACGCATACTTTCCTTCATAGGGCTGTTTACAGGTAAACAGCCATATATGGAAATCGTTGCTAACTCTCCATCCAGACCACGCTGGCCTTGTGTACTTCAGGCATTAGTGTCTATGGTATAGCATGGGAATGAGTGTAATAATGATAGAGAAGAAAGGAGAAATACTTGTGAAAGGAAAGACCGAAGGAAGGAAGGCTCAACATCTTTAGTCATCAAGGAAATGCAAATAAAGACCATCATAAGATAGCATCGCCTTCCCTCTAGGATGGCTGTATTTAGAAAAAACAGACAATTAAAAATAGTGTCAATGGGACTTCCCTGGTGGTCCAGTGGTTAAGATTCTGCACTTTCATTGCCAGGGGCATGGGTCTGATACCTGATGGGGAACTAAGATCCCGCATGCCGTAGGGTGTAGCCAAAAAAAATTACTGTCAAGGACAGAGACAGGTCAGAACAGTGGTAGTTAATTTTGTGTTAACTTGACTGGATCACAGGACGCCCTGATGTCTGATTAGGCAATACTGCTTGGTGTTTCTGGAGGAAATTAGCCTTTAAATCAGCAGACTGAGTAAGCAGCTCTGTCCTCCCCAGTGTGTTGAGGGCCTGACTAGAACACAGGCAGAGAAAGGGAAAAGGAGAAGACGCCTCCTCTTCCTGCCTGCCTGCCTGCCTGAGTCCTGCCCTTCAGCTGGAACTGACACCAATATCTCCCCTAGTTCTCAGGCCTTTGGACTTGGACTGAAATTATATCCACATCTCTCCTAGAACTCCAGCTCGAAGATATCAGGTTATGGGGCAAATTCCCATGAGCCAATTCTTTACAGTAAATCTCTACAAATATGCATCTCTTTCGTGCATGCTCAGTCACTACAGTCATGTCTGACTCATTGCAACAGCATGGACTGTAGCTCACCAGGCTCCTCTGTCCATGGGATTCTCCAGGCAAGAATATTGGAGTGGGTTGCCACGCCCTCCTCCGGGAGATCTTCCCAATCCGGGAGTTGAACCCAAGTCTCCTGTGTCTCCTGCATTGGCAGGCAGGTTCTTTATCCACTGAGCCACCTGGGAGGCCCATGCATCTCTTACTGGTTCTGTTTCTCTGAAACATCCCCAACTAATACAAGAACTCTCATATATTGCTGGTGCGATTTTAAAACGATTATAGCAGGACTTCCCTAGTCCAGTGGCTAAGACTCCCAATGCAGGGGGCCTGAGTGCAAACCCTGGTCAGGGAACTAGACCCCATATGCTGCAACTAAAGATACAATGTGCTGCAATTAAGACCCAGCACAGCCAGATACATAAAATTTTTAATAATAAATATTAAATAAATAAATAAAATGGTGTACTAGCTGTAGGAAGCACAGTGCCTCAAAAGTTACACATGGAGTTACCATGTGACCAGCAATTTCACTCCCAGGTATATACCCAGGAGATTTGTTGTCCACACAAACACTTGGACACAAGTGTCCATCTCAAAATTATTCACAATAGCCCCAAACTGAGATGAACTAAATGTCTGTCAACAGATACTAAACTCTGGTACACCAATATGATGGAGGATCATTTGGCAGTGAAAGAGACAAAGTACTGACACAAGTTACAACATTAACACATCTTGAATATATAATGCTAGGAGAAAGAAATCAGATACAAAAGCAGATACGTGATTTCAGTTTTGTGTTTTTATTTGGAGACATTGGGTCTTAGTTGGTCCAGCCAAGTTAACACATAAAAGTAACTAGTACACAGAATCTTTCATTGCAGTACACATGCTTATCCCTAGCTGTGGTATGTGGGCTCCGTAGTTACAACGTGCAGTTTTCATTGCCCCACATCATGGGGGATCTTAGTTCCTCAACTAGGGATTAAACACAAGTCCCCTGCATTGGAAGGCAGATTCTTAACCACTGAACTATGATTCCATTTATGTGAAATGTTCCCAGTAGACAAATCCATAGACACAGAAAGTGGATTCAGTTCAGCTCAGTTCAGTTCAGTCACTCAGTCGTGTCCAGCTCTTCGCAACCCCATAGACCACAGCACGCCAGGCCTCCCTGTCCATCACCAACTCCCAGAGCTTGCTCAAACTCATCTCCATTGAGTCAGTGATGCCATCCAGCCATCTCATCCTCTGTCGCCCCCTTCTCCTCCTGCCCTCAATCCTTCCCAGCGTCAGGGTCTTTTCAAATGAGTCAGCTCTTTGCATCTGGTGGCCAAAGTATTGGAGTTTCAGTTTCAATACCAGTCCTTCCAATGAACACTCACGACCAATCTCCTTTAAGATGGACTGGTTGGATCTCCTTGCAGTCCAAGGGACTCTCAAGAGTCTTCTACAACACCACAGTTCAAAAGCATCAATTCTTCGGTGCTCAGCTTTCTTTATAGTCCAAATCTCACATCCATACATGACTATTGGAAAAACCACAGCCTTGACAAGATGAACCTTTGTTAGTAAAGTAATGTCTCTGCTTTTTAATAAGCTGCCTAGGTTGGTCATAACTTTTCTTCCAAGGAGTAAGCGAAAGTGGATTAGTAGTTATATTATCCAGAGTTCTCCAAACAGAATTAATAGGATGCATAAAAATATATAGCAAGAGATTTAGTATCAGGACTTGGTTTACACCACTATGAAGCTGAACAAGTCCCAACATCTCTAGTTGGCAAGCTGGAAACCCAAGAAAGTTGATGATGTCATTCAGTTCAAAGGTCCACAGATTCTAGCTAATCAGAGGATTTGAAGTTTCACTTTGAATATGAAGATAGAAGGAACCAATGTTTCCGTCTGAATATAGAGGCAAGAAATAAAAATAAAGGTAGTGGAAAAAGCCAATATCCCAACTCAAAGACTGTCAGACAGGAGGATTTTCCTCTTACTTAGTGGGTTTCTTTTTTTCTATTTGGGGCTTCAGCTGACTAGATCAGGCCCACCCACATTAGGGAGGACAATCTGCTTTACTCAGTTTACTGATTCAAATGTCAACATCATCCAGAAATACCCTTGCAGACACACCCACAATAGTGTTTGGCCAAATATCCAGGCACATTGTGATCCAGTCAAGTTATCACATGAAAGTAACCAGCACAGTGGTTGCCTAGGGAAGGGGAACTGGAGACTAACTGATGATGGATACAAGGCTCTTTGGGAGGACGAATGTGTTCTAAAATTCATTAGGGTGTTAGATGCATAATCTGTGAATGTACTAAAAAGACACTGCAATTATATAATTTAAATGGATAGATTTTCTGGTATGATATCTGAGTTATATCTCAAAAAAAGTTGTCACAAAAATAAAAGAGGGGACAGGGACTTGCCTGGTGGTCCATTGGTTAAGATTCAGTGCTTCATAATGCATGGGGCACAGGTTTGATCCCTGGTCGGAGGAACTAAGATCCCACATGCTACATGGTGTAGCAAAAATAATAATAATACATTAAAAAAAATAGGAAACAGAACATTGTAAATCAACTATACTCCAATGACATTTTGTAAAAATAAAAAGAGTAAAATTCACAGAGCGTGAAAAAATAAAAATAAATAAAGAGAAACATAAAGGTGCTGCAATATGTTATAAACCTGATGTTTCAGAAGTGTGGTTTCTGAAAATTATCTGCCGTATACAACTTTCAGTTTTTTCAGAAATCAAAACCCCAGTTCTTGTTTCTCCCTTTCTTTCCTCTTTTTCCTCATCTTCTGAGCTTTTCAACACAGCAAAGGAGATGAAAGGAGGCAGAGAAATTAGGGAGGGAGATAAACTGAAAAGTGGACCCTTAGGCTATTTGTTAGCCTGTTCTATTATTGTTTCATTTTATAATGTTCACTGTTGGAAAACATAAAAATAATTTTACTTTGATGAAAATCTCTTGATCTCTGGTCTCAATTGTTTGGGTTTTTTTTTTTTAATTTTATATTGGAGTACAGTTGATTTACAGTGCCGTGTTGATTTCTGGTGTACAGCCAAGTGATAAGGTCATCCATATACATAATCTATTCTTCTTCAAATTCTTTTTTTTAATATTTATTTTCATTTATTTGGCTGTGCCTGTCTTAGTTGCTGCATGTAGGGTTTCGTTCCCTGACCAGGGAACAAACCTGTGCCCCCTGCACTGGGAGAGCAGAGTGTAAGCCCCTGCACCACCAGGGAAGATTCTGGCCTCAGTTTCTTCTAAATAAAAGGAATAGATGACCTCCAGCTTTAGTAGTCCATGACTCTGGACCTGACAGGAGGAAGGGGAATCACCATGACGTCCAGTGATTTACAGTCAGATAAAATACAGCCAGCTGTAATACAGCTAATTTTAGGGCACTATCTAAAAAATTGTTCTTTGTCCATCAAGCGCATCCTGTGATGAGGTATTCCAAATGTATGTTTTAGTGAAAATAAAATCATCTAGGAATTAAAAAGAGAGCTTCTGGATTATGAGGAATGTCCATGGAGTTACTCTTAATTCAAGCGTAGCGGAGAAAATGATAATAAAAGAAGAGAGGAAGGAGGGATTGAAAGAAAGAAGGAAGGAAGGAGGGAGGGAAGGAAGGAAGGAGGAAAAGGTGTCACAGCAGAGACGCATATAAGTGAAGAAGAAGTAAGAGCTTGCTCACCACCTATTTCTACACAGAGGAAGTCACAACCCACCACAGCTGCTGGCCAACTGTGTGCTCTGATGGGAATTCAGAATGAAAAAGAGGAGGAGGCACCCTGTGCGTTGGACAAGCAGACCCCTCCAATTCTTTTAGTTGCTAAGTTGAGTCCAGCTCTTTGAGACTCCATGGACTGTAGCCCACCAGGCTCCTCTGTCCACGGGACTTCCCAGGCAAGAATACTGGAGTGGGTTGCCATTTCCTTCTCTAATGGATCTTCTCAACCCAGGGATCAAACCCTCATCTCCTGCATTGGCAGGAAGCTTCTTTACCACTGAGCCACCAGGGAAGCCCACAAATTTATTCTAGGCATATAATAATGCAGCTCAAAACAACCTTAACAAAAAAATCAGGTAAAACTTCTACTATCCCCTCCCCCTTCACTCCTACGTCTTAACAACTAAATTTGAACAAAAGAAGGAAAGGAAAAAGATCATGATCTCATAGTCCCAGAATTTTCTGTTTCTCCCAAAGTTGAAAGCCAACAGTAGCCTTCAAAAAAGTAATAAAGTAAGAGGCTCTATATGAAGTTAGACTGAATGTTTAATGCATGTAAAGATGTGAAGATGTAAAAAATGAACTGAAAAGTTTAACAATGCTTAAAATGAAAACTGTTTATTACATAAAGGGCAGTTTAAAAATGTTTAATACCACTTTATCTTCATTATTATGAAACCCCCAAGTTAGTATCTTAGGACAAATTTTAATGATTCCAGATTCTTGTATCTTCCCATACACAAAAGGGCTTTAAATTCATTAACTTGAGACACTTGTTCTTTGCAACTAGCAGAAATCTTTTATCAAGATGTATGCTTGACTGTACGTACTCCCCAGCCCCAAATCAGGTATAAACTGGCACCTCTCCCACCTCTACAAAGCATTTATCCTCAAACTGAGTAGCTGTCTCCTGGGCTATAGTCCTTAGTAAGACTCAAGCCAAAGCTCCTAGGTGGTGTGTCTTCCTTTAAGTCGACATGCCCATGCAAGAGAAACAGAGCACTGAGAAGCAACGAGCAGATGTGGCTGGGGTTTCATTGCTCTAACTAACTCAGCCATTATCAGTTTTCAAATTCTGTTGACTGTAAAGTCACTGCTCATATGTTCCAGTGCTTATAACTGATCCTTGGCACTCAGCTCCTATACAGAAATAAAACTGGGTTGGTGGGCATATTTTGACATGTACCAGGATTGGTGAAAGGGAGAGTCCTTTGCAGTATGCAGTATTTGTGATGACTTATGTATCTTCCTCAAACAGTAGCTTGGAAATATGCCAGAATTTAGTTGCCATCAGATTTAAATATGAAGAAAAAGAAAGTCTTACCTGCAGAGAATCATGAAAAGAATGGTTAACTCTTATCTTTGAACACCGAATGAGATAAAGTTCCAACTGCTGTGCTCTCTGTAACTGAACCAATGTTCTATATAAATAAATAGAATGTAACTATTTAATAATCAGAGTTTAAAATATGTCTGTAACAATCAACCTCAGAGCAGAAACTAATACATCATTGTTAAGAAAATATACACATGAATTTATTTATAAAACAGAAAGAGACTCAGATTTAGAGAACAAACTTATGGTTGCCAGGGGAAAAAGATGGGGGAAGGGATAGTTGGGGAGTTTGAGATGGACGTGTAGACACTGCTACATTTAAAATGGATAACCAACAAGAACCTACTGTATAGCACAGGGACCTCTGCTCAATATTATGTGGCTGACTGGATGGGAGGGGAGTCTGGGGGAGAATGAATACATGTATATGTACGGCTGAGTCCCTTCACTGTTGACCTGAAACTATCATGATACTGTTAATTGGATGTACCTCAATAGAAAATAAAAAGTTTAAACTTAAAAAAAAAGAAAAAACATAAAAAGTACAGAGAAATACAGACCGTCTGTAACAAACCTAAATTTCAATTTGAAAAAAATTTTTTTTTAATTTAAAATTTAATGCCATTAAAAAAAATCAACCTCAGCACTCTTACGACAATATTGCATTCTACATATATCACTCTGTTGTGTCAGGTATCAGTTTTTACTAAGGCCTATTTAAGGCACCCAGTAGAAAACAACACTAGTAAATTACTCAGGATTGGTTTTAACATTTCTTTTATTTTGCATATGTGGCTGCACTGGATCTCAGTTGCAGCATGTGGGGTCTAGTTCCCTGACCAGGGATTGTACCCCCTGCACCGGGAACACAGAGGCTTAGCCACTGGACCACCAGGGATGTCTCACTCAAGAGTTTTTCACTGTGATTTGGAAACGATAAATCTTTATAGAATGAGGCCTTTATTTTCGATCAGCTTTTTTCATTTTTTTTGGCTGCATGGGGTCTCTGTTGCAGCATGTCAGATCTAGTTCCCTGACCAGGGATCAAACCAGTGTCCCCTGCTCTGGAAGGTGGATTCTTAGCCACTGGAACTCCAGGGAAGCCCCCTAGGTCTCTCTCTCTCAATTACCCTAAAATACAATCTGTGGTTTTGGTTTTTAATCGAACACTTTAAATCAAGGTTATGTTTTATCTGTCAACTTAAATTGAAATCTTGTGTAAACTAAAAGTTTTCAAATCTGCTTATCATAGGCCATGGCATAAATGTCTTTGAGCTTTAATAATAAGGGGAGACATTCAGTAATTTTCATTGAGGCAAGAGGTACGTTCAAAATGTGACAATTTGGGGGGGGAAGTGAAAGTGTTAGTTGCTAAGTCGTGTCCGACTCTTTGCAACCCCATGTACCGTAGGCTGCCAGGCTCCTCTGCCCAGGCAAGAATACTGGAGTGGGTAGCCATTCCCTTCTCCAGGGGAATCTTCCCAACCGAGGGACTGAAACCAAGTCTCCTGAATTGCAGGCAGATTCTATATCCTCTGAGCCACCACAGAAGCCCAAGGAGAAGAGCAGTTATTATACATTTATAGTTAACATTTCTTAAGGTTCAACCAAAATTCAGTTAAAATTTCAAAGCTAAGGAGAACTTCTTAACTAAAAATTGCTCATTATATATAGTATTAATTAGATATTGTTGTCAGCTATTAATTCCCCATAAAGATAAACAGGGGCCTTCCCTGGTGATGCAGTTGTAAAGAATCCACCTGCCAATGCAGGAGATATGTGAGATGTGGGTTTGATCCCTGGGTTGGGAAAATCCCCTGGAGAAGGGAATGGCTACCCATTCCAGTATTTTTGCCTAGAGAACCCCATGGACAGAGGAGTCTGGCAGGCTATAGTCCACAGGGTCGCAAAGCGATGAACACGACTCAGCTCGCACAAACCACAAAGATAAACAGAATGAACCATTGTATCTTTGGCCACACCCTGCAGCGTATGGGTTCTTAGTTCTCTGACCAGAAATCGAACCTGAGCCCCTTGCACTGAAAGTGTAGAATCTAAACTGGGCAACCAGGGAAATCCCTAAAACCTTTCTTGAGGGGAAAAACTAACAAACAAGCAATGGGCAGAATATCTCTCTACAGAGAGATTTAGAACTTAGGACCCCGAGGGAAATCATGCCCAGACTGAAATTCTCATGAAACTCCAAAACTTCTGAAAGTTGTCCTGTGATTGACTCCTCTGCCCATCTTTCTCCTAAAATAATATTATTACTCACCTGTCCCATTTCCCTTTTCTCTCTCAGATCTTGCCCTTTCAGCCTATCCCTTGGCCTGGCTCAAACATTTGCATAAGTACTACTGTGTAAAAATTGTTACTTGCCTTATGATAATAACAGCAAAACTTAGATGGCGTTATACTAGAGTTTGACATTTGATGTATATTACCCTCATTAACTCCTACAACAATCCCATGGTTTATGTACTTGTATTGTCACTGCCATTTTGCAAATAACAAACTTTGGCACAGAGAGGTTAAGTCACTTACCAAAAATCACACAGCTAACAATAGGCAGAACTGGGATTCAAATTCAAGCTGTCTGGTTCCACTGCCCATATCCCATTCCTTATAGCAACTGCGTTATTCCGGTACCATTATTTTCCCATTTTACAGACAGGGAAGCAGGTTCAGTGAGGTTTTAAAACTTGTCCACAGTAACCAGCTAATAACTGACAGTGTCAGGATTTGAACACAAATTATCTGACTCCTGGGTTCATGATTTTAACATTCTCTGTATGTTCTTTTTGATGATGATAAAGGCCTGAAAGTATGTTAAGCTGAAGAAGAAAGCATATTGTCTCTTTAAAATTCACTACGTGTGTATGTGCGTGTGTTAGTCACTCAGTCATGTCCGACTCTTTTGTGAGCCCATGGACTGTAGCCCACCAGGCTCCTCTGTCCATGGGGGTTCTCCCAGCAAGAATACTGGAGTGGGTTGCCATTTATACTGACTCAAAAGACCATGTTGGCATAGGTATATAAACCGAATTTCTGATCAATCTCTCCAGCCCTAGAAACAAAGTGAAATCATTTGACGAAAAATAGCTCGCATTTCCTGAATGAGATAACCACAGTGCCCAGTATGATGCAAGACCCCAGACGGTCACCACACATTTCATTCCTCTGAACATGCAGAGGATGTACCTATAAGAAGTTCACTTCCTTGGTGAACCCATAAATAAGTTTTTAAAATGTCTTTATTATGTGTAACTGAATGTTATCAATTACTTTTATGAGGAGTCACAAAGGAACAGTAAAGCTAAATTTGAATAAAACATATCAATTCTAACTTTGAAATCTAATCAGAAAAATAAATATTTTTAGTGCAATAAAAATCCATGAAATACACATCATCAGTGTTAGACTGTCTTTGCTAGGAAAACATTCATCAAGGTTTAAAAAAAAAAAGATATTCAGCTGATACTGGAAAGCAAAGTTCTCTTAAAAACAACTGCACTTTATCATTGCAGCATGGTAGATTTCTTAAAAAGCTATAGATATATACTTTGGAGAGAAAATTATCTAAATTACTTCCTCAAGTTATTTTAACAGGTGGTAAATGCTAAATAAAAGTCTCAGGAGACTTTTAAAATGACTCAGGAGATAAGATTGTAAAGATCTCTTCCCAAAGCTTTTTTGAAAAGCAGAGACATTACTTTGCCAACAAAGGTCCCTCTAGTCAAGGCTATGGTTTTTCCAGTCGTCATGTATGGATGTGAGAGTTGGACTGTGAAGAAAGCTAAGCACCAAAGAATGATGCTTTTGAACTGTGGTGTTGGAGAAGACTCTTGAGAGTCCCTTGGACTGCAAGGAGATCCAACCAGTCCATTCTAAAGGAGATCAGTCCTGGATGTTCTTTGGAAGGAATGATGCTAAACCTGAAACTCCAGCACTTTGGCCACCTCATGTGAAGAGTTGACTCATTGGAAAATACTCTGATGCTGGGAGGGATTGGGGGCAAGAGGAGAAGAGGACAACAGAGGATGAGATGGCTGGATGGCATCACCAACTCGATGGACATGAGTTTGAGTGAACTCTGGGAGTTGGTGATGGACAGGGAGGCCTGGCATGCTACAATTCATGGGGTCGCAAAGAGTCGGACACGACTAAGCGACTGAACTGAACTGAAGGGTCAAATAAAAATTTGTGAAATTCCCTAACATGATGTTAAGCTAAAAAAATCCACAACATGAGAGTTGTAAGTTAAGTTTTATTGGGGGGTAAAATGAGGACTGCAGCCCGGGAGACAGCACCTCAGATAGCTCCAAAGAGGCAAGCAGGAAGGTCAGTAAAGATGTGATTTTGGTGAAGGGGGAGTACATGCAATCAAGCACATATTTTTCCAGGAGCTCTCTGCTGATCTCTATGAAGCTTTCTTTCTGTAAGTCACAAGAAATGGTTATCACCATGAAGGATTTTGGTGCTTTTCTAGAGATGAAGAGATACAAGAATTGGGCTCATCAAATCAGCCCCTGAGAGTATCTATCTGAAGACCTGTCCTGTCAGTTTTTCCCCCAAACACAGAGTGACTCATTTCTGCTCTCCACCCTGAAATCCTTTCAGGAGGTTTTGAAGGTCAGCTTCTGCAGCAGCACATGGTTTAATCCTTGTAGATGTAGATGGCAAGCACCCATGGTAAGTGTCAATTTGCCATTGACGTGATCCAATGGGGAAAGGCTTGGATTTAGCTCATTAACTTTCACGCTTATAGTTCCTTTGAAACAGTCACAATCTAGACTTAATTCTATGTATTGTAGTGGGTTTTAAAATTCATGAAAAAATTTGTCCAGAGTCACAGTCCTGGAGAAGCTTTAAATCAAAGCTCCCAGACGTTGAGATTTTTCCCCAACAAGGCATTGTAAGAGAGGTTGACAAGGTTGTCCTTCTCAGAAAAACTGGTCTGAGAATTCTTCCTCATAGTCGATCCATTACCCTGGGAGTCACATAAGACCCAGAGAAAGCAAAAGTCCACCCTGGCATATCTGAGGCAGACTCTCTTTCTTTTTTCTTGTCTTACCACAAGATGATACTATTGCAGGAAGGGGAAACCTCTTCCAGGTCCTGAAAAGGGGCTCTTGTCTAATACTCAGAAATGAGTTGTCTGAGGAGACACAGCAAGAGACTTTGTTGGGAAGGGGTGCCTGGGCGGAGAACAGCAGGATGAGGGAACCCAGGAGAAATGCTCTGCCCTGTGCCTTGCAGTCTCGGGTTTATGGTAATTGGGTTAATTTCCAGGTTGTCTTTAGCCAATTATTCTGACTCAGGGAACTTCCTCGTGGTGCAGGCATTGCTCAGCCAAAATGGATGCCAGTGAGGAGGAATCTGGGAGGGGGTAGGACATGGCGGCGTCTCCTTTTGACCTTTCCTGAACTCTTCAGGTTGGTGGTGACATGTTAGTTCTGTGTTCCTTACCAGGACCTCCTGTCCTAAAATAACTCACGTAAATGGTTACTATGGTGACTGGCCAGGGTGAGCGGTTTCAGTCAGTGTGTTTCCCATAAGAATATTACAATTACAAGGCTCTTTTTTTTTTTTTAACCAATTCAACATGATTAATATTTATACAATTTTCACACAACAGCAGGATACAAATTCTTTTCAAGTTACCAGAGACTATAAACCAGGAAATACTGGAACATATAAAACAAGGTGCAAAACATTCATGGTCTAAAGGTATTGAAATCATACAGAATCTGCTCCCTTCTCACTGTGGAATTATGTTAGAAATCGTTATCAAAAGATATTTGAAAATAACCCACGTATTTTCAAGTGCAACGTGACATTTACCAAGAGAGATCTTTGACCTAGCCGTTGAAAACCTCAATAAAGTTAAAAGACAGAAAAAAAACATAGACTGTGATTGCAAGCAAAAAAAGCACTTAGAGGAGAAATTAATATCAAAGATACTTTAAAAACCCCATGTATTTGAAAATTAAATGCCAATTTTAAATGATAGATATAGCTAAGAAGCCATAAGAAGGAAAATTAAAAGCACAGATTTTGTTCAAATTTCACAAAATTTTATGCTACTGTCCATTATCTGTCTCACACCTTATTCAAGATTCTATATTGTATTTAGTAACATTGAGCAGCTTCAGCTGCCTGCAAGAAATTCTGGTAAATTCTCTTTACAAGGCTCTTTTCTTGCCTGCAAGAAATTCTGGTAAATTCTCTTTACAAGGCTCTTTTCTTCCTTGCAATTAACTCTGTACTGTAAGAACTGTTCATTATCGTTATGCAAATAGACCCAGAAAGGTTGGGCCCGCAAGACAAGTCCAGACTTGCCCGAGCTTTCTTTAGATCTAAATGCCCTCAGAACTCTCAGGCTCAAGTACAGGCTGAAAACAGTCAGAAAACTTACACATTCCCTCTTCACATGCAAACAGACTTTCAGAAGGTCCTGGGAGATTCCCCAGCACTTTAGTATTGGATATTTGCCTGGTATACACATATGTTACAAAATCTGTCAGCAAGAAAAATTTTGATGACTTTAATATTTCATGAAATTTTTTAAAGTAATCTAAGCATAATGGTTAAGAACAAGCAAGTTAAATAAACCAGAGATGAAACTTACAAAGTTTTCAACAAGGATGATGTTTTATAAAATATGTCTACTTTAAAATAGTTTCCAAAATCTTTTCTGGTAACTTTGAAGGTCTGCTCAGTTAAGTCAAATGATGGCTTAACTGAATATAAGATCATGTGGGGATTCCCTGGAGATCCAGTAGTTAGGACTTGGGCATTTTCATTGCTGGAGGCCCAGGTTCCATCCCTGGCTGGGGAACTAAGATCCTGCAAGACTTGTGGAGCAGCCAAAAAATTAAATTACATTAAATTAAAATTTAAAAAAAAACAGTAAGATAGAGTACTGCAACATTAATTGCTAAATCTTAGTTTACCTGCTTTGGGCTTCCTATTTGAACCAAAGTGTTAGGTAGGTAGAGTAGGGAAAAGGAGTCCAAAACGGCGGTGGCTTAAAGACAAGGAAGGTCCGAGGACCAGAGTGAAGACTTCAGGTAGAACAAACAGCTCTCCTGGCTAAGCCCAATTTGCATAGTGCAGGCCCAGGTGGAGGAGAAACATATAAAAGGAGGAGCCAAAGCGCTCTCTCTCTCTCTTTCTCTCCCGCGTACGTGCACTCTTTCTCTCCCCCCCCCCTTCCCCACGTGCTCCTCCACTCTCTGCTCTTCCAGTCGTTGGGTTAGCATGCCCTCACGCTTCGAGGATGGATTATCCTGCTATCTTCTAAATAAAATAGAGCTATAACACTGATTTGCCTAAGAGCTATAACACGGTTTGTCCAAGACCCGAGAGCTGTGATGCACCGAGGGCTTTAATGTCCGCAGCTCCAAATCTTTGTTGTGACGAGACAAAGAACCGGGGAACATACACTCGCGTGAAAAAAGATTTTAAAGGTCTTTCAGTAAACACGTCTTGTGCCACATTGTACTCTGAAGAAGTGTATGCTTCTGGAAATATGAAATAGTATATTCACAAATCTGTTGATCTACAGAATGGTTGGTATGTAACAGACAGTTAACAATTGCTTTCTTCTTAGTTCACTTCCTTTGGTGAAGAAGCTTCTTGCTTCACTAAAAATAAAGGATTCTAAGAATTAAGATTTTAAATTAATATACATAATTAAAACTCCTAAAAATAATACCCCAGAGGGTACAGAATTTTTTTCTCCCCTACACCATATATGTCAGGCTAGGCACATAGATCATTACTCTGTAAAACAGAAAACAGACCCAGACTTAAGAGACTTTATTCAGAAGGATTCTTCAAGGGAGAAGGGGAAGATATTGAAATAGGGCAGGAGAACACTCTGATAAGCATTTCAAGATTTTTGTTCCAAAAATTTTCTTTTATAGTGTTAGGTGGTTAAAATAGGAAACAGGAGTCCAAAATGGCGGTGGCTAAAAGACAAGGAAGCGAAAAACCCGTGAAAATAGAACAAAGGAAGGTCCAAGGGCCAGAGTGCAGACTTCAGGTAGAACAAGCAGCACCCCTGGCTAGTCCAATGTACATAAGCCAGGCCCAGGGGGAGGGGAAAAAACATAAAAAGAGGAGCCAAATCTCCCCCTCCCCCTCCCCCTCCCCTCCCCCTCCCCCTCCCCCTTCCCACAGCCCCGTGCCCTGGGGTGTTCTTCTCTTTGCGTCTTTGGATCAACATGCCCTCACGCCTCCAGGATGGATTTTCCTGCTATTATCTAAATAAAATTGAGCTGTAACACTGATTTGTCTAAGAGCCGAAACATGGTCTGTCCAAGACCCGAGAGCTGTGACACGCCGAGGTCTTTAATGTCCGTCACTCCAAATCTTTGTTATGATGAGACAGAACCGAGGAGCATACACTCGCCTGACAATATGGATACTAGAAAGAACTGAGCTTTCTAAAATTTGGGGAAAGGGATGAAAGGATGTTGTAATGAGACAGCAGCTCAGAAGTTTTCCTGTTCTCAAGAGATGCTGTCTGCTGGCTTAGGTGAGGCTGGGGCCAAAGTTCAGGGTATAGGGTAAGAGAGTTAGAAAACGCAAGGTTTGGAAAAAGAATGAGACCGGCACTTTACAGGAACAGATCACCTTTAATGAGGCAAGAAGGCACAGCAGTCAGATTAATGCTAACCCAAGAAAAGAGCTGTTGCCCTAACCCAAGAAAAGAATAAGTATATATAGGCATATATCTGGAAAGCTACTGTCTTAAGGGGACCTGTTTTTCTCCAGGGTTGTTTGGAGTAGTTATCTGTTAAAAGGCTGGGGCAAGGAATTCTGGAGATCAGCCAGAGGCTGGACCGGCTGGGAGCTGGGCATAATCAACCTTAATGTCCATTTTCTTCTTCGGGTGAGAGAGTTATGTGTTTTGCATAGAATGGTGGGGAGGACCTGGAGGGGAGTTTTAACTCCAGGTATTTTGAGCCATGTACCTTTCTTTCACAGGGCCCAGGAGGAAAGAAAGAAATTTAATCAAAATTTGATTTAAGAGCAACTTTTTCCAACTGATCAATGGCTATGACCCAGACGAACAAAATTTTAGTCCATGTTGGATCCGTTTCTTTTACTTTAACCTTTGCTTCCTATTGCCTTTGTTCACTACTTACTAAAAGGAACATTTTGTTCACTGCCTCAGGAAACCCCACCACTTTGTTCAGGACCCTGTTAAACTGTGGCTAACTACAGGAAGGAAGAAATTAATACATCTCCTCCTCAAAGCTGGCCAGTCCGGGAGATAATTGCAAATTTAATGATCTTTTGCTTTCTTCTCTGCAATCCTCCTCTGTGATTTTTTTCAGTCTTTTTAACTTTATTGAGGCTCTCACTGGCTAAGTCAAAGATCTGTATTGGTAAATATCATATTTCCCTTGAAAATATGTGGGTTATTTTCAAATATTTTTATATTGATTTCTAACATAATTCCACAGTGATAAGAGAACAGACTCTGTATGATTTCAATACTTTTAGACCATGAACGTTTTACACCTTGTTTTATGTCCCTGGGTATGTTCTAGTGTCTCCTGGTTTATAGTCTATGGGAACTTGAATAGAATTTGTATCTACTGTTCTGGGAAAATTGTGCAAATCTTAATTAAGTTGAATTGGTTCACAGGGCTTTACAAGTCTGCCACATCCTTCTACTTTTTCTGTCGATTCATTTCTTTAATTTTTAGTGTTTTACATTGAAACGCCAACTAAAAATCTTAGTTTTTCTACTTAAAAAAATAATTCTAATACATAACTTTGTTCTGTATTTCCCAAGTCTCCTATAAATGTATTATCATAATTTAATCATTTTTAAAAATTAAAAAGAAAAGTTAATAGTCTTTTTTTACTTTACTTCCTCACCTCCCCCCAACCTTCCATTCCACAGAAGAACCTCGCATCCGGACCCTGAGAAGATGGTTATTTTTAGATATTAGTCTGCAATCTTGTCCGTCTGCTGATTTTCTAAATAAGGTTGTATTCCTTGCTCTAATACCTCATCTCTTCATCTTCATTGGTCTGACATGCGATGAGCAGAGCAAGTTTGGACTCATTAACATGGGGGCATGCAATTCAGCTAATCATTTATGAGGCAAAGAATGGGAATTGAAGAGTCCATGTCTGGCTTTGTTACAGATAAGTGAGGGGGGCGGGAATCTTTGGGTCATATCTTAGTCATATGAAGAAAGATGGTGGTCCTTGCAGTAGGGACTTTTTCATAACACAAAGGGTAAGGGGATTTTCTAACTTTCAGATAAAATTCAATCCTGCCAGCTCATAGCAGTGAATAATTAAGGAAACTTTAAGAACCTTCAAATTGGGCTTCCCTGGTGGTCCAGTGGGTAAGAATCCACCTGCCAATGCAGGGGACAAGAGTTCCATCCCTGGTCTGGGAAGATCCCACGTGCCTCAAGGCAACTAAGCTGGTGCACCACAACAACTGAGCCAGCCCTCTAGAGTCCTTGAGCCACAGCTGCTGAAGCCCACGAGCCTGGAGCCTGTTCTCCGCGACAAGAGAAGCCTTCGCCGTGAGAAGCCCAAGCACCACAGCTGGAGAGTAGCCGCCACTTGCTGCAACTGGAGAAAGTCCATAGGCAGCAACAGAGATCCAGTGAAGCCAAAAATAAATAAACAGATGGAGAAATCTCTTCTAAAAACAGAACATTCCAATTGTATGCCTCATTATGCCCTTTGATTTATTCATTCTACAAAATGTTTAGTGAGAACCTGCTGTGTATTACTATGTATCATCTAAGGATACAATGTGAACCATATCCCATAATGTTCCCTGCAATATTACTATCAGCCAGATCAAGTCAGGAAACAAATGCACATTCACGGTGTTCAGAAAAGGGATCCTGTTCAACACTGTGGACAGTGTTAAGGGAATCCTCCAGAAATGGAATGAATCCCTAGAGCCAGAGGAAGAAGCAATTACTAGAACTCAATTTTGCTCTAGCAAAGGGCTACAGGAGAGGACCTGTGGCCTTAAGTGAGGATATTTTCAAAGTGCGATTTTCAAAAAGTGAAGACCATATAAAATGAAAGATTTTGTTCCATTCATTCATTTATTAAGGGACTGGTAAAATGATAAGGCAGGTTCAAATTCAAGAAACATACTTTTCACAGTGAGTCAAAGAAATCCTAAAATGAATTTGCTAATAGAAACAAAAGTGATTAATGGTTGTACATGAGTATCTGTAGCAGTATTATTCATAATAGCCAAAAGTGGAAACAACCCAAATGTCCATTAACAGATGAAACAGGAAACAAAATGTGCTACAACTGTACCCAAGGAGATATTATTCAGCATAAAAAGGAATGAAACACGACACATTACAACATGGATGAACCTTGAAAACGTGATGCTCAGTGAGAGAAGCCAGACACAAAAGACCATACACTGTAGGTGATCATTTATATGAAATGCCCAGAATAGGCAAATCTATATGAACAAAAAGGAGATTTATGGTTACCAGGGGCTGAGGGGGAAGAGAGAATAGGGAGAAGTCACAGGGTTTTCTATGGCAAGGTGATGGATAACTTGAAAAATTGATTGTGATGGTGGTTGCACAACTCTGTGAACATACTGAAAGAAGCCGAGTTGCATACCTTAATGGGATGTGCATGTGAAATTTTATCTCCTTTGAATTGTGTTTCTCCTCCCCGCAAAAAAAAGAAGCCAGTTAATAATGTCCTAGAGGGTCAAAAAAGGTCACCCTATAACTTTTGTCTTTTCTCCTAAGAAATCTGCAAGTTCACTTGGAATTTTCCCATGCATGGATTATAATGAAGTAGAAAGCAGTTCATTCAAACACAGGTGCATTTACTATTTATATGATATTTTGAAAAACACCAAGCTAAAGGGATGAAAATCAGACAGTGGCTGACAGTAGCTGTCAGGGGCAGGGGAGGACTCAAGACAAAGACCTGGAGGAATTTTGTGGGGTGGTGGAAATATCGCGTGTCTTGACAGTACTTGGCTGCTTACAGCTCGAAAGTCAATACTTGAGAGACAAGTGCTGATTGGAAAGTTTGCTTCATTCAGGAGACTAGCAACCTAGGAAGAAGGCAGACTCATGTCCAAGAACCAGCTTCAAAGTTTCTGCTGAAACATGAAATTTTTTTTTCTTTTTTTTACGGGAGAAAGGGGAAGTTAATTGAAATTAATCACTGGGGGAGGGAGTGACAGTCTTCTCTGTCTTCCACTGGGTACAAGGTTTCTTCTGATTGGTTAGTGGTGACGTAACAGAGCGATGTTCCAGGAATTTTGTGTTGAACCTGACGTTTACCATCTTCCCCGGGGTTTCTGCAGAAGAACTCAAAGATATTGTTATGCATATCCTTTCAGGAGGAACAAGGACCCTGCACTATTGTTTCTCTCTTTCTTCTAATCTTTAAAAAATATTTATTTATTTGGCTGTGCTGGGTCTTAGTTGTGACACTAAGGACCTTCGATCTTCATTGCAGCATGCAGGACGTTTTTTCCTTCTAATTTTTAAAAAATTTATTTATTTTTAACTGAAAAATAAATGTTTCACAGTATTGTGTTGGTTTCTGCCATACAATAATGTGAAGTAGCCATAAGTAAACATATGTCCCCTCCCTCCTGAACCTCCCTCCCACCCTCCACCCTATCTCACCCCTCAAGGTGAAAAGACAACCTTCAGAATGGGAGACAATAACAGCAAATGAAATAACTGACAAAGGATTAATCTCCAAGATATACAAGTGGCTCAATATCAGAAAAACAAAAACCCAATCAAAAAGTGAGCAAAAGACCGAGACAGACATTTCTCCAAAGAAGACATACAGACGGCTAACAAAATCATGAAAAGATGCTCAACATTGCTCATTATTGGAGAAATGGAAATCAAAACTAAATGAGATATTACCTCACACTGGTCAGAATGGCCAGCATCAAAAAATCTACAAACAATAAACGCTCGAGAGGGTGTGGAGAAAAGGGAACCCTCTTGCATTGTTGGTGGGAATGTAAATGAATACAGCTATGGAGAATAGTGTGGAGCATGCCAGGTCTTCAGAAGCACCATGCAGACTCTTAGTTGCTGCATGTGGGATCTAGTCCCCCCACTAGGGATTGAACCCTGGGCCCCCTGCATTGGGAGCTCGGAGACTTAGCCCCTGGACCACCGGGAAAGTCCCTGCACGATTGTTGCTTGATTGCTCTTCCTTTATTTCTGTATTCCCTCCCCCACTTCCTTTAATCTAGGAACAAGAACCAATATGTTAAGCAAAGCAGAACAAAGAGCTTGGAAAATACCTGAAAGCCTAAGGGTCTAGGAATTTAGCTACTGAAGACTACACTTTAAAGTATAACTAGGGTCTAGGGTCTGCCTATGTTGATGGTGGTAGTAGTTATACAACTGTGTATTGGGCATATTACAATTACCGTGGGGTAGGAAAGAATGCATAGGTGAAACTCAGGATTTTTAGGGAACTGAAACTATTCTACATGATGCTGTAATGGTGGGCATGTGTCATTATACATCATTCGTGCAACACTGGAGTTCAACTGGGGGGATGTCATAAGTGGAGGAGGCTGTGCCTGTGTGGGAACCAGGAGTTTATGGAAACCCCCTACTTTCTGCTCAGTTTTGCTGTGAACCTAGAACTGCTCAAAAAAAGCTAAAGTCTTTTCTTTGTAGGAATATAAACTGGTATGGCCACTATGAAGAACAGTATGGAGGTTCCTTAAAAAAAAAAAACTAAAAATAGAGTTAATCATAAGGCTTAGCAATCCCACTCCTGGGCATATATCTGGAGAAAAACCCAATTCAAAAAGATATGTGCACCCCAGTGTTCATTGCAGCACTGTTTATAATAGCCAGGACATGGAAGCAGCCTAGATGTCAGTCAATGGATGAATGGATAAAGATGTGGTACACAAATAAAATGGAATATTGAAAAGTGAATGTGATAGTCACTCAGCTACTAGGGAAGCCCTACTCTATAAATTAAAGCTTAATCCATGCCTTTTAAAAATATTTACTTGACTGTGCCGGGTCTTAGTTGCAGCATGTGAAATCTAATTCCCTGACTGGGTAGCCAATCGGGGGCCCCTGCACTAGACCACCACAACATTTTTTTTCTAATAGCCAAATAGATAAATATTAAACATTTTTAAAAGGCATGGATTGAACTTTAATTTATACAGAGTATGGCTTCCCTAGTAGGTCAGACAGTAAAGCATCTGCCTGCAATGCAGGAGACCCAGGTTTGATCCCTGGGTCAGGAAGATCTCCTGGAGAAGGAAACAGCAACCCACTCCAGTATTCTTGGCTGGAGAATTCCATGGACAGAGGAGCCTGGCGGACTACAGTCCATGGGGTCACAAAGAGTCAGACACGACTGAGAGACTAACACACGCACATTTGTCTGTACCAGGTCTGGCATGTATGTGGGATCTTGTTCCCTGACCAGGATTGAACCCTGGCCCCCTGTATTGGGAGCTCAGAGTCTTAACCACTGGGCCACTAGGGAAGCCTCCCCATGACTCTTTTTATTTTTTTTTCTTCCGGGGGCGGGGCTGGGAGGAGGCTCCGCCCCCGCCCCGCCCCCGCCCGTTCTCCGCTCCTCTATTCCCCCATGACTCTTTTTAAAGACGCGTTTTTCTTGATGAGAAAATAAATTTTGAATAAGCCCGTTGAGACTTATCCCTGAGATCTCGCTAGAGAATCTGCCATTCAGCTGCAAGAAATGCAGTTTCCCCGAGAGCCTCCAGCTGCCCACACTTTCAGGATCTGCCCCAGATCTCATTCTTCCTCTGCTGCCCAGCCTTGATGACACAGCTAAGGGCAGTAGGTCTTCTCACAAATGCGGGATTCCTTAGTGACTCATCTTCACTTCCAAGTTTCACACCCGCCCTGGCTGGAGCCTGGTCAGATCTGGGTTGCGTCTGAGCTTCTTTCTGCCCCATCCGGCTTCCTTCTCACTTAGGCGTATGAGTCGTTCTCTCTCAGTAATGGTCCTGACTCCTAGCATCTGCTTCCTAGAGAACTACACTGACACGCGTGTGAAGCAGTGACACTGAGAGGACGTACAGCCATCCATCTCCTTTTCCCCAGATTTCAGATCAATTTTTCTTACCCGAGGGTGACCTGGCAGACAGAGAAATAGATGCTCAGCCCACAGTGATCTCATTGTCGGCCAGGTGTCACTCTCAGCTTGAAGATGTTCTCAGGTTTTGTCCACGTGATCCCCTTCATCCTCAAAGCCAACCAGGACAGACTGGATCCCTCTCAAGTGCTGAGCCTCCCTGGCTTTTGACTTTCTCCATTTCTAACTTCTAAATCTAGGCTTACAGTGCTTGCACAGGGACTTCCCTAGTAATTCAGTGGCTAAGACTCCACACTCCCGATGCAGGGGAGCTGGGTTCAATTCCTGATCAGGAAACTGGATCCCACATGCCACAGCTAAGAGCTCATATGCTGCAGATAAAAATCCCAAGTGCCTCGATGACCCGACACAGCCAAATAAACAGTAAATAAATAAAAACAAATATTCTTATTTTTATGGTTGCTAAGGGGAGAGGGAGAAGATGGGAGAAAAGGATAGTTAGGTATTTGGGGATAGGCAAGTACACATTGCTATACTTAAAATGGATAACCAACAAAGACCTATTGTATAGTACATGGAACTCTGCTCAATGTTATGTGGAAGCCTGGATGGGAGCAGGGTTTGGGGGAGAATGGATATGGGTATATGCATGGCTGAGTCTCTTCACTGTTCATCTGAAACTATCATAAGATTGTTTGTTAATCAGCTATCGTTGTTCAGTTGCCCAGTCGTGCCCGACTCTTTGTGACCCCAGGGACTGCAGCACGCCAGGCCTCCCTATCCCTCACCATCTCCAGGAGTTTGCCCAAGTTTGTATTCATCAGCTATACCACAATACAAAATAAAAGTTTTTAAAAAGAGAGAGAGTTTGGGTAATGAGTTCAGGCCCTCTTAGATGATCTCTCTTTTGATTAACTCAAGTCAATGAAACAAAATCTGCAGTCCCTTTTACCCCATAATAATTATATTATTATGTTGGGAGCACTATCCCAACATATCACAGGAGAGGGAATCATACAAAAGCCGGAGTCCTTTAGGGTGGTCTTTAATTTCTGCCCATCACATTCAGTAAATTATTGAAATACATGTTCCCAGGTTCTGTCACCCAGAAATGCCAAATCAGTAGGTCAGGTCTCTGGTGGCCCCCAAGTCTCTGTATTATTTAAAGCTCTTCCCAGTTGGTACAATGGCTAAGATTCGTGCGCCCGATGCAGGGGGCCTGTTTTCTATCCTTGGTCAGGGAACAAAATCCCATATGCTGCAACAAAGTGTTTGCATCCCTCAACTAAAGATTCTACGTGCTACAAGAAAGATCAAAGATCCCATGTGCTGCAACTAAGACCCAGCACAGCCAAATAAATAAATAAATATTTTTAAAGTAAAATAAAACAAAACTCTCCAGATTATTTTTGCAGGTAGCCAGGCATAGAAACTCCCTCATGTTTATAACTCCTAAACCTGGAATAGTTATCACATGTGTTCAATTTTTAGCTGAAGATCTGAATCAGGGGATGGAGCAAAAGGTAATAAGAGAAAAAGAAACAGAATATATTATGAGAGAGAGTTACTAAAAAAAAAAACACTTGAAAGGAAGAAAAGAGAGTTGCACGAATATACTCAAAAAAGAAAAACGGTAGTTGCAAGGAATTTTTACACTTTCAAAGTTTCTAAGTCAACCCCAGAAAGTTCAGGCTACCTGGGAAAAGAGGAAACGTGAGTGCAAAACAGGAAGGATAGGAAATGAAAACAGTCCTTGAGATGAGTGATGGTAGGGGCTTCCCAGGTGACTCCACGACAAAGAATCCACCTGCCAATGAAGGAGATGTGGGTTCAATCCCTCGGTTGGGAAGATCCCTCCCACTCCGGTATCCTTGCCTGGAAAATCCCATGGACAGAAAAGCCTGGCAGCTATACAGTCCATGGGATTTCAAAGAGAGGGACACAGCTTCCGACTAAACAGCAATAACGATGGTCATACAGCAAGATGAATTAACACCACTAACTATACACTTGAAAAGGTTTAAGACAGTAAATCTTATGTGTATTTTACTGGAATAGAACTTTTTTTTATTAAATGAGAAGCAATGTCACAAATTATCACGAGGTTGTCTAGAACTGGTGCTATACGGGCGCTACATTTTTTTTTTTTAACTTATGGGTAAATGTATGTCTGCGCTTTCAAGTTTCTGTTTCTATTTTGGTCTCATAACATTAACTTGCCTTAACCCTATAACAGCTCATTCCACTTCTAGGTATTTCCCTGAAAGAAATGCACACATATTCGCACACATTTGCTCAACAATTTTTGTAGCAGCTTTATTCATAAAATGCAAACATGGGAAACAACCCAAATGTCCATCAGCTGGCGGATGGATAAACAAGCTGTGCTCCATTCGTATAATGAGATGCAATTTGACAATAACAAGAAAGAATGAACTATAGCTACACAGAACTTGGATAAACCTCAGAAACATAATTTTCAGTGGCATATGCCAGACAAAAAAAAAGAATGCATATTATATACCTCCACATATCAGAAGTTCAAGAATAGACGATATTGGGACTTCCTTGGTGGTTAGGACTCTATGCTTCCACTGCAGACAGCCCAGGTTTAATCACTGGTTGGGGAACTAAGATTTCCATCCCCCCAAAAAGAATAAACAATTGTTATGGATTGTAATAGCTTCCCAGGTGACTCAGTGGTAAAGGATCCTCCTGCAATGCAGGGATGCCAGAGACCCAGGGGTTCGATCCCTGGGTTAGGAAAATCCCCTAGAGGAGGAAACGGCAACCCATTCCAGTATTCTTGCCTGGGAAATCCCATGGAGAGAGGAGCCTGGCAGGCCATATAGTTCATGGGATCACAAAAGAGCTGGACATGACTTATTGACTAAACAACAACAACAATGAATTGTAATAGATGTTAGAATATTGATTACAACTGGCAATATTGACTTGGGAGAGGCACATAATGGAATTTCGGGGCTGATGAAAATAATCAAAATGGTGAAAGTGACTCAGAATGGTGACCCAGAATTATACACCTGCCCCTTCTCCAACAGAAACCAGTTGCTCTTACCTGGGTTTCAGGAGGCAGCCACAAAGAGAAAACCAACAACTAGTTAGAACCAGCTAGGCCCAAGATGTCAGGATGCTACAGGACAGGAAGCCCAGAGGTAAAACCATGTACCTAGGTTTACCTATCTATGACAAAGGAGGCAAGATTATACAATGAAGAAAAGACAGTCTCTTCAATAAATGGTGCTAGAAAAACTGGACAACTACATGTAAAAGAATGAAACTAGGGCACGATTTAACACCATGTTGCTGTTATTCAGTCACTCAGTTATGTCTGACTCTTTGTGACCCCATGGACTGCAGCATGCCAGGCTGCCCTGTCCTTTACTATCTCCTGGAGTTTGCTCAAACTCATGTCCATTGAGTCAGTGATGCCATGCAACCATCCCATCCTCTGTCACTCCCTTCTCCTCCTGCACTCAATCTTTCCCACCGTCAGAGTCTTTTCCAGTGAGTCGGCTCTTCGTACCAGGTGGCCACTTCATCATCAGTCCTTCCCATGAATATTCAGGGTTGATTTCCTTTAAGATTGACTTGTTTGAGCTCCTTGCTGTCTACGAGACTCTCGAGAGTCTTCTCCAGCACCACAGTTCAAAAGCATCAATTCTTTGGAGCTCAACCTTCTTTATGGTCCAACTCTCACATCCATACTACTGGAAAAACCATAGCCTTGACTATATGGACTGTTGTCAACAAAAATGATGTCTCTGCTTTTTAATATGCTATCTAGCTTTGTTATCGGAGAAGGCGATGGCTACCCACTCCAGTACTCTTGCCTGGAAAATCCCATGGACGGAGAAGCCTGGTAGGCTGCAGTCCACAGGATCTCTAAGAGTCGGACACGACTGAGCGACTTCGCTTTCACTTTTCACTTTCATGCATTGGAGAAGGAAATGGCAACCCACTCCATTGTTCTTGCCTGGAAAATCCCAGGGACAGTGGAGCCTGGTGGACTGCCATCTATGGGATCGCACAAAGTCGGACACAACTGAAGTGACTTAGCAGCAGCAGCTTTGTTATAGCTTTTCTTCCAAGGATTAAGAGTCTTTTAATTTCATGGCTGCAGTCACTGTCCACAGTAATTTTGGAGCCTAAGAAAATAAAGCTTATCACTGTTTCCATTTTCTCCCCATCTCTTTGCCATGAAGTGGTGGGAATGAAGGCCATGATCTTAGGTTTTTGAATGTTGAGTTTTAAGCCAGCTTTTCCACTCTCCTCTTACACTTTCATCAAGAGGCTCTTTAATGCCTCTTCATACCATACACAAAAATAAACAAAAATGGATTAGAGACCTAAATGTAAGACTAGACACTATAAAGCTCTTAAGGAAAACATAGGCAGAACATTCTCTGACAAAAATCACAACAAGATCTTTTATGACCCACCTCCTGGAGTAATGAAAAAAAAAAAGAGACCTAATTAAACTTAAAAGCTTTTGCACAGCAAAGGAAACCATAACAAAAATGAAAAGACAACACTCCGAATGGGAGAAAATATTTGCAACTGATGCAACAGACAAAGGGTTAATCTCCAAAATATACAAGCAGCTCATGTAGCTTAATATCAAAAATTAAACAGCCCAATCTGAAAACGGGCAGAAGAACTAAACAGACATTTCTCCAAAGAAGACACACAGAGATACATGAAGCACTAATTACTGGAGAAATGCAAAACTACAATGAGGTATCACCTCACAAGGTTCAGAATGGCCGTCACCAAAAAATCTACAAACAATAAATGATAGAGAGGATGTGGAGTAAAGGAACCCTCTTGTTCTGTTGGTGGGAGTGTAAATTGATACAGCCAGCATGGAGAACAATGTGGAGGTTCCTTCAAACACTAGAAATAGAGCTAACATCTCACCTAGCAATTCAACTACTGGGCTTATACCCTGAGAAAACCATAATTCAAAAAGACACGTGTACCCCTATGTTCATTGCAGCACTATTTACCATAACCAGGATATGGAAACAACTTAAGTGTCCAACAACAGATAAATGGATAAAGATGTGGTACACATATACAATGGAATACCGCTGCTGCTGCTAAGTCGCTTCAGTCGTGTCCGACTCGGTGCGACCCCAGAGACGGCAGCCCACCAGGCTCCCCTGTCCCTGGGATTCTCCATGCGAGAACACTGGAGTGGGTTGCCATTTCCTTCTCCAATGCATGAAAGTGAAAAGTGAAAGTGAAGTTGCTCTGTCGTGTCCAACTCTTAGTGACCCCATGGACTGCAGCCTACCAAGCTCCTCCGTCCATGGGATTTTCCAGGCAAGAGTACAGGAATGGGGTGCCATTGCCTTCTCTGCAATGAAATACTGCTCAGGCATAAAAAGAAATGAAACTGGGTCATTTGTAGCAATGTGGATGGACTAGAGTCTGTCATACAGAGTGAAATAAGTTAGAAAGAGAAAAATGAATGTCATGTATTAATGCATGTATATGGAATCTAGAAAAATGGTACTGATGAATCTAGTTTCAGGTCAGAAATAGAGACACAGACATAGAGAACAGACCTATGGACACAAGAGAGGAAAGGGGGGCTGGGATGAATTGGGAAATTAGGCTTGCTATAAATTACGATATGTAATTTATATGAATTGTAATAGATAGCGAGTGGTAACTTGCCGTTTAGCACAGGGAGCTCAGCTTGGGGCTCTGTGATGACCTAGATGAATGGGATGGAGGGTGGGGTGGAGGATTGTCCAAGAGGGAGGGGTATAAGTATATGTATAGCTGATTCACTTCGTTGTACAGCAGAAACCAACACAAAATTGTAAAGCAATTATACTCCAATAAAATTATTTTTTTAAAAAAGATTTGACTTCCAGTAGAACTTGAGCCTCACTATACACTCATTGTAACACATTAGCATGCAAATGACACACTCACTAGAATTATGACAACTGACAATTGCATGACAATCTGAAAAGCCCATATGAGGACCGAGAAGGAATTCAGGCTAAGACCCGGCACTGGTCCCAGCAACCAATTCAATAACGAAAGGAATGTGGGGGCTTCCCTGGTGGCTCAGTGGTAAAGAATCCACCTGCCAATGCAGGAGACACAGGTTCAATCCCTGCTCCACAAAGATCCCACATACTGTGGAGCAATTAAGCGGGTTCAACACAACTATTTTGCCTGTGCAAAACCCAGGAGCTACAACAACTCACCCCACATGCTCTAGAGCCACGCTCCACAACAAAAGAAGCTACTTCAATGAGAAACCTGTGCACCATAATAGAGAGTATCTCCCTCTCACCACAACTGGAGAACAACTATGAGCAGCAACAAAGACCCAGAACAGACAAAAATAAATGTTACTAAAAAAGTATTTGCTAGGCAATTTGTAGATCTCCCTCAGGTCAATTGCTGAAAAATTATTGTATCCCTTTAGTGGTGTCTGTGGGTTAGTCTCTCAGTTGTGTCCATCTCTATGCGACCCCATGGACTGTAGCCCTCCAGGCTCCTCTGTCCGTGGGATTTCCCAGGCATGAATACTGGAGTGGGCTGCCATGCCCTTCTCCAGCTTAGTGGTGCTTAGTTGTCTTCAGTTTTCATGTTCCTTGAAATCTTGCTTTGCTGTTCACATTTGAAGAAGTCACTTCCTCCAGTCTTTACTCCCTGGCTTTGGGAGGGAAAGGGCTTCACAGGTGGTGCTAGTGGTAAAGAACCTGCCTGCCAATGCAGGAGATGTAAAGATGCAGGTTTGATCCGTGGGTCGGGAAGACCCCCTGGGAAAGGAAATGGCAACCCTCTCCAGTATTCTTGCCTGAAGAATCCCATGGACGGAGGAGCATGGCAGGATACAGTCCACTGGGTCCAAAAGAATTGGACATGACTCAAGCACCTTAACACACGCTATTGAGAAAGAAAAACCTTCACCAGCCAGCCCAGTCAGGATTCTGGAGCTGTCTCAGACCTTTTCCATGAATGCACTCACTTCACACTTCCTGTTCCCTCTTGTGGGGGATTCTTAAGATTGGATTGTTTGTCGTTCAGTCGCTAAGTCGTGTCCGATTCTTTGCCACCCCCCGAACTGCAGCACTCCAGGCTCCTCTGTCCACCACTATTTTCCGGAGTTTGCTCATGTCCATTGAGTCAGTGATGCTATTTAATCATCTAGTCTTCTGTTGTCCCCTGCTCCTCCTGCCCTCAATCTTTCTCAGCATCAGGGTCTTTTCCAATGAGTCAGCTCTTCACATTAGGTAGCCAAAATATTGGAGTTTTTCACCTTCAGGGTCAGTCCTTCCAATGAATATTCAGGGTTGGTTTCCTTTAGGATTGACAGGTTTGATTTCCTTGCAGTCCAAGGGACTCTCAAGTGTCCTCTCCAGCACAGTTCAAAAGCATCAGTTCTTCGCTGTTAAGCCTTCCTTATGGTCCAACTCTCACATCCGTACATGCCTACTGGAAAAACCATAGTTTTGAATAGATGGACCTTTATTGGCAAAGTGATGTCTCTCTTTTTTAATATGCTTTGTAATATGACCTATAGGTTGGTCGTAGCTTTCCTTCCAAGGACTGGATATCTTCTCTTAATCCTGCAAAGCTAAGCTAAGAACTGAAAGCCTCTCATTTGCTTTCCCTCAGGTGTATGTGTACTAAGAGGCTAAGAGGTGTCCAGCTATTTGCTACCCCATGGACTGTGGTCCGCCAGGCTTCTCTGTCCATGGGGTTCCCCAGGCAAGAATACTGGAGTGAGTTGCCATGCTCTCCTCCAGGGGATCTTTCTAACCCAGAAACTGAACCCGGATCTCTTACATCTCCTACATTGGCAGGCAGGTTCCTTACCACTAGCTCCCCCTGGGAAGCCCTAGAGTGGTTCCTGAACTGCCTGAGTTTATGTGCTTTCTCCTTACTCCCCATATTTATTGAAAACCTACTCAATATTGAGCACTGTCGTTGAGGCCTGGGATTCATCAGTGAACTTCAGTGAACAGAAACTCTTGCCTTCATGGAGCTTAGCATCTAGCAGGTCAAGAGTCAGTCTTGGCATTTTGATTCCACTTGTTTGGCTTAGTATAAACAGAATGCTAGATTTCTAATTTAAAAGAAATAGATACGCAACAAAGGTTATTGTATAGTCCAGGGAGCTATAGTCAATATCTTGTAATTTTCTATAATGGAAAATAATTTCAAAAGTAATGTATGCATGTATGTATAACTGAATTATAAAAAGAGAATTCTACTTTTTGAAATTTAGTAATGTTTTTTTTTTTGCCAATTTTTCTAAATGCCCTATAGACATGTAATAAGAATGTATGAGATACAAAATTTTAAATATATTTGTGGAGTATAAAGATTAATATAAATAGAAATCTATTATATTTAAATTATTGTTGACATCATTCAAGACGCTCCTATTCTTACTTTTCCTGCCCTTGATAAAATATTCTCAGAAAAATGTTAACATGTCTTACTATGATTATATATTTCTTCTTTTCCCTTATATTTCTTTTGATTTTTGCTTTATGTATCTTTGTTTCTTTGTTGTTAGGCATCCCATGGCTTATGATGTCTGTCTTCTTTGTGAATAGTACCTTTTATCATGAAAAACATTCATCTTTGTTTCATTTAAAATTAAATATATAAGTAAATTTAATAAGAGTTGGTCTTGGGACTTCCCTGGTGATCCAGCAGTTAAAACTCCACGCTCCCAATACAGGAGACCTGGTTCAACCCCTGGTTAGGGAACTAGATCCTGCCTGCCACAGCTAAGACCCCAAGCACCACAAATAAGATCTGAGGCAGCCAAATAAATTTAAAAACATAATAATGAAATTTTTTTTTTTTAAGTGGGTCCTTCTAGTCTGTACTTCGTCCTACATACTTCATTGTCCCCCTCCCCTGGAGCTAGAAGTCTTCTCTAGGTACTGAAGATGCTTCATATTATTAAATCCTCCCCACAAACCCTCAAGGTAGAATGGCAGATGGTATGCCTCAAAGATGACTGCCATAGCAACTCCCATACCAGTGGGCCTTTCTGCAAGTGGAACTTGCCCCTCCAAAGTCAGTTTCTCTACCTCTTTGGACGTGGGTGGACCCTCAGGAAGATTAGCCCAATGGCAGGTGACAAAGTGACTCTCAGGTGTAGTGTTGAACTATCCTGGAAGCCTCTACTTCCTGCCTCTTGGCATCCATCTGTGAGCCTGCCATGCCATGAGAAGACAGAGAAGACAAGGGCAGGTACATCATTTGATAGTGCTATCTGAGCTGAGCCTTCCCACCATCCATCTCAGGTGAAGCACCTATGAGGGAACAAGCTTCCAGATGGTTCCAACTCCTAGTCATTCAAGTCACCTCCACCTCCAACCCTTTGAGTTTTCCCAGCTGGACACTAGACATTGTAGAGAAGAAAATAAGTTGTTCCCAGTGTACCCTGCCCTGATTCCTGACCCACTGAATTCATGAGCATAAGAAAATGCTTGCTGTTTTGTGCCAAACCCTTAAAGCTACACATGCTGCTGCTGCTGCTGCTAAGTCGCTTCAGTCATGTCCGACTCTGTGCGACCCCACAGACGGCAGCCCACATGAGGCCCTTGTAATATCACCAACATCATCACTCCCCACTGCTGCCCACGACACTGGTCTTTCTGGACCTCAAATATACCTGACTTGTTTCTAGGATGTATGCACTTGCTGTCTCCTCTACCTGGAATGTTCTTCCTCAGATATTCCCATGTCTTGAATTCCTATCACTTGAACCCCAGCTCCTCTGTTATCTTCTAGAGGCCCTGGTGGTCCAGTGGTTGACTCCGTGCTCTGGATGTAGGGGGCCTGGGATTGATCCTTAGTCAGGGAACTAGATCCCACATGCTGAAACTAAAAATTCACATGTTGCCCCTAAAAGATCTGACATGCTGCAACTAATCCTGCATGCTGCAACTAAAGATCACACATCCCACAGTTAAAGAAACCACATGCCGCAATGAGGGCTGCCCAGGTGGCGCTAGTAGTAAAGAATTGCCTCCCAACGCAGAGAGGCAAGAGATGTGGATTCAATCCTTGGGTAGGGAAGATCCCCTAGAGTAGGACGTGGCACCCCACTGCAGTATTCTTTCTGGAAAATTCCATGGGCAGAAGGGCCTGGGGGACTACAGTCCATGGAGCTGCAAAGAGTTGGACATGACTGAGCACTAAGCTAACTAATGCCTGCAATGAAGATCGAAGATCCCACTTGCTGCAACTGAGACCCGGTGCAGCCAATTAAATAAATAACATTTTTTAAAAATAGCCCTGGCCATCATCATCATCATTTGTTTGGTGCTGCCAAACAAATTAATTAATTTAAAAAAACTTCGTTGGGGTTCTGATTTTTTCACTTTGCTTTTCTGTTTGGAGTGTCACTGTAACTACTGAATTGTAAGTGATGGGAAATAGTTGCATATGTTATTTTGGGGTGTGTTATTTGCATCATCATCATCAAAGTTTCATTCTCTGAAACATCCCCTATATATGTTTTTTCATAACATTTGTGTTAGCTAATTTTATGTCAACTTGGCTAGGCCACAGTATGCAGATACTTGGTCAAATATCAATCTAAATGTTTCTGGGAAGGTGTTTTTTATATGCAATTAATATTTAAATAATTAAACTTTGAATAAAGCAGATTACTGTCCATAATGTAGGTGGGCCTTGTTCAATCAGTTGAAAGCCTTAAGAGAACCAGACTGAGGTTCCCCCAAAGGAAGAAGTAATTCTGCCTCCAGACTTCCCTTGGATTTGAGACTACCTCAGTTCTTCCCTGGCTCTCCACCCTGCTGGCTTGCCCTTTAAATTTAAGACTTGCAAAATTCTGAATTCTTATATAGTAGTATAAGTCAGTTCCTTAAAATAAATCTCTATATTCATACATATCTTGCTGGTTCTGGAGAACTCATTAATATGCATTCATACAATATAAAATTATTGTACTGGGGGTTATCTAGAACACAGATCAGCAACCTTTTCTGTAAAGGTCCAGCTCCCTGATAGTTCAGATGGTAAAGAATCTGCCTGCGATGCAAGAGGCCTGGATTCAATCCCTGGATCAGGAAGATCCCCAGGAGAAGGGAATGGCAATTCACTCCAGTATTCTTGCCTAAAGAATTGCATGAACAGAGGAGCCTGGAGGTTTACAGTCCATGGGGTCACAAAGAATGAGACACGATTGACTAACGCTTCCTTACTAAGTATTTTAGGCTTCACAGACCATACAATTTCTGTCACAGCTACTCAACTCTACTTTGAAGCATGAAATCAACTAAAAAAAAAACATAAAAAAGGATCATGGCCACATTCCAATAAAAATTTCACTTGCCTGGTGGTCCAGTGGCTAAGACTCCATGCTCCGAATGCAAGGGTCCCAGGTTCGATTTCTGGTCAAGTAACTAGATTCCACATGTCACAACTAAGACCTGGTGCTGCCAAACAAATTAATTAATTTAAAAAAACTTCACTGGGGTTCTGATTTTTTTACTTTGCTTTTCTGTTTGGAGTGTTACTGTAACTACTGAATTGTAAGTGATGGGAAATAGTTGCATATGTTATTTTGGGGTGTGTTATTTGCATCAGTGTTTTATCTCTATTAATGCTAGTTTTCATTCCAATCCCAAAGAATGCTCAAACTACCTCACAATTGCACTCATCTCACATGCTAGTAAAGTAATGCTCAAAATTCTCCAAGCCAGGCTTCAGCAATACGTGAACTGTAAACTTTCAGATGTTCAAGCTTTAGAAAAGGCAGAGGAACCAGAGATCAAATTGCCAACATCTTCTGGATCATCAAAAAAGCAAGAGAGTTCCAGAAAAACATCTGTTTCTGCTTTATTGACTATGCTGAACCCTTTGACTGTGTGGATCACAATAAACTGTGGAAAATTCTGAAAGAGATGGGAATACCAGAGCACCTGACCTGCCTCTTGAGAAACCTATATGCAGGTCAGGAAGCAACAGTTAGAACTGGACATGGAACAACAGACTGGTTCCAAATAGGAAAAGGAGTATGTCAAGGCTGTATATTGTCACCCTGCTTATTTAACTTCTATGCAGAGTACATCATGAGAAACACTGGGCTGGAAGAAGCACAAGCTGGAATCCAGATTGCCAGGAGAAATATCAATAACCTCAGATATGAAAATGACACTACCCTTATGGCAGAAAGTGAAGAGGAACTAAAGAGCCTCTTGATGAAAGTGAAAGAGGAGAGTGAAAAAGTTGGCTTAAAGCTCAACATTCAGAAAATGAAGATCATGGCATCTGGTCCCATCACTTCATGGGAAATAGATGGGGAAACAGTGGAAACAGTGTCAGACTTTATTTTTCTGGGCTCCAAAATTACTGCAGATGGTGACTGCAGCCATGAAATTAAAAGACGCTTACTCCTTGGAAGGAAAGTTATGACCAACCTAGATAGCATATTCAAAAGCAGAGACATTATTTTGCCAACAAAAGTCCATCTAGTCAAGGTTATGGTTTTTCCTGTGGTCATGTATGGATGTGAGATTTGGAATGTGAAGAAAGCTGAATGCCGAAGAATTGATTCTTTTGAACTGTGGTGTTGGAGAAGACTCTTGAGAGTCCCTTGGACCGCAAGGAGATCCAACCAGTCCATTCTAAAGGAGATCGGTCCTGGGTGTTCTTTGGAAGGACTGATGCTAAAGCTGAAACTACAATACTTTGGCCACCTCAGGCAGAGTTGACTCATTGGAAAAGACTCTGATGCTGGGAGGAATTGGGGGCAGGAGGAGAAGGGGACGACAGAGGATGAGATGGCTGGATGGCATCACCAACTCAATGGACGTGAGTTTGAGTGAACTCCGGGAGTTGGTGATGGACAGGGAGGCGTGGCATGCTGCGGTTCATGGGGTTGCAAAGAGTTGGACACGACTGAGCGACTGAACTGAACTGAACTGAATGTTAGTGCTCATCACTGCATATAAAAAAACTTGGATGTATTGATGAAACACATTTTTATTTTTATACTGGCATTGTAGACACTTAAGAAAGCTGTTTCTTACAGGCTTGATTTATTTTTTTCCTTAAAAATCTGGAATATAATCTTATATCATTTACTGGAATAAACAGGACAAAACATTTGAGTGTAAAGCTCTCCCACTGTTTTGGATTTATACCATTTCTTTGATAAATGAACTGCATACCACTAGTACAGATTTAGTATAGCTCTGACAATAAGTTAATCGTGGATAAACTTTTCTTTATTCCATTAATACAAGCAGTGGTTTATTTAATAATCATCAATGAAATAAATGTGCCTGATATTCATTTAAATAATTACAGTGATAAATTATAAAATAAAAACCAGCAGTACAATTTTTAGTGAAGGACTTAATTTTCCACACAAGTTTCAGTGTTTTCAGTAGTCAATTCTATGCATTTTATATAAATAGAAATACATATATATATATTACACATAAAAAAAGCTTCTCAGGTGGTTCAGTGGGTAAAGAATCTTCCTGCAATGCAGGAGATGCAGGAGACGTGAGTTTGGTCTCTAGGTCGGGTAGATCCCCTGGAGGAGGTCATGGCAACCCATTCCAGTATTCTCACCTGGAGAATCCTCATGGACAGAGGAGCCTGGCAGGCTGGGGTTGCAAAGAGTTGGCTATGACCAAGTGGCTAACACTTTCACACGTAAGAAGAGTTGCCTAAGATTAACTTAAAAGATTATTTACAGGTGGAAAAGTGATTGAGTAACTATTTAAGTAAACTTACTGCCCTGCACAGCTTTCTAATTTTATTTATCTGGTCCAGCAGTTTACTGTTATCTGCTCACTTGTTGCAGAAGAATCAGGGCTGGCAGTGGATGTTTCAGAAATCCCAAGTGCAAAAGATTGACTGATGTTTGTACCAGGTACAAAACCGGTACAGTTTTCTTTTTGTTCAGGGCTGTGTCTACTACCCTGGAACATCATATTTTCTGTATTTCAGTTCCAAGACTGAGATGTCTTGTTAAATTGGCAGTGAATGATAGAATTCAATGTTTTCATAATATAACAGTCCTTTTTTATAAAGGTGTACCTGAGTTAAGCACACTGCTATTAACTGATTCTAATCATGGGCTTTTTAAAGAGGAAAAAAAATCCAAGAATCTGCAGAAGTCTAAATTTAGCCTATTGTCAAAAGAATCTGGATTTATAACCTCTTTATAACCATTTTCACCAGTTTCCTTTCATTTTAATTTTTTTGAAAATAAACCACTGCATGACTTCCAAGCTGAAAATTTGCATGTATGAGATACAAAAATTTCAATATATTTGTGTAGGATATACGATTAATGTAAATTAATATAAATAGAAATCTATTATATTTAAATTATTAATGACACCATTCAAGATGCTCCTATTGTTTTTTTTCTGTACTTGATAAAATATTCTGAGAAATGTTAATATGTCTCACTATGATTATACACTTTTTTCTTTTCCTTTATATTTATTCTGATTTTTGCTTTATGTATCTTCGTTTCTAAGGTGCCTATCTTCTTTGTGAATTGTATCTTTTATCACTAAAAATATTCATGTTTCTTTTTTGAAAAATAAATTTAAAAAAATTTTTAATGAAAGAAAAATTGCATACTACTTTAATTTACAAATTGTTTTTCAATCAAATATCCTGATATGTCGTTTCTTTTCCTTCAGGGTGTTTAACTATATTACTGCAGTAGCAAAACTTCATTTAAAAAATCTCTACTACTAATTTTAAAGTTGATTTAAGTAAAAATTAAATCATACACTGCAAGGTGTAGGAAGACTTGTTTTAAAGCATCCAGTGATAGAGATTTGATTACTAAGTTTGATCTGTTCACTGTTTAACAATTTTAGACTTGTGGCTTTCTTTCTTTGGTTTGTTTGTTTTTGCTTTTGCTTCTGTGCTGTGCTAGTTTGCCATGTCACAACTGCACTGTGCAATATTATGGTAAGGGCTGAGAAAATCTTTATGGATGCAATATGGTTTGTGATATATTTCTCTCAAGTTCTCAGTGATTTAAATGTAATCAAACCTTCTGCATTTTGAAACAAAAGGCAGGTTTTCCAGGTGACTATTTTGATGAGTATCAAAATAATAATTTATGGTGTATTCTTGCCGATTCACTTTGAATTATATATATATATATATATATATTGCAAAAAAGGAAACTTCACTTACAAAAACAGTTAATGAACATATTAACTGTTAATTAGAACATAAGCTACCTGAGAGAGAACCCATGTCTGTTTTCTTTCCCCAGGAATCCCTAGCACCTAGTACATTTAAAACTTTCAGTAAATATTTGTTCAACAACCAAATGAGAGAATGAAAAAGTATTCTTTAATCTCACTTCGGTAGGTCAATCCCTTTGCACTTTAGTATCTTTGAACTTCAAAGACAATGGCATTTAATCTTTAAACTTTCATCTCTCTGGAAGCTTGACTCAAATTCGAGGGCATATTCTTATAGATTTTAATATTGGAGAATTTAAATGTCATTTAATCTGAAAAAACATTTCTAGGGAAATGACTTTAGCTTGTCTAGAGTCTTAGTTGTTCTATTAGCTCTATTTCTTCAGGTGCCGATTCTTTTCTGATGTGCAGAGTTTAAAATGTTTCTTTCACAATGTTGACCTTGGTCATATGCCTGGCGATTCTTAGTTCTCTGCTCATCTTTTGTTTGACAATTTCAGGGACTTCCCTGGTGGTCCAGTAGTAAAGAATCCACCTGCCAATACAGGGGACATGGGTTTGATCTCTGGTCTGGGAAGATTCCACATGCTGCAGCTACTGAATCTCATATGCATCTAGAGCCCATGCTCCACAACAGGAAAAGACACCGCAATGAGAAGCCAGCACCCCACAACAGAGTGGCCCCTACTCACGGCCACTAGACAAAGCCCGAGTGCAGCAACAAAGACCAAGCACAGCCAAAACTAAAAAAGAATGCATGTAAGAATTAAAGATTTTAAAATTTAAAAAAAAAAAAAAAAAAGAAATGAATACAATGCTGGGAAGGCAAAGGGAGAGGGGAATGGCAAGGATGAGATAACATCACCGACTCAACGGCCATGAATTTGAGCAACCTCTGGGAGACAGTAGAAGAAAGAGGAGCCTGGCATGCTGCAGTCCGTGGGGTCACAAAAAGTCAGACATGACTTATCGACTCAACAACAACAAAATGTTTTTTTTATTAAGTAATTTTTTAAAAAAAGAAGAAGAAGAATGTTCCACTGCCTGTTCTATTTGTTATAACGTGACTCAGAAAAGGAGTCAAGTTGTAACATATTGGATATATTTTATTCACTGATTTGGCCAAGGGGTAAATTATATCAGCTGGATCTGCTTAGAACATGTTGCTGTTGTCTAGTTCGACTCTTTGCAGCCCTATGGACTGTAGCCCTCCAGGGTCCTCTGTCTATGGGGTTCTACAGGTAAGAATACTGGAGTGGGTTGTCATTTCCTTCTCTAGGGGATCTTCTCAATCCAGGGATTAAACACACATCTCCCGCATTGGCTGGCGGATTCTTTACCATTGAACCACCTGGGAAGCACACTTAGAACATGGGCCAAAGAATGAGTACAGCTAATGTAGCTTTACCCATGTTTCTTTCTCTGTGATCACCTTGATAAATGCCCCCAAACTTCCTCCCATTTCTTAAATCCACACACACTACCTTGGGAAATTTCTAGAAATGTCCCAACCTCTGAGGATGCGGTTTCCACCACCTGTTCTGTTTCTTAATAATCCTGATCTCCTCTGACTCATCCTTAAATGAATACATCCAACTTACATTCACAATATGGCAGGGGGAAGCAAGGAGAGAAAGCAAATGACAAAGCAATAGGGGCCAAATATGAACAGTGAGTGAATCTGGGTAAAGGTAATGTTGGTCCTTTTGTTATTTTCTTTAAATCTGAAATTATTTCCAAATACTAAATTTTTTCAGGACAGTATCTCTTGAGACAATCCCAAATTCTTAACTTGTTACTAATTTCAAGCCACTCTGATGCAACTTGATTCGATCACACCCCAAAATATAGCCACCAGTGAATCTGATGATTCAAAAGCTGGTAAACATTTTCAGTTCTCATCTTAACTGACAGCAGTATCAAACACCACTGACCACTACTTCCTTCTAGAAAGAGATTCCTTGGAATCCTCATTTTCCTCTCTCCTCTTTGGCTGCTCCTTTTCAGACTTCTGTGCAACCTGGCTTCCCACTGAAGCAGATTATCTGTTGGATAATAGGGTTCCTCAGCCCTTGATCTTAAATATTTGTTTGTTTACTTATTTACTTGGCTACACTGTGTCTTAGTTGTGTCATAAGGGATCTTTCCTCACTTTGAGCGGGCTCAGTAGCTGTGGTACATGGACTCTGCTGTCTTGTGGCCATGTGGGATCTTAGTTCCCCAGTTGAGTTCAGTTCAGTTCACTCACTCAGTCTTGTCTGACTCTTTGCGACCCCATGGACTGCAGCGCGCCAGGCTTCCATGTCCATCACCAACTCCCGAAGCTTGCTCAAACTCATGTCCATCAAGTAGGTGATGCCATCCAACCATCTCATCCTCTGTTGTCCCCTTCTCCTCCTGTCTTCAATCTTTCCCAGAATCAGGTCTTTCCCAATGAGTCAGTTCTTCGCATCAGGTGGCCAAAGTATTGGAGTTTCAGCGTCAGCATCAGTCCTTCCAGTGAATATTCAGAACTGATTTCCTTTAGGATGGACTGGTTGGATCTCTTTGCAGTCCAACCAGGGGATTAAACCCACATCTCCAGCATTGCAAGGTGGATTCTTAACCACTGGACCACCAGGGAAGTCTCAGCCCTCAATCTTAGACCTTCTTCCCTGCCACGTCTTTACTTTTCTTTCTGAAAGAGCCCGTGCTCCTCCACAAGAGAAGTCACTGCAATGAGAAGCCTGTGTACCACACCAAAGTGTAGCCCTCACTCCTCACAACTAGAGAAAGCCCGTGCGTAGCAACAAAGACCCCATGCAGTCAAAAATCAAGAAAACTTTTAAATTAAAAAAGAAAGACATGGGGGACACAGAAGGGCTTCTGTGCCCAGGAGCCCCACATAGTCCTGCTTGGTTCCAGGATCTAACCAGCTAATCTGAAATGTTGTTGCTGTTGTTCAGTTGCTAAGTCATGTCCAACTCTTTGCCATCACGTGGACTGCAGCACAACAGGCTTCCCTTTCCTTCACTGTCTCCTGGAGTTTGCTCAAATTCATGGCCACTGAATTTGAGGCCATCCAACCATTTCGTGCTCTCTTTCCTCCTTCTCCTCCTCCTGCCCTCGATCTTACCCAGTATCAGGGTCTTTTCCAGGGTCTGACCTCTGTCTTCATAATCCTTTGCCCACAGGATAAAGCTTTGGGCTGTTGTCATCCGCAATCTTGGATGATCTGACCCCTCAGTCTCCTACTTCTGACCTTTTATACGTGCTGTTCTTCCTACCAGGAATTCACTTCACCTGAGACACTTTGAACCTTAGTTACCATCTCTCCATGACCCAACTGATGTGATAATCACAACAGCTTCTACATATTAAGTCAAATACCAGGCACCGTGCCATTAAACCCATTAACTGACTTAATACTCCTAGGAGCCCATGAGATACAAAACTTTTTCCATGAAGACACTGAGCCCAGAGAGGTGAAGGAACTTGCCCAAGGATGCACAGCTTAGCTAGCACTGCTTGAACTCAGCTCTGTGTGACACTCAATCCCTCTTCTGGCTACAGATCCAAAAAGATTGAAATCAGAATCCCAAAGAAATAATTTGTACTTTCAGTCTCACTGTAGCATTATTCACAATAGCCAGAAAAGGGAAGCAACCTAAGTGTTCATGGTCAGAAGGATAAAGAAAATGAGGCCCATTCATACAATGGCTGATAATTCAGCCTTAAAAAGAAAGGAAATTCCACTGTATGTCACAGTATGTTTGAACCCAAAAGACCTTCTGCTCAGTGAAATAAGTCAGACCAAGAGGGGACACGTGCTGCCTGATTCCACTTCTATGAGAAATCTAAGAGTCAATTTATAGAAACAGAAAGTAGAATGATGGTTGCCAGAGACCAGCAAGAGGGGGAAATGGGGTGTTGTTGTTCAATGGGTATTAAGTTTCAGTTACGCAAATTGAATTTGTTTTGGAGATCTGCTGTACAGTATTACCACTATAGTTAATCATACTCTGTAGTGCACTTAAATTTTTGTTGAGGGTAGATCTTATGCTATAATCTTAACACAATTTCTTTCTTTTTTTTTTTTTTAAGAATGCTTGGAACTTCCCTGGTGGTTCCAGTGGTTAAGAATCCTCCTTCTACTGCAGAAGCCATGAGTTCAACCTCTGGATGGGGAAATAGGATCCCACAGGCTGAGTGGCACAGCCAAAAAAAAATGTTTAAGTAATAAAAAATAAAACATGCTCTGCAGACCCATCCCTGCTCCTGCCTCACTGTAGTTCTCCCAAAACACATACACTCAACGCGCGAAGTTGATGCAAGGCATTGGGCTTCTCCACTCTGCCTTCTCCATGTCCCACCAGGACATGTCTCCTCCCTCCTGCTTTGGTGGGAGGGGCTATGGGTCTCTACTTAGGGATCTCAGACTCATCCTCAACATAACAATATAACACTGGAATCCCAAAGCCACTAGGAAAGACAGAGAGAGCCTTGGGGGACTGCATCCTTGGAGACACTGTCTTCGAGGTCATTTGGCAGAACAGAACACACCCCAGAAGGAAATTCCTGGGAGCACACTCAAGTTTCTCCTGTCCCACCCACAAGAGAACACACTAGACGTTGAATAGTGTCCCCCCCAAATTCATGTGCTTCCTGTGAGTAGCCTAGCTGCAAGGCAAGGAAAAGACCCTGATGCTGGGAGAAGGCAAAAGGAGAAGAGGGCAACAGAGGATGAGATGGCTTATGGTGAACAATGTTAGATTCGTGATCTCCAAAGAAAAAGATTTAGCTTTGGGATCAGGGACCAGGCTTGATCACTCAAAAGCTTTTGTGTAGAAGAGTTGTATTAAAGTATGAAAAGGACAGAGGAAGCTTCTGACATTGACATCAGGAGAGGGATGGAGAGTGCCCCCTTGCTAGTCTTATCAAGGCCTTATATATTTTTACCAGACCAACTCCCACAACATACATCTTAAATTTAAAAGATTAGAATTAACAATAGAAAGGTCTTACCAGAACCACTCCCATGTAAAATAACAAGATTAGCCAAAAGGTTCTTGTTAAAAAGGACAAACATGTCCCTGAGCAAGATATATTGTTGTTATATAATCCTTAGTATGGAGCTTAAGATGAGTTGTTTCTTGTGTAATCATCAGCTTTAGGCTTAAAGAAAATAACATCTTATGTGACAAAGAAATGTAGGGGGAAAAAAATTTGTCCTTTTCTCCTCAAGAGCCCCAGACCCCTTCCTCCTCCTCGGGGACCCCAGACTTCTTATCAACCTACCTGAGAATTAACTCTCTCAGTTGGATGCCATCACCGACTCAGTGCCTTCCCTGATATCAAGCTCAGTTGGTAAAAAATCCACCTTCAATGCAGGAGACATGGGTTCAATCCCTGGATAGGGAAGATCCCCTGGAGAAGGGAATGGCTACCCACTCCGGTATTCTTGCCTAGAAAATTCTATGGACTGAGGAGCCTGGTGGGCTATAGTCCATGAGGTCACAAAAGAGTCAGACAAGACTGAGGAACTGAGCAGGCACAAACAGAAACCAAGGCGGCTCCTCTGTGACACCAGGGTTTTGTGCTCTCGTCCACACATCCCCACCCATCTCTCTCTGCCCGTGGGCCCTTCCATGCCTCTCTCTCTCATACAGCTTCCAGTTCATGACTAATAAGAGCAGCAGGGGGCCAGGCACGCTGCATTCCTGCCAAGGAGATCTGATTGGCCTGCCTTGAGTCATGTATCCACACTGACCAATCAACTGTGCCAGAGAAGTGGCACCACATGGCACCAGAGATGATCGCTGAAATTGGAAACAGCCAGTGTAGCCAGGAGAAGGAAATGGCAACCCACTCCAGTACTCTTGCCTGGAAAATCCCATGGACAGAGGAGCCTGATAGGCCACAGTCCAAGGGGTGGCAAAGAGTCAGACGCGACTGAGACTTCACTCACTCACTTCACTCAGTGTAGCCAGAGACTGACCAATCAGATTTGAAGTTGGCCCCTGAACTACACCCTTCCCCCACAAATCCCAGGGGTGCACTCGGTGTTAACACTTTGGATCCTGGGTTATCAGGGCCATCCTAAGGTCCAGAGGAAGCTTCCAACAAAGGGGTAGTTAGTAGTAGCTGTCGCTCAGTCATGTCCGATTCTTTGCAACCCCGTGGACTGCAGCCTACCAGGCTCCTCCATCCATGGGATTTTCCAGGCAAGAGTACTGGAGTGGGTTGCCATTTCCTTCTCCAGGGGATATTCCCGATCCAGGGATCAAACCCGGGTCTCCTGCATTCCAGGCAGACGCTTTAACCTCTGAGCCACCAGGGAGTAATAGGTATTTGCCAATTAGCATAGAGCTAGTTTCCAGGAAGCTAGGCTTCCCTGGTGGCTCAGACTAAATCGCCTGCCTGCAGTGTGGGAGACCTGGGTTCGATCCCTGGGTCGGGAAGATCCCCTGGAAAAGGAAATGGCAACCCACTCCAGTACTCTTGCCTGGAAAATTCCATGGGCTGAGGAGCCTGGTAAGCTACAGTCCATGGGGTCACAAAGAGTCGGACACGACTGAGCAACTTCACTACTTTCACTTTCACTACTAATTTAATGATGTGTGTGTGTGTGGGTGTGTGTTAGTCACTCAGTCCTGTCCGACTCTTTGTGACCCCATGGACTGCAGCCCACCAGGCTCCTCTGTCCATGAAATTTTCCAGGCAAGGATACTGGAGTGGGTTGCCATTTCCTTCTCCAGGGGATCTTCCCAACCCAGGGATCGAACCCGGGTCTCCTGCACTGCAGGCAGATTCTTTACCAACTGAGCTACAAATATTTGAGACTTCCCTGATGGCTCAGATGGCTCAGAAGGTAAAGCGTCTGCCTACAATGTGGGAGACCCAGGTTCGATCCCTGGGTTGGGAAGATCCTCTGGAGAAGGAAATGGCACCCCACTCCAGTACTCTTGCCTGGAAAATCCCATGGATGGAGGAGCCTGGTAGGCTGCAGTCCACGGGGTCGCAAAGAGTCGGACACAATTGAGCGACTTCACTTCACTTTGATGGCTCAGAAGGTAAAGAATCTGCCTATAATGTGAGAGACCTGGGTTCAGTTCCTGGGTTGGGAAGATCTCCTGGAGAAGGGAATGGCAAACCACTCTAGAATTCTTGCCTGGAGAATTCCATGGACAGAGGCTGCAGTCCATGAGGTCACAAAGAGTTGAGCATGACTGAGCAGCTAACATTTTCACTTTCATGCCCATATTCACGGTTGTCAGTTCAATGTCAGTTCTGCTCACTCAGAAGGGATGTGGGGAATGGAAGGAACTCTTTGAGGAGTAGAGATGGGTCAGGCAATGAAATTCATCTTCACTGCCCATCACACACCCTCCTGGCTGTCTAGCACAGGCAAAGCTCTTCCCCTTCCTCCTTTCCTCCACCCCTCCTTTTAAGTCCCCATTAAGGTCACCTGCTCTATGGAAACCTTCCTGTCCACCCCAGCCCCAGGAGCCAAGGGCCAAGGGGCAGATTTTCATGATGGGAAAATTAGGGGGGGTTGGGAGAACTGGTCAGGACAGTAGTGTGCTGGCAAATGTTTAACAACCAGCTCTCATGAAGTAGAAAAATTGAGGAACTTCCCTAGTGGTCCAGTGGCTAAAACTCCACGCTCCTAATGCAGGGGGCCTGGGTTCAATCCCGGTCAAGAAACTAGATTCCACATGCCACAAATGAAGATCTCTCGTGCTCAAAGAAAGACCAAAAGATCTTCAAGTGCTGCAATTAAGTCTCAATGCAGCAAAATGAATAAAACGAAATTAAAAATTTTTTAAAGGAGAGAATTGAATCTGTATTTATTATAAATTTTATTGGCATAAATGTTTAGCAGGCAACCTCCAGCGATAAAATAAGATACTCCCCACTGCAAATTCCATACAGCCAAAACTGAGTGTCACAGAACTCCTTTCTCATTTTTTTTTTTTCCACTTTTGTAACCCAAAGCCAATCTATGCTTGCAGGTGAGAAACAAGCAAATGGAGGTTGATATTTTCCTCTAGACACGGAGATGGAACGAAACAATCAAGATGTGTGTTCACACTTCACTTGCTTTTTGATGATGCTTGGAACTTCTTTGCTAAATCAGATAATGGTTTGACAGCACTATAGAAAGACTTCCTCGATTTTTTTGTGTGCTAGTCACAATATAACAGTTACAGGCAAAACCCACATAAATGTCATCTACATGGTGAACATCTGTTTTCCCAGCACTTTTGAGTGTAGGCAATCAACAAATACATCAAATCGGACTTGTAAGCTTTGTTGCTTCCCCTAGTGTAAATACTATCACCATGGTCCATTTTAAATTTCTAGTGTGGTGACACTGAACACAGAGCTGGCAAGCAATGTCCTGCGACAGAATTACACAGTATTTCCACTACCAGATACAGTAGAGGTGAACTATCTCAAGGGCATAGAAATAATATCATGAGAATAACAAAAATCCCATGCCTAAGGCACGGGGCAGTTTGAAGCCTCAAGATAACTCACATTGTCTAGTAAATGTACAGTACATAGCAGTCATAATATATAAAAATATTTTATTATCCAGCATCAGGTACCACTTCACACCCTCCCTTTGTGTGACCCTGTTACATGGGGTCACACAAAGTCATAGTGTAAAGCCAGCATATTAGATTATCAGCTTGGCAAAAGCTGGAGGTTTTGTCTTGTCTTGTTCCTGGCTGGATCCCCAACACCTAAAACAGTGCCTGATAAATTTTGCATGAGTGAATAAAGCTCACACAGCATAGATACTTGGACCCCCTCCCACAAGTTAGCCCCATGAGTCCCATGGAGTGGGGAGGAGAGGGGTTGGAAATGAGTCTCTATTTCGCACATATTAACATAAATAAGGATGGGGAGAGGGTCTATTTTATTTGCTCCTATTTCTCTAGCCCTGTACAGTGCCTGGCATGGAGCAGAAGCTCAATAAATATCAGTTGAATGGATTAATATAATGTACAGTGTCTGAGCTCAGCTCAGAATAAATACCGAGGGACCCAGAGGATCCTGGAGGAAGAGGGTCAGCAGCACTGACCCCTGGCCAGCCCAGTGAGGTAGAGGAGCTGGGTCCCATCACCTGGGGCCCCAAAGAAGGAAGGGAAGATGCAGTCTTGTTCGAAGAGGTGACACCTAGGCCTCGGGTCACGTGAGCTTTGACAAGGGGAGTCCACTGGGAACTTGGGCGGCCACGCGGAAGAGGCCCCAGACCGTGGATTCTGCTGAGAGCTGCCAGGAGAGAGGCTCCTGGATCGTGGGGCGCAGGTGGACGCTCAAGCGCTGCCCCGCATCCAGGTGCAGCAAGCTGCTCCGGAAACCAGCTGCTGAGTTCCCCGAGGGTGGGGGTGGCAAGTCCAAGGTGAGGGTTAGGGCGGCCCCGGCTTGGTGAGGCTGCAGGTCCAGGGCCACGGAGACGGAGTCGGAGCTGTTGAGGTTGCCGGCCATCACACGCTTCAGAGTCAAGTGCAAGAAAATATAGTAGACTCCGGCCTCGGGGACCACCAGCTCTTGGGTGTGCTTGTCGTAGCGCATGCCTGGCGCCAGAGTCACGCCTGTCAACCCCGGCTCGCTACACCACTGCACCGGCCCTTCGGTCAGTTGTGCTGTGGGAGGGGAAGGTGGGGTACACTGAGCAGGTGTGTATAGCTGGTGAGCGGGGAGCATAGCCCTGGGAAAGGAGGGGAGCGGCTCTAAGGGAGACGCAAAAGTGGGGAGGAGTGTGTGAGAAAGATAAGGGAGCTCAGGGAAGGAAGTGGGGCTTGAGGAGGGGAAAGAGGGGCTAAGAAGGGAGGAAAGGATTGGGGGGGGAGGGGGGAGAGACTCAGAAAGCTGGAGATTGAGGAAGCGGAGGGGAGAGAGGGGGTGTTGGTGGAGGGAGAGAGACTTCCAGGAACCAGGAGGAGGAGGACATGTAATGCCAGAAAGGATGATGGAGGGGAAAGGGGGCTCCTAGGGATGGGAGGAAGGGTTTTGGAAAGAGAGGGGACAGGCAGAAAGGGGATAGAATGGAGGGACTCCGAGAAGGAGGCGGGACGAGAGGGAGAGGGCCGGGAAGGGAAGCTTGCCAGGAAGGAGCAAAGACCCTAGAGGAAAGCTAACGGGAGACAGAAAGGGGTGGAGGGTGAAGAAGGAGGGAATTTCAAACAGAGGAGAGGATGGGGTGAAGGTCTCCTTAAAAGAGACGCGAGGAGGTTGCAGGAGAGTCCGGAAGGGGTAGGGAAAGGGCTGGGGGGAAGAGTCCCCAGAAGACGGAGAGGAAAGGGGGACGGTCTGTAGAGGGAGGATGAGGAGGAGAGTCTGGGAGAGGGAGGGTCAGAGGGAACAGGGCAAGAGTCTCCCTAAGAGGGAGAAGGCGGGTCTCCGGAAGGGGGGAAGGGAAGTGAATAGGAAACGGGGCTTCCAGAATTGAGGGAGGGGAAACGGCTGGGGAGGAGGGGTCCGGATCTCCCAGAGTCCAGTAGAGGGAGCCGACCCCGCTGAGATTTGCGCGGATCCAGGCCCAGCCTTAAGGGGCCGGGGGTCTGAGGTGGGCACAGATGGAGGTCAGAGAAGGAGGAGACCCGGAGAGGGAGAGCCGAGGTTCTAAGAGGGTAGGGGGAGCTTTTCAGAGAAGGGAGGGAAAGAGGGTCAGATTGGGTCAGAGCAGGGGGCTTCCCTCTCCCGGAGTTCTCCCACTTAGTGCACCCTCCTCCCGCTCCCCCGGGTCTTTAGGGAGTCACTCACCTCCATCGGCCACCACCAGCTGCGCGAACACGCCCTGCTGAGAGAAAGGACAAACGCAAAGTGAATAAAGGTCCTTCTACTCGCAACACGCAGCTCCTTGGAAAGTGGGGTCCCCGGGATGTGCGCAAGCCTTGAGCCTACAGTCTTTATGGTCCCTTCCCTTCGCGTTCCAAAAGAACCACCCCGCGCGCGCGCGTACACACACGCGCTGCCCCAGCCCTGGCTGTCTGCAAGGAGAGGACCCCGAGGGCTTAGGAGGGAAATGAGGAGACAGTCCCTCCAGGGGGCTTGATACTGCAGAGTCTTGAGAAGGAAAGGAAGGTACCCTAAGGGTCCGGGAGAAAACCGAGGTTCTTTGCGAGTTACGAAAGAAAAGGGAAACCCCGCGATGGTTGCAGACAGTGTCCCTCAGGGTGCGCATTGGTGAAACGGTCCCCATCTGAAGCCCGGGGTGCAGATGGCGTCTCACGGGGGGTTAGGATTAGAATGGTGCCCCCCTGGAGACCTGGATAAGGAACTGGTGACCTCAGAAATCCAAGAAGGACGGGGAGGTAGGTCTCTCCACCCTCGGCCTGGGACGCAGAAAAGACCTTGCGGGAGGCGGGGACGCGGATGGAGAAGGGGTCCCGGGGCTGGGTACGGGTCTCTCTCGGGGTCTAGATCGGGCAGTATCTCACCTGCGGAGAGTTGGGGAGGCTGGCGTGGGGGTCGGAAGTCTGCTCCAGGCCCACGGGGAGAATCGAGCTGGGCGCGGGACTGGAAACCGGCGGGGCAGGAGTCCCGGGGATGCCCCAGACCCGCACCACGCAGGTGGCGCAGGCAGCGGCAAGCAGCAGCAGCGCGGCGCTCAGAGCCCAGGGCAGCGGGTTGCAGACGCGACCCGGGGGCGCTGGCGACCGCTGGGCCTCAGGGTCCGGGGTGGCGAGGGTGCTGGAGTGCATGGCCAGCTGCGGGCGGCTGCGAGTCGGGTCCTGCGCACCGCCCTTTATAGCTAAGACCGGCTTTCCGGGGAGTGGCCGGTGGGGATCCCAGCGACGCGCTGGGTAGGTTGGTTCCCGCCCGCCCCGCCCCTTGCGGCCCCGCCCCGCCCTCTCCACCTTCTGTCCAAACTTTCCCCAACTTTCTCTTCCCTGAATGTCTCTGTCTCCTTTTCTCTCTAGCTCTCCACGCTCTGCTCCATCAAATCCTCCTGACCCCCAGTTATCTCTCTTGCATCTCCCTGGTCATCTCTTCGCCTCTCTACTTCTCTCTCTTGTCTCTTTCCCTGATTCCTTATCCCTCCCTAGCGCCCCCCACCCCCAGCATTGGGGCTCCTCCAGGGCTCCCCTAAAATCAGCACTTCTTCGGAGGAGTCAAAAGAACAGCCAGGCCTCAGCCCGCTTGTCCTCTGGAGGATAAGTCCTCCCAACGGAACCCCGAGTGCCCTGCTCAGTCCTCTCTCTACTTCCCTCTCTTTTCCCGGGACCCCGGACCTTCCCTGGCCTGCCCCCACCCACCCACCTAGACGCTTCCCGTCAGGGACTCCCTGGACCCCACAAGCAAAAGGCTGGAGAGTCCAGGTGGAGAAATTCCCCTTGTAGGAAAGGGACAACCTTGAGTGAGGCGGAGGAAACTCAAATTTCCCGTTCGCGCTCCCGTGGTGTCCGCGGGGGCGGGAGGAGGAGCGGAGATGCGGCCAGAACTCTGCCTCAAAAGAGGAAGCAACCGTGGATTGACAGATGGCCAGCCCTAGAAAAGCCCTGGGCTCCCAGAGAAGCCCTGCTCACCCCAGACCAGCGGGGTGGACCTCGCCATCCTTCAGGTCTCACTTCCCCTATAGCGCAAGGGAGAATGGACCCGGGAATTGATCTCACCCGTCCACCAGCGGCCCAGGAAATGGGGGGAGGGGTGTTTTGGTTAAACGGAACAAAGATCGGATACCGGCCCTGTATTCAACCTTGTATTAAGCCTCTCTGAGGAATTAAAAGGAGAAAACACTAATGATACTGGCTCTTGTTGACACCTAGGTGTAAAACGCTTCCGTTAATACTAGCGGTTTATAAAAAAGCGCCGTGCCCAAACCAGCATCACCTGGGGACTTGCTAGCTCTGCAGATTCTAGCACCTCAGCCAGACCTATTGACATTCTGGGAACTGAAGCCCTGCAGTCAGTGTCTGAAGGAGCCTTCAAGAACATTCTGACACTTGCCCAAGTTGAAGACCCCACTGCGTTGTACCAAGGTTGTTCCTTCGCACCTGCTGTCCCCTACACCTGGAATGTTCTTTCCCCCCAGAAGTGCGGTCAGCTGTCCTTCTGAGTAAAGAGGAAGAATTAAGGTCCAGCGCCTACTTTTACTGTCTCCCAAAATCTCACTGCAGCCATAGTTAAGGGACTGTTTTAAAACCTAAACCAAAACTTGTCAGCCATGGGGTGGAATGCCAAATACACATTCCCTAGCAAAATACCACCATCAACCACCGTGTCTCACGCCTCAGTTATTGGTGACCTCCTGCCAACTCCAAAAGAGATGTGGTGGGTGGCAGCTAAAGTAGAAGCGTTGGTTGAAAGTAAATTCCCAAAAGAGATACCAGCTCTGCTCCCCAGTAGGGTGGAAACACAGCCATTTCTCGGTTGCTTTTTTTTCCCCTCCAGACCACGGAAATCTCAACATTTCTGGTGGGAGGAATGCAGTTGACAATAGAAGAATCATGATAGGATCATGCGTGAATCAAATGTGTGAACTTGAATGCAAGAGTTGAAACTGTCCCACCTTAACCCTCGCCCCCTCAACCCAGCAGCCAGGACCTGAAAGATGGGGATGGTGGGATCTTTTCTCTGAGGAATCTGACCAGCCAGGAAGATAGATACAAAGGTTCTGAGGACAAAGAGGTTTCACCAGATACTATCGCTCTGCCAAGAAGCTCACAGGCCACGGGCCGTCCAAGAAACTCACAGGCCACGGGCCATTCTATTTATTATTAAACCCCACCCCAAGGCAGCTCACAGACAAGGTTTGCCTAAGCTGACGAAAAAGAGGAATTCAGAGAACTCCCAGGCACCGTTTCGGACAACCCAAATGAAAGTCTCTCTCTCTCAGGCCCCAGTTACATCACCCCTTGAAATTTCCTTACTAGCAGTTTCCACCACGTGAGATACTCTTGTTCGTTTGTTTACTTGCTCGTGGTTGTTTTCCCCCAAGAAACTGTTAAGTCCCAAAGAGGAGTATCTTCGCCTGCCTGGTTTCCATGCTACCTCCAGTACGTAGAAAATTATAGGCCTTGATAGTATTTACTGAATAAAGGAATGAATAAAGTATAATAGTTACCAGCATGGATTCTAGAGGTGGAAAAACCTCAGTCCACTGACATTCTGTGTGTTTTCATTTTGAGGCAGCTGGGAAAATTCAAAATAAGACTCCTGACAGGTACAAATCATGTGTGAAATTCAAATTTCAGTGTCCACAAATAAAATTGTATCAGCACACAGCCACGCTCATTCGTTTCCATACAGTCTATGGTGATTTTTGCAATGTTCCAGCCAAATGGGGTAGTTACAACAGAGATTGTTTGGCCCACAAAGCCCCAAATGTTTACTCTCTCTGGTCTCTCAGTGGAAAGTTTGCTGCCCCCACTCTAACAGTCTTGCATTTCAGCCCTCCAGTTTCTTGCTGTGTGGTCTAGGGCAAGCTGCTTCAGCTCTCTGAGCCTCACTTTTCACATCTGCTAAATGGGAATAAGAGTAAACCTCAAAGGGTAGCTGAGAACTTGCTGTGAGCAGTGACAGGCCCATGGCAAAGGCTCATTCCAGGTGAGCTGGATCACTGAGTTTTCTACAATTCCAATGGCTGGAGGAGTAAAAAAAAACTGAAACTCCAAAAGTCAAAGTCACAGTCAAGGACTTCCAGTGACTTCTGAATTCTAGATGCCAAGGGACTTAGCAGAATTCTGTACACCCCCTCTAGGGTAGGGGAACAAGGCCTGGCAGCCTGGGGAAGGCACAGGCCGCAGCCAGGGAGCACCATGACGCATTGTTGTGGTCGGCACATCTGACATAGACAGCCCCGCCCACCATGGAGCTCTCAGCATCAGTTGCCTCGCACCACATGGTTCAGTAGTCGCACCTCTGTGTTCAGCTGTCTCCCCAGGGGAGAGTGGGCCCTGGTTTCCCTCCCCTCTGGGGGAAGGACCTGAATTCTCTCACCATTGTCATTCCAGGGCTCAAGGGAGGGATTGGGCAGGAAGTAGTTGGAGGGGGGAGAATCCTTCTCCCTTTTCAGAGGCCCAGCAAACAGGCACCTCCTCCAGGAAGTATGCCTTGATTTTTCCTAGCCAAACTCACCTCCTTCTGAGTTCCTGACTGCTTGCCACCCTGTATGAAGTCCATTGGCCTGGATCCTTCGAGTCCCCACAGGCAAAGCCTGAAAGAAATCTTTAGTGATTACTGGGTAAGTGCACAGTGAGAGAGCATGGGACCCAGTAGGGGGCTGTAAACCAAGAAAAGAAGAAAAATGAGAAGAAAAGAACTGAGTGAGATTGGTTTTGAGCTGAGGGAGTGTCCACACGTGTTGAAGGAGGAAATTGAAACTGAGAGAGGAATCACGTTCTCCAGGTTAGGTCTCTAGAAAAGCTGGGTCCGAGTCTCCTTTGTCCTGGGGAGGCCAGGGAAACATAGACCTGGCATGTGAATGCCCTTGCCATATTGTGTAAACATGGCAAGGCACGATGGTGCTTTTAGACTTCTTGGAGGTAGGGTGCTCACCCAGCTACTGTTGAACTGTGTGTTTCCAATGTAATGAGTGTTCAGGATAAGGAAAGTGGGAGTGAGGGGATGTGCCTACAAGAGTGTTTCTAGTTGAGGAACAACAATGGCACATGATCCCATCTCTGAGCCTTGCTTTTCACACCAGCTCCAGGAGTTGGTGATGGACAGGGAGACTGGTGTGCTGCAGTCCATGGTGTCGCAAAGAGTCGGACACGACTGAGCGAAGAGAAGGTCTTGGTGCATAGCTAGCTTTAAATCCCAATTCTGTCTCAAAGCAAATGCCTTCACCTCTCTGCCTCGAGGTTCCCATCGGGGAAGTATAGCTAATACAGGGACCACCTCCTAGGATTACTGTCCCGAATCGGAAGCCAGAATGGCACCTGGCATACACCAAGTGCTCTCCGGCACGGTTGAGGCTGATGGTCTGGGGCCTCTGTGTGACTTGTAGGCGGGGATTTGATCCTGTAGGTGAAGCAGCAGAGTCCAGAAACGAGTGTGTATGTCTGGGCCAAAAGAGAGGCAGGAAGAATTCAGAATGGAAATAGTCAAAAGTGTCATCTAAAGAGAAATGGTCAGATTATCACTCATAGAATCAGTCCAGTAATCAAGCCATGGGGGAGGTTGAGTCATCTATTTGGGGCTCGATAGAGATCTCTAAGGGCTAAGAAAACAAAGAATGCGGATTTGGTTTCAGAGCAAAGACACATTTGCATAGCACATATCTAGAAGGTTTATAAGAAGCTTAGTGGGGGGGGGGGCTTCCCTGTTAAGACTCTGCACTCCTAATGCAGGGGGCCTGGATTCGATCCCTGATCAGGGAACTAGATCCCACATGCTGCAACTAAGACCCAGGGCTGCCCAATAAATAAGTAAATTTAAAAAAAAAAAAAAAAGGGAAGGAAGCTAGAGGAGAATTATCTGCAAAAGAGATCATGAACCTTCCACTGTATAAGCTTCTGCCCACTTACATTTTCCACATTTGCTTTGTCTTGGTTTGTGTGTGTGTTACATACAGAATCGTGGTCAAGTATGAGTACATAGAGAAAGAAACCAGTGGCCACACACAGGCCACACACACACAAATTTTAAGAGATAAAATAAAAAAGAGAAAGACCCGAGCTATTTGGAGGAAGGGAAAATTTTCACACCAGTGACATCAAAGGTAGGAAATGGTGTTTCCCTGCTAATGGCAGTGGATGAACACAGGGATGGGGAAGGCCCAAGCATACCAGGGCAGGCCCGGGGTACCCCTCAGAGGGCCCGGTCCCTGAGAAGCCAGCTCACTCTGCTGGGAAGCAAGCCAGCCTGTCCCAGGAAGGAGGCCCCAGCACGGCTAACACCTGGAAGGGACTCTCCAACTGGCCCAGAAAGGCAGCCACCAGGCAGACACTTGTGTACAAGACATCCCGATTCAGGCAGTACACAAGTACACAAACAAAGACAGACACACAAACACACCACACATACAAACACTGAGACACATAATCACAGATACACAAGAGTAACCACCAAAGCTAGCCACAGACACACACAGAGACACAACAGATACATATTCGGAGCATATACACCCAAGAATATAAGTACACACAATAGCAGACCCACAATCATATGCATACCAAAACAGTGGTGGGGATACACCATACAGGCATACACACAGTCACACACTAAGACATGCCCAGAGATGCGATACTAGACACACAGCTGCCCAAGCTAGCCACAGGAGCGCAAAAGGACAGATTCATGCCCAGAGTCACACACACCCACTAACATATAGCCTGAAAGAGTCTTGAAGGCTCTGGGATATGCATTCAAAGACACACAGTATCAGATGCCCAAAGACCACCAAAGGCACTTAAGTGACTGACACAGGTTGACCTGGAAAGACTGGAAAAGAACACAAATACAAGGGAGCACAACCAAGGAAACCCAGGTCCCGCCCCCAGGGAAGATCCAGGGTCTTTGAGCCACTAAAGATCCACCCCGCCAGGCTCTCCTTCTGGGGCCTATCCCTCCCTCCCTCCCTCAAGGAAACGCTGGGTCCCTTTCCTTGGCAGTGTGGGCCGCGGGCGACCCCTGGTGGACCCGGCGCCTCGGTCCAGGGCTTCACGGAATGGGCGGGTGGGAGGAGGGTGTCTAGGCTGAAAGGATGAAAAGATGCTTCGGCGTTTACTGAAAAACTTAGAGAAAGGAGCGTGGCAACAGGGAAAGGGAGACACCGGAGCCCGGCTGGAACGGGACCAGACAGGGTCTTGGACGCGGGAACAGGGCGTAGGAAGCAGGAGTGGGACTGAAGACCTTCACCCATCCCCACTCGGTGCAACCCCGGGTCCCCGCGGGGACGGTGCTCCAGGGACAGTAAAGACAGGGTAAGCCTGGAGGCGAATTCCCATTGGCCCGCGGCGGACCAATGAGGAGCGGCGAGGACTCCCGGCGTGGCGGAGAGGGACAGGGCAGCCGTTGATGGAGATGGAAGGGTCCCACCTGCCCAACCAGGCTCTCAGCCGGAGAATGACCACCAGGGAATCGCCCAAGGTCTGCAATCGCCAGCACGGAGACGTCTCTCCCAGGAGGACTCTCGTCAACTCCGATATGACTTTGACCCGCGGGACCCTGAGAAAGGTGGGCTGTCGCAGTGCTGCCCCAGTCTCCCAAGCCCTGCCCACTCCCAAGCCCCACCACTTCCCCGTCAAACTCCGTAAGCCCTTTCCACTTCCTTTTCTCCCAGGCCCCGCCCACTCTCCCGCCCTCGGTATCCCAAGCCCTGCCCACTCATCGGCCCCTCCCACTCCCTTGTCATTCTCCCTAGGCCCCGCCCACTTCCTAGCCACCATTGTCCCAAGCCCTGCCCACCCTCCAGTCTGCCCACTTTCCCGTAAGCTCCACCCACTTCTCAGACCAACTTCTGAGGCCTTGCCCATTCTCCTGGCCCACTCACTTTTCTACTTTTCTCGGGCTAGCACTGCCCTCTCCCCAGGCTCCGCCCTTTTATTGTCTCCCTAGTCTGACTTTCCTGGAGACTCCGGTCTCTTGAGTATTTTGTCCTGGGTTACACTTTTCCAGCTCTCTGCCCCATTCCAAGTCTTTGAACCATCCCCACTCCTACTCTGACTTTCCTGGAGTCCTCTGGTCTCGGAGCATTTTGTCTGAGCACTTAGTCCCCACCCACTTTGTTCCTCTCCACCTTCTTCCAGACCCCACTCAAACTTTCAAGACCTTACCCCCAAATCAGTCAAGTCCCTGAATGGAATAGGACTCCCAACTAATGGAGTCAGGGAGGCCTCAGTTTCCTCCAACCCTTAGGCCATCCTCAGGAAGGTCCCACCCCCTTGGCCATTCTCGGGGTTGCCCTGCCCCCTTGGCCATCTAATTACTCGCCTGCAATGGGACCCCTCCCTGCCCACCTTGATCTTTACCATTCAAACCAGCCTCTCCCCCGCTGTCACCAGATCGCCTCTTGAGTTCTAATCCCAATCCGGGTGGGCATGCCAACCCCTTGGTTCCCCACAGGCAATCAACTTACCATATACCATCTTGGCCTTGCCTGAGTTGGTGGTCCGATACCAGTGCCTGTGGCCTGGAGACCCGCGCAGGACACCCCTGTTCCATCCGCTGCCACACTCCTGGACTGCCAAGCTGTTGGTGGCTTTGGACTTATTCTGTCTTATGCTGGGTGAGCCCCCTCCCTACCATCCTTGAGCCCCTGCCCCGTGTGGACACCCAAGAAGCCTTGGAGGGAATTTGTCTTCCTGTGTGTCTTTATCTGAGGTTTGCTAGGCCTGGGGCTGGCTGCCTGCCCTAATGTATGTACTTGGGACATTCGTGTCATCAGCATATTTCTGGGATGTCTGGGTCAATGAGACTCTGCGCGAAGGGAGCAGAAAGGGACTCTCCACAAGAATGGATTTTGTGTGCTTACCTGTCATCCTGGAGCTGGATGCTGGCCAGCATCCAGCTGCTCATCTTTTTTTTTTCAGTCTTGTGTATGACTTTACGTGCTGTAAGTCTCCTTGAGTCGTGTATCTGAGTCTGTCTATGTGTCTGTGGTGGGAGGTTGTGTTTGTACTATATATATCTCTGTGTACGTTTTGACTATGTGCATGTTGTGTGCAAGTCCCTGGGTCTATCTGTATGTCTGGGGCTGGTCCGTGCTGCACTCACATCCATGTGAATGCATAATTCTGTGTGTGTATGCACATGTGTGCATGTATGCGTGTGTCCGTTTGGATCCCTGAGTTGCATATTGTATTGCAGTGTTGCCTGCTGTATTGGCTTGGTGGGGGGGCGCGGTTCACTGTGGGTGACTCCTATGCATGCACTTGATCTATGGGAGCCTGTGACTATGCATCTGGTGGTCCATCCAATGGTATTTGTGTAGCCAGCTTTGTGTCTGGGTCTATATGGGCCTATGTGTATTGTGGGTATACTGTTATATGTCTGTGTGTGTACATCTGAATCTGGGTGTCTGGGTCAGACTGTGTGGTTGTATAATTGTGTGTGTCGGATTCTGGGTGTGTGGGTACCCATGTGGCCTGGGCTTGCTTGGGGTCCAGATGTGTGGCTGGCATAGACCAGTGTACCCTCAACTCCCCAGTGGGTAGAACTAGTGACCAGAGCTCCTTTGCTGGGATGCGGAGGCCAGGCTGGGACACTAGTTTGGCCCTTCCAGCCCAGAGAGGGAGCTGGGGATGGTGAGAGGTCGGGTTCCAGCTGCCTGACTCCACTAGGCTTCAGTGGATGACAGAGTCAAGACAGGGAGGGAAGCCTGGTATAGGCTTGTAGAATGAGCAGGCCTACACCGGCTGGAGACAGGCCCCCTGGTCTGCCCGACTTCAGGATAGTAGTGTCAGGTGAGGGGCCCCAGATGCGGCTCACACACAACTTTGCTACCGTTTTCTCCCAGCTCAGTCAGCCACAGAACCATCCACATAGGCATGAAACACACACAGATACCAGACACAACCACACACACCAGCGCAACCCACACATCCGTGGATACGATGTATAATCTTTTTTTTCTGTCTCTCTCATACACACACACAGACATGTACTCATGAGCACCACAAACACCTATTCACACCACAAACACCTATTCACACCACATACACATAACACAGACATAGCTATCCATCAGCACACATACACATTCACACACAAAGACACACAGAGCCAGTCATACACATGTACATGCATCCGTGAAGACACACACACATACGGAAAGAGTGAGCCCTTCCACCCTTATCCCTTCCATCATTATCCTTGCCCCTTACCCACCTCATTCCCAAGACCCCACCTGTTGAATGGGTCCCTGGGGCTCTGGCCTCCTCTGGCCTCCTGGCCAGACTGTCCTCCCTGCCCATGTCCCCATGTCCAGGCTGTGGAGATGCTGGGAGGACAGACTGGCCAGAAGGCCTAAGGCGAGTCAACCTCAGGTGACCCGTCCATGAGTGGGGTCATCTCCACCCCCTGCAGTCAGCCTCCCCATTGTGCTGAGTGAGACCGGTTTGCTGGAACCCCACATCCAGGGCTTCTTTTGCAATGACACCACCATCCAATACCCCCGGATGGCCCATTACATCATCGAAGACTCGGCACTCATGAAGATGAGCTTCTTCATCTCCATCTTCACGGTAAGAGGCTGGCCACTTTCACCTCAAGCTGTGGTGACAGGCTATGAGCGAGTTCACCCCTTTTTCTGGCACAGTGGGAACCCCCACGGATTATAGATCTAAAGCAGGAGTAAATACAACCTCTTTTTCCTACTGAAATGGGACATTTCACTGCTCAGTGGCATAAAACCCCTTTCCTTGAGGACAACGTAAGCCCCCACTTTTGACTTCGTATAGGGGAAAGAACCCCCTCTCTGCCTTAGGCATAGAACAGGAAGTTCAGCCCCACCTCCCCCCAGTAGACTGGGAAGCCCCAATCCTTTATGCAGAAGGCAGGAAGCAGCCCTGCCCCCTGGGAAGGTGGGAAACCTCCTCCTTTCAAACATGGAACATCCTGCTTCTTCCTCCTGGTGACAGGGGATGTTCCACAATTTTCCAGCATTTGGGTGGAAGCCCATCCTCTTTACCTGGTATAATAGGAAGTCCTGCCGTTTTCAGATATGAGACAGGAAATCCTGCCTATATATGACATAAATTAGGGAGATGTCCCACCTCTTTTCCTGGTATGACAGGAAGTCCTGCCCTTTGTACATATGGGACAGGAAATCCTGCCTATGGCTGACATAAACTAGGGAGATAATGTCCCACCTCTTCTCCTGGTGTAACAGGAAGTCCCACTCCTTTCAGATATAGGACAGGAAATCCAACCTATGTCTGACATAAGCTAGAGCCACGCCCTGCCTCTTTTCCTGGTATATTGAAATCCTACCCCTTTCAAATATGGCCCCCCCCCACCTTTCCCTGGTGATAATGGGAAGCCATATTCCTTGGCTTAGGAGTCTTGCCCATTTCAGACACAGGGGTGGGAGAAGTCACCCATTTGTGTGTGTGTGATGGAATGAGAAGACCCACACTTTTGGCTGGTTTAGTGGGAAACAACAACCTCCCTTCTATATGCGATAAAGCGTGGAGGATTTACCTCCCTCCTTGCACCCTCTGCCCTCAGTAGTGACCCCCTCACCCATCCACTTCGGCTCCACAGATCAGCCTGGGAGAGCTGATTCGGGTCAGGGGCCTGCAGCTGAGCTCGCCAGCCTTCATGAGCAGTGCTTACACGGCCATGATCTACAAGCAGCTGGGCGCCTTCATCTTTGGTGGCCTGGCCAGCTTCTCCCTGACCAGTATCACCAAGATAACCACAGGTCAACTGCGGCCCCACTTCCTGGCCACGTGCCTGCCTGATCCAACCTCCTTCGACTGTGAGAACGGCTACATCACCAACTACAGCTGCACAGGGCATCCTGAAGATGTCCTCGATGCCAGGCGTGTGGGTGGGGGGAGGAGAACCCAGGAGGTGTCCCCACCCCACCCCACTCCACCCCCAGCTGATATCCATGCTCCCCCTGCGCATCCCCTAGGATGTCCTTCTATTCTGAGAACGCCTCCTTGGGGATGTACTGCATGGTGTATCTGGTGGTGAGTGTTGGTGGGAGGTGAGCTGCACACCCAGCAAGGCCAGAAAATGCTCCATTGTTCCCCCCACCCCCACCATCCCATGGTCAGTGCCCACAGTGCCAGGCACAGCTCCCACAGAGCTTGTGTGTTCCCCGAGTCAGAAGGGCAAGAGTGGGGTGGGCCCATCTCCGCTTAAGATTCATTCAGTGTCCTGGTCCCAGAATAGCAACTTGCAGAACCCTCTGTCCCCCCCGACCGGCCCCTGCCCTTGCAGCTGGAGAGGGCTCATGCCAGGCTGGGTCTGTGCCCAGGACTGGGCTCCACCAAGGACCGCAGGAAGGGAAATCACCCAAGACCCAGCTGAGGTGAAGATCTAATATTTAGGTAATAAAATGGTAGGAAGGGAAGGGGGGGTGGGAGTGGGGCAGAGGGAGTTGCCTCTGGGAAGGAGCCAACAACCCAGGAGCATAGATTTGGGTGGCAGAAGCAGATTAGAGCCAGCCCAAAGCACCCAAGCTCAGTGGTGGGCAGACAGAACGACACAGAGGCTCCAGCCACCGGGGCACGTGACGGTCACACAACTGCCTTTACACCAGCAATGTTTTCTCCCTGGAAGCAGATTCAGCTGCCAGCTCCCCCAAACCATCCCTGCCCCTTTGCATTTTAAGACAAAGTAATTACAGCTTCCTGTAGTGATAAAAGCGCAGGGTTTTGGAGGTGGATGTACATGCTCTATTCCCAGCCTCAACTTTGTGTGACACTAGGTGAGACCTTGAACCTCAGTTTCCTCATATGTTTGGAAATAGCACTTGCCTCCTAGAGGTGTGGTTTCATGAGTTAACACATAGATGAACTGATACCCTCAAAGGACTGAGAACAGGATCTGGCCTAAAGGTCACTATTAATCATTAATAACAAGCAAAACAGACTCCCTTCGTCCCCGGGATGGGGCGGTGGTTGGGGGACTGGGTGCACGCCAACATGCCAACGTGCACAGACAGACCACACACAGCTCAGAGGCCGGCCTTGGTCTGATTTTTGTACGGAGTGGACAATTTCATGAACAGAATATTCTGGATCTCGAGGAATTCCCCCACCTCTTAAGTGTCCCTCAAGTGCCCACAGTTGATCTTTCCCTGAAACACACAAGCACCACTGTCCCGTTCTTCTTGCTCATCTCTAGGAAGTAAATTTCACCTGATGGGATTTTTTGTTTTCTGTTTTCCATTTCAAAATCAAGAGCCCAAACTCTGCTCCTTGAGGGTTCGCCGATGAGGCCACTCTGCTTCGATTGGAGACCTGACGCAGGAAGTGGCAGTGCCCACTCACAGCTTGAGCCTACCCGGAGGGTCTCACCTGACTCTTAGGAAATCATTCACCACCTAACAATTCTCCCAACGCTAGCATGTAGTTAAGAGCACACAGTTCTCTTACAGTGATGGACACAGCCCCTACCCTCTTTAGAAGCTGAAATACATTTCCATACAAAACTGGCAGGTTCAGATAGAAAACACGGGTGGGCACAAAAATGCAGCCCCGGGGTGGAGTCCCTCTGATTACCCTCTCCCAGGGTTTCAAGGCACTGCCACCCGCCTTCCAGCTCTACATACAGGCCGGTTCCTGGGGACAGAAAATCTGGCTCTTACGGCCCACCATCCAGCTCCTTTTCTTGTCCCTGGCTCTGCTGACTGGCTACATCCGGGTCTTGGACCACTGGCACCACCCCTGCGATGCTTTCTTCGGCTTCTTTCAGGGAGCTTTGATGGCTTTCTGGGTAGTAAGTGATGCCATGGGACACCTGGGTACAGGGAGGGTCTGCTTGTCTGGGAGCCCTTGGGTATGCCTGGCACTCCTCATCTCCCAGGAAGGGAGTGCAGGAGAGGCCAGACTGGAGCGGGGGAGTGGCCATGGAATGAAGGTGACGTCAGCCCACCACAACCTCTCTCGGCTTCATCCCTGCAGGTTTTCTACATCTCAGGCAATGCCAAGTCCCAGAACCACCTATGCTCTGTGTGCCACGTTCCTCCCCACTTCCCCTCTCTGTATTCCTCCCCCGCGGACCCTCAGGGAACCCAAGGCATGCCCTGATGCAGAGAAAGACAGAGGGCACCCTCTGCTTTCCAGGGCCTGTGCTCCCCAGGGGGGCTAGTCCAGGAAGCCCCACCTGTTTGGAGCTCAGTCCTGACCCCAGATCAGCCCTGCCCTGGAGGGGTGACACAGGAAGCCCCATTTTCCTGGGGCTGAACCCCAAATTAGCCCTTCCCAGCAGGGCCACTTCCACTTCATGTTTTTATGTTTTCTTGCTATATTAAAGAATGAAATGCCAATACCGGCTTTATGAATTCTTGAGAGATATTAACATGGATTGATAGACTTTGTATATCAATCCGGGAACCATGTCCCAGGGATCAATTGTAACGTCTGAAAATCTCGAAAGTCTCAGTCAGGTTTCTCGACTTTGGTTATTGCTGTTAGTTTTCAGGGCCAGATAATTCTTTGCTGCAGGGGCCATTATCAGTGCACTGTAGGCCAGTGAGCAGCCTCCACAGACTCCACCCACCGGGTGCCAATCACAACCCCAAGTTGTAGTGGAGGGGGAGTCAGTCCCAGCTGAGAATTTCTGGGTTAGGGGATTCTGTGGAGCTCCCTCAAGAGACCGCGCTCCATAATTATCTGACCTACTGAAGTCCCAGGATGCTACACATATTTAAATAACAGAAGAAGTAATTCACTGATCCTGGGGTAGGGGCGGGGGTCACCTTATTTGTATGATCTGATCCATCAGGAATTTATTTTGATGTCTTCTTGTTGTTGTGTTAGTCATTCAGTCATGACCGACTCTTTGCGACCCCATGTACCGTAGCCTGACAGGCTCCTCTGCTCCTTTGAAAATTCCTTGCCTGGAATTTTCCAGGCAAGAATACTGGAATGGCTTGTCCTTTCCTTCTCCAGGGGATCTTCCCTAACCAGAGATCAAACCCCTGCAGTGCTCTGGTGTCTAGTGTGAACCGAAAGGTCCAACTCAATTTTGTTTTTTTTTTCTCAAATAATTAACACAGGATTTCTTAGCCTTGAACAGCAGTCCCCAACCTTTTTGGCACCAGGGACTGGTTTCGTAGAAGACAATTTTTCCATGGACCAGGGCAGGTCGGGGGAAGGTCTGGGGACGATTCAAGCACCTTACATTTCTTGTGCACTTTATTTCTATTACTATTACATCAGCTCCACCTAAGATCATCAGGCATAGACCCTGGGGGTTGGGGACTGATCCCTGGCCTTGAGCCCTATTGATATTTGAACCAGATAATTCTTATAGAAGAGGGCGACCGTCCTGCCTGTGCACCCTAGAATGCTCAGCAACACCGACTTACCAGGTGCCAGTAGCACACCCACATACACACACATGCGCACACACGCACGCAAACCATTTAGGCATAACTAAAAACGTCCCAGGACATTGCCAAGTGTCCCTGCCCTGTGGAGAACCACAAAATCGGAAGCCACTGGTGAGAACTGTGAGGTCCCAGCCCTTCCAAGGGCCTGGCCAAATCCACCCCTACCCCGAAGTAGCCAGAAGCCACAGAGGATGTGGAGGCTTCCTGGGATGTCAGAGCAGGAGGCTGCCAGCAGAAGCCGGCCCCAACAGGGGCAGCACAGGCAGTCTAGCCCAGTGTCACAATAATAATTGCAATACCAATAGCTACAACTTACTGTTCACTCTCCCGGGGGACCCTGGGGCGGGCTTTCGGGACCTCCCAACTGCCTAGAGGGCAGGCATTCTTGATGGCTCCATCTTACAAGAAATTCAGCAGGGGGAGGCCAAGTGACCTGTGCAAGGTCATGTACTAATTACAAATGCAAAGGCAGGGCGATGACTTGTAATAAATTGTAACAGTGGAACAGGAAGGTGCCGAGCTGGGGGGAGCAAGGCAGCCCCCCACCTCGGAGGGGCCCTCTATTCCCCTGCAATCTGTAATCCAGCTATGTCTTTTTTTTTTTAACTTTTTAAATTTTTGATAGAAAATGAAGTCGCTCAGTCGTGTCCAACTCTTTGCGACCCCATGGACTGTAGCCTACCAGGTTCCACCATCCATGGGATTTTCCAGGCAAGAATACTGGAGTGGGTTGCCATTTCCTTCTCCACAGCTATGTCTTTATCACTGATGTTCGACTCCAGGCAACACTGAGGGTGACCCCACCTGCGACAGACTCAGAGCCCAACAGAGGTGTCCGGGAGGAGTGCACAGTCCCCCCCCCCGCACCCCAACACACACACACACCTCCGTCGGCTTCCAGAAGCATCCGCAGTCGAACATGGAAGGCAAATCGTGGTTTTACTTACTACGCAGCTTCAATAGAAGTCCAGCTGGAACCGACCGCCTCCCACCTCCCCAAACAGACGGCTCCTCTGGAGCGGCCAGTTCGGCCCCTACCATGAGCCCTCGTGGTTAAGGTGAGCGTTTCTGCAGAATGACAACGAAACGGAATGGGAAGGGAGGCTTGAGCAGGAGAAACTGAGGCAGCGTCGTTCGCGGCGGGGGCGGGAGCGGGGAGAGGCTGAATCTCCCCGCTGCATGTTTACCCGGCTCTCTCCCTGCCTCTCGGCCACCCCACCCGCCTCCCCACCCAATCCCGGCAAATCCCAGGTTGCCAGGCCGGGCTGGCGGCGGGAGGGGTGGGACGGACGGAGAGGGTACCGAGGGCGCCCGAGAGGCCTCGCCCCCACTGCCCGGAGTTGGGGGTAAAAGGAGGTCCAGCGCATCCCCATTCCCGGGAGGTCTCGAGGAGGCAGGGGAGGGATAGCCTTCCCTCCCTGCACCCTCCGTCCCGGGGCGGGACCAGGGGGCGGAGCGGGCCGGTGACCGGGCCGTGACGCGAGCCCCGCCTGCTCATATAGAGGCGCCCCGGGGGCGCAGGAACCGTGCTTCGCCGCCGCCTTCGCCGCCGCAGTTCGCAGCATCAGCACCAGCGCCGCCGAGTCCAGCATCAGCGCCACAGCCATGCGGGAAATTGTGCACCTGCAGGCCGGCCAGTGCGGCAACCAGATCGGAGCCAAGGTGCGCGGGGGGACCGGGCCCTGGGAGGATGCCGAGCGCCGTCCACTGAGCCCCGCAGCGCTCCTCCACTGTGCGGGGGCCAGGTCCCCCAGGAAGCTAGCACCCCAGGGACGGTGGGGGAGGGGCGCGAAGGGCAGGGCCAAGCTGGGAAACAAAGAACTGATGGGGGTGGGGCCCGGCCTTCTGTCCGCTCGCCACAGCTGGCTTCACAGCTGGCCCGCTGGCCCCTCCACAGGCACAAAGAGACCCCGCCCTTGCCCACGGCAGCAGCCAGGGAGAGCTGCCCCCACTGGCCGTCTTGGCTGGGGTGTTGAATCTGCTTCACCCCGCCCCCACCTCTCCCTACTTGCTGCCTCATCCTCGCCTGCCCACCCTGCGACCCGGTCCCCCACTCACCTTGCTGGGGGACAGGTGGCAGCCAGGGAGGTGATTGGGGATCCTGAGCTCAGAAGACGGAGGTGGGGGAAGGCCTGGCCATTGACTCCCCCTTCTTGGTCCTTTCCACCTCCCCCTCTCTAGTTTTGGGAGGTGATCAGTGATGAGCATGGCATTGATCCCACGGGCACATACCACGGGGACAGTGACCTCCAGCTGGAGAGAATCAACGTGTACTACAATGAGGCCACTGGTAAGGGGGCAGAGGCACCTGGCCAGAGTGGGGGTGGAGAGGGCCTGGGAGGGGACTGGGTGCTGGTTTCTGGAGTTGACCAAGCTGCTGTCCATCTGCTTCCCTGCAGGAGGAAATTACGTGCCCAGAGCTGTCCTGGTGGACCTTGAGCCAGGCACCATGGATTCTGTCCGCTCTGGGCCCTTCGGCCAGATCTTTCGTCCTGACAATTTTGTGTTTGGTGAGTCACCATGAGGCACAGGCAGGGAAGCACCCCCCTCCCCCCAATTCTTTCACTTCCACATGCTTGGTGAAAATTCTCCACCTAGCATCTAGACTGAGGAACTCAGAGCCAAAGCGGATACACAGGCCACTGTGGGAATCCAGGGGAGGCCTCTGACACAACAGGCGAAGTGCAGGGTAGAGAAGGCTTCCCAGAGGAGGTGGCATTTTAATTTAACCGATGGACCTGAGCCAGGCTGCAGTGTTCAGATCCCAGCTCTGCCACTTCATGCAGTCGACAAATACTTATTAAGCACCTACTGCATACCCCAGGCCCTACTGTACCCACCCTGGGAATATAGCCAAGAACAAAACAAACAAAGCTCTGTCCACCCCTGCAGCTGACATCCTGCTGGAGGGAGCTGGAAAGATAAATAAATGGGAAGAGAAGGGAAAAAAAGTCAAACTCAATCACTGATTGGATCTACTGGCTGATTTTGGACAGGCCCTACAATCTTCCTGTGCCTCAGTCTCTTGATCTTTAGAACAGGGTTAATACAGAGACTTACTTTTCAAGACTGTGAGGCTTAAAGCCACTAATAAGGAACTCAGAACAATGCCTAGCACAGAGGAAAAAATACATAAGCATTTGATGTTTTGTTGTAGGTTTTGTTATCAGTATCATTCTTAATGATGTCTTCAGCCTAAAAGATAAGTGGGACTTGGGCTGACCAAAGGGCAGTGAAAAGAGGAAAGGTGTGCAAGACAGAGGGAACAGCATAGGCGAAGACAGTGGACACATTTGCAGCCCTCAAGTTCAAGGGCATGCACACACTGAACAACCTTCTAGGAAAGCTTTCCTCATACTTCTCAGTCAAGCTTCCCAGGGACTTCCCAAGTGGCCCTAGGGGTAAAGAACCCATCTGCCAGTGCAGGAGACATGAGAGACCTGGGTTCAATCCCTGGGTCGAAAAGATCCCCTGGAAGAGGGCATGGCAACCCACTCCAGTATTCTTGCCTGGAGAATCCTATGGACAGAGGAGCCCGGCAGGCTACAGTCCATAGGGTTGCAAAGAGTCAGACACGACTAAGGCAATTTAGCACATGCACTAGGTCAAGCTAACTGCACACGCCCACATGACTTCAGAGCCCGGGCTCTCCCTCCCCCAGCACCTCTCCTCCTCAGTACACAGTAGTTTAATCTGGAGGCTTGGGATTGACAGGACAAGCTGTGTGACCTTGGACAAGTGACTTCCCCTCTCTGATTTGAGAAAGATTCAGGAAGATAAAGATGATTCTGTGTGGGTAGGGCTCACAATAAGTCCTCAGGAAATGGCTATGGAGAGACTCCATGAGATTGGCCAAAGGCTGTGAGGGATTCTTGGGTGAGCAAGGGTGGCTCCAGTCAGGCCAAAAGATTCTGTGGCCTCTGAGAGATAAGGTAGGGGGAGGTGGTGGTAAAAGTGTGGACGCAGGAGCCAGACCACCACTTCAGACCCTTTTCTTTTGGAGGAGGTGACTTTGGACAGAGACCTGAAGAGCGTTTCAGTCAGGGGAATACCTGAGAGGGAGAGCATTCCAGGCAGCGGCAACAGCGGCAGCACGTGCAGTGGCCCTGGGGCAGCAACAGTGAGGAGGCCCATGTGACTGGAGCAGGGAGGAGGGGAGGACAGGGAGGGGATGGCGCAGGTTGTGTAGGACCTTGTGCGTTGCTGGGGAGACTGGTTTTTATCCCAGGGAGATGGGAGCAGGGAGAAGGGCAGCGGGCAGAGGAGGGGTGGCACCTGACGCGGGTTTTCACAGGCGCCCTCTAGTGGCTTCAGGGAGAACAGATTGTGGAGAGGCTGTAAGCTGCTGCTGGGGGAACCAGTCAGTGCAGAAGGCACTGTTCTGATCCGGATGGGTGATAAGCGGGCCGGGCCAGGTTGGAAGCAGAGAAGGGGGCAAGAAGAAATAGTACCGGTTCACAGAAATAACAGCTGATAGTCTAATCCTAATCCTTGTCCTCTGGAGCTTGCATTCCCCTGCAAGAGTACAGAAATACGCATAATTAATAATTTAAAAACGAGTTTATCAGCCCTGTGGAGAAAAATCAAGTATGGAGGAGGAATTAGAAATGGGGAGGATTTGCAGTTGTATAGATTGGTCAGGCAGAGCCTCTAAGTCCTAAAGGAGGGAAAGGGGGAGGAGCCATGTATGTATCTGCGGGAACAGCACTCCAGGCAGAGTACAGCCATGCCAAGGCCCTTGGCAGGACCAGGCTCGGTGTGCTGGAGGAACAGCCAGGAAGCCTGTGTGTCTAGAGCGGAATGAGCGAGGGGGAGAGAGGGAGGAGGGAAGGATATTGGGGGGAGGCAGTGGACCACAGAGGTCATACAGGACCTTGTGGGACTAATTCTTTCCAAAAAAATGTCCTTCTAGCTGCTGGGTGAAGGGAAGCAAGGATGGAACCCCAAAGAACAATTCATAATGAATAGTAATAATAATCATTTTCTTATTATGATTTAACTACTGGATGACTGTGGGTGGGGTGGAGCGTGGGATTTCCCCGTATCAGCCTGGGTGTCCCCTCCTTTTCCTTCTTCAGGCCAGTCTGGAGCCGGCAACAACTGGGCCAAAGGCCACTACACAGAGGGTGCTGAACTGGTGGACGCCGTCCTGGATGTGGTTCGGAAGGAGGCTGAGAGCTGTGACTGTCTGCAGGGCTTCCAGCTGACCCACTCGCTGGGTGGGGGTACAGGGTCTGGAATGGGGACCCTCCTCATCAGCAAGATCCGCGAAGAGTTCCCCGACCGCATCATGAACACCTTCAGCGTGGTGCCCTCACCCAAGGTGTCGGACACGGTGGTGGAGCCCTACAACGCCACCCTGTCTGTGCACCAGCTGGTGGAGAACACGGACGAGACCTACTGCATCGACAATGAAGCGCTGTATGACATCTGCTTCCGCACCCTGAAACTGACCACCCCCACCTACGGGGACCTCAACCACCTGGTGTCGGCCACCATGAGCGGGGTCACCACCTGCCTGCGCTTTCCGGGCCAGCTCAACGCCGACCTGCGCAAGCTGGCCGTGAACATGGTGCCCTTCCCACGCCTGCACTTCTTCATGCCTGGCTTCGCCCCACTGACCAGCCGGGGCAGCCAGCAGTACAGGGCACTGACCGTCCCTGAGCTGACCCAGCAGATGTTCGATGCCAAGAACATGATGGCCGCGTGCGACCCACGCCACGGCCGCTACCTGACCGTGGCCGCCGTCTTCCGGGGCCGCATGTCCATGAAGGAGGTGGATGAGCAGATGCTGAGCGTGCAGAGCAAGAACAGCAGCTACTTCGTGGAGTGGATCCCCAACAACGTGAAGACGGCCGTGTGCGACATCCCGCCCCGCGGGCTGAAGATGGCTGCCACCTTCATCGGCAACAGCACGGCCATCCAGGAGCTGTTCAAGCGCATCTCGGAGCAGTTCACTGCCATGTTCCGGCGCAAGGCCTTCCTGCACTGGTACACGGGCGAGGGCATGGACGAGATGGAGTTCACTGAGGCCGAGAGTAACATGAACGACCTGGTGTCCGAGTACCAGCAGTACCAGGACGCAACGGCCGAGGAGGGCGAGTTTGAGGAGGAGGCTGAGGAGGAGGTAGCTTAGGGCGCCTCTATCACTTCACCTCTGCACCCTACTAGGAGGCTAACCTTTGACTGCCAAGAATCCCCGCTTCACCTCCCAGCCTGACTCACCTTTGACCCTACAACCTTGCACCTCTTCCCCTGGCCAACTGTTGACCCTTGAGCCCCACTTTATCCCTGCCCTTGAGCTCTCCCACGTTGAACACCCCCCCCATGAGTCCTGCTTCACCTCCAACCCCGCAAGTCCCACCTTTAATTCCGTGATCCCTCCTTCACCCCTGACCTCTCTATCTTTGACCTCCCCTTAAGCCCCTCCAGCCCCCTTTACACCCACAGACCTATAAACCCTGATTTATTTGCCCCCTCCCTCTGAGCCTCTCCTCTCTTCTCCCATGCGCCTCACCTTTTATCCCACAAGCCCCACCCACCCTCTAATCCCTGCTTCTCTCTGGATCCCCTGAGCCTCACTTCTCTAAATTGACTCCCCTCAGCTCCTGCCAACCTTGGCTTTTCAAGGGTGCTGCTGGGGAGAAAGAAGCCTTGGAGCATGTGGACAAGAGAGGCTGTTCCCTGACCTTCCCCACTGCCTCACTCTCAATAAATTAATTGTCCTGCCATGTTTCTGCCAAGTGTATTTCTCATCGCCCCTCCTCTCCCTGTGGGATGGAGTTGGGAGCTGAAGGGACTTTAATCTGAGGGTGGACAGTGATTTCAGAGTCAGACCGGGTTATGCTACCAACTCACTCTCCAGTGTTGAGCAAGATGCTTGCCCACTCTAAGCCTTGATTGCTTCACCTATAAAATGGGCTCATGTTTTCCCCCCATGCCACACCTCAAGGATTTTTGTAAGGACTCAGGGCACAGTACCTGGTACTGGGTGGGTGCTTAGTGATGGAGGTGCCACCACTCCCTGGGGCATCTTGCAAGTATGGAACATTGAAGGGGGAACCTCTAGGAAAGGGTGCCGGGGAGATGGCAGCCGTGGGTAGTGCCTCAGGGGCAGTCCTGCCAGGGTAATAGTCACAACACTGAAGCACTTTGATGGGCCTGATACATACATGTCTTACAACCCTCACACCAACCCTGTAAGATCTGAGCTTTTAGAAAATTCCCTGCTTCTGGATGCAGTTTCTGCCAATGAACCTAAGCAGGCTTCCCTGGTAGCTCAGCTGGTAAAAAAAATCTGCCTGCTATGCAGGAGACCCTGCTTCAATTCCTGGGTCAGGAAGATCCTCTGGAGGAGGGCATGGCAACCCACTCCAGTATTCTTGCCTGGAAACTCCTCGTGGACAAAACAGCCTGGTGGGCTACAGTCCACGGGGTTGCAAAGAGTCGGACATGACTAAGCGACTAAGCACAGATAGATAATGAACCTAATCACCTCTGGGTGATCCAGAGGTTAGGACTCCTTGCTTTCACTGCACAGGGCACAGGTTCAATCCCTGGCTGGGGAACTAAAATCCCACAAGCTGCGTGGCATGGCCAAAAAAAAAAAAAAAAAAGATCTGAGCTTTTAGACAGTGTATCAATTAGCTTTTGCTGCATACAAACTAACCCCCCCAAAAAATTTAGGGGCTTAAAGCAACAGCAATTTTTTATTTTGCTCCCAAATCTACAGTTTGGGCAGGGCTTGGAAAGGTAGCTTATTGGTGCTCCCTGTGGCATCAGCTACAGGATCTTCTTTGAGGCTGAGAGGTCTCCTTTCAAGGTGACTGACTCACTCACCTAGCCACCAAGTGGATTCCTGGGGGCTCAGGAGGGTGTCTGGACCTCTCCATGATCTGCCCAGGCTGGGTTCCTCCAACAGCAAACATCCCATTGCAGTTTTCTAACAGCTTTAGAGGTCACTTGCTGTCCTGAGGACTCTAATTGAAGTGTTCACAAAGGCCTGTCCAGATTCCAGAGGGTAGGTTGTAGACTCCAACTCTTGAGGGTTGAGTAGCAGGATTCTAGAAGAGCATGTGAAACAGAAGCTACAACTATGACCATCTTTAGAAAGTACAATTTGCAGCACAGTTTCTTGCCCACGATCCCTTGGTTATGAAGCAGTGACCTGGGATTCAAACTGATAGTTTAGGTCAAGAACTCTGATTGCACTTTATCAGCCAGTGTTCAGTGTGGGAGACTCTAGGCATATTAAGCAGAAAGGGATTGGATACTCAGCAGGAGGGCCCTGCTGAGCCCCCAGGCATCCACTTGGCACCTGTATGAGTCATTTAGAGTGAGGATTTAGGGGCTTACAGCATCTCTGGAGGGGCTGAGGGAGACAGCTGTAAGCCAGTGCTGCTGAAATTTGATGGGCAGCAGAGTCACCAGAGGACTTCCCAGGTGGCACTAGTGGTAAAGAACCTGCAGGAGACATAAAAGAAGTGGGTTCGATGCCTGGGTCCGGAAGATCCTCTGGAGGAGGGCAATGGCAACTCACTCCAGTATTCTTACCTGGAATTCCATGGACAGAGGAGCCTGGCCGGCTACAGTCCACAAGATCGTATAGAGTCGGACATGACTGAGTGACTCAGCACAGTATAGCACAGAGTCACCAGGAAAGTTTTGCATGAACACAGCTTCCTGTGTTCCACCTTATAATCTCTGATTCAGTAAGGGGCAGGGGGAAGGGGAAAAGCTGCATTTTTAACAAGCTCCCAAGTGATGCTGATATTGCTGCCTATGAGGCCCTCTTCGGTGTAGCCCTAGAATAGGTTGGAACACCACCCTGGGAGCTGCTTCCTCTGCAGACTGGAGAATCAGAGGGCTGCCACCGGAAATAACTGAGTTAAAAAAACACCACCTAACACCCACAAAGCCCCAGAGACAGGTCCACTAGGACACTGAACAAAATTAATTAAAATGAACTTAAAACAATTTTAAAATAATTAAACACACACACACTGTTCTGTCTCACTTCTACATTCCAGATCTCTCAGGAGCATTGCTCATGGGTAGAACCTAATCAGCATCCAGAGCCAGAGCTGCAGAGTATTCTGGGCAATGTAGTTTTTCCCCCAACTTCTGGTACACAGGAAGGCAAACCACGAGGGAGAGAGACAGAAGGAAAGCGAGGGATGCTGAAACCCAACCAACTTTTCCCACCCAGCTCTTCCACCAGACCACCAGCTCCAGATGGGGCCCCAGCCCTGTCCCTGGGTCCCACTACAGCCAGGAGGAAGGCAGCCTGGGAAATCCAGCCTGCAGCCACCCCCATCTCAGCAGGCTCAGCACATCACTGGATGGTGGAGCAGAAAGATGAACTAGGCAGCAAGCTTGGCTGTCTTTATTATCCTAAATATAACGTGGCCACAGAAAAACTCCTTATTGTTGTTGTCTAGGCACCAAGTCATGTCCAACTCTTTGCAACCTCATGGACTGTAGCCCACCAGGCTCCTCCGTCCATAGCATTTCCCAGGCAAGAATACTGGAGTGGGTTGTTGTGCCCTCCTCCAGCGGATCTTCCCGACCCATGGATCAAACCCACACCTCCCAAGTCTCCCGCACTGCAGGTGGATTCGTTACCATTGAGCCACTGGGGAAGCTCTTGTAAAGCAATTATTTTCCAATTAAAAATAAATTTTTAAAAAGTAAAAGATTAAAAAAAGAAGTTAGCCTTGATTCATTGTTTTCTAGACCCAAAACATTCTTCAGCTCTTTTGCTGAATCCAGTTGTCTCTGTCTCCAAAATGTGTCCTGAATTTGACCCCTCCTCTCCTCCCCAACCAATTCCAGTATTCTTGCCTGGAGAATCCCATGGATGGAGGAGCCTGGCAGGCTCCACGGGGTCACAAAGAGTCAGACACGACTGAGCAAGTTTACTCCTCCCATCTACACTCTGGTCTAAGCCGCCATTGTTGCTCACCCAGTCAATCCCCTTCATCACTTCCCTGGGCTTGCTGCTGCCTGCCACCCCACCCCCACCCCCACCCCCACCCCCGCCCCCTCCCCCAGCGTGCAACCTCCTCCCACAGCAGTCAGAGCAGCCTTTGTATGCAAATAATAACCCTCCCACCCACAACTCCCGTCTTACTCAGACTGAAACCCAGTCTTCTCACCTTGGCCTCTACTCTGATGATGACAACTTCATCACCTTCCCCCTCCCTCCTGAAGCTGAAACTACAGTGGCCTTTCTGTGCTCAGCTCAGTGCAGCTTCAGCGCCTTTTCACGAGCAGTTCCTGCTCCTTCTTCCCTCAGGTGTGCACATGGCTGGCTCCTCCTTCTCCACAGGTTTCAGGTCAAAGGACACCTCCTCAGAACAGCCTTGCCCTGGCGACTCTAAATTATACCTAGTCGCTTTCCCTCCATTTTCTCCTATCAGGTGTTTCCCTGATAGCACCTATCACTAACGCAAATTATCTTGTCTATTTCTAGTTTCTTTTGTCTGTCCCCCTTCCCTCCCCACTGAAAGGTAAGCTTCAAGGAACCTTGTCTGCCTTGCTCACCACATGTGTAGACCAGTTTATGCAACTCAGACATTCAGTAATTATTTGCTGAATGAAGGAGCAAGCAAATCAATGAGACTTCACAACACAGTGTGAGGTGTATTCTTTTCCTCCTTTAAAAAAAAATTAAATAAAGATGTACGGGGCTTCCCTGGTGGCTTAATGGTAAAGAATCTGCTTGCCAATGCAGGAGACAGGGGTTCGATCCCTGGTCCGAGACGATCCCACATCCCACAGAGCACCTAAGCCCAAAAGCCACAACTACTGAGCCTGTGCTCTAGATCCCAGGAGCCACAACTACAGCAACTAGACAGTAGCTCCTGCTTGCCGCAGCAACAAAGACCCAGCACAGCGAAAAATAAAGATGTATGAAGTGTATTCCTTTATTTATTGGCTGCACCATGTGGCTTGTGGGATCTTGGTCCCCGACCAGGGTTTGCACTGCTGCCCTCCACAGTGAGAGCACAGAGCTCTAACCACTGGAATGCCAGAGAATTCCCATGTTTTCTCACTTTCAAAGGAAGGAGACAGGGATGTCCCTGATGGTCCAGTCACTGGGACTCTGATTTTACTGCAGGAGTGAGGTTCCGTTCCTGGGCCTGAACTTCACCGCCTGGGCAGAAATTTAATCCCTGATCAGGAAACTAAAATCCCACTAACGACGTGGTAACCAAAAAAAAAATTTTTTTTAATTTTTAAAATATTTATTTGGTTGTGTTGAATCTTATTTGAGGCACGTGGGATTTTCACTGCGGTGCATAGACTCTCTAGATGTAGCTCTTAGGCTCAGTAGTTGTGGTGTGGGGACTTAGTTGCTCTGAGGCAGGTGGGATCTTGGTTCCAGACCAAGGATCAAACCTTCATCCCCTGCATTGCAAAATGGATTCTTAACCACTGGACCACCAGGGAAGTCCCTAATTTTTCTTTTTAATTTTAAAGATTAAGCAAGAAAACAAAGACACAGGGAAGGCGGAAGGTGGCTTCTAAGATGACCCTCAATAATGCCTGTCTCCCTGTTCACGCCCTTGTGTTCTCCCCTCCCATTGAGCACAGGCTGGACCCGGAAATTTCTTCTGCTCAACAGGATATGACAAAGGCGATGGGATGCTCCTTCTGAAACTGGCTTACGAAAGCCTGTGATTTCTGCCTTGATGAGTTCTCTATTGCCTTTTCAGCTTGCTTGTTGTCGGGAAGCAAGAAGCAGGTTGGGAAGGTCCCCATGGCAAAAAAAAAAAACCTGAGTGTAACCTCTGGTCGACAGCCAAGCAAGGAACTGGGGTGCTCCGTCCACAATAAACTGACTCCTACCAACAGCCACCGTGAGCTTGGAGGCAGATCCTTTTTTGGTCTGAGGCATCGGGACCACAGCCCAAATGACACCTTATTACAGCATAGAGAGCCCACAGTACAGGACCCAACTCAGCTGTGTCCAGAGCCCTGGCCCCCATAGAAATTTTCAGATAAATGTGTGCTTTTAAAATATTTGTTATTGATTTGGCTGTGTCAGGTCAGGATCTTTGTAGCACATTCACTGTGGCACGTGGGATCTTCAGCAGTGGCATGGGAATGCTTAGTTGCAGTATTCAGGATCTAGTTCCCCGACCAGGGATTGAACCCAGGCCCCCTGCATTGTGAGTGCAAAGTCTTAGCCACTGGACCACCAGGGAAGTCCGTAAATGTGTGTTCTTTTAAGCCACAAACTATAGGGTGATAGATTACATAGCCAGACAAAACTAATACAGAGAGGTCAAATGACCGGCCTAAGGTCTAAATGATGCTAAAGACCTAAGTCAGGTCTTGAACCCAAGTATCTCTGACTCCAAAATTATTCTCTTAATCAATTTCCCGACCCATCTCCCCTAATCATGGACAGAACATACCAAAAGCTTGATTCAGGCTTGACTTTGTACTAAATATATCACATGAAATCTCTCACTAAACCTTCGTGGGATCTCTGAAACAAGCACCATATTCATTTATGATACAAATGCATATTCAGGGGAACTCTCTGGTGGTTCAGAGGTTAAACTCCATGCTTCCACTGCACAGGGCACGGGTTCAGTCCCTGGTGGGGAACTAAGATAACGCATGCTGCACAGCGCAGCCAAAAAAAGATGCAGAAACAAGAACAGATGGGGTCCCACTTTCACAAAGGGGCATGAGCTCCTCTCTCATTCCCACCCCATGGGTCTGCCATTGGATTGCACTGAACTGAATTCCAGAAATGAAGAAAGATTTGAAATATCTCTGCAAAGGCTATGCCTTAGTTCATTCCAGCCGTTAACAGAACACCATGGACTGGGTGGCTTATCAATAACAAACATTTCTTTCTCGCAGTTCTGGAAACTGGAAGTTATGATGAGAGCATGCCTCCTGGTTCACTGATGGCAGTCTTCTTGCCATGTCCTGACATGATGGCAGGGGTGACGGATCTCTCTGGCATCTCCTTTATGAGTTTGCTGTTGGTGGTGGTGTTGTTCAGCCGCTAAGTTGTTTCTGATTCTTTGCAACCCCATGAACTGCAGCGCACCAGGCTTCTCTGTCCTTCACTATCTCCCAGAGTTTGGGCAAACTCATGTCCATCGAGTCAGTGATGCTATCCAACTCATCCTCTGTTGCCCCCTTCTCCTCCTACCCTCAACCTTTCCCTGCATCAGGGTCTTTTCCAGCAAGTCGGCTTTTCACATCTGGTGGCCAAAGTATTGGAGCTTTCAGCTTCAGTCTTTCTAATGAATATTCAGGGTTAAGAGGAGACTAATCCAATTCATAGGATTCACCCTCATGATGTAATCATTTTTCCAAAGACCCACTCCCTACCTCCTAATACCATCACCTTAAGGGTTAAGATTTAGCATTGGGAGTTCCCTGGTTGTCCAGTGGTCAAGACTCTGAGCTTTCACTGCCATGACCCTGGGTTCAATGCCTGGTCAGGAAACTAGGATCCATCAAGCCTGGCTCCTCACATCAAAAAAAGAGAGAGAGATTCAGCATATAAATTCAAGGGGCCCCACAAATATGCACTCTATAGCAAGGCCTCAAAGGGTGAAGCAGAGAAGTATGGCCCGAGTATTTTGTACCCCTGATCCCCAGCCCTGGCTTAGATCCAGCTCCCCTTGGAGAGAAAGGGGGGACCAATATGTGATCAGCCTCATCCATGTGCATCTTGGCTGGAGGCCTTGGAGGGCTGTGTCTGTATGTATATATCTGTGTGTGTGTTCATACGCTTATGCAGTAACTTACCCCCACCACCCAGAGTGGAAATACCCTTGTACCCACAGTCATGTGGACAGGCACAGAAGGAAAATCCCCAGTCATCCACATTCTCACGCAGCCTGATGGAGCAGACACAAATTCTACAAGCACACGGACACCGTGTTCATCCCCAGATACCCCAGGCCATACCAGGTCACATGTGGACTTGTGGAAATGCACGCCTCTGTCCACACAGACATTCTCAATATCTTGCAGGGAGCCGAAGACTCTTGAAAACTCTGCAGCATTTTGGCTTTGTGGAATTTTGAAAAAAATATTTATTCATTTCATTTGGCTGCACTGGGTCTTAACTGTGGCATGCAAACTCTTAGCTGTGGTATGCGGGATCTAGTTCCTTGACCAGGGATTGAACCCAAGCCTTCTGCATTTGGGAGGGTGGACTCTTAGCCACTGGATCACCAGGGAAGTCCCTGTCTGTGGGATTTTGCATGTATGTGCATGACCATAAATGTCTCCTGCCTTGGTGCTTTCAAGTGTGTCTGCAGATCTCTGTTTTTCAACATGACATCTGTCCACCCAGGTGTCTGTCTGTTTCTGAGTCTGCAACACTGCTTGCGTGTGTCTCTGACACTGTGTGTCTGTGACACACAACACTGCTGCGTATCTGCGTGTGTGTGTGACTATGTCCGGCTATGAATCTGACTTGAGGTTGAGCCCTGATTGTGTCTGTCCCTTTGTTTCTGCTCTACATCTGTGCCCTCTGCATTTTGGTCCCTTGTCTGCCTCTGTTTCTCTGATATTCCATTTGTATTGACAACTGTGGTCACTGTGTGTGTGTCTGTTGTCTCTGTCTGGAACTGTTTGCTGGCTGCAGCCTGTGTGTTATCCCCCTGCACCTGTCATCTGGATGGACAAGGACTTCTTTATGTATGTGTTGTCCCTCTGTACTTGTCACTTCGTGTCTGTGACTATGTGCTGCCTTTACAACTGGCTGGCTCCCTGTGTCTGTCTGTGGTCTGTGACTGCTCTGGCCTGTGTGTGCTGGTCACTTCCTGGCCCTTGTGTGTTGCCTGTGTCCTGTCCTGTCCATCCACCTTCCTGGTGCCCCTCCTGTGTCCACTCTCCATCCTGGCTCCCTCTGGCGGTCCCATGAGGAATGGCCATTGCGGATGGACCAAAGGGAAAAGAGTTAAGGGAAGAGGAAGCATTTTAGGCAAACTGTGAGTCCTGAGCTGCTACACAGAAGGGAAGGCTTGGGTGTAATGGTGGGGTCCACACATGGCCCAGCCTGGCAGACCTGGGGGCGGATCTGGCCTCTCAGCCTGCAGACCTCTTGCCCACCCAACCTGCGGAAGGCTAGAAGGCAAGACGCCTGGGTCTCTCACAGTGGGTGGGGGCAGGAGCCTTCCTCTGGGGACGTCACCCGTTAAACTTCCTCTCTCAGCCACACAGGAAGCTGAGACGGCTCAGGGCCCAGCCCTGAGAAAGCACAGGCCCCCAGGACCCCTGGGGAAAGGGTCCCTCTGGGCCAGGCCTTCAGGGACCATGGGATCCACAGCCGAGTAAGAGCTGCCCCCTCTCCCATCCTCTGGACCAAGATTCCCAGACCAGGCCTGGGCTGGGGCTGAGGGGAGCAAGGCTGGGGCAGGCCGGGGAGGGACTGTGAGGCACAGGGGCAGGTGGCTGGAATCAGAGCAGGACTCAGCTGGCCTACAGTATGGACTCTGCTCTCAGGCACACTCAGGCCACTCTGGGACTTTCCCCAGTCTCTCTCTCCCTCTCCCTCTCTATGATTAAGTTTGTTGCTCTGAGTGTGTGCCTTTTGATACATCTCAGTGATGGGGAGTCTGGCTTCCGGGGTCAGCAGTGGGGGAAGGGGGACTCTGTGTGTCCATGTGTGTGTGTGATTGATTGTGTGGGATTTATGTCAGTGTGAGGATGAAGCTCAGCGTGAGGAGGTCCCCATGTCTGGGGCAGTGTGTCTGCACTCCCCCTCCATCCTTTCTCTCTGTCTCTCTCTCTCTGAGCCCAGTCCCCGAAGCCTCTGCACGGTGGCTGGGGGGAGAGGGCCAGGGGAGGAAGGCAGAGATTCCAGCCTTTCCAGGAGGATCAGGGCACACTGCCCTCTATCCTTGGATAGGAAACCTGGGGTCAGTCACCAGGGCCCCATGAAGTCTTGGTGCAGGGCCTCGCACATATACCCAGTGACCCGACCGGCTATCCAAGAAAAGAGGGGTTGTACTGGCTCGGCTACACACACATAGTCTTACCTGGAAAGTCCGATCTTTTCAGTCAGACACTGTATAGAATCGTGCACACACACACATACACACACACATATAATCACGCACGTGTGCAGACACACACAGAAGCAAGTCCCTGGACCCAATAAACCCTTTTCTGTCCCACAGAGGGGGTCCCCCTGCCCTGTTTGATTGGTTCTTCGAAGCAGCCTACCCTGCCTCCCTGCAGGAAGGTGAGTCAGGGGCCATCGCTCCGGGGGGGGGGGGGGACACGGGGGGGAGGGGGAGATGAGGGTGGGCCTGGGACCCTGAACTTAGTGGCTCATTTTCCGTGCAGATCCCCCCATCCTGCGGCAGTTCCCCCCAGACTTCCAGGACCAGGTATGCAGGCTGGCTCCTTTCTTCCCCCGGGGCCAGGGCCTGTTCCCCTGGGGGAGGGGACCCAATGTCTCGGACCACGGACCACCCCCGGGAGCTCTGTGGTGGGGCCCAACCTGAGTGGCCAAGCAGTGTGTGCTTCTCTCCATCCCCAGGAGTCTATGCAGATGGTGCCTAAATTCTGCTTCCCTTTTGATGTGGAAAGGTATGGAAGGAAGCAGACACCTGAGGACGCAGGGATCCAGACCTCTCATGGACCCTCAGTACTCAAACATCCAGAGACTCAGACAGCAGAGCTCCTATGCCCAGGAATCTGAGATTCAGGGGCCTAGGGACTCAGACACCCAGGGAATCTGACAAATAGTGACTTATACACAAAGGGACTCATTTACCCAGGGACTCAGGGTTCCAAAGGCCCAGGGATTCAGGGGCCCAGGGATCCAGGGGTCCAGGGACCCAGGGCCTCAGGGACCCAGGGACTCAGGGAACCATGGGCTCAGAGATTCAGGGACCCAGGGCCTTAGGGATCTAAGGACTGAGGGGCTCCAGGGACTGAGGGACCCAGAGGCTTGGAGATTCAGAGGCTTTGGGATCCAGGGACTCAGAGAACCAGGAACTTGAGGGATCCAGGGACTCAGAGAATCAGGGACAGAGGGACCCAGGGACTCAGAGAACCAGGGGCCCTGTCAACTAGGGACCTATGTGCCCAGGGCCCCAGACTGATGGACACAGTATGAGGAGCACTGACAGGGCATGGAGGGGAGAGGCGTTCACACGGGTGGGATGCCCAGGTCTCTGAGAGCCTTTCCTGCTCCCAGGGAGCCCCCCAGCACCGCTGTACAGCATTTCACCTTCGCGCTCACGGATCTGGCCGGCACCCGCAGGTTTGGTTTCTGCCGCCTGCGGGCTGGTGCTCTCAGCTGTCTCTGCATACTCAGGTGTGGGAGATGGGGGTCTGGGGTGGGGGTTGGGGCCTCTACCCAGGGGCACTCCATGGAAACTGTGTCCACTCTCCACAGCCACCTGCCTTGGTTTGAGGTATTCTACAAGCTGCTGAACACAGTGGGGGACCTCCTGGCTCAAGACCAAGTGAGACCAACCCTCCCTGTCATTTCTGCAGGAGTCCCAGCCGCGCCCCACCCCCCACCACCCAAGCCCTCAGCCTCCCAGGCCTGACCTGGGCCCCTTGACTCCTCCCAGACCACCCAGCTTGAGTCAAGACCCTCAGAGTCCCCAACCCACGTCGTGGCTCAGATATCCCACCCCCACCCAGGTCTCAGAGGTGGACGAACTTCTTCTTAATCTGCTGCAGCAGCCCCTTCCTGGGACCCAGGCCTCAGTAGGTCTGGACCTGGTGAGTACTCCTCACCCCTGGGCGGTGGCGGACCACCGGTGGCAGGAGAGGCTGCACCCAGGCCCTGAGGAGTACGCCGTACATCTCTCCCCCAGGGCAGTGGAGTGAGGATTGCCAGTGCACAAGGCCTGCAGTCCCCTGTCCCTGGGAAGAACACGTCGGTGAGCAGAGATGGGGAACCCTGGAAGGTTGGGATCCACGTGACGACAATCCACTGACTGATCGGTCCTCTCCCTCCCCCCATTCCCCCAATCCCCCGCCAGCTTTCCTGCTTCGTGGCTCCCGACTCTGGCCGCCTGCCATCCATTCCTGAGAACGTGAGTGGAGACCCCGGGAGGGAGCTCTGGGGGAGGGTAGAGGTCCAGAAACCAGGAGGGGGCTGTGAGATCCTATGGTCCCTTGTGTCCAGCGTCTCTCTCTGTTCTTCAGAGGAACCTAACGGAGCTGGTGGTGGCGGTGACCGACGAGAACATCCTGGGACTGTTCGCCGCCCTCCTGGCAGAGCGAAGGGTCCTGCTCACGTCCAGCAAACTGAGCACAGTGAGGCGGGGGTCGCAGGGCCGGGGAGGGACAGAGGCTTCGCTTAGCCTCTAGAGGCGGGACAACCGGGGCGGATTCCTAGCTCTAACCCCACTAGGCGAGACCAGAGGACAAAGTCCTGGCTCTGCGCCTTTGAAGGTCATGGTTGCGTTGAACCCTGGTTCCACCTTCTTGGGGGAAATCCGAGGGGGATGCTGTGTAGTCTGGCTTTGGTGCGCTGAGTCCAGGCTCCACCCACTACGGGCCGGAACAAGACTAGCTCCACCCCGCAAAGGGTGAGCGCTGCTGCTGCTGCTGCTAAGTCGCTTCAGTCGTGTCTGACTCTGTGCGAACCCAGACACGGCAGCCCACCAGGCTCCCCCGTCCCTGGGATTCTCCAGGCAAGAACACTGGAGTGGGTTGCCATTTCCCTCTCCAATGCATGAAAGTGAAAAGGGAAAGTGAAGTCGCTCAGTCGTGTCCGACTCCTAGTGACCCCATGGACTGCAGCCTACCAGGCTCCTCTTCCCATGGGATTTGCCAGGCATCCGCCCCTACCACCAGGAGGAAGGACGGGGGAAATGGAGGCTGCATGCTGGCCCCACCCCTAAGGGCGGGACTAGGAAGGGACTGAATTCGAGCTCCACTTCTTTAGGGGTGAGGTCAATGGGGCTGAACCTTTGCTCCACCCCTAGAGGTGGGACCAGGGAGGGACTGAATTCTAGCTCCACCTCTTTAGGGGTGGGGTCAATGAGGCTAACCGTTGCTCCACCTCTAGAGGCGGGACCAGGTCCGGCTCAATCCTAGTTCTGCCTCTTTCCGGATGGGGTTGGTGGGCTGGGTCGCTGTCCTACCTCTAAAGAGAGTGATCCGGAGAGTTGAATATTGGCTTCTCCCCCTAGAGAGGAAGAGACTAGCACGTGCCGAGTCCTGGCACCACCAGCCCCCAGCAGTGTAATTTGCAGAATTATTGGCCTTCACGTGAAAGTGTTTGAGTTTTCACTTCTTACCCAGTATTCGCTGAGGAAGGGGGTGGAGGGGGACAGGAGACTGAGGACATGAGAAATGAAGTCGGGGGAGCCACCGTCCCAGAGAGGAATCCTTGAAGCTGGGAGTCCAGGCTCTGACTCCAAGGTCCCCTCCACCCGTCCCCAGCTGACCTCCTGTGTCCACGCGACCTGTGCTCTCCTGTATCCCATGCGCTGGGAGCACGTGCTGATCCCCACGCTGCCGCCGCATTTACTGGACTACTGCTGGTGAGGGGCGGGGCCTGGGGAGGGAGGGCTTGGGGAAGAAGCCTGGGGTCCTGGGGACCCGGGGGCGGCGCCTGCATGACCGGGCCCCCTCGGTCGTCCGCAGCGCGCCTATGCCTTACCTCATCGGAGTGCACGCCAGTCTCGCTGAGGTAAGCGGGAGCTGGCCTGGATGGCACGGGCGGGCGGAGTGTGTACCCTTCCCCACCCGAGATACTCGGGCCCTGAGCGGCCACCCCCTCCGACTCCCCAATGCAGAGAGTGCGGGAGAAAGCCCTGGAGGACGTCGTGATGATGAACGTGGACTCCAATACCTTGGAGACACCCTTCGACGACGTGCAGGCGCTGCCCCCAGACGTGGTCAGTGTCGCCCGCTCCCCAGCCTCCTGCCTCATCCGGTAGGCGAGGCTCAGCGCCGGTCCGCTCAGCGCTGCCCGCTTGTCCCCCAGGTGTCTCTACTGAGGCTGCGGCTAAGGAAGGTCGCGCTGGCCCCTGGGGAAGGGGTGTCCCGTCTCTTCCTCAAAGCTCAGGCCCTGCTCTTCGGAGGGTACCGCGATGCGCTCGTCTGCAGCCCGGTAAGCAGCAGGAACGAGAAGGGAGCAGCCCCGCGGGTGCCAGCAGGATTCGGAATAATAATACCCAGTTTGTAATGGAGTACTTACTTTGAGCTTCCGTTTGCGTGCTAAGTCGCTTCAGTCGTGTCCGACTCTTTGCAACCCCATGGACAATAGCCCTCCAGGCTCCTCTGTCCATGGGATTCTCCAGGCAAGAATACTGGAGTGGGTTGCCATTTCCTTCTCTAGCGCTTCTGTTTGCTCATCTGTAAAATGGGACCACAACAGTACCCACCCAAAAAGGTCATATGTGTCTGAAATGCTCGGACAGTGCTTGGCACATTGCAATAGATAAACGCTAGGTTTACAGTTCCTGTTATTATCTCAGTGCTCATAACAATACAATGAGAGGGATACTATTATGGTCCCAGTTTACATATGAAAAAACCAAGACTTGGAGAAAACCCACAGCAGGTGGGTGTTGAAGCCAGGGCTTTGATCTGCTGACTTTCAACCCTGACACCCTCCCCACCCCTACCCCCAGTTTCTCACAACTGTTCTATAAAAAGGTTGTCGGAGAATTCGATCATTTGAGAATCTGATGTTCTAGTCAGCTCTGCCGGAAACTGTCCAGTTCTCCTCCTCCTCTGTCTCCGCTCCATTCTGGCCTCCCTTGTTTGTTTGTTGCCTGAATCAGCGCTCTCATCGAGTCACTCTAAGTTCCCTCTCCGGATTCTCACCCCCGCGCTCCATAGTCTGACCTCCTCGCAACCGCCAGAGGTCACTTAGGAGTATGAGTCAGGTCCCATCTGCCACCCCGCTCCGGGTAAAAGCCCAGGTCCTCCCTGCTGCCCATGAAGTCCTGCTGGAGTTCAAGCACACAGAGGCACTCCATCAATGTTCGCTACACAGATGGACAGTAGAATAAGGAAGGCAGAATAAGGGATCCAAGAGAGCCGCGAGGAACTTAGAATTCGAGTCCTTCTTCCAGGGCCAGCCTGTCACCTTCAGTGAAGAAGCCTTCTTGGCCCAGAAACCCGGGGCGCCGCTGCAGGCCTTCCACCGGCGGGCTGTGCACCTGCAGCTGTTCAAACAGGTGGGCCAGAGCCTTGGGGGCGGGGCTGAGGCCGAAGGGGCGGGGTTAGGGGCGCTGATGCGCGCACCCCAGAGGGCGGAGCCGGGGCTGGAGGGATGGACGCCTGGGTTCACTGGGCGGGGCGAGAGTTGGCCCTGCCGGATCCCCCACTCCAGGGTCTCCGGGGTGGGAGAGACATGAATTCTTGGGTCTCTGAAAATGGAAGCCCCTGACCTGAGTTCCTAGGGATAAGCTTTACTTCTAGGTCCCTGAGGAGATTGGGCTGGAACCAAATTATTGAGTCCTAGCGCGGGGGCCTCCTGGATCGAGGATGGAGGTTCATGTCAGACTCCCTTTGCGGGGAGGGGAGGCAGGCCGGCCTTTTGGACCCCAGGGATGGGGGGAAGGGGAGGGGGAACCGGACTTTTGGGTTCTGGGAAGAAAGTTGGATGAACTTCAGTGTCCTTCAGGGTGAACTGGCTTCTAGGGTCCCTGGAGGTGGAGTCGACCTCTTCCCAGGGTCATTGAGAGGAGGCAGGCATGTGTGGAGTGGCAGTCTTACTTCTCCGACCCTGTGAGCGAGAGTCTGGTCCCTGAAGACAGATCCTGACTTGGGGTGGAGAGGGGCGGACCTCTGACTTGCTGAGTTGGGCTCCAGACTCCTGGGGCCTCATGTTGGGGAAGGGTGGGGCCAAGGATGTCTTCTATGTCTTGTTGGGAGTAGATCCCTAGACCTCGCATTCTAATGTTTGGGGCACCCTGATTTCCTGTTTCTCCCACACGCCCAGTTCATCGAAGGCCGACTGGAGAAGCTAAACATGGGTGAAGGCTTCTCAGACCTCTTTGAGCAGGAGATCACTTGTAGTGGGGCCTCCTCAGGTAAGCTCTGCACCTGGCCTCAGAGGCCCCACCTCACCAGCACCCCCACCTAAGCCCACCCACCCTGAAAATGCAATGCTCTCTGTTCTCTTCTCTGCAGGGACACTCCGATCCTACCAGCTTTGGGCAGACAACCTGAAGGTAGTAATACCACTTTTAGTGTTTATCGCAGGATTAAATTAAACCCATAGCCATCCTCAATATGCCCACGTATAGAAAGAGGTGAAAAAAAAATCAAGACTCAGGGAGAGGGACTTTCCTGGCAGTCCAGCAGTTAGGACTCTGCGCTTCCAATGCAGAGGGCAGGGGAGTTTGATCCCTGGTCAGAGAACTAAAATCCCACATACCACACACACACAAAAAAAACACACAACAAAAAACCTCTATGCCTATGGTGAGTTATGCAACTACTGTAAACCTACCAAAAGTCATTGAGTTGTGCAAGTAAGGCAAGTGACTTGTATGGTATGTAAATTATAACTCAGTTTTTTAATTTAAAAAAAGAAAATTCAGAGAGGGAGAAGGGTTTTTCCAGCGACACACAACCCAGTTGGGCAGGTGGGGTCTGGGATATGCCTATGCCTCTCTGCCTTGGCTTTCTCTCCACAGAAAGGTGGTGGTGCCCTTCTGCACTCCGTCAAGGCCAAGACCCAACCAGCTGTCAGGAACATGTACCGCTCGGTGAGGCTGGGGTGGACAGACCAGTTACCAGGGTGACCAAGCCAGAGGATGTTTTAACCTTCTGTTTAGAGGACAGTTTATCAAACTGAACCAGCAGTTAAACCAGTTGCAATGTTTCCTACTTTTATGTTCCATTGACTGTGTTCTTTCCCGTTTGTCAGATCACGTCTTTCCTATTTAAAAATGATCACCAGGATTCTTTGGCAAACGTCTCGGGGTATTCCTTCTGAGACACTAACATTCCTGCTTGCATGCTTAGTGTTTCGTTTTTCTCCCAAATCCAAAAGTTTCCTGGGACCGGCTCCTGCAGCTCGGAACCGTCTGTTGAATTTTTATTCTTTGCTCTGCTTTTGAACACTGATTTTTTACAGCATTCCAGCGTTGCCACTCCCTGTTTCATTTGGGGGTTATCTCCTCGAGGAATATTCCTTTTATATTAGTCAAAGAGGCATGTTTGTATTGACTCCTTAGCTCCTTAGTACAGGGGGATTCTGAATGTATTTTGAGTCACCCATGAGCAGATGGCAAGATGAATCTGTCCTCGGGGGTTGAGGGCCTGGTTCTCAAATACCCTTGTCAAATCACTTTCGGTTCCTCCATAGGCAAAGAGCGGCTTGAAGGGTGTGCAGAGTCTTCTCATGTACAAGGTAAAGTCAGTGGCCAATGCCAGGGGACAGTGGGGGGAAGCAGTTCCTGGCTTACCCACCCTCTTCCTAGGAAGGGGACTCTGGCCTGCAGAGGGGGGGCTCCTTGAGGGCCCCTTCCCTCACCAGCCGCTCAGATCGTCTGCAGCAGCGCCTGCCTATCACCCAGCACTTTGGGCAGGTAAGCCCCCTTCCACTTAGTGCCAATGCACACACCTGGAATTATCACCAAGTCCTTCTCTCCTTCTCTGCCTCCAACCAGACATCAACTACCCCCAAATGGGGTGCCCACACCATCCCCCATTCACAGAGCCCCCTGATTCTGTAGCTCCTGAGGCCCTGCCCCCAGCCCCCAAATGTGTCCTTTGCAGAACCGGCCCCTTCGCCCTAGGAGTCGCCCCAGCAGGAGACTCAGGCTGGAAGAGAAGCCCTCTGAGTCCCTGGAAGAGAGGTAAGACTCCAAGGCAGGGGACTGGAGGGAGGGTAGTGTTGGAAGTGGGTCCCCAGACTCCAGACACTTAGGGCAGCTGGTCTGGGGCAGAAACCTGAGGCTGCCCATCATCACCCAGGACACCCTCCCTGAGCCCAGAGGATGCTCAGGACCCGTGGGCAGAGGAAGCGCTGGACGGCAGCTTCCTGGGGTCTGGAGAAGAACTGGATTTGCTAAGTGAGATATTGGATAGCCTGAGCACAAGAGCCACGCGGACAGGTAGCCTTCGGCCCAGCCAGAGTTTAGACTGCTGCCACAGAGAGGACTTGGACAGCTGCCTCAGCCTGGTGAGAGCCCCACTCCCCGGCCCCCTAGTCCCTCCCCATTTGTCCATCCAACCTGCCAGCGCCTGCTTCATCCAAAGGCCAGCAATCTGCCATCTCCCACCCCCACCCAGCCTGACATACCCGGAAGATCGAGTTGGCAAGCAGATGACGACAAACCTCCAGAGCCCCAGCCCCTGTCCCTGCTGCCTCTGCACACCCCTCAGCCTTCGGATGCCACAAGCTCTGGGAAGCACCCCACTTGCCAACTGCCTTCAGAGGCCAGCCCAGAAATTGAGTCTCCATCCCAGTCTTTGACAGCTTCTGCAGACCCCAGCAGCAAAGGGGACCCTGGATCCTCTCCCACCGAGCCCCAGCCTCTCCGCTTCTCCCCTCCCCATGAAGCAACTGAAGATCCCACAGCCCAGGAGGAGCCCTGCTCCCAGCTCTTGGCAGCACCCAGCCAGCCCAGCCCTCCAGAAAGCCCCCGACCTGAGCCCAACTTGGGTGTTACCTGGACATCCCAAGCCCTTGATTCTTTCTTGGATCTGGGTTCCTCAGAGAACCCCGGAGCCCTGCCTTCAGAGGGCCTGCCCGCAGTTCACCTCCAGCCCCTCGAGGAGCCAGAAGCCCCCAGGTCCTCAGCTGCACCTGCAAGCAACTGGCAGGAGCCCCAGGCCAGGAGCGGGCCCAGAGTCGCTGAGCTTAAAAAGTGTTTTGAAGGTTAAGGACCAAGGATCTGGGAGAGACTCTGGCCCCTTGTTAATAAAGCCTCAAGAGCCCAAAGCTGGATTTTCCTGTTGAGTTTATCTGGGAGCCCTCTTGTGCTCAGGAACCCACACCACTCACCACCTCCCCTCCTGAGGCAACCTCAGGCTGGCTCTGAGGTCCAGCTAAAAGCCCCTCCCTTCCAGGAAGCCCTCCCAGCCCCTAGGGCCCTCGAGAACTTAGAATTCCTCACCCAACAGCCTATGTGCCCTGTAGGAGTCTCCTTCATCTAGGCTAATTCCTACTCCTACCAGCCCACAGGAAGATCTTATAATATCTCACCACCCACTATATAGATATATGTGTAAAGTGAGTAGCCTCAGTGTCCCCTGCCCTCAAGGGCACAGTCTTAGAAGCACCTTATTCCCTTCTATTGTTAAGCACTGGATGGGTTTGATTGCCCAGAGGGCTCTGCCTTCCCCCAAGGTCACACAACCAGGAAGGGTAATGGGTAGAGCAAGGGGACCTAGATGGGCAGGCAGCCCCGCACCGTCTCCTTGGAGTCCTGGGGAGCCCGGGCCTCAGCTGCGTGGGAGAACTGAAAGGAAAGGAGAGGGGGGGAGTGTCGGGCCTGTGCGGCAGCGGGACAGATAACCGATGGTGCAGCAAGCGAGGAGGTGGGTCCCCAGCCCTGGCACCCCAACTGCAGGCAGAGTCAAGCAGAGGCGGCATGCTTCGCAGAGCCCGCCCGGCAGGTGCCCCGCGGCCCCCCAAGTCCTCCGGAACCATCAGAGGCTGGTATCTCAGTGGCTGGGAGAGAGCAAGTGCCGGGCAGTCCTGAGCAGTGGTGGTGGCTGTGGCCAGCCCCAGCCTTCAGATGAGCCGTTCCTCAGGCGGTAGCTTGAGGTTGGGGGGCGGTGGAGCTCGGGCACCCACCTGCTCCTCACTGCTGGGCCGGTAGGTGCCCTCTGTTTGCCTCTTCTCCCGTAGCTTCCGCACCAGCAGGGCCAGACCCACAGCCAGGAGCAGGGCAGCCAGGAGAGAGAAAACCACGATGATGGCGGTGATGGCCTCCTGTGACTGCGTGGGAGGGGGGATGGGTGTGAGTTACCCCTGAATCTGGACATCCTGTCCACCCCCCCAACCCGGAGAAGCCTCTGGGGATGGTAATCCGCTCTCCCTAACACCTGCTGCCTTGGGTGACTGGGTTCCTTCCCCCAGGGTTCCTGATCCCCTTCTATCACACCTGGGCTCCTGGGCTCTTCCACCTGCTGTGTCTGGGGTCCTCCTTCCAAGTGCTGCCACACCTAAGCTTCTAGCTCCCCCTTCCCCCTTCCTGAGAGGCACAGGGGGCTCCTGACCTTGCCAGGCTGGGTATTCTTGCTCACTCCCTTCCAGGCATTCTTGGTCTCCCCATTTGCCAAGTTGGCCTTCTGATCTCTCCCATAGCGTTCTCCAATGCCTCCCCCCACCAAACCCAACAGTCACCCCTGAAAGTGTAGGCCCTCCCATCTGCTACCTGAGGGACTCTTCGATAAAATCCCTTCTGCCCTCCTCCCCTATACACCACCCTCTCCACTCAACTCACCAGGGCTCCATTGGAACCAGGGCTGGGGCCAGAGGGTGTAGTGGTGGTGTTCACACTTGTAGAGGTCGTAGAAGGTGCTGGGGAGTGGTAGAGAAGACAAGGCCAAGTTGCTCAGTCATGTTCAACTCTTTGCGACCCCATGGACTGTATAGCCTGCCAGGCTCCTCTGTCCACCGGATTTTTTAGGCAAGAATACTAGCGAACCCAGCTCCTCCATGGCAGGTGGATTCTTTACCTGCTGAGCCATCTGGGAAGCTCCAGAGAAGATAAATGAACCCCCATCTAGAAACATCTTCATCATCCTTGGGCATTTCCCCTCACTAGAACTCTGCCCTTCTGAGACTTTCATTCTGTGGGTACCCTCCATGAAGGGGATGGCCTCATTGATTTTGCTTTTCTGGGGACCCCCACCCCTGGTAGCCCAGCAGCGAGTAATCAACCAACAGCAGTTTGCAGTTTGCACTGAGTTGGGGGCTATTATAATGGATAGTGTCCGGAAACCCAACCCTTCCCCCCTACCACCCACCTCCCCGGCCCTCCCTCAGCCCTTAAGGAGCTGGGCGGATCCTGTATTTCCCCGGAGTGTCTGACTCACACACCTCCCCCCAGGCACCCGAAACTAGAATAGAGGGCAGAAAGGCAGGGTCCACACTGTAGGCCAGTCTGCTCAACCTGGGCCTAAAGCCCCAGGCAGGCTTCCTCCTGATTCGTATTTCCCAGAGTTCTCAACCTTACTGAGACTCCGGCCCCCAGGCCTCCTCTCCCAGCAGCTCACAATTCCACCCAACTCAGGAATTCTCCTAGACCAACTCCAACCTTCCAAGGAAGGACACAGAAATTCTAACCCTCCAGCTCTGACTCTATCGACTCCGTCTCCCAAGGCATCACATGCCCGCTTCTGGGTTCTTGACCTCTCAGTGTTGCAGGGACATAGCTCTTCATAGCCCAGACCCCCAGCGCCCCGGACCGGTACCTACCTTGCCCCCCGACCCGGCCCCAGCGGGCCAGCAGCAGTGGCAGGCCGAGCGCCAGGAGCGGCTCCAGGCTCCGGCTCGCCATGGGCCGGGTGACAGGCTGGTGGCACAGGGAAGGGGCTTGTCGCAGGGGCCGCTCCTACCGCATCTCCGGCCGGGGGTACCTTCGACCCCGCACCTGGGAGGTGAAGGAGAAAGGCCAGGGCGTGGGGGAGGGGGCCGGATCCAGGCACTGGCCCCTGGGAGGGGCGACCCTTGCCGGCCACCCGCGAGTCCCGCCCCGCCCCACCGCCAGAGGTCAGAGATTAAAGATTAACTCTGGGCGGCGCGTTCCTGGGCTAGGGAAAGAGGAAGAGGAGGGAAGGGGGGAGGGGGCGGCAGGCCCAGCCGCACGACCTGCCTCCTTACCTGATCTGGGCGTCTTCGACCTCGCTCTGAGTCTGGATGCCGGTCCTTCGCTCGAACCCTCGGTACGTCGGTCAGTGGCTGGGTCGCACTGTTCCAGCTCCGCCCGCTCACGTGACCCGGAAAGTTTAGTCACTCACCTGGGAGGGCAGCGCACTTCCGGCTTCTGCACCTGAGCCTAGATGAGAGGGAGGGGCCTAGAGGGGGCGGGGCCGCGCCGCGGACGCACCTGTAACGGGAACCCAATCCTACAATCCGAAGGCATAAAAAGAAGTGTAAGCGCGCAGGTGTAAAAGGGGCCTCTCACCTGCACTGCAGGTACACCTGTAGAATTGTCCAGGTGTGGAAACACACAGGGCATGGAAACATCGGTGTGTGAAGCACTCCTGTCTTGGGCAGACCGGGATGGGGAGCCTCTAAGGAAAACGCACCTATGTGGCACACACCTGCATGAGAGCTAACGTGTAAAGAAGACATCTGCACGGAAGTGTAAGAACGCCGATGGGACACATCTGCCCTGAAACACATCTATTTGGAGTATAGCTGAATGGAAGCCTGCCTGGGGGAAAAACAGCTGTAGAGAACACACCTGCATGTTAACCACCTGGCTGAGGCACTGTGGCGCGGGGCACATCTGTTTTGGGAATGCATCTGCATGACTCACTTATGAAATGAACAAGACTTGCAGGAGGAATTGCCGTGTGGAAAGACATTAGAAACACCTGTACAAGACACACCTGCATTGAAGTGCGCCTGTAGGGGACCCAGTTATATGAAAAAGCCCCATATGGATTGATATTTAAATGGAATACACCTGTGGTGGGGAGGCTGTGTAACGCATTCCTGGGTGGAGGAATCCCCGTTGAGACACATACCTATGAGGTGGAGGAAACAACCTTGCAGGAGGGACAGCTGCATAGAATTGAGCTCACGTGAGAGGGAGACCTGAGCACGCCTGCGTGGGGCACACTAACATAGAAGCACATCTGAGGGGGGCTCGTGTGTGCTGAGGTCCACCTGTCAAGGATGCACCTGTGAGAAACCGTTTGTTTGGGACATTTCCGTGCGAAAATACCTGTATCCCCCTGTGCTGTAGGGCACCTGCGAGGGCCATCTGTGAATGAAAACGTCTATGAGGAGACCCTCTATAAGAGGCTTTGTCTGGAACACACCTGTTAGGGCACACCTATCTGGGCATATTGCCAGGGAACCATATTGCCCTATCGGCTGTACCTTTGGATAAAGGACGATGGTAATAAGCTACCCCATCCTGCGGACTCTAGAGTGAAGTGTTACGGTTAAGGGAAAATTAATCCCTTCCAGGTCATAGATCAACGATGGGTAAGAATCCCAGGTCTAGTGAAATCTCTGCTTTGCCCCTTCCTGGGCATATGAACTGGGGTGAGCGGCTTAACCTCCTATTTCCTCATCCGTGAAGTGCGAAAGCCAGTCCCACCTACGTTTTAGGGTTTTAGAGAAGACGACGCGAGAGGTGAGTAAAAGACCAGGCTTGTGCAACGCAATGAATCAACGTTAGCTATTATTATTATTCGCTGTCAAAAGGCCTGGGGGCCCCTCCCCCTAATGGTGAATCGAGAAACTGCGCCCAAAACTAGTGGGAGGGACCTTCGGCAGGTTCACAGAGCGCGACAGACTGGGGGCCCGCCTTCAGTTACGCGGTCCTTATCCCCAACCGTGCCTGGGACTCCTCCCCAGGCAAGTCCGGAGAGAGCAATTTTCTCGGTGTCCGGATCAGGTCGGGGCCCCTTTAAGACTTCCTGGAGAGCCCGGAGCCGCGGGGCCGAAGGCTGCCCTGGGTCAGAGGGGAGGCCCCGCCTAGGTGGTTGGGAGAGGCGGGACGGGCGGGCGCAGCTTTTGCGGCTCTGGCCAATAGGAAACCGACTTTGCAGCCGCCTGGCGCATTGATCTTCCGTTTCCCAGGCTGAGTGGAACCGAGAAAGGAGGCGCACGGGCGGGATGACAGCACGGCTAGATATTGTGCTTCAGTGGCCGCGTAGGGAATGTAATTGGAAAGGGCGTGCTGTTGCAGGCCTAGATGGCGCGGAGTTGGTCCGTGAGAACGTCTAGGAAAAAAGAGAACTTTAGTTCCTGATGAAAATTAGTAGAGGCAGGAGGTCAAGTGGAAAGGGATTACGTAACCCAATCCTGGAGATCTCCTTACCTCGCCTCCTTGGGCAGAGGGTAAACTGAGGCACGTAGAAAGGAGCTACGAAACCAGACCTGAGATATTGCTCTCTCCAGCCACTCCATTTCCAGAATGAATGTGGTGCTCCCTAGGTTGTGCTGATACCGGGACATCCCTGACCGCCCCCCGCCAGCTCCGCCCTCAGCCCCCTCCCCCCCAAAGCGGGTCGGGGGAGGAGAAGCAAGTTCTGGCGCGGGCGGCGACGGCTAGCAGTCACCGCCTCCTACAAGTGCCGGAGCCCGGCAGGCAGCGCAGAGGCTGCGGTGGCAGTGGCCGCGGAGCTGGCCCTGCAGGGCCCCGGGGGGGGAGGGGGAGCCGTCAAGCCCCCGCTGAGGCCGCCGCTGCCGGGCCTCCCCTCCCCCCCGGGCTGGCGCCATGCGGGGGGGCCCGGGCGAGGCCGAGCGGCGTCAGCGCTGGGGTCGCCTCTTCGAAGAGCTGGACAGTAACAAGGATGGTCGCGTGGACATCCGCGAGTTGCGCCAGGGACTGGCCCGGCTGGGCGGGGGCGATCCGGACCGCGGCGCCCAACAGGTACCCCCGCTGGGATACCCCTCCTGATGCGCTGCGCTGGGCCCAGTTGGCGCCTGGTAATCTGAGCCCCTGAATGGAGCGCCAGGAGTCGCCCCGTGACAGCCTGTGCTGGACTCCAGGACCCGTGCCTAGCTTGAGCGTCCCTGTCTCTTTGCCCGTGCCCGCCCGTGTTCGGGCCTGACGGGATCGCTCAAGACAGGACCACCGAGGCCCCAGGCCTGCAGTTCAGGCTGCCAAACCCAGCCCCCTCCTCCCTCTGGGTGGAGGATGTCTGCCAGGGAATGGGGCCACGTGCGCTTTACTGCCCACTGCCCGGGACACACCCTCCTCTGAACTCTTTGCACAACCCAGAGACATGGCCTGCACCCACCTACAGGAAACATGACCTCCCTTCCCTCCGACCCGGCTCTGGGCACCCGCTACTCTCCCAGGCAGCTGCCCCAGACTCTCTGTTTACATTCCCTCCCCTGTCCTGTCTAAGACTTGGCTCAATGCCCCAAGTTTTCCCAGCCAAGGACCCAATCCTATCTGAGGCTGCCCTCCGCTGGGGATGCTCCTATCCAAGCAGGAACTTGACCCCAATCCGTCTACATCTGAAGACTCAGATACCACTGGACTGTCTCCACAGCACCCTGAAACCTCCAATCACCCTCCCACTCTACAGATGGGCAAACAGAGGCCCAGTGGATGCTCAATGTGGTTGTGTCCCTGCTACCACATTGCCCAGTGCTGTCTCCAGTGAGAGCTCTTGAAACTGCCATGCAGACAAGTTTTTAGAAGAGACAGCTGGAAGGACAGGCTTGCAGAAACAAGAGCCCAAGTCCACCTATCTACTTCCCAGCTCTGTAACGTTGGGCAAGTTACTTGACCTTGACGAGCCTCATTTTGCTCGCCAAGAAAGTTGGACGACTGCTGTCCACCTCACAGACCTACCATGGCCTTGGGCATCTTGTTGAGGGGAGAGCCGATGGCAGACTGATGGGCCCAGGCTCCTGGGACATAAGCTTGTTATGCCCTACATTGTGGGAGCAGCTTAGAGGAGCTCCCTTTGACCTTTCTCCCTGCCAGGGCATCACCCCTGAGGGTGGCACTGACCCAGATGGCGGCCTTGACCTGGAGGAGTTTATCCTCTACCTGCAGGAGCGGGAACAGCGCCTTCTACTTCTGTTCCACAGTCTGGACCGGAATCAAGATGGTAAGGCCCAGGGATGGGGCTGTGGGGCCCTTGGAGACCCCAATGGGGTTGGAACTGGCAGTGCCAGGAGGAAGCGGGGAGGGCCGCTTCTCCGTGATGACTCACAGGCTATTTCGGGAGCTCTCCTCACCCTCAGCTAGGTGGTTCTGGGCCCAGCTGGCCTATCCCACCTCCTTTTCCTAACAGGGTGGGACCCTATTATTTATAAGTCTTATTATTTGTGGCGCAAAGATTCCCCTCCCCGCATTGCTCCTGGATTCCCTGTGAGACAGAGCCACCCCCATCGCATTTTCTGGATGTCCAATGTGGCCTCAACTCCCTGTGGCATGGGGACCCCAATAATTACCCCTGGACTTAATCCTTCATTCATTCAGCAAATGCAAGTCCCTCTCAATATGAACCAATTCCACCTCTCTGATCCCAGTGGGTCAAGGGCCCCTCCCCGCAACCCTGCCACACACTTCACCTTGGGTTTCTGCGTGCCCTGGTCTTGTTAGACATCCCCAGTCCAAGCTATTCTGGTCCTCTGACTCGAGGTCCCCTCCTCGGGCCCCCTCCCCAGGTCAGATTGACGTCTCTGAGATCCAACAGAGTTTCCGAGCCCTGGGCATTTCCATTTCGCTGGAACAGGCAGAGAAAATCCTGCACAGGTGAGTGGCTGGGTCCACAATCCCAGGTAACTCAGATCTCCAAGACCCCCTTAGCCACCTCGAGCCTCTGAACCCTGGACCCAATCCCAGGGAGGGAGTGGAGCTGAGATCTTGGGCCATTTGCTTTCCCGCTCGTAGCCTCAGTGTGCCCCTCTGTAAAACGGGGGGGCCTCGCAGTGCCAAGGAGCTCTGTCTCCTCCCCAAACCAACCAGAATCTCTCACCTCCCTCAACTCACCTCCCTGCCCCAGGCACTGATTCTGTCCCACCTGTGCCCCTCCCCCCACTAGCATGGACCGTGATGGCACCATGACCATTGACTGGCAGGAGTGGCGTGACCACTTCCTGTTGCATTCGCTGGAGAACGTGGAAGATGTGCTGTATTTCTGGAAGCATTCCACGGTGAGGTGGGGGTGACGATCCCAGCCTGATGGTTGGGACCTCTCTTCCCCATGGCATAGGGGCAGGAGCTGGATCAGCACTCTAGTGGGAGGAGCCACTGGGAGCAGCCTGAGTGTGAGGTTCTGCTCTCCGCTTCCTTCATCTGGGGCTCTGGGACTGATGGGAGCTGATGGGAGCCCTTTAGACTTACTGCAGGGCTTTGGGGAGGTAGGCAAGAGAGGGCTCACCAGACGGAGCCTCTGGTCTCCCACCCTCTACCCACGCAGCTCTCCTTCTGCTGGTTTCTAGTTCTGCCCAATAAAGAATTCTGCTGCTGAAAAGACAAGTTAGGAAGCCACTGTTTTTGGAGGGTCTGATGAGATCTATTAGAAATTGAGGGAAGAAGTGCTCTGGATTGTCATTTCTGGGGTGGGAATCCCTGAGTGATGCTTCTGATAGGATCTGATGGCATCTGGAGGGGATCCATCCTTGGGATCTGCTGAGAATCTCTTGAGAGATCCAGAGATTCCCACCCTGGGAGACCTATGAGGGTCTTGGTTAAGAAGTCCACAAGTGAAGATGCTAGAAGACAGATGATCTCTGTGGGAGAGACCCCTGGGGATCAGGGAGAGACCCCAGGAGAGAGCCACTGGGCTCCTGATATGGGAAGCCCCTGGTAGGATCTTGTGTGGCCCTGGAGGAATCTTCTGGAATCCTTATGTGAGAGACCCTTGGGTGGAATCCTGCCTAGGGATTTCATTAGCCCTGGAGGGATCTTTATGGAGCAGAGGCTTGAATAGGAGGCTTTGATGGGATTTGGTGGAGGTCCCCAGGAAGGACATTACCTCTCATGGAGACTGCAGGGCTAGGTCAGGTAGGGATCCGAGAGAGATCTCTTGGATTGGTGGACTCTCTGGGTATCCTGGAATTCATGGCGGAGACACCCCAGTTTAGAGCAGAGTCACCTCTCCCCAGCCTCAGTGGGTCATGACACCCCCAGCCTCTGCATCCCCAGGTCCTGGATATTGGCGAGTGCCTCACTGTCCCAGATGAGTTCTCGGAGCAGGAGAAACTGACTGGCATGTGGTGGAAGCAGCTGGTGGCGGGCGCAGTGGCGGGGGCTGTGTCCCGGACAGGCACAGCCCCTCTGGACCGCCTCAAGGTCTTCATGCAGGTGAGAGGCCCCCGAGAGACCCACCCACTCCTTTCCCAGGCCTGGACCTCTGGAAGGGACCCCAAAGCCACCTGTCTCCCCCCACCCAGGTCCACGCCTCCAAGACCAACCGGCTGAACATCCTGGGGGGCCTTTGGAGCATGATCCAAGAGGGGGGTGTGCGCTCCCTGTGGCGTGGCAACGGGATTAATGTGCTCAAGATTGCACCTGAGTCGGCAATCAAGTTCATGGCCTATGAGCAGGTGGGGGCAGGCGTGGGGAGGCGTGGACTGTAGACATGGGGTCTGCAGGATTGGCCTGGGAGTGGGGGAATGTCTGCGGGTCCCTGGGAGTGGGCATCTGCCCCTCTACGGGTCGCCCCCAGCAGGGCAGCAGAGGGGAAGTCCAAGGCCACGGAAGGCTAAGCCCTGAGGTCCCGCCACCTCTGTGTCTCCTCAGATCAAGCGGGCCATCCGGGGGCAACAGGAGACCCTGCATGTGCAGGAGCGCTTTGTGGCTGGCTCCCTGGCTGGCGCCACAGCCCAGACCATCATCTACCCCATGGAGGTGAGGAGCAGCCCTGGCAGAGACCTCGTGGCACTGTGGGAGGTCTGCAATCACCATTTCACTCCAAGGTGTGAAGTGGGATGATCCACTTCACGTTGATCCACTAAGCATTGGGTGATCACTTTGTCTCTTCCTGATTCAGACTCATTACAGCAGTGCTGTTTCTTGTGTAGCTGGTCTGGACATCACAGTTTGACATGTGATTTCTGGGGACAGTAGTGGTTTGTTGGTTTGTTGTTCAGTCGCTCAGCTCAGCCATATCTGACTCTGCGACCCTGCGCACTGAAGCACACCAGGCTTCCCTGTCCTTCACTATCTCCAGTTTGCTCAAACTCATGTCCATTGAGTCAATGATGCCATCCAACCATCTCATGCTCTGGATGAGAAGGGACCCCTTCTCCTCCTGCCCTCAGTCATTCCCAGCATCAGGGTCTTTTCCAGTGAGTCAATTCTTCACATCAGGTGGCCAAAGTACTGGAGCTTCAGCATCAGTCCTTGCAATGAATAATCAGGGTTGATTTCCTCCAGGATTGGCTGGTTTGATCAGTGTTGGTTTAACTGTTTAGATAACAGTTGTGGGGGCCAGCCATTGATGGATATGCCTCTTCTAAGGATCCTGGTTTCCAGGATGCTTGTCCCCAAGGGAATCATTTCCAAGTGAAACCGTTTTTGGAGAAATCATTTCAAGTTTCAGGTTGTACCAGGCATCAGTTAGGATTGTGAGTGATAGAAAACCTAAATCACATAAATGAAGTCCAGAGGTGAGCAGTCCAGGGATGGTATAGTGGCTTCAGAATGTTGGAGAACAAGACTCTATCTTGTTCTACCACCTCAGCATGTGGCACCCTCCTTATGGACCAAAATGGCTGCTTGTGCTCCAGTTACAACATCCACATTCCAGCCAAGAAGGAAAAACAAAGGAAGGCACAGCTCCCTGACCTTAAGGATGCTTTCTGACAGCCTTGCATCCTTCTTCACCTTCATCGGCTAGGACTCAGTCACATGGCCACACACCTAGGGAAGCTGAGAAATGTAGTCTTTATTTCTAGAGGCTGTGTGCTTGCTGAAAATAACAGATTCTATTGCTAAGGGTGAAGATAACAAGATATTGGGAGACGGTTAGCAGTGGGTGCCACATGCAACCTTAACAGTTTGTCGGTATAGAGTTTGGAGGCAGAAGATAGATTCTAGAGCAAGTGATTCTTTTAATTCAGTTATTCTCAGGGTGTCTCCACCCAGCTGTCTTCATTCCTGGATGTTGTGATTCCAAAGGCAGCTTTTCCAGGGATAATCAGGTTCTCCCCAGGTGCTGAAGACACGGCTGACCCTTCGCCGGACGGGCCAGTACAAGGGGCTGCTGGACTGTGCGTGGCAGATCCTGGAGAGAGAAGGGCCCCGTGCCTTCTACCGTGGCTACCTGCCCAACGTTCTGGGTATCATCCCCTATGCGGGCATCGACCTGGCCGTCTATGAGGTCTGTGGCACTGCCTTCTCTGGGGTCTACTCCCCCTGGGGTCTGAATCAGTTGACCTCCATAGCTACAGGTGGAGAAGCAAAGCACCATGGGCCATGGGATCCTGGGGAACCTTTCCAGGCATTGCATCCCCACCCCTTGCGACTCTTCCACTTCCTACCACAAGAACCTTCCATCTGTAGTTTGGTCTTCCCAGGTCTCAGGACACGTGAAAGTTGGGGACCACTCCAGCTCAGAAAATCAAGGGAGCAGGCAAAGATGAACTTCAAAGATGCCCATCTCCTCCCAAAATGTGGGTCAAACACGCCTCTACCTCCAAGCTAATGTTTTCTTTAAGGCCTGCCCATTTCGGTGTCCATCGTCACGATAAAATCCACACCCCATGGTCAGCATCTTGGGACCTTTATCAGGAGAGGAAGGAGCTGGGAGTTTTTGCCGTTTCTCTTCCAGGGGCCTCATCCATTGCTTCTCCCTTCTCCTGGCAGGATCACCAGGTTCTCCCAATTACCACAGAAGTCCCCAGGCATCCCTGCCCCAATGTTTGTATCCAGCCCAGCTCCCTGGGTGGGCAACCTGTCCAGTTGCCAACTCAAAAGGGCCCTGGGCTTGGCTGAATGCTTTGCTGTTGCCATCTTGAATTTGTTTTCTTTTTCTTTCTTTCTTTCTTTTTGGCTGCACTGGGTCTTCATTGCTGCACTCAGGCCTTCTCTAGCTGTGGCATGCCAGGGCTACTGTCTAGTTGCGGCGCACAAGTTTCTCACTGCGGTGGCTTCTCTTGTTGCAGAGCACAGGCTCTAGGGTGCGTGGGCTTCAGGGGTTATGGCACTTGGGCTCTAGATCTCAGGATCAGTAGTTGTGGCTCACGGGCTTAGTTGCCCTGTGACATGTGGGATCTTCCCGGACCAGGGATCAAACTCATGTCCTTTGCACTGGCAGGTGGGTTCTTAACCTCTGGACCACCAGGAAAGTCCCATCTTAAAATTTTCAGTAATCTTTGAACAGGGGACCTCCCTTATTTTTACTTCCCACTGGGTCCCACAAATGACATAGCTGGTCCTGATCTGAGATCCCCCATACATGCCAACCCTACCTGCCCTGCCAGCACCCAGCGTCTACATAGCCAAATGAGATAAAGCTTCATTCATTCGCTCATTCGTTTGTTGGTTTAGCAACTGTTTCCTAAGCATCCATCAGTGCCTGGCACTGTGCTGGCTGCTGCATCCAAGGTTGTTCAGTTGCCGAATCGACTCTCTGTGACCCCATGGACTGCAGCACACCAGGCTTCCCTGTCCTTCACTATCTCCCTGAGTTTGCTCAAACTCACGTCCATTGAGTCAGTGATACCATCCAACCATCTCATCCTCTGTCACCCCCTTCTCCTCTTGCCCTCCATCTTTCCCAGCATCAGGGTCTTTTCCAGTGAATCAGCTCTTTGCATCAGGTGGCCAAAGTATGGGAGCTTCAGCATCAGTCCTTCCAATGCATGCGTTCAAAGAGTACAACGTAATTCTTGTCCTCCTGGGATGCCCCTCCAGTGAACAAAGAAGGCAGTAAACCAGCAAATAAATAGTTTCAGATCGTGAAAAGTTCTCAGAAGACAACAAAGAGAATGTGTAATCAAAAGTAGCTGTGGGCAGGAGTGGGGCATTGCTGGGAATGCCTCTGAGAGCTGGTGATGGAGTGATGTGCTGAATATATATCAAAGGAGAGTGTGAACAAAGCAGAGGGCACAGCCAATGCCAAGGGCCAGACACAGGAATGAATTTGGTCTCTTGAAGAAGTGAAAGTCTCTTTTTTTTCTATTACAGCTTATTACAATATGTAGAATGTAGTTCCCTGTGCTATACAGTAGAACCTTGTTGTTTATTTTATATACTGTAGTTTGTATCTATGGGACTTCCCCGTAACTCAGATGGTAAAGAATCTGCCTGCAGTGCAGGAGACCTGTGTCCGATCCCTGGATCAGGAAGATCCCTTGGAGAAGGAAATGGCAACTCGCTCCGGAATTCTCTTGTGGAGAATTCCACAGACAGAGGAGCCTGGTGGGCTACAGTCCATGGGGTCGCAAAAAGTCAGAAACGACTGAGCTACTGACACACACAGTTTGTATCTGCTAATCCCAAACTCCAAAATTATCCCTCCCCCTTCACTTTTCCCTTTTGGTAACCATGAGTTTTTTTTCTGCATCTGGAGTCTTGTTTCTGTTTCGTAGATAAGTTCATTTGTATAGTATTTTAGATTCCACATACAAGTGATATCATATGGTATTTGTCTTTCCCTGTCTGACTTACTTCAGTTAGTAGGATCATCTCTAGTTCCATCCATGTTGCTGGAAATGGCATTATTTCATCCTTTTTTATGGCTGACTATTAGTCCATTGTACCATCTTATATGGTACTTATTTAAGTAAGTACTTATATGGTCAGTGGACATTTAAGTTGTTGCCCTGTCTCAACTATTGTGAATAGTGGTACATGTATCTTTTCAAATTATAGTTTTGTCCAGATATATGCCCAGGAGTGGGATTGCTGGATCAAATGGCAGCTCTATTTTTTAAGGAACCTCCATACTGTATTCCACAGTAGCTGTACCAATTTATATTCCCTCCAAAAGTGTAGGAGGGTTCCCTTTTCTCGACACCCTCTCCAGCATTTACTATTTGTAGACTCTTTAATGATGGCCAGTCTGACCAGTGTGAGGTGATACCTCATGGTAGTTTTGATTTACATTTCTCCAGTAATTAGCAACATTGAGCATCTTTTCACATTCTCATGGGCCATCTAAATGTCTTCTTTGGAGAAATGTCTTTTTAGGTCTTCTGCCCATTTTTTGATTAGATTGGTTGGTTGTTTTGCTGTTGAAGAGTGGAAGTCCTAAGTGGCCGACGGAGCTGACATAGCAAGGACTCAAAGATCACGAGTTTGGGTTTCTCCCAAAGGTGATAGGAAGCCATTAAGACTCCTGAGCAGAAATAAGACACAACCTTATTTCATTCATTCTTCACCCTAAAAGGGATTTCAGAGGTCTAAGTAGTTTGAGAAGCCCTCTTGACATTTCAAGATCTTAATTAGTCTCTTAAAGACTCTGAGAAGTCCTGCAGAAACATGATTTACTCTTTTTTAAGTGCAGTGTTGGCCATACTTATCCAAATATCAAAACCTCTTTTTAACATGACTGTTCTTAAAAACTCATTGAACACCTAGTTGGCTAATGCAGCTCTAGCCCCAAAGTCAGTATAGTAAACACTTCTAATTTGCCCCTTCCACACCCAGACCAGACATCACCAATCCATTACCACACTTGAGTCTCTCTCAGCACAGTTCTGGGAAGCCATTAGCAATGGATTAAGATTGACTCAGGAAATGCAACCTATGAGCCTTTCCAGTCCCAAGGTCAGAAAAAAGATCCTGGACTTTTTTTTTTTTTTCCGAGACCTCACAGAAGGCTTCGGAAGGGATTGACCGAGAGCATAGCTCTGGACTTGGGGGTGACTCTGAATGCTGTCACCTTTATCTTGTGGCTTTGGGCAAGTAACTTCCCTTGGGCCTCAGTTTCTCATCAGTGAAATGGGGATAGTAATTGTTATTTAGTCGTATCAGTCATGTCTGACTCTTTGCAACTCTACGGACTGTAGCCTGCCAGGTTCTCTGTCCATGGAATTTTCCAGGCAAGAATACTGGAGTGGATTGCCATTTCCTTTTCCAGGGGGCCTTCCCGACCCAGGGATCAAACCCACGTTTCCTGATTGGCAGGGGGATTCTTTACTGAGCCACCAGAGAAACCCATAAAATAGGTCTGCTGCTGCTGCTAAGTCACTTAAGTCGTGTCCAACTCTGTGCGACCCCAGAGACGGCAGCCCACCAGGCTCCCCCGTCCCTGGGATTCTCTAGGCAAGAACACTGGAGTGGGTTGCCATTTCCTTCTCCAATGCATGAAAGTGAAAGTGAAGTCGCTCAGTCGTGTCCGACTCTTAGCGACCCCACGGACTGCAGCCCACCAGGCTTCTCTGTCCATGGGATTTTCCAGGCAAGAGTACTGGAGTGGGGTGCCATTGACTTCTCCATTAAAATAGGTCTAATTGGGCTAAAATCAAGGTGTCGGCAAGGCTTCTTTCCTTTAGGAGGCTCTTAGGAGAGAATCCGTTTCCTTAGATTTTCCAGTTTCTGATGGCCCACGTTCATTGGCTCGTGGCCCCCTTCTCCATCTTTAAGGTCAGCAACATAGCCTCTTCCCCCACCTCATGTCTCTCTCGTGTCTGTTTCTGTCATCACATCTCCTTCTCTGACTTTTAGAAGGCAACATGTGATGACATCAGGCCCACTTGAAAGCTCTAGCATAATCTCCCACCTCCGGATCTTTAACTTAATCCTATTTGCAAAGTCCCTTTTGCCAAGGAAGGTATCCTATTCACAGATTCCAGGGATTAGGGCAGGAACAATAGGGGGGCCATTATTCCACATACCAGAGAGGGTCTGTGTGAGTGCGCACAGTTGCATCTGACTCTTGGCAATCCCATGGACTGTAGCCCACCAGGCTCCTCTGTCCATGGGATTTTCCAGGCAAGAGTACTGGAATGGGTAGCCATTTCCTTCTCCCCGGAATCTTCCCCACCCAGGGATCAAACTCAAGTCTCCAATATTGCAGGCAAATCCTTTACCATCTGAGTCATCAGGGAAGCCCAGAAAAAGTCTAGGTGAGGTTTTTTTGTTGTTTTCTGGCCCCATGGTGCAGCAGGCATGTGGGATCTTAGTTCCCCGACTAGGGATGGAATCCAGGCCCCCTACATTAGAAGTGCTCAATCTTAACGACCAGACCACCAGGGAAGTCCCCTTTAGGTGAGGTCTAAGCAAAAGCCTGCTTGGCTAAGACCAACTATCACAGGATACAGAAGCCAGCCAGCAGGGTCCTGGTGTCACCTAGCTCCAACCCACCCTCCTTCCTTCTCCACCCCTCCCAGACCCTGAAGAACCAGTGGCTCCAGCAGTATAGCCATGACTCAGCTGACCCGGGCATCCTCGTCCTCCTGGCCTGTGGCACCATCTCCAGCACGTGCGGCCAGATAGCCAGCTACCCACTGGCCCTGGTCCGGACCCGCATGCAGGCCCAAGGTGAGGCCTGGGTGGGACAAGGAGACAGGGAAGGTCTCACAACTCGGGCCCATCTCCCCATCCCCCAGCTCTTCCTCCTGAGAAGGCAGAGTCCCAGGCTGGGATCCTCCTGGAATTTGGATTGGCCATGACTCAAGCCCTGACTTTTCTCTGGGCCTCAGTTTACCCTTTTGTGACACTGGAATGGGAGCCCTTTATCCTAAGCAGGAGAACAGACACAGTCAGTACTGGGTGAGCATCCTAGCGATCTCAGTTGGGAGGCAAGCTTTCTGGGCTGGTTCTTTGAGTTCTCATTTGCAAGGCTGGGTTATAGCCAGGCCAGGGAGCAACAGGGCCAGGCTACAGGCTACAGTTGTTCTATTGTGTTTCTCTGGATTGGCTTTTGAGGTTATTTTTCTTTTTTCTCCCCCCCTACTATCCCTCAATTTTTTTTATTTTATTTATTTATTTATTTATTTTTTTTGAGAATTTCTACGGGGATTTTAGCATTTGTGTGTTGGGATTTTTGCCAGGGGTTATCTGCGCGTAACACATATATAGTCTCCCAACCCTCAAAGGGCTTCCAGGCTGGAGAGGAAGGTGCTGAATAAATCATCCCAAAATTAAGTATGGATTTAGGGTTGAATGAAGGGGAGGGGAAAAAAGCCAGACTCAGACTTGGGGCACCAAGGAGGGCTCCCCTGAAGAGCTGGTTTGGGATGGAACATGGAAGGATGAGTCAGAGTTTAGCTGAGAGAAGGAAGGGATGGAGCTCCAGGAAGAGGACACTTCTGTGTCCTCTCCCACCTCCCCCTCCACACATACCTGCTCTGCTTCTCATCATCCCCAAATGGGGCCCTCCAGATTGGGGTGAAAAGTTGAGCAGCCAAGTCCAAGGCCAGTAGAAGCCCCAGCTTGGAGTCATAGGTTCCACTGTTAGTCCCTCTTGCTGCAATGACCACCTGGCCCAGCCCTGGTGGGGGTGGTGGGGAAAGAGGGGGAAGTGAGAGGGGGACCTCTGGCCTTACCTGACTCCCCGCCCCTCCCCAGCCTCCACTGAGGGAGCCCCCCAGCTCTCCATGCTGGGTCTCCTCCGTCACATCTTATCCCAGGAGGGCGTGCGGGGCCTCTACCGGGGCATTGCCCCCAACTCCATGAAGGTCATCCCTGCTGTGAGCATCTCCTATGTGGTCTACGAGAACATGAAGCAGGCCCTGGGGGTCACGTCCAGGTGAGGGGCCCGGAACCCACCCCCACACCCCCAGACCCCTCACCGAGCATGATGTCCCCCCACACCTGGGCCACTGGAGACCGACAAGACAGCCAGCGGATCCCAGGTCCTCCCCCCACCCTACCATTCAAACCACAGATCCCCATACTGCAGCCACTGGATCCCACGTTTCCCTGTCCCCTCACCCCCGTACTGAGTGCTGGACCTCCATGTCTTAACCACTGGATCCCCCACAAGCCAGCTAATGGATCCCAACACCCCAACCACAGCAGCACCTACCCAGTAGCTAACCGCCCCCTCCACCAGCTGCCTCAGGCACCGGATCCAGTGTCCTCAGGCAGTGCTGGATCCTAGATCCCCAGCCCTAAACTGGCGGATCCTAGATCCTCTGCTTTGAGTCCTGGATCTCCAAGCTCAACCACTGGACTCTGGATCTCAAGAAACCTCAGCCACGGTATCCTGACAATGCGAGGCTTAGATCCTGGGACCCCATCCACTGGATCCTGAATCCTCTCCCTCTAATCACTGGATTCCTGAATCCCTTTACCTCAACACAGGGTCCCAGATCCTGCTGCTTCAGCTCCCCAATCCCCACATTTCAAGCATCATTCCCTCAACACCCCCAACCATGGACTCCAGATTCCCAAGCCCTCATCTGTCAGATCCTCACTCCTCAAATCACGTTCTCGAGAACCCGATGGCAGAGGAGCGGTTCCAGGCGACTACAACTGTAGGACCCCAGATCTCTGCATTGCAGGCACTGGACATTGAAACTTCACCCATAAGAGGCAGACCCTGCCACCTCTAGGCACTGGGTGCCAACCCCTTAACCCCTGATCTCTAACCTGAACCCTCCCAGGCACTGGACCTTGAAAACTCAGAGCCCCCAGCTAGCTCCCACTAGGCCAGTCAGCACCCTGGATTCCACACACCCCTGTTCCAGACACATACCAGAGACCTTCCCCCATGGCACAAACCCCATAGTCTATGGAGCCTGCAGGAAGCCCAGGTCCCAGGCTCCCAGCTTGAAAACCTACAGGATGTGCCCACAGTCCTGACACAGCTGACCCTGGCAAGGGGAGGAGACATCCCTCCCAGGCCCTGCAGAGACGCTGGACCCCCAGCTCCCTAGCATGGACATGCCCCTAGGCCTGGGGCAGGGCCGGGGTGGGGGGAAGGGCGTGCTCAAATGCTCCTCCAGCACTCTGTTGGTCTCACACCCTCTTCCCACCTATAGGCTGATCACAATCCCCAGAGCCTGGCTCCCACTCTCTTAGGGCCGGCAAGCAGGCAGTCTGAAGCTGGGAACACATGAAGGGGACCCCACACGCACACACACCCCAGCACTGCCAGCCCCTCCCCAGGCTTCAGAGTTGGAAACCAAGGATGCAAAACAAACCCCAACCCCCTAAGCCCCCAAATTCACTCCAGGTCTATTTTTCTACCAGAGAGGAGTTGACAACCCATCCCCCCTACTTATCCCAGCCCCCCACCCTGTACATTCTGCACTTTATATTTGGATGCTGAGCTTAGTATCATTGGGGAACCCCTCTCTCCATTCCTTCCAAGTCCTTGGGGAACCCCATTCAAGGACTGTGAAAGAGGAACTGGGATGTTTGGGGGATGGGAGGACCCACTCCCCTAATGCTTCCACCTCCTCCACCTACACTGCGCCCCACCTCCCTGCCTGTGCCCTGCCTGTGTGTGTTATTTCGAAAGAAAAGAACAAAGGAATACATTTTCTAAGCTCTTTCATTGTGGTTTTTACTGAAAGGGGGTGGGTGGATGTGGGAGCACCTCTAACTACTCACAGGGAAGACACATGGGTTGTCAACCATCATTCACGGAGACCAGGAAATGACTCCATGAGCCTCAGTTTCCACATCTGTAAAGTGGGTGCAGGGGCAAGTCCACATTCAAGAGCCCTCCTAATTTGTCCTGTATGTTTTTCTAATTACACAAGTGTGTCCTTTTCCTTAGGCTGCTGTAAAAAGTTATCAAAAACAAGGGGCTTAAAACAACATGAAAATTAAATATTTTTCTATTGTGGTACAATACACGTTACATAAAATTTACCCTTTTAACCAATTTTAAGTGTTCAGTTCTATGACATTAAGTACATTATATCATCACGCAACCATCCCCACCATCCATCTCGAGGACTTTCTCATCTTCCCAAACTGAAACTCTGTCCCCATTAAACACTCAACTCCCCATCCCCTACCCCAGCCTCTGGGCCCACCATCTACTTCCTGTCTCCAGATTTGACTCCTCTGGGACCTCCTAGAACTGGAATCATGTAATTATTTGCCCTTTTCTGTCTGGTTTATTTCACTGGGCATCTTGTCCTCAAGGTTCATCCATGTTGTAGCAGGTGTTAGAATCTCCTTCCTTCTGAAGGCTGAGTAATATTCTATTTTAGCGCTTCCCTAGTGGCTCAGTGGTAAAGAATCCACCTGTCAGGAGATGCAGGTTCGATCCCAGCAGGAACCTGCAGGAGACGCAGGTTCGATCCCTGGGTCGGGAAGATCCCCTGAAGAAGGAAATGGCAAAGCCCACTCTAGTATTCTTGCCTGGGAAATCCCACGGACAGAGGAGCCTGGCCGGCTACAGTCCACGGGGTGGCAAAAGTGTGGGGCACGACTTAGCGACTAAACAACGACAACAGCAAGGGTGGTCGAGGAGAAGGTAATGTTTGAATAAAGAGTTTTAAATGGTGAGGGAGGGAGCCATGGGGACGCCTAGGGAAACAGCATCTCAGGCAGAGGGCACAGCAGGTGCAAAGGTCCCCGGGCAGCATCATGCCTGGTGTGTTGGAGGAACAGCGAGGAGGCCTATTTGCAGCAGAGTGAGCAAGTAGGAGAGAGGGAGAAGGGGAGGGTTGGGAGGGGATGGGGCAAGTAGAGCAGGACTTTGTGGGCTGCGAGGAGGACTTGGGCGGATAGGTGGAAGCCCTGGAGGGCTGTGCGCAGAGGAGGGGTGGGCCCTGACTCAGGTACTCATGCGCGCCCTCTGGTGGCTGCTGCAGGGAAGACAGACTAAACCGTTAAGTCTGGAGCTGGGGGAACAGGGGTGCAGGCCACTGCGCTGGTCCAGGTAAGTGACAAGGGGCTGGACCAAGGTGGTAGCCATGTACATGATAAGAAGCAGTCAGATTCTCGATATACTTTGAAGATTAAGCCCACGGGATGTAGTGACAGACTGCGCAAGAGAGAAAAGGAGGAATCAAGGATGACATCGTGGGTTTTGATCAGACAATTTGGACAATGGAGATGCTCCCAACGAAGACCCTCACTGGACCCTATTGACAACGCTGTGTGGTAGAGTCAGTCATGACTTCCGATCTCCAGATGGGGAAACTGCCGCTCCGAGAAGTAAAGCAGGTACCCCAAGGGCACACAGCAAGAAGAGTCTGAGATGGAATCCAAACTCAGGGCCATCTGACTCCAAACCTATGCCCGTGTCACTTCAGGGACTGACGGTGTGTCTCTCTCTCAGAACTCTAAAGGCTTCCCCTTCTCCCCCACTTCCATCTCCTGTTGACGTGACAATGAAAGGCAGTGTGTCAGTTTCCTGTGGCTGCTGTAGCAAAAGACCACGAACTCAGTGGCTTAAAACAACACATTGTTTTGGAGGTCAGAAGCCTGACATGGAGCTCACTGGGCTAAAATTAAGCTGTCAGCAAGACTGGCCCCTTCTGGAAGCTCCAGGGGAGAATCAGCTGACCGGCCTTTTCCAGCTTCTAAAAAGACCACCTGCATTCCATGGCTCGTGGCCTTCTTCCTCGCATCCTCAAAGTCAGCAACAGCCTGTGGAGTCTTTCTCACCTCCAATCCCTCTAACGGTCCCTTTTCCCTGTTGAAGAACTTGCAAGATTACATTGAGCCCCTATGGTGAATCCAGAGTCATCTTTCCATCTCCTCATCAGCTGATTAATAATCTGAATTCTACCTGCAAATCTAACCCACTCTCTCTCCCTTATATTGCCATGTAACATAACACATTCATGGGTTTAGAGCGATTGGGATCTGGACCTCTGGTGGGGTAGGGAGACACTCTGTCTGCCATATGCAGTGAGGTCACAAGGACCACTGTGACCTCATCATCCCCTGGGACCCAAATTTACAAAGCACCCCTCCCACACAGTTGCTGGATGGGCCAACCTCTGGCCAGAGATTTGAACCTGAGTGTTCTGACCCTCCAGCTATGATGGGAGCCCAACCAGAGCAAGCTCAGAAGCCCAGCTCACGGGTCCAGACCCTGTTTAAGAGGGTCAAGGCCTTCTTCACCAAAACCGGTCCCCCACCCCCACCCCCAGCCCCCTCCCGGAACCTGGGCTGTACCCACGTGTACGGGTACGTGTTTGGGCACCTGGGGGAGAGAGAACCAGAGCATCCCCCATCGCAGCAGGTGAGCTTGGCAACCACAGGCCCTGAAGAACCTGCAGCTGGAACTGTAGAGGGAGAAGGTTACCCTACCGGCCCGCTCTGGATGCCCCACTCCGCTCCAGGCCAGCCTGGGTGGAATGCCACCTGGAAGCTGTGGGGACCAGGGCAAGCCTTGGACTGGAGCCAAGGTGGGGGGGGGGAGGTTCTAGAGATGTGTCAGGAAAAGGACCTCCAGCCTGAATGAGTGTGGGTAGGAGCTGGGTCTGTCCTGCAGGTGCTGGACACAGGGGAGCAGCTCATGGTCCCCGTGGATGTCCTGGAAGTGGATAACGAGGGAGCCTTGTGGAAGTTCCTCCTCTCGGGAGCCATGGCTGGGGCAGTGTCTCGCACGGGCACGGCCCCTCTGGACCGTGCCAAGGTGTACATGCAGGTGTGTGGGGACTCTGGCGCTGGGGCCATTGGGCTGGGGATGGATGGAAGTGGAGCTGATGGAGTTCAGGGAGGGGGTGAGTATGTAAATCAGAAAGAGGGACAAGGGTGGGGTTGGGAGTGGAGTTGGAGTTAGAAGGGGCAGGACTTCCCCAGCAGTCCGACAGCGGTTAGGACTCCGCGCTCCCACTGTAGGAGGCACGGGTTTGATCCCTGGTCAGGGCTTGCTAGGTGGCGCTAGTGGTAAAGAACCCACCTGCCAATGCAGGAGACATAAGAGACGTGGGTTCAATCCCTGGGTTGGGAAGATCCCCTGGAGAAAGAAATGGCAACCTGCTTCAGTATTCTTGCCTGGAGAATCCCATGGACAGCTGGTGGGCTATAATCCATAGGGTTGCAAAGTGTCAGACATGACTGAATCAACTTAGCAGGGAACAAATGTCCCACATACCAAAAGATGGGGGCTGAATGGAGATGAGGTGAAGGGCTCCTCAGAGGGCTGACGCGGGGTCCATATTTCCAGGTCTACTCCTCCAAGAAGAATTTCATGAATCTGCTGGGAGGTCTCCGGAGCCTGATCCAGGAAGGGGGCATCCGTTCACTCTGGAGGGGCAACGGTATCAACGTGCTCAAGATTGCCCCGGAGTACGCCATCAAGTTCTCTGTCTTCGAACAGGTAGGGGGGAGGGGATAACCTGCTTTCCCCAGCCCCAACCTCAAGCCGTCACCTCTCTGGTACCCACGACCCCCTAAAGCTCAGATTTTTATCCAAAACATACTTAAAAATTTTTTTTTTACTTATTTATTTTTGGTGGTGCTGGGTCTTCGTTGCTGTGCCTGGGCTTTCTCTAGTAGCGGCGAGTGGAGGCTCCTCTTTGCTTTCTCTAGTTGTGGTGTGCAGACTGCTCATTTCGGTGGCTTCTCTTACTGCAGAGTAAGGGCTATAGGGCTCTTGTTGCAGAGTAAGCCCCATCTAGGGCACGGGGCTTCAGTAGTTGCGGTGCCTGGGCTTAGTTGCCCCGAGGCACGTGGGATCTTCCCGCATCAGGGATCAACCCACGTCTCCTGCCCTGGCAGGCAAATTCTTTACCACTGAGCCACCAGAGAAGCCCCCAAGACATATTTTAGTTCTCCGGGTCCCACACCTCTTCCCCTGGGTGAGTTTCAGGAAGGAAAGGAGGCTAGTTCTCACATTCCTCTCTCCCATCCCAGTGTAAAAACTACTTCTGTGGAGTGCACGAGTCCCCACCCTTTCAGGAACGTCTCCTCGCTGGCTCTCTGGCTGTGGCCACTTCCCAGACGCTCATCAACCCCATGGAGGTAAGAGTATCTGCCCTATAGAAGATGAAGTCAGATGATGGCAGCTGCTAAGGCTTCCTCCTTTCCTGCCCCCTCCTCCTCTTTATGTAAGATATATATCAAAGTTGTATTCCAGATGGCTTACACAGTCATCTCAACACTATTTACTGAATGGGTCCTCTCCTCTCCATCACCAATGACAAAAGATGCCACTTCTGTCATTTACTAAATTCTTATATGCACGCATGCTCAGTTGCTTCAGTCGTGTCCGACTCCTTGCGACCCCAAGGACTGTAGCCTGCCAGGATCCTATGTCCGTGGGGATTCTCCAGGCAGGAATACTTGGCGGGGAGAGATACCCCTCCAAGGGATCTTCCCGACCCAGGGACCGAACCTGCAGCTCCTGCACTGCAGGTGGACTCTTTGCTGCTGAGCCACTGGGGAAGCCCCAAATTCCTAGATGTCTTGGCACGTTTGTTTTGGTGGGGTTTGTTTGTTCTGTTCTGTTGCCGTTTCACCTGACACATGGGATCTTTAGTTTCCCCACCAGAGATGGAACCTGTGCCCCCTGCAGTGGAAGCTGGACCACTGGACCACCAGGGAGGTCCCTGGGTTTACTTCTGACCTTTCTCTTCTTGGGTTCAATCCCTGAGTCAGGAAGATCCCCTGGAGAAGGGAATGGCAACCCACTCCAGCATTCTTGCCTGAAGAATCCCCATGGACAGAGAAGCCTGGTGGGCTACAGCCCATGAGGTCGCAGAGAGTGGGACATGACTGAGCAACTAACACTTTCACTTTTTCTCTTCTTATCACTTGGGTTCTCTTCATGCACTTCTAATTCTCTTCAATTTTAAATGATCTGACTTTTTTTTAATGAGCAGACTTTATTTTGTAGCAGTTTTGGGTTTACAGAAAAATTAGGTAAAAAGGGCAAGAGCATTCCTATATATCTTGGCTTACATACGAAGTTTCCGCTATCAGTAACAACTTGAATCTGGGTGGTACATTGGTTACAACTGATGAGCCAATATTGATACATTATTATTAACTAAAGCCCATGGTTGACATCAGGGTTCACCCTTGGCGTTGTGACTCGCTACGGGTTTTGACAAACGTATGACATGCAGCCACCACAACAGCGTCACGCAGAAAAATTCCACTGCCCTAATAAGTCATTGTACTACACGTGTTCACCTCTCCCTCCTTCCTCCAGCCCCTAACACCCACTGATCATGTTACGGCCTATGTAGTTTTGCCCCCTTGTTTTCTTTTGGCGGCACCCCATGGCATATGTTCAACAAGATATTTAAACCCTCACCCCCTGCATTGGATTCAGGGTCTTAACCACTGGACACCCAGGGAAGTCCCAGGCTTGATATTATGTCTTATTATTCTCCATTCCTTATTAGTTTTTCAGGCTATTCTCTTTTTTTTTTTTTCCTTTTAAAATGTTAGAAGTAATCTGCCTTGTTCAGGAAACAAAACCACACACTGGTATTTGTTTTTTACTCATTGACTCTAAACTCAAATGAGTTTAGAGATTATTGCCATCTGGTGGCTCAGATAGTCAAGAATCTCCCTGCAATGCAGGAGATCCAAGTTTGATCCCTGGGTCGGGAAGATCCCCTGGAGGAAGCAACGGCAACCCACTCCGATATTCTTGCCTGGAGAATTTCATGGACAGAAGAGCCTGGCAGACTACAGTCCATGGGGTTGCAAAGAGTCAGACATGACTGAGCGACTAACATTTTCATTTTCACTTTCTATACAATATTGGGTCTACATATCCATTTGGTCAAGTCTCCTTTGTCGTCCCCTAAACAGTCTTTTAAAGCTTTCTTCATATAATTCTTGCCCTTGTCTGGTTGAGTTTCTTCGTATTTTTATTTTTGAAGTATAGTTGATTTATAGTGTTGTGTTAATTTCTCCTGTATGGCAAGGTGATTCAGTCATACATATACAATCTTTAATAAATATATTAATGAAAAAATATATCTTTTCCATTAGGATTTATTAAAGGATATTGAATATAGTTCCCTGTGCTATACAGAAGTAGAACCTTCTTTACCATTCTATATATAATAGTTTGCATCTGTGAAGTGTTTTTATTTTGATAGCTACATAACAAATCACCACACTTAAGAGCTTTTAAAATGATACAGATTTATTATCTCATTGTTTCCCTGGGTCATGTCTGGGCACTGGCTAGTCGGGTCCTCAGTTCAGGATTTGATCAGGTGGAAATCAAGGTGTCAGTCAGTTGGGCAACCAATGAACCCACCTGAGGCTTGGGTGTCCTCTGCCAAACTCCCTGGTTGTTACCAGCATTCAGGTTCTTATGGTTGTAGGACTGAGAGTCCTTAACTCGCACCCTGTGTTCCCTGCCCTGTGGTCCTCTCCATAACAGTTTGTTTGAGACCAACCCTAGGGAACTCCCTGACAGTCTAATGGTTAGGATTCCACACTTTTTTCCACTGCCATGGGCCTGAGTTTAGTCTCTGGTTGGGGAACTAAGATCCTGAGAGAGAAGCATGGCCAACATATAAAAAACCAATCCAAGAGTGTTTCCGATCCTTCAATCTCTTCTTCAGCCTCTTTTAAAGGGCTCACCTGATTGAGTCAGGCCCACTCAGGATGATTTCTCTTGATTAACTTAAGTCAACTGGTGACACAGGAAGCTCACCTCTGTGATAACCGAGATGGGTCAGATGGGGGGCAGGTGGGAGGGAGATCCAAGAGGGAGGGAATATATGCACATGTAAAGCTGATTCACTTCATTGTGCAACAGAAACTAAGGCAACATTGTAAAGCAATTATATGCCAATTTAAAAAGCCTAAAAAATAAATAAAGTTAACTGGTTAGGGGCTTTATTATATCTGCAAAATCCCTCTGCCTTTGTCCTTTGTGTACCCTGAACCAAGAGTCACAGTCCATCAGGCTCACAGGTATAGACCATTTTCAAGGGCAAAGGGAGGCCATTAAACAGAGCATGTGTATAGGGGGACAGGAACCACGGGGACCACCTGAGAATTTTGCCTAGCGCACACAGTGTGCTGTCTTTTGCGCAACTGTTGAGTTGCCAACATTTTCATTTTATGAAATGTTGGGCATTTCATAAAAACTCCAGTTTCCGGCTTCTTTGGGAAAACTGGCAGACCTGCCTACCTGGGGTCCAGGTAGGGCGAGTTTGGCTGGGTTAGGGCCGCTGCAGACCCCACCCAGCTCAAATCACTTCTCTCATCCTCTTTTTTAGTTTTATTTATTTTCTTGGCTGTACCTCACATCACGCAGGATCTTAGTTCCCCATGCGTGCATGTTAAGTCGCTTCAGTTGTGTCTGACTCTGTGCGACCCCATGGATTGTAGTCCACCCGGCTCTTCTGTCCTTGGGATTCTCCAGGCAAGAATACTGAAGCAGGTTGCCATTTCCTTCTCCAGGGGATCTTCCTGACCCAGGGACTGAACCTGCATCTGTTATGTCTCCTGTGTTGACAGCCGGGTTCTTTACCACTAGCGCCACCTGGGTAGCCCCCTTAGTTCCCCAACCAGGAATCAAACCTGTGCCCACTGCAGTGGAAGCATGGAGTCTTAACCACTGAACTGCTGAGGAAGTCCCTCCCTCACCCTTTGGGTTGAGAGTACTTATAGGCCAAGGCAGCTGGGTTTGAAACCCAGCCATGTGCATTCTTCAGCAGTTGCCTCCTGTGCTGGGGAGTCATTGAGGCGATTAGCTCAAATAAGCTGTCTTACTCCTCATCCTCCCCAGGTGCTGAAGACGCGGCTGACCCTGCGCCGGACTGGCCAGTACAAGGGGCTGCTGGACTGCGCCAGGCAGATCCTGGAACAGGAGGGCACCCGTGCCCTTTACCGTGGGTACCTCCCCAACATGCTTGGCATCATCCCGTATGCCTGCACCGACCTGGCCGTCTACGAGGTGTGGGTCCTGCAGAGGGGTTGGCAGGGGTGGTGTGAACCCAGGCCCATGGAGAGCTTCCTCCTGGCCTTCTTCTCTCCTAGATGCTCAAGTGTCTCTGGCTGAAATCAGGCAGGGACATGAAGGACCCTAGTGGCTTGGTCAGTCTGTCGTCTGTGACACTGTCCACCACCTGTGGACAGATGGCGAGTTACCCGCTGACTTTGGTGCGCACCAGGATGCAAGCCCAAGGTCAGCTTGGCCCTTTTAGCAACCTCGCATACCACCACCCCTTGCGTCTACTCTCTAAACTTTCTCATCACCCCCCAAAAACACACCCAAACTGACTCCCAGACACTCCATATCTGATCCTGGCCATCTCTGCTGACCCCTGAACCCACCCAAACTTACACTCACCCCCAAACCTGATCCCAGTCCCTTCAATTAACCCTACATATCACTAAAATGAACACCCAGCTCCCAAAGGACTCCCACAAACCCTGAATATGACTCAGGCCCCCATACTGATCTCAAGACAAATAGTTCCCAAATGACCCCCAACTTGTCCAAATCAGACTCAGGCCGCATCTGGCACCAAAAGGCAAATCATTCCTAAATATTCAAAAACTGACACTTAGACATTCCCAAACTCATTACCACCTCCCCCAATATCCTGGGAACTCCCCAAATGTGCCTCCCACAAATGGGCTCTCAAACCCCTAAAAAATTCCTCAAATACCCAAAGAGGTTCTTAGCTTACCACCCTGAGCTTGAAAATGTCCCCAAACTACCCCTTAGCACACTGCAAAGCTCTAGCAGATCTTTGTTGTTCAGTTGCTAAGTTGTGCCTGACTCTTTGTGATCCCATGGACTGCAGCCTGCCAGGCTTCCGTGTCCTTCACTGTCTCCTGGAGTTTGCTCAAACTCATGTCTATTGAGTCGGTGATGCCATCCAACCATCTCAGCCTCTGTTGCCTCCTCCTCCTCCCACCCTCAATCTTTCCCAGCATCAGGGTCTTTTCCAATGAGCTGGTCAAAGTACTGGAGCTTCAGCTTTAGCATCAGTCCTTCCAGTGAATATTGAAGTTGCAATGTTTTCTAAGATGTTCCCTAAAACAAATCCTGAAAATTCCTCACTCTCCGTAAACTGACCAATTTCCTCTAAAAGGCTTCCAAGCTTCTTTTCAACTAACACCCCAGACCCTCTGCTCCTGGCTTCAGTCCCCATCTCCCAACATTCCAGCGCCCGACCCTCCACCCCCGCCCTTTGATGCCAAGTCATCTCTGGCCCAGGTCCTGAGCTTGCCTCTGTCCCCACAGACACTGTGGAGGGTTCAAACCCCACCATGTGTGGAGTCTTCCGGAGGATCCTGGCCCAGCAGGGCTGGCCAGGGCTGTACCGAGGCATGACCCCCACATTACTGAAGGTGTTGCCTGCAGGCGGCATCAGCTACGTGGTGTATGAAGCCATGAAGAAGACCCTGGGAGTATAAGCAGTGAACTAGGTGACATACCCTGGGCAGAAATGGAGGGGAAGATCCAGTGTCTCCTGGCCCCAAAGGGCCTTCCAGGCTCGGGACCGAAGGCAGACTTTTCAGGAGAAGCAGGCTGGTTGCCTGGGTCAGAAGATTCCTGGTGCCTCCTCCCCTGGGTGCAGCCTGGGACTAGTCTGGACTCCAGTTTGGCTTGCTACGACTTGTCCTGGTTCCAGGGCAAAAGGGTGAACGTGGAGACAATGAGGAATAAACAGATGGTTTCTGCTGGCCATGTCTGGAATATCTGGGTTCAGGAGGGCAGCTGGGGATCTGGATACCTGGGTCCTGTGGAGGGCGGGGGGAGGAGGTAGGGAGGGCGGGAGTACCTTGGGCCTCTTAGTCTTGAACGGGAATTGGAAGCCTGGAAGACGCCTGGGTCCAGAAGATAAACTGAGGGCCTAGATCAGAGCTTGGAGCTCGGATCCAAGGACCTTATGTGAAGCTGGTGTAGGGTGTCGAATTAAGAGTCTAGGATCCCTCGGTGCTGGGAGGAAATCTAGACCCTTGAGTTGGCAGGAGAGCTGGTTCCATTTCTGAAAGAGAAGTAAGCACTCTAGATCCCTGGATGGAAAGAGGAGAGGGTATGAGAGGATCCCTGAGTTTCCTCTTGCTTTGAGGCCACCCCACCCCCGGAAGCACCCGTCTCCAAGGCCTCAAGCAGGCCACGTGCCTGGCTTACCCGGCCGGCGTCCGGGGACTCTAACCCAGACGTCAGGCCTGAATTCCTGCAGCCGGTGGCCAATGCCCACGTCGGCTGCCATTCAATCCGGTTCCGGCTAATCCCCTCCCGGCTTCTGGTGGCTGACCCCGCCCCAATGCAGCGGCGCTTCCACTAGCTCCCACCAAAACGGGGCACCTCCATTTCCTTCACTGTCATTTGCCTAGGGTGAGGTCAGTCACCTTACACCCTCCCCCGCCACTCAGCCATTGGCTTAGATGACGGGACTAGAAAAGGATTCTGGTTAACGCTAAAGTAACTCAGTCCTAACGCAAGCGCATCACACCGACCTCGCCAGAGATTGGCATAAATTAATTGCCAATCTCTGTAAAGACCGCCTTCCGTGTGTACCCATTGGCTTGCGTACACGACGATCTCACTGGACGCCCACCCAGCCCGTTCAAAGAAGTCTTTCGCCAGACTCCTCCTTCCTGTCCGCTTGACTCTTAGGAGCCGTCAATCCGGTTCAGAAGCCGCCCCGCGATTCTGGAACTCCCGCTTCATTGGGCCTTCGGCCGCCCCCGTCACCTCAATTTGCCCGCCCAAAGCCGTCAGCCTGCAGCCCATTGCCTCCCAGAGCTGTCGATCTCGCGGTACCTCCCGCCCACTGCCTCTCGCGGCACTCCGATTGGCCGCTCGCCTCCACAGCCTGTGATTGGTGTCCCGGGAGGGGCGACCACCTCCCATTGGCCTGGCGGCGCCGTCCGTCAAGCCGGCGACCGGAGGGGGCGTCCCTCTCCGCCCCCCTCCCCCCCCCCGCATCGTCTTCCCAGCCGCTGGCTTCCCAGAGTGCTCCGCGGCCGTGTGGAGCGAGGCCTTGTTCCCGCGTTGAGCCGCCGCTGCCGCCGCCTCCTCCTCAGCTTCAGCCTCCGCGTCAGGCCCGGCCCCGCCGCGCCATGTCGGACTACAGCACGGGAGGACCCCCGCCCGGGCCGCCGCCACCCGCCGGCGGGGGTGGGGGGTCCGGAGGAGCCGGGGGCGCCGGGGGAGGCCCGCCACCGGGCCCGCCGGGCGCGGGGGACCGGGGCGGCGGCGGTCCCGGCGGCGGCGGCCCGGGCGGAGGGTCGGCCGGTGGCCCCTCGCAGCCACCCGGCGGGGGCGGCCCGGGTATCCGCAAGGACGCCTTCGCAGACGCCGTGCAGCGGGCCCGCCAGGTGAGGAGGCCGCGGGCCCGAGGGGCGCGCGGGCGGGCGGGGGAGGGGGCGGGGTCACGTGCGCGCGCGCGGGGTCGCAAGGGGGGGCCGGGGCCGCCACGGGGTCACGTGGCGCGGTAGGCGGGGGCCTGGGCCTCCCCAGAAGCCTGGAGTGGGGCACTCCCCCCGGGAGTGACCCCCTACAGGGGTGAAGGGTCGTCTGGGAGGGGTCACCCAAAAGCGGCCCCAGAGTGTGCAGGGTCCCCTGCAGCGCGGGGGCTCACTTTGGGGTTCCCACCCTTTAGGACACTCTACTCGTAGAAGCAGGGGTTCCGCCTTCCCGGGAAGGTCTTTCTCTGCTCCCATCTCCCCATCAGGGCAAAGAGCCTTCTTTGCTCCCAACTTAGTCCCTTTTCTGCCTGGTCCCCAGGAAGAAGGGACTTTAGGGGATTAGAAAAGTTCTTCCTCTTGAACCTGGAAAGTAGAAAGGGGACCCTGTGGCTGCCAGGCGGTGGCCGAGCGTTTCGTTGAAATGGGGAGGGTAGGCCTAGGGACTGACTCTGATGCTTCAGGTCATTTGCAAGCACCCTATTTCTCTTTTGGGGAAAGAAGGGAAGGGTCCCACCGCTGTGTTCTGGGGCGTGATGACTGCATGGAGGTTTCACATGCTGATGTGTGACCACCCTGGCGCCCCACGGCCTGAGGGGAAGAGGCCCACAGAAAGCAAGGACTTTGCCGCCCTTTCAAAAGGAAACTGACCGGGCTCAGGCCATCGAGTGCTTTCTCAGTCAGAATTGCCCCCAAAGCCTCCAGCACAGGGAGGTCCCATTAGGGGAACGCCCTGATCCCCTCCCAGTGTGGTCTGTGGCTTTCACCCTAGGCATGCGATAGAGTTCTTAGGTGCAGTTGATATGATTGACCCCTCACTTCTCCACCTTTACTGGCTTAATTGAGAGGCAGCTAAAACAAGGGGAGGTGGTGCTCTCTGTTTGATTGGATAAGACCCCATCTGGGCATCCCAAGAGCTTAGGCTTCAAGTTTTTTTTTTAAGTTTTAGGTTAAAATATAGATCCTCAGCTCATGGTTTGTATCTCTTTGGAAAACTTGTAGTAATCCTACCAGCATAATCTGGTTTTAAATTTATTGGGTTGGGGTTTATTCAGTGTTTGTGTGTCCAAAATGTAACACGTGTTCGGAAAAGGGCCTTTTGTTTTGGTCTAGATGAGGGTTTCAGGTGCCTTAAAGCAAACTTCCCGAAGATTTGTTCAACAAATGGAAAAATTTTTGAGGGTGTGCTCTTGAGCATCCCAGAGGCCCAGGTGTTTGGGCAAGGAAGTGTCTGGAAGTTCTCCCTGGTAGAGGGCACCTGAACTTTGCTCCTTTCATCCCTAGAACAAGTCAGTGTGGGTTATTCTCTGGCCATGAACAGTTTAGGCACAAATTTGATAGAGAAAGGGAGCTGCTTTGAAATTCCTGGAACTCCTAGAAATGTCTTAACCAACAGTGAAAGTCGCCCAATAGTGTCCTACTCTTTGCGACCCCATGGGCTGTAGAGTCCATGAAGTTGTTCAGGCCAGAATACTGGAGTGGGTAGCCATTCCCTTTTCCAGGGGATCTTCCCAACCCCGGAATCGAACCCAGGTCTCCCACATTGCAGGCAGATTCTTTACCAGCTGAGCCATCAGGGAAGCCTTAACCAACAGGCTCGTCCCTAAATCCAGGGAATGCCACTCCCAGGCCAGACAGCAAGACCTGTTGGGGATTCATGAACCAAAGAGGTGAAAGGTTGACCTGAGCACCACAGAGGCTGGCTTTGGGTGGTAATTCTTCTCTGCTTGCAACTTCACTTCTAGATCGCAGCCAAGATTGGAGGCGACGCAGCTACCACAGTGAATAACAGCACTCCTGATTTTGGTTTTGGGGGCCAAAAGAGGCAGTTAGAAGATGGAGGTAACTACCTGCCTTGCTGGAAGGGCTGGGGGCAGAGAGTGAAGTGCCTTTGTTGGAATGTGGTTCTAAGTGGGGGGAGCCCGCTGCCATTTGGTGTTTTAAAACCTCAGCAATTCCAGCTTTGTTCGTTCTTTTTGTCTGGGCTGCTGTCCTGAAGTATCAGGTGGCTGAGAGGAGGGCAGATTGATTGTGACCAGGTCCCGGTCATAAGTTTTCAAGATTGTTCCTCCCCTTCTGCTAAGCTAGGCTTCTCTTAAGGCCCCATGTCAGTGCAGTGTGGCTGACCTGGAGGCACGCAGCCTAAACTATCAACTCACTGATCAGCCTAACTTCCCCAAGGCTGATTTGGATCTAAGCTGGAAGGACTGGGGTCACCATCATTTTCCCCCTGTTATAAAGGGCTCTTTATCCCTGAGTGCTGGTAGTAAGATGAGGTCTCTTATTCTCCTGTGTTGCGTCTGATGTTGAGAGTGGGGGGCAGGAGGCTTGTTTGCCGGGACATGTGGCACCAGCATCAGATTTGAGGCAGCTGTGGGTGGGTAGGCACTGCATCTGACATCCTCTTTCTTTTCACAGATCAACCAGAGAGCAAGAAGCTGGCTTCCCAGGGAGACTGTAAGTCCACTGGGTGACACTGGCAGAGGCTGCTTCAGGATCTTAAGAGATTTTAGCAGGAAGTACTCTCCAGAGGGGAGCTGGAAGTACTGAGCAGACAGCACCTCTCCTTTATGGAGGCTCTTGGTGTCCCTCCAGGGCCCATGAGACCCCAGAGCCTGGATCGTGAAGCAGCCACCTCTGAGCATGGCTGTTGTGAGGTGGCCCTGTTGTGCTCACTCAGGGAGGCTCGGAGGCACTGGGATGTAGCTTGTGGTCCCTTGCATGGCAAGTGTGCCCAGGGTGTGGTGTTTGGGGTCCTAGAGAGGAGCTGGGCCAACCTGTCCTTTGGGTTTTCTCTTTTCAGCCATGAGTTCTCAACTCGGACCCATTCATCCTCCCCCCAGGTAAGTGGTGGGTTGGAGAGCAAGTTGTTTCCTCGTTGTCTCTGGCCTTTCTTGCTAACTGGAGGGAGGGCTTTGTCTGGGTGCCTGGTTGTACAGGGCTTTGTCTTACTTTCTGGTCAACCAAGGAGAAGACTGAAAGGCAGAAGGAGCTTCGTTTGTCTTTCCTGCTTGCTGTCTGTGGGGCCATAGGGAGCGTAGGGCTGTGGCTGTTAGCTGTAATGGGGAAGGGGTTCTTTGTGCACCTTTGTTCCCTTTGTTGGATGGGGATTCTTGGAAGCCCTGCCATCCTTCCTCCTGGAAAAGCCTGGGGACTGGCCCTGACCTCTCACCTGCTTCTGCGGATTCTTGTTCCCTGAGAGCTGGGGTGGGGGTGTGTTCCTTGCCTACCTTTTTACCCTAGAGCATTCTTTCTGAAGGACCATGTTCTTTTTTTTTTTTTTTTTTTTTTACTATTAGCTAAAATTTTGGGAAATGCAGTAAAAACCACTCACTAGAAGAATGAAGTGAAAAAGATACAAAACTGATTTTTTTAAGTTAGAATCTATAGGTATTGGATGACACTGTCAGATTGCTGTGAAAGTGTCCCAGGTTCTCGCTCTCTTGCCCTGAGTCGGTGGGCAGCACTGGTCCAGTGGGTCATGCTACTCCAGGCTAAGCCTCTTGTGGCCCAGAGTGGGAAACGGGGCCCCCGAGAGGTTGGGTGGTCTGCTGTGGGGTGAGGGAGCCCCCATGCACTTGTCAGACTCTGCTTAGGCCTGTGGGGGCTTGGTCCCCATGTTGCAGGAGGCAGGGCTTCTGGTTTTGAGGGTGTTTTTTTCCAGGAAGCTCTCTGGCTCTTCCATCCTCTCTGCTTCTTCGTGACTTGAGGCTGACTCTCATTGTTTCTCTTTGTAGGACTTCAATGACAGAAGAATACAGGGTCCCAGACGGCATGGTGGGACTAAGTGAGTGTGAACTGCTGTGATCCCGTGGTGCCCATTAACCCCTGCCCCGTGTCCTCCAGGGCAGTCTCTCAGGAGAGCTCCTGCCAACCCTGAGACCTGTGGTCTGAAGGAGCCAGTGATTGTTTTTTCCCCTCATTACATATGGTGGAGATACATATTTATATATGTAGTTTCTTTTGTGGTTGGAAATCCCAAAGATAAGTCTGTTCATATTTTTTTTTCCTTCTGATGCCTTCTCCTCTCCCTGTTCCTCTGACCCAGGCCCAGGCTCTAGGGCAGGTGCAGGAAAGGGTGAGTGGAATGGGGAGTGATTGCCTGGGCAGCCCCCCCACCCAGCTCAGAGATCTGGTGAGGGGCACCAGAAGGGGCTGAGCAGAATCAGAGGCCACAGGAGAACCGAAGGAACCTGATGTGTTGTGCGATTTTTGTTTGTTTTTCGTTTTTATTATTTTTTTCTTTTATTTTGAAGGAGCTGTTTTGTGCTTACTCTCTCATCCATTCTCTGGGCAGGGGGGCTCTCAGCGCCAGCCTCCCCCCATCCATCTCTGCTCTTCTTCTTTTTCTCCACCCAGTCATAGGCAGAGGAGGTGAACAGATTAACAAAATCCAGCAGGACTCAGGCTGCAAAGTCCAGATCTCTCCAGGTAGGAGCGCTAGAGCTGGGTGGGGATGGGTGGCTGTGCTGGGGCTCTTGGCGCTTTCTCTCATGATCCCGAAAGCTGCGATTGGATGGAGGTGAAGCGGGCTGGTGTTACTGAGCATGTTCTGTGTGCCGCCTTTGCACAGCGCCTCAAGGTGTAGCTGCAAGTCTTGTCTCCCTCCGCTTTCCATGAGCGGGGAAGGCTAGAATCCAGTATAGGGAGCTGCACCCCACATCCCACTCTGACTGTGTTGCCACCTGAGCTACAACACCTTGTGGGAAAGTGTGAGGCAGGGGAGCTCTTAGGAAGGACCGGCTTGAGGTCAGGCCTTTGCTTAAATCCAGTCCCGCCTGCACCTTGGCAGGTACCTGATTTGCAGGGGTTTCTGAATGCTCGCCCTGCCTGACACGCAGTACATTGACTGGAAGGTGCTCACGTGGGTGGTGATGGAAGGGGCCCAGTTGGGATCTTTTGGAATCTGCTTCTTCTTCCATGTTATCACACTAAAAGGTTTGCCTCCTTTGCTAGATGTCAAGCTTCCTCATCTTGGCCGTGCATAAAGCACCCTCAAGTGTTTGGGGAGGTAAATTGATTTGTCAGGGTGCTGTACAGTGGCAGAAGTAGCTGTCGATTGTTCCTGGAAATCTCATCTCCATGGAAGGTCCTTCTGGTTGTCTGCCCAAGACGTTGACTCAAAAAAGTGCTGATCCTCTCTCCGCTCCTCTCTCCAGACAGCGGTGGCCTACCTGAACGCAGCGTGTCATTGACAGGAGCTCCGGAGTCTGTGCAGTAAGTCTCTGGCTGGGCCTCTTATGACAAAGTGGGTGGGCGAAGCCCTCTGGATCCCTTTGAAGTTTAGGGTGACTCCCACACCATGTTCCTCATGCCCTGCCTGCACTGGGGGGCTGCCTGATATAGTGAGCCTCCTGAGATCTGGGGAACCTGGCCCAGAATAGCCCCAGCTCTGGGGTGGTCCCTCTGTCAGACCCAGAGAGGGGATTGGAACCCCCTTTCCTGGGAGCAGGGCTGAGCCTCCAGGCAAGCATTCAGAGAACACCTGTGTTTTCCCTTTCCAGGAAAGCAAAGATGATGCTGGATGACATTGTCTCCCGGGGCCGTGGGGGCCCCCCGGGCCAGTTCCACGACAACGCCAACGGGGGCCAGAACGGCACAGTGCAGGAGATCATGATCCCCGCGGGCAAGGCCGGCCTGGTCATTGGCAAAGGCGGGGAGACCATCAAGCAGCTGCAGGTGAGGGTGCAGGCTCCTCCCGTCCCAGGACAGCCTCCTTCCCGTGGCTGTGCCTGTGCACGCCACTGCCCCCCGCCACCGAGCCAGAGCCCTTCATCCTTTTGGACCAGGTGTGACCCGCCTCCCCATGCCCCAGGAAGTCCTTGGAGAGTTTAGCACTAACGCCACTCTGGTTGTACAGGAACGGGCTGGAGTGAAGATGATTTTAATCCAGGATGGCTCCCAGAACACGAATGTGGATAAACCGCTGCGGATCATCGGAGACCCTTACAAAGTGCAGGTGGGTGCCCCAGGGCCGAGGGAGTGGTTCTGGGGAGCAGAGAGAGGGCAGCGGGTAGGCTGGAGATTTGGATGCAAGTAGAGAGATTTTCTAGAGCACTGGCTCTGAGGTCAGTCCTGGACTCATTCTCTGTTGAGCTCACTCCCAGCCGTCTGTATATGAGCAGGTGGCCTCAACTGGCCTCAGTCCAGAAAGCCGGGGTGCTCACCATGTCCGCCTCTTAGGGCAGTGGGTAGAGATCCTGGCAGCCTTGTGTTGGTCCTTAGCTCTGGCCTGTGACCCTGGGGCGTGCAGTGGGGCAGCAGTGTTCGTGCAAGCACCACACTTTGTATGTTCACAGCAAGCCTGCGAAATGGTGATGGACATTCTACGGGAGCGTGACCAGGGTGGCTTTGGAGACCGGAACGAGTATGGGTCCCGGATCGGCGGGGGCATCGATGTGAGTGCGGGCCTCTTGGGTGGATGGAGTGGCAGGGGTGGCGGCTGGCTTGTGGTCAGTAGGGGGACTGCAGACAGTGACAAAGCCCAGCTGATCCTCCTTCGTCTCGCCCGCCCTCAGGTGCCAGTACCCAGGCATTCTGTGGGTGTGGTCATCGGCCGGAGTGGGGAGATGATCAAGAAGATCCAGAATGACGCTGGTGTTCGGATACAGTTTAAACAAGGTCAGGGGCTAGCTGGGATCTGCTGAGACTCACTCTTGGGGTCCAAGGCGGGCAGCTTGGCAATGGAGTTAGTGTCTGTGGTGCCTCATTACTCCTAGACCAACGGGACATGCCTTGTCCCCACTCGGGAGCAGCCCTGTAAGAAGGTGAATGACAGGCAGGCTTCCCAAGTTGAAGAGGAGTGTGTGTTCCTCTCCTGTCAAGCCGTCTCTCCCTCTCCCCTCTCAAGGGCTCTCCTGACAGGCCACCTGGGCCCCTAGGTGAGGTTAGCTCTTGAGGCCCTAGCTGTGGGCTTCTGCCCAGTCCCAGTGGTTTTTGGGGAGGACAGATTCCCCCGTGCTTTTTGAGAGATTTGTTGTCAGTTCTTGGTTCTGCCAAGTGCATCTGTTAGTTCTGGGGGCACCAAGTGCAGGAGGGATCCTCATCTGCTCCTGAACACATGTAAGGCGGCCAGCAGCACTTTGACATGTTCCAGGCATGGCTCGGGCCAGCGACCGCCATGAAGAGGCAACATTGGTTCGGAATAGTGCGTCTCTTGTAACTGTTTTTTGTTCTCCTGTGCTGGCTCAGACGATGGGACGGGTCCTGAGAAGATAGCACACATCATGGGACCCCCAGACCGGTGTGAGCACGCCGCGCGGATTATCAACGACCTCCTCCAGAGCCTCAGGGTGGGTGGTGTCAGGTGTGCTGAGTGGGTGGGCTCGAGTGGGAGGGCAGGCTGGCTGTCTGCATTAACTGTCCCATCTCTTCCCTGCCCTGCAGAGCGGTCCCCCAGGTCCTCCAGGGGGTCCTGGCATGCCCCCAGGAGGCCGAGGTCGAGGCAGGGGCCAAGGCAACTGGGGCCCTCCAGGCGGGGAGATGACCTTCTCCATCCCCACCCACAAGTGCGGGCTGGTCATCGGCCGAGGTGAGTGGCTCCTCCACAGGCCCCACCCGTCCCCCTGCTTTCCTCCTGCCCTCAGCTCACTGCCCATGGCTTCTGCAGGTGGTGAGAATGTGAAAGCCATAAACCAGCAGACAGGCGCCTTTGTAGAGATATCTCGGCAGCTGCCACCCAACGGAGACCCCAACTTCAAGCTGTTCATCATCCGGGGCTCGCCCCAGCAGATCGACCATGCCAAACAGCTCATTGAAGAGAAGATCGAGGTGGATTCAGCTCAAGGGGGGTTCTGGGTACCTGGGCCCAGCTCCTCCTCCTATTCCACTGATCTCGTCCACTTTTCATTCCTCCAGGGTCCCCTCTGCCCAGTCGGACCAGGCCCTGGGGGACCAGGCCCTGCCGGCCCCATGGGGCCCTTCAACCCTGGGCCCTTCAATCAGGGCCCACCGGGGGCTCCCCCTCAGTGAGTATTCCTGCGGACTCCTGGGATGTGGGGGTCACAGTGTTGGCAAGGAGGCCGGCAGGCCCTGTGTCCGTGTTCCTCACCTCGGAGAAGGCCATTCCACCTTGCAGAGGTGCCAGACAACTCTGGCCAACCCTTGTTTTAGAGACATTTTTAAAAGATGCTGTGGGTGTTGCTCTAGGTCTCCACTCCACGTGTAGATCCTGTAATCCTGTGTGGTGTGGTGGGGGATTGTCACAGCCTTGAGTCCACGTGGCCTATATCCCTTGCATCAGTTGTCTAACGCCTTTACCTGGGCCAGGAATCTGCAGTTGCACGTAAGGGGTGCTCTGGGCCCCTTTCCAGGCTATGGCCGTGCTCTGCAAGGACCCTGGGGTAACCTGGCTCATGTGTCCCTTGTTTTCACCCTCAGTGCTGGAGGCCCCCCTCCTCACCAGTACCCACCCCAGGGCTGGGGCAACACCTACCCTCAGTGGCAGCCGCCTGCTCCTCATGACCCAAGTGAGTATAAGGATCTGAGCAGGGTAGAGGGGAGGGGCCGGTTTCCTGGCCAATGCTTAGCCTGCACACCCTCTGCCTACAGATAAAGCCGCAGCCGCCGCAGCCGACCCCAACGCCGCCTGGGCCGCCTACTACTCACACTACTACCAGCAGCCCCCAGGCCCTGTGCCCGGCCCGGCACCAGCCCCCGCGGCCCCACCCACCCAGGGTGAGCCCCCTCAGCCTCCACCTGCTGGTCAGTCGGACTACACTAAGGCCTGGGAAGAGTATTACAAAAAGATCGGTGAGTGCGTGAGCCGCCACAGGAGCTCCGGTCAACCAGGGAGGGGTGGGCGAGTGGGTGGCCACATCCCCGCCTGTCCTCTGACCTCAGGGCCTGCCCCCACAGGCCAGCAGCCCCAGCAGCCTGGAGCCCCCCCGCAGCAGGACTACACGAAGGCCTGGGAAGAGTACTACAAGAAGCAGGGTGAGCTGGCAGGCCACAGGGGTGGGACCAGGTGTGCTGGCCTCCTGGTCTGCTCACCCACCCTCTGCTCCCCCACAGCTCAAGTGGCCACCGGAGGGGGTCCAGGAGCACCCCCGGGTTCCCAGCCAGACTACAGTGCTGCCTGGGCTGAATATTACAGACAGCAAGCCGCTTACTACGGACAGACTCCAGGTCCCGGCGGCCCCCAGCCTCCGCCCACACAGCAGGGACAGCAGCAGGCAAGTGGGAATTGCCACCCTCCTCCTCCTCCTTTCTCCTTCCAACCCCCGGCCACCGTCCATCCTGCCTTAGTGGGTAGCGCCGGAAACCCCTTCCCCTGCGGGGTGTGTCCTTGATGCCTGCAGCGGGGGCCGTGTGGCCAGAGGTCTCCGGGAGCCCCCACGAGCTGGGGGAAGTGTGCGCTGGGTCCAGAGGTTAAAGAAGAGGCCTCTCCGCCGGCCTGCTTGTTCCTGTGTAACGCTGTCGTGATGCTGGGGGAGAGCGCGCAGCAGATAAAAGGAGGAACTGTTGAACTGGTGGGTAGTCCTGGGGGTGGGGGGTAGGCCATCCGCTCAGCCGGAGGTCGCCGTCCCGGCTGCTGACTCGCTCACTCACAATCTGGCCACTTGGGAAGAAAACGGATATTTTTGCCCCTCTCTGCATTACTCTCATGGTTTTTGTTCTTTTGATTCTTTTATTTTTAAACCCACGATCTCTCCCCGCGTGTCCAAGTGACTGTGTGTGCTGCCAGCTGCCCCGTGGGGCCCGGCCACAGCTCTGGGGGCCGGGGGCGGCGCCAAGGGGCCCGGCCGCAGGGCCCGCCCGCCACGCCCAGGCTCGGCCTCTGCTCTCGCGCCTGCGCCCGCCTCGTGTCCCAGTCTTGTCTGTGAAGTGGGCATGACGATCGCTGCCACCTTCCAACCTACCTCACAGGGGTGTTGTGGGGACACCGTGATCTCTGGTTGTCATGTCGTGATGCGCCGGGAGCTGCCCGCCCGCCTGCCTTCTGAAGACACAGGGCACCCCTCTCCCGCCTCCCCCCTCCCCAGCCCTCAGTGCTTCTCTCTCGCTCTCTTGCTCTCTCTGTGCGGCCCCTGCTTCTTCCTGTGTCACTCTCCTCCATCTCAGAGCCAGTCTGACTGAAGCCAGTCCTAGAGCACTGACTAGACAGCTACAAACACATCCTTCCAGCCTGCGCTTGCCACAGGCTCGGGAGAGGGGCTTCCTGGCCCCCTCCTTGCCACTTTCCCCCAGTCTCCCGCGCCCCGTCCCCCTCCCCGCCCCGTAGTGACCAATTCCTATCTCTTCCCTCTCCGCAGGCTCAATGAATCGAATGAATGTGAACTTCTTCATCTGTGAAAATCTTTTATTATTTTTTTTCCATTTTGTTCTGTTTGGGGGCTTTTTTTCGTTTGTTTTTTTCTGTTTGTTTGTCGAGAGAGCGATGGCTGCCAAGGGGGGTGCCAGGGGAGCCCTCCCTGTGAGTGGCTTGGGGGTCATGGCACAGGCAGTGCCAGGCTCTCGCTCTCTTGCTCATTCTGTGTGTCTCATATGCTTTTTTTCTTTCAAAATTGGGATCCTTCATCTTGAGCCAGCCAGAGAAGATAGCGAGAACTAAATCTCTGCAAAAAAAAAAGTTAAAAACTAAAAAGCAAAACAAAACTTATAAAATTATATATATATATATATAAAAATCTCTATCGTCCCCCACCCTGCCCCAGCCTTCCTGAAACTGCCTCTTTCAGGAGAAAGCAATTCATTCACTCCCTGCGACCACCCTTGGCCCTTTTCATGTTTTTAAAATAAACTTTTAAAAAAGGAAACAAAGTCACTCTTGCTATTTCTTTTTAGTTAGAGCTGGAACATTCCTTGGACCAGGTATTGATGTTTAGGAAAGCCCATCCTCCACCCTGTGCCAGGCAGCCCCTCCCTCAGCCTGTCTGCTCCTCCTCTCGCTCCTCTTCCACCCAGCTCCGCTCCCCCTCACCCGCTGCGCTGCCCCTCCTGCCCCCTGCCCCCTGCCCCCAGGACTGGTCTGTTGTGTTTCATTTGTTCAAGAGGACATGGAAACTGAAAACAATTGAACAAAACAAAAAATTGTATGGCAGTTTTTACTTTTTATCGCTCGTTTTTAACTTCACAAATAAATGGTAACAAAACCTCCCCAAGTCTGCCGGGTGCCGTCTCTCTCTCTCTGTCTCTCTCTCTCTCTCCCCCCGCCCCCCCCCCATAGAGTTTTGAAGCAGATGTTTGTTCTTTATAGATGTTGTAAAAGCCTGATAATGGTGATTGGAAATTATAAGCTTTGTGTTGTATTGGGTTTTTTCCTTTATTTTTTTTTATTTTAAAAAAAGAACAATTCTAAGAGATGATAGTTTTCTGCAGGCGCATTGTGCTTTCCTAACTCTCACCACCCCTACCCCCCCCCCCCCATTTTTTGGTTAAATAAAGTGCTTTTTGTCTAAAACTGCGTGCCGGCCGCAGTTGTGTTTCTAGAGGAAACAAATTGAAGAGGAATAAGGCTTGGCCAATGAGAGGTGGATGGGGGCCCCAAAAAACTTTGCCTGAAGTCTGGTCTTGAAGGAAGGGAGAAGCAGGCAGAGCCCCAGCAGTGCAGTCCCCCACTCATTCATCCCCAGCATTTGTCCCACTGGGAACTTGGGGAGCAGGGCACTCAGGAGGGTCCCTGGGGACAGGTGTTCCCATGGATACGGCCTGCCACTGCTGGAGCAAACCCACACCTGGCTTTGTGTGATCTGGTCTTTGCTGTGGCCTGTTTGGCTGGTGAGCCCTGAGGTGGAAACCTGGCCTGTCCCAGGGAAGGACATCTGTCCCAGGGGTTGGCAGCCTCAGGATGAGGACGGGAGATGAGAGAGCGGTTGTGGAGGACTCCTTGAGCTGTCTGGCCCAGGGTCATCTAGAGGCGTACTTTGATGGGAGAGTTCTGGGAGGTATGGTCGAATTCCAGCAGGGGAAAACAGGTGTCATGGTGTGGGGCTGTTTGCGGCCCTGTTGACCTCCCACGCGAGGCTCCTTAGGGACCTACCCCTGTGGGAGTGGCCCCCAGTCAGACATTTGTGGGCCCAGGAAAGGGAGAAGGCTGTCACCCTGGGGTTACAGCCTCAGTTTAGATTGGAACCCAAGGCTCCCCTCACCAGCATCTCACCTCAGGCAGTGCACCTGCTCTGACCTCGGGTGAGGGGCATGTCAGGGCTCCTGGCCCTCTCCCGACTCGCTGCAGGCTTTCAATGACAGGAGCACTTGGCAAAAATGTTTTCTGGAACTTTGGCCAAGATGTAGACAAGGGGTAGCAGAGGGGGTCAGTTCAGAGTAGAGCGAGGTCATGGCCTCCCCACCTCTTCTCCCACACACCACCAGGGAAGAACGGGTTCCCCTTCCAGTTGCTAGGGCAGGACTGATCGATGCAGCCCCAGGGCCACACGGATGAGGGGAGGGGGAACTGGGTTAGATAGACCACGCATTACCGCTGGGCACTCAGTCGGCCGCACAGACTGCACGGGGGCGCTGTCCCCTGGGACAACCCACGGGATGGGGATTGTGCCAGGCTGGCTCACTGCCTTCCCACCCCACCCGTGGTGCTCCAGGCTCCTTCCTCTCACTTTGGATTTTACCTTTGGTTGTGGGAGGGGACCAGGAATGACACCAAAGTTCTCTTACCTCCATAGCAGTATATAGGAACTGCATGGGTCACTTCAAGAGTTAAGAGATCCCTACTTTGGGGGACATCCCTGATGATCCAGTGGTTAAGAATCCAGCTTCCAATGCAGGGGACACAGTTTCGATCCCTGGTCTGGGAACTAAGATCTCACAAACCATAATGCAACTAAGCCCACACGCCACAACTACCGAGTCCGCTCTCCGCCTGAGCTCTGCAACGAGAAGTCCACGTGCCACAAGTAGAGAAAGCCTGTGTACCGCAGCGAAGACCCAGCACAGCCAAAAATCCAAACGGAAACAAAGCTATTCCTGCTTTCTACACCTTGAGGACCCACAGCTGCACTGGAGCTGAGCTGTGCTTGACCGCTTGCCATGATCCTAAATTTTGTAACATCCCACAGAGAAGAAAATGGCAACCCACTCCAGTATTCTTGCCTAGAGAACCCCATGGACAGAGGAGCCTGGTGGGCTACAGTCTATGGGGTTGCAAAGAGCTGGACGTGAATGAGCAACTAAACTACCTCCACCATGTTCTAAAACATACTTAATGTGGTTTTGGAGCCATTCTGTTCAGACCTGCAGCAGCATCTCGTAATCCACACAGCTGCACCCATTCTGCCTAATGGAAGAGATTGAACCCCCACCCCCACCCCCCCAGTGTATGTGCTCGGGGAGACCCAGGCAGGCCCAGAGGAGTCTGGGACCCAGGTAACAGTGCAACCCCTGCTCTGTTTCAGCTGGACTTGGTCCCCTGGTGGGGCCTGGGATTGGGATGGGGGGATGGTACTTAGGCTGGGAGCACGTTCTTCGGGTAGAAGGTCAGGACAGGTTCATATAGGGTGTAGTACATCTCCAGGTGCTGGCTGAAGGCTGCCTCACAGTCATCTGCTCAGCGTTCCACTTGGCCCTGGCTTAGGGCTCTCTGCATCATCGTCACCATCGAACGATGACGACGTTGACGTTGGGGGCCCAGCCCACCTGGGCATCCCCGAAAGGGGGCTGGGTAAGGAAGAGGCTGAGTGAGGTGGCCTCCTGTACCCACCCCTGCCCCAAGATCAAGGATCAAGGGTGGTGCTGCCCCAGTAAAAAACCAGGCCCCCTGGGTCTGTTTCACTCTTGTCGTTCCTAGTTTTTCTTCTATGTGTTTGTGTTTTGGACAGGTAGGACGTTGGCAGAGCTCATAAGCCAAACAAGACCAGTGGGAAAGGGTGAAGAGTCTCCTTGCTGCCCCCAAGCACCCAGTTTCACCCTCCCTGGACACAATCAAGTTAATCTGTTTCTTGTGTCTCCTTCTGGAACTCTTTGGGCATATACCAAGCAAATTTGGTTCTGATGTTATTTTCCCTGCTTTTTTATATACATGGTAAAGACACTGATTTGCCCTTGATTTTATTCACTTAGTAAGCTGGAGATGGTTGTGTATTTGACACACAAGAAAGGTACTGATTATTTAATCACTAGATATTATTCTGTTCTATTGTTGCTTCATTTAGTCACTCAGTTGTGTCGAACTCTCTGGCGACCCCATGGACTGTAGCCCGGTCTATTCATGGGATTCTCCAGGCAAGAATACTGGAATGAGTTGCCATTTCCTCCTCCAAGGGGTCTTCCCCAGCCAGGGATGGAACCTGAGTCTCCTGCATTGCAGGCGGATTCTTTTAACTCCAAGCTGCCAGGGAAGCCCATTCTGTTGTATGGATGTGTGTCACAGTTTACTTACCTGGTTCCTCGTTGATGGGTATTTGGATTGAAATATTCCTTTTAAAGGGCTTCCCTGGTGGCTCAGATGGTTAACAATCCACCTGCAATGCAGGAGAACTGGGTTCCATCCCTGGGTCATGAAGATCTCCTGGGGAAGGGAATGGCAACCCACTCCAGTATTCTTGCCTAGAGAACCCTATGGACAGAGAGAGGAGCCTGTTGGGCTATAGTCTATAGGGTTGCAAAGAGTTGAACATGACTGAGCAACTAAGCACACACACATGTTCCCTTTAAGATGGATTTAAGCAGTTTTACATTGCTTTCCTCTCACGCAACCACTTGACTGGGGAAAATACAAGAGTTGTCCCCTCCTAACTCCAGGGAGACCTCCCAGGATCTCCAAGGCCATCCAGCTTCATTCATTGCAACAGAAATGCCCATTTCGAATCACTAAGAGGGACTTCCCTGATGGTATAATGGAGAAGAACCTGCCTGCCAATGCAGGGGACATGGGTTCAATCTCTGGTCCAATCCCTGAACCCCACCTCCTAGTTCTTCCAGAATTTCCTTTTGAAATAGAACCTGTCAGCACATTAAAAAACAAAATAACAACAAAAAAACTCCACAGCCCAGTGGGATTCATTCTAAGAAAGCAAGGACGATTCAGTACAATTTATTGTGTTACTATCTTAACTAAAGAAAAAGTCATCTGAGAATCCTTTTAAACAGAGAAATAGCAATTTAATTGACAAAATTCACACATTCCTGATTTAATTTAAAAAAAGGAATTGATTAAACATCCTAAGCCAGCATCTTATTTAATGGAAACTTTCATTCTGAGTAAAGTTGGAAATAAGATAAAACTGCCCACTCTTGGGACTTCCCTGGTGGTCTGGTGGCTAAGACTCCACCCTCCCAATGCAGGGGGGCCCAGGTTCGATCCCTGGGCAGGGAACGATATCCCACAGGTCACAACTAAGAGTTTGTATGCTGCAGCCAGGCACAGCCAAATAAATGTATAAAGTCACAATAAGGAACACCCTGGCAGTTGAGTGGTTAGGGCTCAGTGCTTTCACTGTCAGGGCCCCAGTTGCATCACTGGTCAGAGAACTAAGATCCTACAGGTTGGGCATCACAGCACAGCCAAAAAAAACAAAGGCACAATAAAGTAAAAAAATAATTGACAAACGGTGGGGAGAGGCGGCGGGGAGGAATTTTGCAACCTATATTACAAACAGCTAATATATAAAGAGTTCCCAGAATTCAAGAAGAAAAACAGACCAACAGTCCTCTAGGATGGGAAAACATGAGCAAAAGATATAGGCTGTACTGAAGAAGGAAAGAAACTGGCCCAAAACTTTAGAAAAGATGCCCAGCTTCATCCATCGTAAGAGAAATGCCCATTTAAAACCACTAAGAGGGACTTCCCTGATGGTACAGTGGATAAGAACCTGCCTGCCAATGCAGGGGACATGGGTTCAATCCCTGGTCCAAGAAGATCCCACATGTCTCAGAGCAGCTAAGCCCATGCGCCACAACTATTGAGCCACAACTATTGTGCATTCCAGAGCCCCCTGAGCACAGTGTTAGCCACTGGACCAGTGGGGAAGTCTGAGGAAGACTTCTTGACACTGATATAAAATCTCAGTATACTGTAAAGTTAGATGAAAAATGAAGCCTGGTGTATATGGAATGCTAGTTTTTATGAGGAGGGACACACACACACACACCTATATTATATTTGCAAAAAGAAACATCAGAAAGGACAATCCAAAACTTCATGAAAATGGTTGCCTCTAGGGAGGGGAGGGCATAGTTGGGGGCAGGGGTGACTCTACTTTTTTATGTGACTTTGGAATCATTAAGTATGCTGCATATGCAAAATTTTAATTTAAAAAAGCAATCCCTGAATGTTGAAAGCCAAGCTGAAATGAATGAACCCTGTGTCAATATCATGCTGCAAATGCAGGGAGAAAATAATTATCGCTAGGGACCCGGTGTTTTTGTGGTCCGTCCACAGGGAGAGCTATTATAAGGAAAACCAGAAAGTGTTAGTTGCTCAGTTGTGTCTGACTATTGTGACTCTAGGGACTGCATACTGGAGTGGGTTTGCATTGCCTTCTCTAGGGAATCTTCCTGACCCAGGGATTGAACCCCAGTCTCTTGCATTGGCAGGCAGATTCTTTACCATCTGAGCCACCAAGAAAGCCCAAGGAAAGCCATAGCTGCAAAGAAGTCTTAAACTTTCTATGGCAGTTTAATTCTCAGTAGTTAACATTGGTATGCTACTTATTTGGAAACTATTTTGCATCTAATTTAATAATGCAAATGAGAATATCAGTGGTTTTAGGAAGCAGATGTTTTAGGGAAAAGAGAAACGTAAAACACTGTGATGTTAAGTGTGAGCTGGAAACAACAGTATGAACTTGTGATATATATATATATATATATACACACACATATATATATATATATATACACACACACATATATATATATATATATTTTTTTTCTATCAAAAGTATGTGTTTCCTGGCCCTGTCTGCTGGAGAGGCCTGGAAACGATGAGCATCTGTAGCAACGAGTGCCCCTGGGCCCCAGATGGAACACCACTGCCCAGGGGCCTCCAGGAGAAATGGCTGATTCCAGGGCTGGGCCAGAAATGGGAAAGCTGGGGGGTGGGAAGTCTTGCACAGAAAGAAAGTGAGAAGATGAGTGTGAACTGGAGCTATGTCCTGGAGGACACTGTGCAGCGTGAGGGAACTCCTAGGCCCCGAATGAGACACACTGAATCACAAAAAAGAAGACCGACTACGGCCATCATCAAAAAGTCCACAGACAGAAAATGCTGGAGAGGCTGGAGAGAAAATGGAAACTGCTACACTGTCGTTGGGAGTGTGGTGCAGGCTACTATGGAGAACGGTAGGTAGGTCCTCAAAAACCTAGAAACAGAGCTACCGTAAGACCCAGCAATCCCATTCCTGGGCATGTATCTGGAGAAAAGCATGATTCAAAGATACATACACCCCTGTGTTCACAGCAGCCCTATTCACAATAACCAAGACATGGATATTTAGGAAGCAACCTAAATATCCATCTATAAATGAATGGACAAAGAAGATATGGTCCATATACACAATGGAATATTACTCAGCCATAAAAAATGAAAGAAATAGTGACTTCCCTAGTGGTCCAGTGGCTAAGACTCTGCACACCCAATGCAGGGGACCCAGGTTAGATCCCTGGCTAGGGAACTAAAATCACACATACCATGCAGTGTGGCCAAAAAATAAATTTGGAAAAAGAATGAAATCATGCCACTTGCAGTGACATAGAAGGACCTAGAGATAATCATATGAGTGAAGTAAGTCAAAGACAAATGTCATATGGTATCAGTCATATGTGAAACCTAGTTTTCAAAATGGCACAAACGAACATATTTACAAAACAGAAGCAGACTTACAGATATTGAAAACAAACTTATGGTTTCCAAAGGGGACATGTGGGGAGGAGGGGAAGGATAAATCGGGAGCTTGGGATGAACGTATACACAGTATTGTATACAAGACAGATAAGCAACAAGGACCTACAGTACAGCAAAGAGAACTCTACTCAATATTCTCTAATAATCTATGTATGTCAGAAAAGAATCTGAAAAAGAATGAGTATATATACAAGCAAATCATGTTTCTGTATACCTGAAACCAACACAATGTTGTAAATCAATTAGATGCCAATAAATTTAAATAAAAGAAGACTTACTTTAAATACTTTAAATTCACTTATTTTACTGAGATGGTCCGGAGAAGGCACTGGCAACCCACTCCAGTACTGTTGCCTGGAGAATCCCATGGGCAGGCTGCAGTCCATGGGGTCGCTAAGAGTCGGACACGACTGAGCGACTTCACTTTCGCTTTTCACTTTCATGCATTGGAGAAGGACATGACAACCCACTCCAGTGTTCCTTGCCTGGAGAATCCCAGGGACAGGGGAGCCTGGTGGGCCGCCGTCTTATGGGGTCGCACAGTCAGACACTGAAACAACTTAGCAGCAGCAGCAACTAAGATGGTAAGGATGCAAGAGAACAAAACACAGGAAGACAAAATAATGAACCTCACTGTCACCACTGGAGGCAGCTAGGACACCCTCAACACCTCAGTCTGAAAATGGGCTCTTGGAAGGGAGAAGATGAGCTCGTGTCCCACCTGTCTGGCAAAGAACCAATATATTTCAAACAGTCCTCGCTGAGGAAAGACATTCCTTCTTTAAGGGAAGAATGTCAGCTAATTGATGTGGGGGAAACAAATGAAAGTTACACATTTCACATCTTTTTGGAGTATGAAGTTACTGATTCCGATCAGCAATGAATGAATCTGTAAGAGAAGGGGCCGGCGGGGGTGTGTTACAGCAGCCCCTGATTGACCCTCTATCTGAAATTTGTGAGGGCTGTCACAGCAAGTACCACAGTTGGATGACTCCAGCCACAGAAATTCCATTTCTTAGAGACTTCCCTGGTGGTCCAGTGGTTGAGAATCTGTTTGTCAAGGCAAGGGACGAGGGGTTCGATCCCTGGTCCGGGAATTCAGATCCACGTGCTGCGGAACAGTTGAGCCTGTTCACCACCAAGACTGAGCTTGTTCTCTAGAGCCTGGGCGACTCAACTACTGAAGCCCGCATGCTTCAGTTGCTAGAGCTGGTGCTCTGCAACAAGAGAAGGCACAGCAAGGAGAAGCCTGCACACCACAACTAGAGAAAAACACACTCACAGTAACCAAGATCCAGAGCAGCCAAAAATATTTTTTTAAAAAAAGAAATTCCACTTCACAGTCCTGGAGACTAGAAATCTGAGACTGAGGTGCTGGCAGGATGGAGTCCTTCGGAAGCCTCTCTCCTTGGCTTGTTTTCTCCTTGTGTCCTCAGTAGCCATTCTGTGCCTGTGTAAACCTCCTCTTTTTAAAAGGACACCGGTCATATTGAGTTAGGACCGAGACAAAGCAACCGATCACAGTGGGCCAACCTTACTTCAATCCCGATTAAGACAAGACATGAAAAGAAAAAGATTTTGAAGTGTTCACAGGAATTTCCCTAATGATTGGTTATTTCACGACAGGGAGGATATTAAGGTGTAATAATGGAAGCATGATACAATTTTACAAAGGCTTTCACTTTTTAGGAAATATGTACTAAAATATTCATGGATTAAAAAGAAAAGAACAGGAACTTGCCTAGTGGTCCAGTGACTAAAACTCCACTCTCAGTGCAGGAGGCCTGGGTTGGGGAACTAGATCTCACATGCTTCAACTAAGAGTTCTGTAGCCACAACAAAAAATCCCGCCTCCTGCAAGGAAGATTGAAGATCCCACGTGCTGCCACTAAGACCCAGCACAGCAAAACAAAAAAAAAAATTTTTTTTTTTTTTTTTAATTTTCAAGAATGAAGGATGTCCTCCAGCTTCCCTAGTGGCTCAGACAGTAAAGAATCTGCCTGCCAATGCAAGGGGCATGAGTTCCATCCCTGAGCAGGGAGATCTCAAATGCAGAGGAGCAATGAATCCTGGGAGCTGCAGCTACTGAAGCCCTAGAACCTGAGATCTGAAACAATAAAAGCGAGTACCGCAACAAAGAGTAGCCCCCACTGTCTGCAGCTGGAGAAAAAGCCCGCTTGCCACGACGAAGACCTAGCACTGCCATAAATGAATAAATGCATTTCAAAAAACGTTCATTGACTGACTTGAGCCCACGTGTCACTGCCTGTGCTATTATTGAAGACTTTGAATTCTATCCACTTCCCTTTTCTACCTTTTTTTTTTTTTTTTTGAAAAAAAAAAAAGAAAGGTAATGGTAGCAGTTTGGGAAATGGAAAGCGGATGTCACTTGCCATGGAGGCGACTGTGAAAACAAATACAAGCCAGGGCTGACGGCCTGGTTCTGATGTTGGGCACGCATTGCAGGAGATGTGGCCCTTCCTCGGAGCCAGATGAAGGGTCCGGCAGGACCTCTCCACCATCTCGGCAGCTTCCTGTGAGGCTATACTTAGGAAAAAGTTTGAAAACACATGTCATCATTATAAAACCTACTTCTGGAACTTCCCTGGTGGTCCAGTGGTTAAGACTCCGTGCTTCCAATGGAGAGGGCATGGGTTTGATCCCTGGTTGGGGAACTAAGATTTCCACATGCCTCAAGGCCAAAAAATGAATAATGAAACATTCTTTTGTGAACTTCCCCAAATCATTGGTCTTACAGTATAGGTGATCCTTAGGGAGAAACATGAGGCTCCATAACTGGGCCTTCTGTCCCTGGGCATCTTGGGGAGACTGTTCATGGATCTCCTGTACAACCTGACCTGATGCATAGTCAGGGCTGCTGGTGTCTGGTCTGGTCTGGCCCACGGGCCCTCAAGCCTAGTGCTTCCTGGGGGCTTCCTGTGTGCTCATCAACAGACGCTGCTTGGGGACTTCTCTGGCGGTCCAATAGTTAAGACTCTGCGTTCCCACCTCCAGGGGGCACAGGTTCAATCCCTTGTGGGGGAACTAAGATCCCACATGCTACAGAATGTGGCCAAAAAAGTAAAAAACAACAAAAGCAACAACCGCAATAGCAAACAGTTGCTTCTTGCCATGAGCCAGGCCAAGTTCGAGACAAACGGCTAAGGACCTCTCGGTTCCCCAGAGCGTGTGTTCTCAGGATGGGGGCAGACATGACTGCAGTCAACTCAGAAACAGACGTGACAGTTTCCCTGCATCAGCCTCACTAGCAGTGAGGAGATGCTGGTGGTATTTCTGTGCACAGACAAGGAAACAGGCTGGGAGTGTTGACCCAGAGTGGACACGTGGAGACAGCAGCTGAGTGTGACCTCAGCCCTGGTCTCAAAGGCTCCAAGGCCAGCACGTGAACCAGGCCAGCCCACTGCTACCCACAGAGTAGGGGCCAACCTCAGAGAATGTTCCCTGCTTGGGCCTCAGTTTTCCTGTCTGTAAAATAGGGATTCTGGTCTTCTAGGAATGCCGAGGCAGTGTCTAGCTCTGGCTTCCTGTGAATTTCAGCACCTTTGTCCCCCCAACAGCACACAAAGCAGGAAGAATAAAGGGAAGAATTCCTGGGCATCATGTTCTTGTGGAGCTTCAGCCTCAAGCCAGACTCACTGCTCCAACTCACACCAGCCAGAGTGGCCTGAACAGGTTCAAAAGCCCGGTAGGATCAGGGCTGGAGGTCTAAGCTGGGTGGCCTTTTAACGCAGACCCTAGATAGACCCTAAGGCAGGGGTCAGATGGCTCACAGAGATCAAAATTCTCTGTAAAGAAAACCCACTCTTGGGACTTCCCTGGTGGTCCAGCGGCTAAGCCTCAGCACTCCCTATGCAGGGGACCTAGGTTCCATCCCTGGTCAGGGAACTAGATCCCACATGCCACACCTCAGAGTTCTACATGCCACAACTAAAGATCCTGAATACCACAACCAAGGCCTGGTGCAGCCAAAATAAATAAATATGTTTAAAAACAAAAAAAAGAAAGCCCACTCTTGGAAATTCCCCGGTGGCCCAGTGGTTAGGACTCCAAGCTTTCACTGCTGAGGACACAGATTCAGTCTCTGGTCAGGGAGCTAAGACCCTGTTTATTTTCATTTTCTCACTTCTTAGAGCCACACGGGTACCAGAGAAAAGCACGTGTGCTGTGCTTCTTAGCGTGAAGCTACCACATGAGCAGGATGCTAAAGGGGCCTCCGTAAAAAAGAGGGAGCTGGTGGGTGTAGGGGGCTGGCAGGGAACAGAGGGAGCACATCCCGTCCACGTGTTAAAACCGGAGCCCTGGTCCTGCCTTGGCTGCCTGAATGGTGTGACCCAGGCTAGCTCCCTGATCCCTCTGTGAAAAAGCAGGGTGCATGGAACGTTCCGGAAGATCAGAGTTCATCTGTGCAGAGTGTGGAGAACAGTGCTGGGCTGGTGAAAAGCTTCGGAGGACTTCAGGCTGCAGTTGCCATGGGGACCAGCAGGCTCCCGTGTTGCCAAGTCAGGCGTTTTTTTCAGGAGGAGCCGGGAGTTTTCATGTGGCATCTCTGGATTTTTGAAGGTTGGCCACGAATTTTAAAAAAATGTGTGAAACGGTGAATAGTCCAAACTGAACATGTCAGTGGATCACGTGGGACCCGAGGCCCTGGGGGTTTTGCAGCCTCTGTCCTGATGCTTTTCAACCACCTGTGGAGACCATCCAGCTGGCGTGAGTGACTGGGCGTCTACCCTAAGCCAGGTGCTGGCTAGAGTCATTCATTAGCTCGGCCTTTGCCCTTCAAGCTCCCAGGCCTGGAGAGGGACCCACTATTTGCCTTTTACCTTCATCACAACGATCCGGACAAAACTGCTTCAGTAGAGGTGCATACAGAGGGCAGGATGGGGGAGCGGGGGGTGAGGGCCAGCCCCCTGCGACCTTTGTCTGATTCCTTCCCCACGCCTGGCACCTGAATGCGTTTCTACCGCATTCAGCAAGCCCAGCAAGTCCCAGGAAAGCCTGGAGGCCCCTAGCCTGCCACAGTTTCTCTTTTCCTGCCTGGTGTGCTGCGGTCCCTGGGGTCGCAAACAGTGGGATATGACTTAGAGACTGATCAACAACCTCTCCGTGATGTCATTCTGTTTTCTGTTCTTCACTGCACTTGTCGCTACCAGAAATTCTGTTGTATTTTGCATGGAAGATACTGCTGGTCCCTGTCCCATGTGTCTGGTGAAGTCCAGAGGACTTAGCTTGTCCTCAAGAACTATTTTGGGCACAGGAGTTTGAATAAATGGATAAGTGGGGAGCTACAGTCCATCTTTACGACCCAGAGGTGATGCTAAGCCCACCTGCCACTCAGTGGGCAAATAGCTTGTCTACCAGTCGCCAGGGACTGTATGGAAAGTGCAAGTGTTAGTCACTCAGTCGTGTCTGACTCTGCCATCCCATGGACTATAGCCTGTCAGGCTCCTCTGTCCATAGAATTCTCCAGGCAAACATACTGGAGTGGGTAGCCATTCCCTTCTCCAGGGGAATCTTCCTGCCCCAGGGATTGAACCCAGGTCTCCTGCAGGCAGATTCTTTACTGTCTGAACCACCAGGAAAAGGATTGACTGTGTAGGAAGATGTTAAAATGACTTTGTCCTCACCCTTGAAGAGCTCACCTGGGGGTCTAGACACTTCCAACCACCTCCCTACCATCCCCTAATTAACACAAAACTCCATTTCCCTGTCATCAGCTCCTCTCGCCTGGCTTCTCCATCCAAGGTGTGGATGAGGCCTGGTTTCATACCCTCTTGGGTCACTCACAAAACACTCAAACTCCTTGGCCTGCCTCAGCTCCTGGGGGAAGCTGTCAAGGAGGAAGCCCTGGCTCTCTGGGCAGGACAGCATGTGGATGCTGATCACATCAAGGATGACTTTCTGGGGAGGGAAGGGGCGGCTGCATTCAGTGCCTGGGGGCCTCTCACTTATGAGGTCACCTAGGCAAGTTCTGGTGAATTCGGGGGAACATTTGGTGGGTGCCCTGGATCCTGAGTCAGCTCTGATGAGCTGGGGTCTTTGGGGGCACTTTTGAGAATGGGGCTCAGCTACCATCTGCTGGGGTGGGGAGCGTCTGCCCCATGCCAGGCTTGTTGGGCTCCTTTGCTCATGACTATCATGAGGAACTGGGATGACCTCCATCTTATTGTGAGGAACTGGGGGCAGAAGGGGCCACTGACAACATACCCAAGGTCACAAAGTGAATAAATACTAGCTAAGTTTACTGAGAGCTTCCCAGGTGGCTCAGCAGTAAAGAATCCCAGTGCCAATGTAGGAAATGTGGGTTTGATCCCTGGGTTACGAAGATCCCCTGGAGGAGGAAATGGCAACCCACTCTGGTGGGCTGCCTGGTAAATCCCAAGGACAGAGGAGCCTGAAAGGATAAAATCCTAAAGAGTCTGACACAACTTAATGACAAACAATAAACAAAGTTCACTAAGTGTGTTTTAAGGGCCAGGCACTCTGCCAAGCCCTTTATAGGAACGAAGTCATTCACCCCACACCCCAGCCTTCTGTTGAGGGTCCAGCTCCTCTCCCATTTTACAGTTGAGGACACAGAGGCTCAGTTGACAAAGCAGTAGCCAGTGTCCCCTGCCCTCAAGAGGCCCCTCAGCTCCTACATCCTCCTGGGAAGCCCCTCCCAATGGGCCCCCTCATCCCTCTGCTGCCGTGCCTGGGAGCTCTCACTGTTGGCACCAGGATCTCCTGCAGCATGAGGTCATGGATCTTCCGGCCCCACCGGGTGCCCCATTGGGCCTCCTGCTGCAGCAGCTGGCCCAGCCCCATGTGGCAGAAGCCATACTTGGTTGCCATGTATTTGCACTGTGTCCCTTTTCCGCAGCCTGGACCGCCCATCACAAAGACGATCAGGGGGACTTGAGGATGTCTGCGTGCCTGAGGAAGAGGGACAGGGGAGAGCGGTTGGTGCCTGTAGGGGTCAGTTGGTGCTGAGGGGATTGTGTCCACAGTTACAATGGGTGACGCTGGACACATGTCTGCTGGCAGATCTATTTCTGCCCTAGGGTGATATCTGGGGGTGTGTGTCCACACCCAGTGATATATCCAGGCACGGCACCCATTAATACTGCTATAGGTCATGTGGATGAGTGAACCCAAGCAGGTCAGGCCCTTTGTGCGCAGCCTCTCCTCGAAGAATCACCCCTTTTTACAGTTGAGGAAACTGAGGCTCCGAGACGGACAGGGACTTGTCCACCCCTCCAGTCTCATCCGATACCATCCTCCCCTTTCTTTACTGTTTCAGCCCAGTTGGCCTCCTTTCAGACCCTTGTACTCATCACCTCCCTGTTGCTCCTCGCCCACCCCCACCCCTGCTGGAAGTCCATACTGCAGTCCCTTCAGGTTGCAGCTCACCCTTCAGCTACTCTCTGTCTAAAGAGCCTCCCACCCCATTGTTCCCAGTCTCAAAACCCTAATTCCCCACCACCCCACAAAAAGAATTCCATTTCCTCCAGGAATGGCCACTATCAGTAATGAATCTGCCCGTTTACTTGTTCTTGTTTGTCTCCCCGGTCAGACTATGTACTACAAGAGCACAGAATCTGTCTGTCTTCCTTGTCCCCGTATTTCTAGTACTTGGCATAGCTTCTGACATAATCGTAGCAAGTGAGGAATAGATAAATGTCCATAACTATCAGACACATCTATGGAGACCTGTAGTTTATAGTGCTGGCTTCCTACATTCCCCACGGACTTCCCAGAATCCAGCGCAGCAGGTGCTAAAAGTGAAAGTCAGTCAGTCAGTCAGTCAGTCGTGTCCGACTCTTTGTGACCCATGGAATTCTCCAGGCCAGAATACTGGAGTGGGTAGCCTTTCACTTCTCCAGGGGATCTTTCCAACCCAAGGATCAAACCCAGGTCTCCCGCATTGCAGGTGGATTCCTTACCAGCTGAGCCACAAGGGAAGCCCAGCAGGTGCTAACGTGGATCACTGAATACCTGACCCTGAGCATGCGCAGTTGTGCTACAATAAGGTAGGGGGGCGGGAGGAAGGGCATGTGCACACCTGGACTTGAGGAGGGGTTACCTGCATTCTCCCGCCCTCCATAACCTCCTTCCCTTCTCCCGAGTAAGCCAGCCACCCCCGCGATGTTTCCCTTCTTCTGGGGCCTCAGGGGCCTGCCTATTTGGGGCAGTTTGGACTTGCACAAACCCAACCCGCCTGAGGCCCGTGGGGTGAGCGCGCTCCATCCCCTACACAGGCCCTGACCTCTCCTGGTTCGGTTCAACGTCACAAGGGCCCCTGGCCCGTTTATTTGGCGAGATGACAGGGCTACCCCCTGGGGCTGTGGGGAGAAATGAACCCCAAAGAGGCTCAGGTAGAGCCGCAGCAGTCGGCTGCCATGGAGGCCTCGGTTGCTGTGGTAACGCGACCTCCCCGGACTCACTTCCGCAGTAAAGTAGCGCATGCGCAAATGGCCCGACAGGCCGCGAGGGTGGCGGGTTTCCTCCCTTCCTTCCCAAGATACCCCGCGGTCCTGAGATGTAATGTCACTGGGGGCGTCTCCACGTCACCTGATTGGGTTATCCGCGTGATGAGGTTATCGGCCTGATAGGATTATCGTGCTATACAAACTGCGGGCCGCCAGAGCGCTAGATACAGAAGGCGCTACCTTCAGCTGGGAGTAGGTTGCTTCCCCTAGGCCTGAGGGAGGATTTCGATTCCGGTTTAGGCGGCTGCGCAGGCGCAGACTTGGCACAAGCGGTCTCAAGCCAATCGCCGACCCAGTGCCGCCTCCGGATAGCTTTCCCCAGGATCGGTTGTATCCCGGGCCGGAGACCCGACACCTCGAGGGCGGCCTCCGAGGGACGCGCACCCGGAGGGAGGCGTAAAGAAAGGTTCTGATCGGACCCGGGTCAATCGCCCATCGCCCATGGCGGCCCTCGTAAGTGTGCGGCCAGGCGGTTCGGCTGCGGTCCCGGAGGTGGCCTCTGTAGCCTCTCACTCACTGTCCTGCTTTCTCTCCCCTCAGGGCCCCAGCAGCCAGAATGTCACTGAGTATGTCGTCCGAGTTCCCAAGTAAGTCCCTGACCCTACCAACCCCCTCTCCCTCCAGAAAAGGATTAAAATCTCGAGGCTCCAGGAGTGTCTGATTCTTCTTCCAGGGCTGGGGTTGAGCCGAGGCCTCTGGGGCATCACTGTTTTTTTAATAGAGTGAATGAATAAGTACATTAATATACAGTAACACGCAGCCTGCCTGCCTAGGATTCCCTCAGCCAGGAATGGCAACAGTGACTCTACTGGGTGGATTCTTTTTGATCCTGCGAAATTCCGTTATAGTATTTTCCTCCTTCAGGAGGCAGTCCCTGCCTGTCCACCCCCCTGCCCAGGGCTGAGTTCCCAATTATCCCATCTTGGGTTCCCAGAAATATTTGTCCCTAACTGATCTCTGGGTTTTTTTTCATGGGTCCCCAGTGTTGCCCAGCACAAAGAACTGAGCCTGGGAGGGTTTACTGAATTAATGAATGATTAACTGAGCACTGCCTCTTTTTGCCCATACCAGAAATACCACCAAAAAATACAATATCATGGCTTTCAATGCAGCCGATAAAGTCAACCTCACTACTTGGAATCAGGTAAGTCCGAGTTCTGAGGGTGTGAGAAAACCTGACCCTGGATTTGATGTAATAGTTGCTTGGTTGTGATAGTAACGGAGGCTTAGGATCCTCCCCTCTCTCCACGTGCAGATAAATGATAACTAAGGCCCAGGCTGAGCCTCTGGGCACCCCTGAGGACAAGATATGTGTGGCCTTGCAGGAGGCTTTCTCCTGAAATTTGTGCCCACTGATGGGCATTCCTGGTCGAGATCTATCTGGGCAAGAGAGGAGGGGGCTGCCTCCTAGAGGTGACTCAGAGCCCCTATTGTTGGAGACTCCAGAGCGGTCTTTAGAAACTGTTTTAGTTGCAGGCTGCTCTAGCAGAATTCCAGAGACTGGGTGGTTTGTAAACAACAGACATTTATTTCCCACAGTTCTGGAGGCTGGAAGTCCAAGATCACGGCGCCAGCAGATCTGGTGTCCTGGTTCATAGCTGGTGCGTTTGCACTGTACTCTCACCTGGGTACACAGCACTCTGGAATCCTTTGTTAAAGAGGGCACTTATCCCACTCCTAATAGGCTGCAGCCTCACAACCTAATCATCATCTATCAGAGGCCCCGCCCCCAAATACCATCACACCGGAAATTAGGTTATATGCATTTGGGGCGAATTCCCTGTAGATACAGCGGTTAGGACTCTGGCCCATTCACTGAGGGGGGCCTAGGTTCCATCCCTGGTAGGGGAACTAAGATTCCAGAAGTCCAAGATCACAGCCAAAAAGAATGCATTTTGGAGGCACGCAAACATTCATCCATAGCAGAGGCTATTAAAGGGTTACAAACAGTCTGTAAAGAGATTTGTCCACTGTGGGGTCGAGGGCAAGTGAAGGGAGAACAGGGCGGAGGTGAAGGCTCTGGACCAGGTGAGCCTGTGTTGGGGTTTGCAGCAAACAGGTTACGAGAAGTTATTGGACTCTGGGGTGTCTTTTTTTTTTTTTTTTTAATTTTTCATTTGGAAATAACTTCAAACTTTCAAAAAGCTGCAAAAACAGACATCGCAGCGGGCTTTAGACAGATCCCTTCGCCCACATTCACAGAGCCCCTTTTCGCCAAGCGGGAAGTTGGCTCTGAGGGTCCACCGCTCAGCCTGCGGGGAGGAAGGTGTGTTGTTGGATGGGGAGCAGGCTGCCTGATGAGAAGTCTCGCCTTCCGTCTCCCAGGCCCGGCTGGAACGAGACCTGAGCAACAAGAAGATTTACCAAGAGGAGGAGATGCCGGAGTCAGGCGCCGGCAGCGAGTTCAACCGCAAGCTCCGGGAGGAGGCGCGGAGGAAGAAGTACGGCATTGTCCTCAAGGAGTTCCGGCCGGAGGACCAGCCGTGGCTGCTGCGGGTCAACGGTAAATCAGGCCGAAAGTAAGTGCCCCTCCCGCCACTCCCCGGTACCCTCGGCCGAACTTCTAGGTCCTGCAGCTGGGGGTGACAGCTCATCCACCCGTGAAGGGGTTTTCTTGGGGAAGATGAGCCAAGGGGATGCTCGAGTGTGTGCTAGGGATGCAGGAATCCCGGCCTGCCGTCCTCCTGCGCCCAGCCAAGGACTGCCCAGAGCTGAGGGTTGGGAACCGTGGGGGAGACAGAGATTAAGGGAAATGAAGGGCACTCCGGTTGAGCAGCCAGCACGAAGGCGTGAAACATCGAGCCCCAGGGACTGTCACAGCACACGACAGTGGCAGAGTGGGTGGACTGAGAGGGCTGAGAGTGCCAGGGCACAGCGGGACTGTGGGTAGGCTGGGGCCCTGGGCAGCATGAAGGCTGTAGGTGGGGAAGGGGCACTCTGTAAGACTGCCTGCACATGGTGGGGCAGAAGGGGAAGGATGGAGGCCCGGAGGGAGCTGGGCTGGCAGTGGTTCAAGGAAGATTCCGGAGGGGAATCCAGAGGGGTCTGACACTAGAGCGCTGTGCTCTTTACGGCCCATCTAACAGGTCCTTCCAGAAAGGACCATGTCGTGTATAGTGCACAGGAGCCCTAAATCTGCTCTGTGAGGGCAGGAAGCCCCCCTTTTCCAGATGTGGGAATCCAGGCTCAGGCAGGGCCAGCCTTCCAGCCTCAGGTTTTGCTGGGAGAACCCAGGTGGCCCTGGAGAGAGGGATGCAGGGGGTGTTGTCTGGAGGTGGCACTGGTCCTTCTTCCCCACACAGACTGTGACCTTGAACTCCCTGCAGGTTCAAGGGCATAAAGAAGGGCGGCGTGACAGAAAACACCTCCTACTACATCTTCACCCAGTGCCCTGATGGGGCTTTCGAGGCCTTCCCTGTCCACAACTGGTATAACTTCACGCCGCTGGCCAAGCACCGCACGCTCACGGCCGAGGAGGCTGAGGAGGAGTGGGAGAGGTGAGTGATGGGGCCACGCCTAGAAAAGGGCTGCAACCCCCCGACATTGTGCCTGGCTGGGAGCTGGGGACTCAGCGGTGAGCAAGCCAGATCTCTCCACTGCTCGGGAGCACCCAGTCCAGGGGGCAGATGGACTGGAGACAGCGGGGAGAGGGACTGGAGAAGTGGGGAGTTGGATCCGGTGCTAGGGCGTCAGCATCACACGAGACATTCTCCTGAGGGACTCTGGGCAGACAGGGAACCAAAGGAGGGCCAGCTCTCCCTGTGTGCTCTCAGGGTCTTTCTGCCACGTGCTTGTGTCCCCATGTGTGGGGTCAGGTCGTCCCTCTCATCACCTAAGTTGTGTCAGTGGCTCTCCCTTCGGGGCACACCTGGTGGAAGTGCAGGGAGGCACCAGTGGATGAGGCCCACTCCCAGAGGGGGTCCCCGGAGCCAGGCCCGCTGCCAGCCCCTGCTGTAACACTGCCCCCCGCCCCACAGGAGAAACAAGGTCCTGAACCACTTCAGCATCATGCAGCAGCGGCGGCTGAAAGACCAGGACCAGGACGAGGAGGATGAGGAGAAGGAGAAGCGCAGCCGCAAGAAGGCCAGCGAGCTGCGCATCCACGACCTGGAGGACGACCTGGAGATGTCGTCGGATGACAGCGAGGCCAGTGGCGAGGAGGGTGAGGCAGATGTAGCCAGCCCTGGGCAGCTGGGGCCGCAGTTGAAATTAATTCAGGTCTTGTGTGATGACTCAGAAAAGTGAATGCCCCTGAAAGGATTGCTTGGTTACTTGCAGACCCCTGGATCCCCCCAGGAGCTTGGCCGCTGGGGGAAGCACCAGGGCTGGTTAGGAGGCCCCGGGAAGGTCTTTCTCAGCCATGGGCTCGCCTGGGATTTCCATGGGAATGGCCTTAAGACTGGCCAGTTTGAGTCGTGCCAGCAGCCTCTGGGCCAAGGGGTGGTCTCTGGTTGCCCGGTGGCTGGCTGGCCCAGGTGATTTAGGGCAGCGATGGCGGCCCTGAGTGTGAGTTAGAGAAAGGGGTTGTCTAGGGGTGTGAAGTTGGGATTGCTTGCTTGGTGGTGGGTGATTGGTACAACCCTGGGCCAGCTCTCTGCCTCTTGGAGGAATTAGGGCCGTTCCTGGCATCACCACAGCCCCTGAGATGTCCAGGCATCATTAGATACACACAACACGATGCATGCCCATCTGAGCCCCTCACCTTGTCTGTCCCTCCCCAGGTGGCAGAGCCCCCAAGGCCAAGAAGAAGGCACTGCCCAGCAAGGGGGGCCGGAAGAAGAAGAAGAAGAAGGGCTCAGATGATGAGGCCTTTGAGGACAGTGATGACGGGGACTTCGAGGGCCAGGAGGTGGACTATATGTCCGATGGTTCCAGGTGAGGCAGGCGGGAGGCGGGTGTGAGACCCTGGGCCGGCCTGCAGACGCGCTCACTCACCCTCTGCCCGCTCTCTGTCTTACAGCAGCTCCCAGGATGAGCTGGAAGGCAAGCCCAAGCCCACGCAGCAGGAGGAGGGCCCCAAGGGCGTGGATGAGCAGAGTGAGAGCAGCGAAGAGAGTGAGGAGGAAAAGCCGCCTGAGGAGGACAAGGAGGAGGAGGAGGAGAAGAAGGCGCCCACGCCGCAGGAGAAGAAGCGGAGGAAAGGTGGGTTGGTCCCTCTGAGGCCCTGATCTGGGACAGGGCTGAGAGCTGGCTCAGGGGTCTCCGGTCCTGACGTCCCCTCCTCTGGTCCCTTGCAGACAGCAGCGAGGAGTCCGACAGCTCGGAGGAGAGTGACATCGACAGTGAAGCCTCCTCAGCACTCTTCATGGCGGTAAGGCCCAGCCGAGGCAGGGCTGGCCAGGGAGGACGGTGGGGGGCCCCTCTCCTGACATGTTCTCAGTTGCGATCTCCACAGAAGAAGAAGACGCCCCCCAAAAGGGAGCGGAAGCCATCAGGGGGCAGTTCCAGGGGTAACAGCCGGCCAGGCACGCCCAGCACTGAGGCAGGCAGTACTTCTTCCACCCTCCGGGCAGCCGCCAGCAAGCTGGAGCAGGGTGAGTAGTACCCCGCCATCCCACCCTGCCTACCCTACCCCGCTGTTGACCCCATCCTGGTCTTCCTGTTCCGCATCCTCTGAGCCCCTTGCACACATGATCCCAGCACTGTCCTCCCACCCCCCTACCCAGTGGTCCAGCCTCCCAGACCTGGTCTCAGTCCCACCGCCACCTCCCACAGGGAAGCGCACCAGCGAAACGCCGGCAGCCAAGCGGCTGCGACTGGACACCGGGCCCCAGAGCTTGTCCGGGAAATCCACTCCTCAGCCCCAGTCTGGGAAGTCAACCCCCAGCAGTGGGTAAGTGGGAGAGCACATCAGGGGCCGGTGGGGGGTGGGGGTCAGGGGGCTCAGGGACAGAGGACGCCCGCTGACACCCAGCTCCCCACCTCCAGTGACGTTCAAGTGACTGAAGATGCCGTGCGCCGCTACCTGACACGGAAGCCCATGACCACCAAGGACCTGCTGAAGAAGTTCCAGACCAAGAAGACGGGGCTGAGCAGCGAGCAGACAGTGAATGTGCTGGCTCAGATCCTGAAGCGCCTGAACCCTGAGCGCAAGATGATCAACGACAAGATGCATTTCTCCCTCAAAGAGTGACGCCCCCCCAATAAACATGCTCTATTTTCCACAATCCTCAGGGTCTTCATACCAACGACAAGATGCATTTCTCCCTCAAGGAGTGACGCTCCCCCCAATAAACATGCTCTATTTTCCACAATCCTCAGGGTCTTCATACCCACACTCGCTGCCTCTCGTCCCGCCGCCTGTAGACACCTCTTAGGACTTAACCCTCTCCTTAGCCCCTCAGCGTCCTCCATGGAGCTGCTGGCTGATTTCTTTCAGCTCTGTCTTTCACTTACTTGGCTGGTTCTCTCTTCAGCTGTGGCTTATCCACCTCCTGAACCCATTAAAATTAGGGCTTCTCAGGTGGCTCAGCGGTGAAGAATCTGCTCTGCCTGTGCAGGGGAGCAGGTTCAATCCCTGGGTAAAGAAGTTCCCCTGGAGGCAGTAGCACCCAACTCCAGTATTCTTGTCTGGGAAATCCCATGAATAGAGGAGCCTGGTGGGGCTACAGTCCATGGGGTGGCAGAGTCGGACATGATTGAGCACACATGCACAAACCCATAAGTACTTAGTGTCACTGTCTTTCAGTTCTGCAAAGTATGTTTCTCTTTCAGATCAGTAGGTCTATTTTGAGTGTATGGCCCCTTCTGTTTTTGATGCCTTCTTTTCCATTGTTAGTTTAAACATCCTTGTCTTACAGTCTCCATCACACTCACCTAGTACCTGAAGCAGACGGGCATCCTGTTGTTTTCAGACGCCTCTTTATGATCGTGTTTGTGACCTGGGATAGGGGACTCGTTCCTAGTTCCAGGCTCTGTCTCTGGGGCTCCTGGCAGGCCTGCTTTGGAGGCAAGTTCTTTTTTTTTTTTTTTAATAATATTTGTTTTTATTTATTTATTTGACCGTTCTGAGTCTTAGTTGCAGCATGTGGGAACTAGTTCCCTGACCAGGAATCGAACCCTGGGCCCCCTGCATTGGGAGCATGGAGCCTTAGCCACTGGACCACCAGGGAAGTCCCAGGCAAGTTCTTCCAGAGGGTTTTTGCATGTGGCCACCAGGTACCCCAAAAGTGGTTTTTAGGTGGTGCTAGTGGTACAGAACCTGCCTGCCAATGCAGGAAACATAAGAGACCCGGGTTTGATCCCTGGGTTGGAAAGGCCCCTGGACAAGGACACGGCAACCCACTCTAGTACTCTTGCTTAGAGAATCTCATGGAGAGAAGAGCTTGGCGGGCTACAGTCCCTAGGGTTGCAAAGAGTCGGAAATGACTGAAGCAATTTAGCATGCACACACGCCCCAGGTGTGTCATTCTAAGATTCTCAGCTCTTGATTCTGTCCCAAATGGCCACAAAATCCCAATCCCCTGTTAGTGGTCTTGGCATCTGGACACTACTTTTCAACTTCCCAGTGGGGTTTCTGGAGCTTCCCTTTAGAGTCTCACAAGTTGGTAAGGCGTTTATTTTATCAAGTATGGCTAGGCATTCTGTAAGCAAGAGGGTTCTTTGAGTTCATGGAGAGTCACGTTGCTGGAAATGGAACTTGGCAGCAGGAACAACGTTGAAACCCCTGTTTGAGTGATCTGGCTGGTGGCAGGATGCTGGAGATGGCAGGTGGAAAACCTCCCCACCCAGTTCTACAGGCCCTTGGCTGCCAAGTCAGAATGCCTGAGATGTCCGGCTAATTCCCAGGAATGTCCCACTTCGTTCCAACCTCCTTCCCATCCTTCCGCCAGGACTTTTGTGAAGGAAGTGCCTGCCCCTTACCCTGACAATTTCACCCCTGCTCTGCCTGCCACGTGGACTGAGGTCTGAGGCCTGCCCCACCACACCAGTCTACATGCCCCAGTGGTTCAGATCAGGAGCCTTGCATTCAGCAGGACTTGGGGTTCAAACCCCATCTGTGTCTCTTAATTCTGGGTGACTTTGTATAAGTGACAGTCCTGCCACCCACACCTCCCATCTGAAGGTAGTCTCAAGCAGTTGAGAAGAAAAAAGCACACCAAAATCACTGAAGCAGTCCCCCGTGGGTGATGCTGCGGTCCTTTCCTACTTCTTGATACAAAGGGCAGTGAAAAGCCCTGAGCTTGCATCTTGGCTCACCTGAAATGGATGAGTTCCTGAAGCACATGTCCTGGATCAAAGGGATGGGATTGGTAGTTTCTGTAGCCAGTGTTCAACTGCCACTGGTTTATACTGCTACCAACAGGCGTGCCCATTACAAGCCCCCAGCCACGGGTAAGCAGACTCTGACATTTGCCAATCTTAGAAGCAGTTTCACCTGAGTTTTAATCTGGTCTTGCCTGCATTGAGTTCAGGCACCGTGTCAAACCTACACAAGTTGCTTGTATTTCAGGACCTCCCTGGTGGTCCAGTGGTTAAGGCTCTGGACTCACAATGCAGAGACACAAGTTGGATCCCTTGTTCAGGATCTTGCATTACATAGGACATGGCCTAAATTTTTTTAATTGAAAATAAAAAAGATGCTCTCATTTCCTTTGCCTCGAGCACTTTGTGCGTGCTTAGTCTCTCAGTCATGTCCAACTCTTTGCAACCCCATGGACTGTATAGCCCACCGGCCTCATCTGTCCATGGGATTCTCCAGGCAAGAATACTGGAGTAGGTTGTCATTTCCTTCTCCAGGGGATCCTCCCAACCCAGGGATTGAGACCCGAGTCTCCTCCATTGCAGGTGAATTTTTTTCCATCTGAGCCACCAGGGAAGCGTCTAAGAGGCTCTTAACTGCTCGGTACCAGCCACCCTGCTACACACTAAATATGTCTTCTGTCTGTCCTCAGGACCTCATGTGGGAGGGACTCTGTTACCCCATTTCATGGCTGAGGATGGAGGCTTGCTTCCCCAGGGTGATGAAGGGCTGAGAGATTACTGGAACCAGGGCGGGGCTTAACCTCCCCTCCTGCTTTGATGCCCTCCAACCCCAGGTAGGGCTGGGGTCCCAGGGGACTCAGGTTGGCCTTCCAGAGACAGGAGTCCCTGCAGGGTGTTTCTTGCCCCTGGTGTCCCAGCTCTTGGCAGTCCCCAGGCCTCTCCCTTTTCCTGTTTTGATACTGCCTGGGCCAGACCCGGAGGCAGGGCATGATGTCTTAATCCTCCAGGCAGGAGCCATGATGGATTCCCCGTCAGTTCACCCACCTCTTCCCTGCATGCACATCCGCTCTACCTGGTGCACAATGTGGGGGCTACTGGGCCCCAGCACCCTGCCCGAGAGGGGAGGACCCCCACTGGGAGACCCGTGGGGCCCCCCAACCCTCCCTCCAGACAGCAGGTGGGGTGGGGACCCCGAGTTGCCCTCCCTGAGCTCGGCCCTGGCTGCCGACACAGCACTCGTAAATCAGGGGGTGGAGGGGGTGTTGGAAATGGGTCTGTGGAATGTCTGGATAGGATACGTGTGTGAGGGGGTGTGCGCCCTTAACTCTTGGAAGGATGGGGTGTGGGGCAGAGGAGCGGGGCTGCCTGGGCCTGAGGTGTGCGACGTTGGAACCATCGCAACGAGCAGCGGCCGGAAGCGATGAGGTTAATTCCCCAGCTCGGGCAGAGGGGGGATAAATTGAGGGTGCCGGGCATCCGCATCCTCAGGACCTGCCCGTCACCATGGCCACAGGAAGAGTCTTGCTAGGCTCTCTCCTTCTCCTGATCCTCCACTTGGACCTTGGTGGGAGCCAGGGGGCCTGGGAGGCCCTGGTGGCGGAGAGAGAGCTCTCATCCGAGCCAGCGGTGGACAGAGAGACCCAGAGGCCACAGCTGGGTAAGGACTCCTGGAACCCTGCGTGCTCCCCAACTCCTTTCTGCCCAGACTCTGCCTGCTGTCAGCTGCCCCTTGTCCCCACAGGGGCCCGCCTGCGCCGAGCCCTGACCAGCCCGTGCCAGCTGTGGAGCCTGTCCTTGCCCGTGGCCGAGCTGGGCCTGGGCTACACGTCGGAGGAGACGGTCATCTTCCGCTACTGCGCCGGCAGTTGTTCCCGTGGAGCCCGCACCCAACACGGCCTGACGCTGGCCCGACTGCGGGGCCAGGGCCGAGCCCATGGAGGACCCTGCTGCCGGCCCACCCGCTACACCGACGTGACCTTTCTCGATGACCGCCACCGCTGGCAGCGGCTGCCCCAGCTCTCGGCGGCGGCCTGTGGCTGCGGTGGCTAAGGATGGCCGGCCCGGGGCCCTGCAGCCGCTGGAGGAGCTCAGCTGACTTATTTACTGGAGGCCCAGAGGCTGAGGCGAAGAGAGGGGAAGGTGGGCTGGGGCCACCAGCAAGGGGCTCAATAAAGGAAACTGCTCCTCTAGCCTTGTGACTGTGTGTTCAGCTGGGAATGCTCCTGGTCGGGGGAGGGGGAGGTGGGGGGAGGCAGGTGTGGTCCTGGGCTTCCCAAGCAGATCCTGGCCTTCCTGGAAACAGCTGGCAACAGGAGGCCAGCTTGTCCATTCTCCAGCATTATTCACAACTTTATTCACAAACACGGTGTCCTGAACAGCTTGGGGTAATGGTCCAGGAGCTCAGCAGGCTGGGGGCGGCTGCCCAGGCTCCCCCGGCCCCATCCCTTCAGGGAGGGAGCGGCAAATCACCGAGATGCGTCGGCCCCGGGGAATCCGACGCTCCCCAAAAAAGGACTCTTCATCCCGAAGGATCTCGTGGGAGAAGTCATAACGAGCCGAGCCCCTGCAGGAGAAAACAGAGGATGTGGCTGGTGAGGGTGGCCCTAGTTCCAGGCAGACCAGCCCTAGGGGTAGAGTCTGCCGTCAGGGCTGAACGACAGAAGGTGTTCCAAACGTTGAGTGGGTGTCTTGTGAGTTACTGGTGCAGTGCGGGCTCCTTGGCTGCCAATACCTAAGGATGTAGAGGGAGCCCGGCTCCAGCAAGAGTTCCAGCCACTCCCCTGGCTCCTGGGTGTGCACCAGTCGCATGACGCTAGGAGACAACAGGGACAGGCCGGCAATGGTGGATCCGCAGAACTGGAAGAGGGGACATGGCAGAGGGTGGGTTTTGGCCTGGCCAGCTCTCCCCCAGCTGGGAGCTCCAAGCCACTGCTCTCTGCCCACCTTGATGCTGTCCACGTGTGGCTTGATGTAGCCCTGAGGTTCTAGGTCCAGCACGTGCACTGAGGAGAGGAGGGTCTGGCCAGGTCCAAAGGCGGCTGCCTGCACACGCCGCAGGATGGCCCGGCTTGCCTCTGACCAGCGCGACTTCTCTGTCTCTCGGAAGCCGTGGATGGCCTGCCCAGAGCGCTCAGGTCAAGCCTGGAAGCTTCCAGGGGTGGGGAACAGGGAAACTGAGGCATTGCCCAGCGCTGGGGAGGGATTGGTGGGGAGGGTGGTGGAAGTGCAAAGGAAAGGCCTGGTTTTTCCAGCATGACACTTGACCCCACCCGCAACTTTCAACTTTGATCCTATCTACCCCATGATGTTTTCTCAAATCCCAACCCCTGCCAGATCTGGGTCTAGCCTTAGTCCTTTCTACCCACCATCAGGGTCCAGTTCAGTCCCACATTGCGTCCCTAACGTTGGCCTGGTTCCCATATTCACAACTTGATTCACCAGGTCCCCTGACTCCCCCCCTCAACCCGTGACCCTCCCTCATCTCGCTCCACACCCGTTTCCATCCCTAACTTTGGTCCTGTCCCCCAAACACCCTTCGTTCTGCCTCGTTATGGCCCCGCCCACATCTCCAAAGCGCTCTTCCAGACCCCAAGACCCGAAGCATCAAGACAGCGCCCCCATTCCCAGGCCCCGCCCCAGATGTAGCCCCGCCCACCAGGCGCTCCACCCCGCCCGGCCTCTAACGTCCCAAGCCACGCCCCTGTGGCTCCGCCCCCAGCGCTGCCAGCCTCACCGCATCCCAGTGGTCGTATTCGTATCTGCGGCGGCGCAGCTCGGGTTCCAGCTCGCGGCTCAGTGTCTCCTCCTCGGCCGCGCTCAGGAAGCCGGGCCTCACCACGGCCGCGTCTTGTAGGCGGCTCAGCACGGCTGCGCCCGAGCCCCGCACCCAGCCCTGCTGGGAGACCGTTCGCAGTACCACCTGCCCACCTCCGGCCATAGCCCCGGAGCCGGGTCTTGGAAGGGGGGGGGGTCAGGGCCACGCCCCCCTCCCCAAGGTCATTGGCTGTGACTGCACTGAGTCCCTCCAGCAATTGGCCTTCCTCAGAGTCCCGCCTCTCGCTCAAGGTTACTGGTTGTTATTCGGCTCGTCCTCTCAAGCTATTGGCTCTTCCCAGAATCTGCCTGCTCTCCGGCGCTATTGGGCCCTTTCGACCACAGAGACTCAGACTACTAGTTGTGCCTCAGGTCCGTCTTCCAGAGGGCGGGGCGGAGCGGTGGTGTCAAAGGCTAGGTCGGCCCGGGGGTCAGAGGTCAAGGGTGAGAGAAGGACTGGGCCAAGGCTATGAAGTTAAGGTTAGAGTCCAGTCAAGCTGAGCTGTAGGAGTTAGGGGAGTGACATTAAGGCTGTGGTTATGGGGTGGGACCAGGTTTGTGGACTTACGGGTTTCAGTCAAAGGTCAAGGCGAGGAGCCTCCCATCCCGAATCCCACCCCCCACCCCCCATCCTCATACAAACAGGCTGGCTTCCAGTTTAAAACAGTATATAAACTGTGTTGGCCTTCCCTGATAGCTCAGTTGGTAAATCATCTGTCTGCAATGCAGGAGGCCCGGGTTCGATTCCTGGGTCGGGATGATCCCCTGGAGAAGGAAATGGCAACCCACTCCAGCATTCTTGCCTGGAGAATCCCATGGACAGAAGAGCCTGACAGGTCCGTGGGATCGCAAGAGTCGGACACAACTTGGCGACTAAACCACCACAACCACCATAAACTGTTTATGTACTTTGTTTGTGTGTTTAAAAACAGTATATAAACAAAAATTCCTCTTCCTTTAAAGGCAGAATTGGAATGTCACCATTTTTCAGCCCTTATTGGGCTGAAAATTCTAGACAAGGACTATCATCTGCTCCAATGGCATGGAAACAGGGACAACTGGTTTTAAAATGTCTCCCGCTAGAAGGCACCCTCACTCCAAGGTCATTGCCGGAAAAGCGGAACCTGAATGGATCAGACTTGTCTAGATTCAGAAGTACCAAGGACAGAATCGCATCCTCAAAATTCAGAGGGAAAGTCATAAGACACACGACCCTGTTTCTCCAACAAGTTAAGTTCAAGAAAAGAAAAGAAAAGAGGGAGAGAAACATTAAGAGATTAAAGGGGAAAAGCGCAATAACAAGACACTTACAGATTTATCAACCAGTAGCAATGCCTGCACCTTATTTGGATCCTGATTGGAAAAATTAAAAAAAAAAAGTGATCACCAGGGAAATTTGGACGCGGTTGAATGTTCGACCACAGTAAGCATAATTTTTTTCTGGTTGAAAATGATGTGGTTGTCTTTTTTAAAGATTCCTTGTCCTTTATTAACCTTTTTTGAAAGTTCTTTAAATTCTGTAGCACTTTACAGTTTTTAAAAGTTTCACATGCATGATTTCATAGACTCTCATAATACCTTTTTTAAGAAAATCCCCTACAGCTATATTGCCCTTCCTCCTTCCCTCTCCCCACTGGTAACCACTGGTTTGTTCTGTGTCTGTGAGTCTGTTTTTTTTGTTTGTTTTATTGACTAGTTTATTTTTTAGATTCTACATAATAGTGATAGGATAGAGAATGTCTGTCTGATTTAACTCACTTAGCATAATAACCCTCCAAGTCCATACATGTTGCTGCAAATGGCATTATTTCATTCTATTTTATGGCTAATATTCCATTGTGTATATGTGCTGTATCTTCTTTATCCATTCATCTGTTGTTGGACACTTAGATTGCTTCTTTATCTTGGCAGTTGTAAATAATGCTATGAACATTGGCATGCATGTTATCTTTTCTAAATAGTGTCTTTTTTTTTTTTTTGGATATATACCAAAAGGAGTGGAATTACAGGGTCATGTGGTTATTCTTAGTATTTTTGAGAAATAAAATTACTTATCCTTTTAGAAATACATACTGAAATATTACAGATGAAATGAAAAGCTGGGATTTGCTTCAAAGTACTACAAAGCCACGGTAGAGGCTCTGTAGAGGCAGGGGAGGGACGAGTCATAATCAGCTATGATTGGTGTGGTGGGTACATGAGACCTCATTATTCTAGTTTCTCTACTTTTTTCTCCTATTTTAAACAAAATTACTGCAGGTGTTTTTTTTTTTTTTGGCAGCACTGGGTCTTCATTGCTGTGTGGGCTTTTCTCTAGCTGTGGAGAGCAGGGTTCTAGGGCATGTGGGCTCTCTAGTTTTGGTGCACAGGCTTCTCATTGTGGTGGTGTCTCTTGTGGAGCACGGGTTCTAGGGCATGTGGGTGGGCTTCAGTAGTTGTGGCGCACAGGCTTACTTACTCTGACTTACTTTTAAACCTGTGTCCCTTGCATTGGCAGGCCATTCTTAACCAATGGACCACAAGGGTCTTCTCCACTTCTGTATATATTTTAAATTGTGCAGAATGAAAAAGTTCAACCAAATGTAATTGATGAATGAAGCCAAATTAAAAAGTCCTTTATATTTAAAAAAAAAAATTATTCTTTGCTCTGACAGCAAAATTCCTCGAAAGACTTGTCCAGCTCCCAGTATTTTCCAGCCCCTTCTCTCCGGGTCCACTCCAACCTGGCTGTTGGCCCCCTGGTACTAAAAGTGGTCTTATTGGAGGCCACTAGTGATTTCTGCAGGGCCAAGTGCCATAGCCAGTTCTCAGCCTGACTGCTAACTCATGGACACACTGAAGTCCCCTACATTTTTATTCCCAACCCTGGGTGGGGGTGGGGGTGGAAGGGGAGAGGCATGATAGACCAGACATCTGAAATCAACTCTTGATCCTGATCCCTGCTCCTCCCCCCAGCTCTCCTGGAAACATCTTTCTGGCTGCTTTGGGCCAACACCTAGGAGTTTTGGGAGATTTCGTTCTCTCTCAAATCTCACATCCTACCTGTAAGCCCTGCCTTTAAAACCTGGCTGGAAACCGACGTCTGTCACCATGTGGCTAGGGCCAGGTCACCCTCCTTCTTGGTGGTTCCAAGTCTCCTCACTCCAGGTTTCTGTGCTTGCCACCCTCCACCCACCACTCTGTGGTTCCTTTTTCTTTTTTGGCTGTGCTGGGTCTTTGTCATGGTGCAGGCTCAGGAGTTCCAGCCCTCGGACTTAGTTGCACTACATGGGATCTTAGTTCCCTGACTAGGGATCGAACCCAGACCCCCTGCACTGGGAGTGCAGTCTTAGCTACTGGACCACCAGGGAAGTCCCCTGTTCCTTTTCTTGAAACCCTCCATGGGGCATCTCCCTCCTATCTCAGACCTGCTGCTGTTTAATCACTGTCGTGTCTGACTCTTTGCGACCCCATAGACTGTAGCCCGCCAGGCTCCTCTGTCCATGGGATTGTCCAGGCAAGAATACTGGAGTGCATTGCCATTTCCTCTTCCAGGGGATCTTCCCAACCCAGGGACTGAATCTTGGCAGGTGGATTCTTTACCACTGAGCCATCTGGAAAGCCCTACCAGACCTTTTATGATCTATACTCCTCCTCTTCCTGCTCTTATCTCTACTTTTCCCCTCACTCACTCCCTCCCTCCAGCCACCCCAGCTCCCTCATGGTTCGCCTCATGTGCCAGGCATAGTCCTGCCACAAGACCTTTGCACTTGCCATGCCTTCTGCCAGGACTGCTGTGTCCCAAGACAGCAATCTGGCTCCCCCCACCCTCACCTCCTTCAGGTCTTTGCTCTAATGTCGCCTTCTCAGCAAGGCCTCTGCAGGCCACCTCATCTAACTCCTGTCACACACACCCAACACCGCATACCTCTTGCCCTGATTTAAAAAAACAAAACAAAAACAACGGTCTACTTTCCCAAGAATGTAAGTTTCTTCAGGATGGGGACTTCTGTGTCTTCTTCACAATAAGCTGTGGCCTCTGGAGTGTCATGTAGGCTCTTAGCTCTGCTCAAGATGAAGGTCAAGGTGAAGGCACACGTGAGCCAGGGTAGACGCCAGAGGGAAGGCGCCAGAGCCGGGAGCAAAGGCTACAAAGGTTTAATTTAAAATCACAGTGTCTCAGCTGGGCTACCCACCCACAGGGGCACCCCCAAATCCACAGTTCCTCAAGGGGCCCCTCCAGGGTCAGTGTGGAGGGGCTCGCAGGCCGGGCGCCTCTGCTCTCCCTGGGAGGGCGAGAGGGAGGCCAGTTCTCAGGTGCTGGCTGGGGCGGGTTCTACCGCTGTTGGCTCCCCTGGCTCCTTCTGTACCAGCTCCGGCTCATCCTCCCCATCCTGTGGGGGGTGGACCAGAACCTTGTCCAAGATGCCGAACTCCTGGGCCTCCATGGGGCTCATGTAGCGGTCCCTCTCCATGGCCGACTCTGCAGGGGGCGTACAGGCAGGATGCGGGTGGTGAAGAATGGACACCCAAGGGCCACGTTCCAGTCCTCAATCAGCCCAAGTCCACCCTGTGTGACCCTGGCCTCCCCATCCCTGTGCCTTGAGTTTCCCTACCAGTAAAATACCTGTTTCTTTCTTTTTTTAGCTTGTTGATGTATAAATACACATCTAGGAAAGGGCACAGATTGTGGGAGAGGGCAGTGTGGTGATTTTCAGACTGAACCCACCCATGCGGCCAGCACTCAGATCAGACCCTCCAAACCCTGCTGGGGACACATCCAGTTGCTAAGTGCCGCCCCCCTGCCCCCTAACAGTGGCCTAATGGCATAGAGGTTATGCCAGTTTTTTGCTCTTTAAATACACAGTCACAGGGACTTCCCTGGCAGTCAAGTGGTTAAGACTTCACACTATCAATGCAGGGGTCCTGGGTTCCATCCCTTGTCAGGGAACTAGGTCTTAGGTGCTGTAGCTAAGACCTGGTGCAGCCAAATTAAAAAAAAAAAAAAAAAAGGACTCCATACTTCCACTGCCAGGGACATGGCTTGGACCCTTGGTTGGGGATTTTGCATGCTGAGCAATGTGGTAAAAAAAAAAAAAATTAAAGTTAATTAATTAAAAAAGTAAATAAACATATAACCAGAGTGTTTACTCCTTTTCCCACTCAGCACTGTTTTGGAGATTTATCTAGGCTGTGGCCCAGTCCTTGTGGCTGTGTGGCGTCCCGCCTCGTAAATATACCACCGCTGGCCACTCATTCTGCTGTCAGGCACTTGGGTCTTTCTCCATTTAGGACTGTAGGAACAGGACTACATTCCCGTCTGCATCTTCGGACAGAAGCACTTGATTCCCTTGGTTATACGCTGAGCAGAGGAACCAGGTGTCTTTCTGGGTGTTCACCCTCAGAGCCCTAACAGCTTCCCCAAGAGGTTGTAGTTATCACTGTTGCCTGCAGTGGATAACCGTTCCAGTGGCTCCACGCTCCCCTCAGCACTCGATGGTATCAGTATTTTCTATTTGAGCTGCTCCAGTGGATTGAAATGGAGTAGGAAATGGCAACCCACTCCAGTATTCTTGCCTGAAGAATCCCATGGACAGAGGAGCCTGGAGGGCTATAGTCCGTGGAGTCTCAAAGAATTGGATCCAACTGAGCACACACACCACAGTGGACTGAAATGGTGTCTCATCAGGGCTTTGATCTGCCTTTCCCGAATAACTGATGATGGCATTATCATTTTTTCTTTTTTATTGGCCACACCACATGCAGCATGTGGGATCTTGGTTCCCTAACCAGGGGTGGAACCTGTGCCCCTTGCAGTGGAAACGCAGAGTCCTAAGCACTGGACCACCAGGGAAGTCCCACTGTTGACACATCATTATTAAACATCGTCACTAAAGGTGATGAGAACCTTGGCTTCTGTTTCTTGGCCATTTGGGATCTTCTTTGTGGGAGACCCTGTTCAAAACCTTTGGACCTCTTTCAGTCAAGTTTTTGAGTCTTTTAATTTTTAAATTATTATCATTATTTTTTCTTGGCCATACTGTGCGGCATGTGGGATCTTAATTCTCTGACCAGAGATCAGACCTGCATCCCCTACAGTGGAAGTGTGGAGTCTTAACCACTAGACCACCAGGGAAGTCCCTGGGTCTCTAAGAAAAGTGCTCAGAACAGGGGTTCTCAACTGGGGGTGGGGTAGGGTGGGGATTCTGATCCCCAGGGGACACTGGGCGATGGCTGGAGACTGTTCTGGCCGTCACCCTTGGAGGTGCTGCTGGCAGCTGGTGGGCAGCGCCCGGGGATGTGCCACACATCCTGCAGGGCCCTGGAGGGCCCCCACCACAGGACGATCCAGCCTGGTGTCAGCTGCACCAGGTCCAGAGGCCTGACCGGTATGCCTGTGTTGGTTCCAATAAAAGAGCAGCTGAGGGCCCTGTAGGGGGCGCTCACCGATCACCTGCAGGCTCTGTTTGGTGTGCTTGGCATAGATGCTGTAGAGCTGCTTCTTGAGCTTCATGATCTCCTCCGCCTGGATGGCGATGTCTGTGGCTTGGCCCTGGGGGGCCATCCCAAGACGGGGAAGGTTGGGATCAGGGTCTGCCACTTGCAGGGAGAGGGACTCGGGAGACCACCCTGGGCTTCTGGCTGCCAGCATTCAGGTGGGTGGGACAGGCCTCTGTGAATGCCTCTGTAGCCTGTTTCATCCTCACCACCTCCAGGAAGTCTCTCTGAATTAACTCTATGTTCTTATTTCTGGCAGCTGGTGCCTCCCTGACCAGGAGGGAGGGAGCTAATTTCCTAGAGACATCAGAAAGCTGCCCAGAACATACTTTTCACATGCAAAGCCGCCAGTCCAAGCCCACACCCCCGCCACCTCCTCTGCAGAGCTCTCACACCCTGGGTCACCATCCTCCTGCCCCATCACCCCAGGGTACCAGACAACTAGGGACAATCCCTACACCCTAGAGCCCACTGACACTATTCACGCTAGCCCATCCTAACCTCACATGTTCTTCCCAGCAGAAACCTTGAAGAAGGCTCCTACCCACATTCTCCTCTTGACCAACCCTGGTGCCTATCTGTGTGGTCCCCAAGGCCTGGCACACTCCCTCCTCTTGGGATCTGTGAGTCACAAACTGTCTTTTTAATGGCAACCCTCTCCTGATCAGTTGGCCTCACCATATCTGCATACCAACAAAACCTACATTTTAAACCCACCCTGTCATGTGACTCCTGCCTGTCTGGCTGGTTCACCTGTCTAGACCCCCATCCCCACCCCCAAAGCAGCTCTCAGGGCACACTCACCCGGGCACCCCCAGAGGGCTGGTGGATCATGATGCGGGAGTTGGGGAGTGAGTGGCGCATGCCTGGGGTGCCAGCAGCCAGAAGCAGGGAGCCCATGCTGGCTGCCTGGCCCACACACCACGTGCAAATGGGGTTCAGGATGTATTGCATCGTGTCGTAGATGGCCAGGCCCGAGGTCACCACGCCACCTGCGGATGGGGCACAGAGTTAGGGGCTGTGCCAGCTACCTCCCACCATCCTTTCCCCTAAGGCCCTGGAGAGGGCTGGGGTCTCAAACAGAAATACTCCAGGGGTAGGAAGGTGACACAGGGCAGGTGGGGGCAACAAACAAGGGCTGGCTCCAAAGTGAGCTGACAGTTGCCACATTTGCATGTGGACCCAGTGAAGGATGAGATTGGCCACATTCTCAAGCATTGGGAGAATGTAATAACTACAGTTGGAGACCCTGGAGCCAGTCTGCCTGGGTATGACCCCTGGCTGGGCAGGTCATCACATGTGACCTTGGTTATCCAACCAAGAGGTTATCCAACCTCTTGAAGACATGGTACCTCCTTGTAGGTTGGAGATAACTAAACACTACCCATCATGTGAGGCTGCATGAAGAAAATGAGTTAAATGCTTATAAAGTGCTTTTATAAAAGTGCCTGGCACAGTAAACGATCAATTAAGATTGGCTATTCAGGGAATTCCCCATGTGTCCAGTGGTTAGGGCTTTCCCACAGGAGGAACAACTCGACCAAAATAAAACAAATTGGCTGTTGGCTATTCTACCTTTTTTGGGGGATAGAGTGGAATCTACCAGTTTAAAAAATTTTGACAACCGAGTTAGATTGGTAAAACATTACCTATGGGATCAGAGGCAGGTTCAGGTGCCTCTTTAAAAAAGCAAGGGAAGAGGCAGCTTTTGGAGGTTTCCAGACCCTCTGGAGATTCCGAAGGAAGCCCTGCCCCCTTTCTTGCTCCAGAGACAGAACCTCCCTGGTTAGGGGTCTCAGTCCCTGGAGTCACCTGGTGTGTCCCCAGAAGTGCCCCTGGTACCTGGGGAAGGCCCTGCTCACCGGGGCTGTTGATATACATGTGGATGGGCTTCTTGTTGCTTTCCGACTGCAGGAACAGCAGCTGCGCGATGACCAGGCTGGCGACACTGTCATCGATCTGCAAGTGAGGAGGGCAGGGGTGTCCCCAGATGGGGGTGAAAGCTAAGGGCAGCAGTTATGGGGTGGCTGGGGTTGAGTCAGGGCACCAGAATGGTGGTCAGGGCCCAAGTAAGACAGATCAGGAAGTGTTCAGGACCAGGAGTGGATGTGGTGGGGGTGATCCGGAACCAGGGGGTTGGGGACACAGAAAGGGGGGACTCAGGCAACAGGAAGGAAAGGGGTGAGGAGGTTGGGGAGAGGGACAGGAGCCCAGAATGGGGAGGAGGATCATTGGTGAGGAGGGAGTCAGAAATTAGGGAGGGAGACGCAGAAGATTTAAAGGAGTAGAAGGGGGACTACAGGGCAGGAGGGAGCATCAGGGGGCTTATGTGCCCAAGAAGCAGGGAGTGTCAGACTGGGACAAGAGCGTCAGCCTAGGGAGGAAAGTCAAGGGGGAGAAGTCAGAGGATCAAGGAGGTTTGCGGAGATCTGGGCAGACGAAGGGGAGGATCGCGGCGCGAGGCACTCACAGGGCCCATGACGCACACAATACGCTCCCGAAGCAGCCGCGAGTAGATGTCATAGGCGCGCTCGCCGCGACCCTGGGGAAGAGACGCGGGTGAGGGTCAGACGCCCTCCGTGCCCCAAGCCGTTGCACCCCCGGGCCGTGTCCCCACCCGGCCACTGTACCGTCTGTTCCACCACGATGGGAATGAGCGGAAGAGCCCGGGCCGCCGTCGCGTGCAGGCTCCGCTGCGGGGCCAGGCGATTCTCCGGCGTTCGCTGCGGGGGAAAGCGGGCGGCGAGGCGAGGCCCCAGCGCTGGGCACAAGCCGACCGCCACCCGGCCCCCCCTAAGCGGTATTTTGGCCCACATCGCGCCGCACGTCCCTCTCGGCTTCCGTACAATGCCGGAACTACAACTCTCAGCGTGCTTTGCGCCCACGGCGCTGCCTCACGAGACCGCCCACTTCCGGGGAGCATGGGGCACGTTTCGGGGCGGGGCGATGGAGGGGCGGAGCCAGAGAAGTGGTGTCAGAGTGGAACCCGAGAGCTTCCAAGATACCTATTTGAGTCTTCTTCCTGAAGAATCTTCATAGTTTTCTGCTCTTCATTGCTAATTTTAAAAAATCAGCTCTGTGCGCCCACTGGGCCTGGGCTTTAACGATCATCCAGCCTGGTGGGGCCGACGCCCGAGACCTTCCCATCCGTCTATGGTTATGTATGGGGTAGTGGGAAGGCCCCAAGATGTGCAAGCCCAAGGGTGGAAGTTGCGGATTTCCAACCGAGAGGTCGGTCTGGAAGGGCTTCCTAGGAGGAGCAGGTGTTGGAGCTGGGCTTTGAAGGATGTATAGGAGTTTGTTAGGTAGGGAGAGGCATTCCTGGCAAAGAGAGGACAATGGACAAAGGTGTGTGTGGCGGGGGGGGGGGGGGCGGGGGTGAAGGAAGGCTCCTGGTAACGTTTGGAACCTCTTTTTGCCTCTAGATCGTCTCAGGGTGGACTCTTTCATCTTTCAGTTCAAATGTCACCTGGAGGTTGTTCCTTCTTTTGTCTCCAGAGCCTAGAACCGTTGCCTGGCGCACAGTAGGTGCTCATTAAGTACGCTTTGAACCCAGAGATGAAGTGGTAAAGGAGGTAGCTTAACGGCTTAGGGCTTTGAATTCAACTATACTTCAATAAAAGATAAAAACAAAAATTCTTCATTTAATGTAACTTTTAGGGGTAAATTAACATATTTCAAAACTTAAAAAAAAAAAAAGAAGAAGAGCTGAAGGCTTTGAAGGCAGCTTACCCGTATGCCAAGCCTGGTTTAGCCACTGACATGCTGTGTGATCTTCAGGTGCATTGCTTAACTCCTCTGAGCCTGAAGTTTCTTGTTTGGAAGATGGTGATGATCAAACCAGTTTTACAGGGAAGGATTCCTGCTGCTGAGGCAGCAGAGTGGCATTCTCTGTGTTTAAATCTTGGCCCCACTGTCATGGTCCATGCGTGGGTTGGAAAGGAATTTTCAGACATGAAGCAGAATGAGAAGAGAATAAAGTTTATTAGAGTGGGAGACACTGTTAGAACAGTGGGCCAGCTCAAGGGAGAACCAGCGTTGAATAGGGGGTGCTTAGTCCACTTTTATACCTGGGGTACAAGGAGTGGGATAGGAGTCTTGCGGGTCATTTGCTGATTGGATGACACACGTATACTGGGTGGGGGAAGAGTAAGGCAAATACCTTCTCCCTGTGTGGGGTAGGAGGGGAGACAGGAGAGCCTGAAATCTGTTAATAGTTACAACATGGGGGAGAGAAGGATGATGAGGGTCTGGTTTTTCCATTCCTGCATTCCAAGACCCTCCTTGGTTTTATCATCTCTTTAGTCCCTGGGTCACCACACCCATTACTCAACTAGTTTGTGTGTCCCTGAGCCTTAATTTCCTCCCTATAGAATGGACATAATAGTAATAAACTACATCCTGAGATCATTGTCAGGTCCTCAGAATTGGACCTGGAATGTAGCAAGTACTCGATTTGTATTAGCTATTGATGTGTATTTGGTGGGAGAGATTTCTCTCTCTCTCTATATATATATATATATGCATATTTACTATTTATATATTATATATATTATTATATATATATATTTGATTTTATTTATTTTTAATTGGAGAGTAGTTGCTTTACAATATTGTGTTGGTTTCTGCCATATAGCAACATGAATCAGCCATAGGTATACATATGTCCCCTCCCTCTTGAACCTTCCTCCCACCCCTTCCCACCCCTCTAGTTTGTCACAGAGCACCAGATTTGAGCTCCTTGTGTCATACAGCACATTTCCACTGGCTATCTAATTTTACATATGGTAATTGATGTGTATTACTTGTGTTAGATCTGCAACCACAGGCATCCAAGAAGCCCTCCCAAATGAGGGTCCATTTGGCATGGCTTTTGATGCATATGTAGGAGTTCACATGCAGACCATTCCTAATTGCTGGACTCTAAACTCGAAGCCAGGTGTCCTAGATAAGTGTAGCTTTGTGCCTGGTCTGATGAGGAAATAGAGAAGGACACAGACACTTTTCACCTTATGGAATCAGGGGCAGGAAAGAGGAAAGAATGTGGAAACGGAAGAGTATAGAGGAGAGCTTGGAGGCACCTGGGCTTCCCTGGTGGCTCAGCTGGTAAAGAATCCACCTGGAATGCGGGAAACCTGGGTTTGGTCCCTGGGTTGGGAAGATCCCCTGGAGAAGGGAATGGCTACCCATTCCAGCATTCTGGTCTGGAGGGTTCCTTGGGCTGCATAGTCCATGGGGTCGCAAAGAGTCGGACACAACTGCACGACTTTGAATCACTCGCTGCAGGCATCCTGTTGCTGGGAGTGGTGCTCCTACCGCAGGGACTGAAGGAGTGGGGGAGCAGCACTGGCCCATCCAGTCTCTGCTGTGAGTCAGGTGGGTGACCCTGCCCAGCCGGCTTCCCTGAGGCTGGGGCTCCCACCCTGCCTCTGGGGAGAAGGGCTGTCCCATCAGTGGCCCCTAGGCCCGCAGTGCCCCGCTCGAGCACTGCCCCACCCTTCTGCCCTCACTGCCTGTGTTACGCCTGCTCTGTCTAGGCACGGTTCAACTATTTTTCACCTCCTGCATCCCTGTCACCACCCTCAATAACACCCTGGTCAGTGTTGCAGCTTCTCCCCTGCTCTGGACTCCTTGCAGTTATTTCATTCAGCAGCCTGAGTGATCCTTGTAAAGGCTCTTTTTTTGGTGGGAGAGGGCAGCCACTGGACCTCATGGCTTGTGGGATCTTAGTTCCCTGACCAGGGATTGAATCTGGGCAAATCCTAAGCACTAGACTATCAAGATACTCCCTAGAAGCTAAACCATATCCCTCCCTTACCTAAAATCCTCCCCTTGGCTTCCCATCACCCCAGCTGACCTCTACCCTCCTCTCCTTCCACCCTTTCTTCTCCACTTGGCTTCAGGGGCCACGCTGGCCTGCTTTCTGCTCCCCAGACATGCCAAGTGCCTTCCAGCCACTTGGCCTCTGCTTGAGTCCTCTGCCTGAATCTTGCTCAACACAAAAATCTCTGTTCAAACACCACCTCCTTAGGACTTCCCTGGTAATCCAGTGGCTAAGACTCTGCTCCCAAAGAAGAGGGCCCGGGTTTAATCCCTGGTCAGGGACCTAGATCCCACATCCTGCAACTAAGTTTTCATGCAGCAACTAAAGATCCCATATGCCACAACCAAGCCCTGGAACAGCCAAATAAATAAATATTAAAAAAACCCAAAACCTAAAAACCATTACCTCCTTAGAGAAGCCTTGTGAAATGATACTTGTGTTTTGAGCAACCCCTTTTGATATATTCTATCATCTTCTATTCCACTTCATTTAAACTGGGGTTTTCCAACCTCAGGACTGTTAACATTCTGGGTTGGATGATTCTTTGTTGGGGAGGGGGTGCCGTCCTGGGCACTGTAGGGTGTGGCACAGCGTCCCTGGCCCCCACCCACTAGATACTAGTAATCCCCTCTCCATCATAACAACCCAAACTGTCTCCAAAGTTGCCAGGTGCTGAAGTGCCCCCTGCCCAGGATAGACCTGCTTCTGGTTGAAAGTCACCAATCTAAATTAAAGTGGGCAGTGACCTGACATGAAAAAAAAAAAAAAAAAGCAACTTTTGAACAGTACCTGGCACATTATAGGCACTCAGATATTTACAAGTCTCTTGTTTTTCTAGACTTTGCTCTGAATATTCCCAATGAATGAATGAATCAGGGGAGGAAGAATCAGTTTGAACACTTGGCTGCAAATCAGTACATCCTACCGGTTTTTGGCTTCCCAGGTGGCGCTGGGAAAGAAAAGATTCCAAAAGGTAAAGAATCCTCCTGCCAGTGCAGGAGATGTAAGAGACACGGGTTCAATCCCTAGGTTGGGAAGATCCCCTGGAAGAGGAAATGGCAATTCACTCCAATATTCTGGCCCGGGAAATGTCATGGACAGAGGAGCCTGGTGGGCTACAGTCCATGGGGTCACAAAGAGTCAGACACGACTGAGCATGTGAGCACCAGTTTTGAGTCCAGGATCCAAGAAAAACTCTGATCACTGTTTCCTTTTCTTAGATGAATGCAAAACAGGCCTGTTGAATTGATAGAGATTGAAAATTTAAAAAAAAAAAAAGGAAGGAAGGAAAAGAAGCCTTGAGGGATGAATAGGCTGTGGGTAAATGGATACCCCCAGGTAGAGGCTCACCGAGGGTATTCCTACTGGAATTGAAGTTGACACCAAATTTCAAATTCTCACAATCTGCTTCTAGTGACTCAATTTTAGGAAATGGTCCAAGGTGAGATTTAGCCACAGGGCTATTTATGACAGAACAGATCTTCCTTGACTAATGATGAGGTTACATCTGATAAACCCATCATACACAAACGTATCATAAGTTGAACATGCATTATGGGAAATTCCCTGGTGGTCCAGTGGTTAGGATTCCAAGTTTTTACTCCTGGGGCCCAGGTTCTATCCCTGGTTGGGAAATGAAAATCCCACAAGCCACGGGGTGAGGCTAAAGAGGCCAAAGAAGAAGAAGAATAAAACACAAATGCTCAACTAATTGAAGAATTCATATCCAAGATGGCTCACTCACATAGCTAGGAAGTTGGATGCCAGACAGGTTGGATAGTTGACTACTGTTGGGAGGCTTCAGTTCTTTCCCAAATAGACCTTTTGATTAATTGAGTGTCCTCACAACATGGCAATGGCAACCCACTCCAGTACTCTTGCCTGGCAAATCCCATGGACAGAGGAGCCTGGTGGGCTGCAGTCCATGGGATCGCTAGGAGTCAGACACGACTGAGCGACTTCACTTTCACTTTTCACTTTCATACATTGGAGAAGGAAATGGCAACCCACTCCAGTGTTCTTGCCTGGAGAATCCCAGGGACAGGGGAGCCTGGTGGGCTGCCATCTATGGGGTCGCACGGAGTCGAACATGACTGAAGCGACTTAGCAGCAGCAGCAGCACAACATGGCGGCCAGCTTCCCCCTAGAATAAGTGATCCAAGAGAGCACGGTGGAAGCTCTGAAGTGTTATGTAGCTCAGCTTTGAAACTCACACATGGTTACTTCTAGTGGTCACACAGGCTAACCACGATTCAGTGTGGGACTAGGGACTATGCTGGGGGTGACTACCAGGAGGTGGGCATCACTGGAGGTCATCTTGGAGAGTGGTCGCCACACCCTTGCATCCTGGGGCTACATTTCTCATCATCCCTTGCAGCCCAGCAGCCATGTGATGTGTTCATTCACCAAGGGACCCTGCAAGGAGATGCTGTGTGACCCTTACAAGTCCAGGAGTTTGGGAAGCAGGCATGACTTCGCCCCTCTCTTTCGACTTCATCAGCTCTTGAAGCTGAATGCAGTGTCCTGATAAACAAGGTGGGACCCTAGGAGGAGCCTGGGAGGGGGCCACCTGCCAATCAGGAGCACACTTTAAAAAAGTTATTTATTAGGTTGCACACAGGATCTTTAGTTGTGACATGTGAACTTTTAGTTGCAATATGCAGGAGCTAGTTCTCCAAGCAGGGATTGAACCCGGGCTTCCTGCTTTGGGAGCTTGGAGTCTTAGCCACGGGACCACTGGAGAAGTCCCAGGAACACACATTTTGGATTTTTTTCTTTCTTCTTACATTTTGGATTTTAGATGGCTAAGCAACAAATTTCCTGAATAAATCAACAAAAAATTGTAAGGCAATTATCCTTCCTCCAATTAAAAATACATTTAAAAATCATACCCCCCCAAAAAAGAAATTAAAAAATGAACAAACAAGCGTCCATCATATCTGAGTCATTAAACATTTTGGGTTGTTTGTTGCAGCATCTAGTATTACCTAATTAATTCAGAAGTGGATTGAATTTGGTGAGGGAGGGGGAGGGAAGCTTCAAACCTGCCTGGCTGGAGTCACTGGGGGCATGGAGGTGATTTTTACTGAGATGGGGATGTTGGTTTGGGGTAAGATTAAGGCAGAGTCTCTCAACTTTGACACTTCTGACATTTGGGGTTGAATTAGCTTTTTGGCTAAGAGCAAATGTACTATGGGGACTTCCAGGTGGCGCAGTGGTAAAGAATCTGCCTGCCAATGCAGGAGATGTAAGAGACAGAAGTTTGATCCCCAGGTCAGGAAGATCCCCTGGAGGAGAAGCCTGATGGGCTACAGTCCATAGGGTCACAAAGAGTGGGACATGACTGAGTGACTGAGCACACAGCACAGGGGTCCTCAACCTCCAGGGCACAGACTGGTGCCTCCTGTCAGATCAGCGGAAGCATTAGATTAAAGTGCACAATAAATATAATGCACTTGAGTCATTCTGAAATCATCCCCCCCGCCCTCCCCCCACCCCACACCCCCAACCCCGTCCATGGAAAAATTGTCTTCCATGAAACCGGTCCCTGGTGCCAAAAATGTTGGGAACTGCCAGCCTGAAGTTCTTTGTTGTGGGGGTTCATCCTGCACACCTAGCCTCCATTGACTAGGTGTCAGTAGCGTTCTCCCAGTTATGTCCACCAAGAAGGTCTCTAGACATTGCACAATGGCCCCTGCTCAGAACCATTGGGTTGGGATCTGGGGAGCTAGGGCAACCTGTGGATACCAGAGTGGAGACTTCCAGGCAGCGGATGGTTCTGTAATTCTGGCACTCAGGCAGCATGGGAGAGGGTCAGCTCTCCCCTCCCCACCCTGTCCCAGGAACAATGGGTTGAAGTGAGAGGAGGGAGCCAGGACTAGGATGGGGGCAGTCACAGGCCCAAGGAAGAGAATGGTCCAGTAGAAGAACAAACGTGGCAGGTGGACAGGCTGTTGAGATCAGCCATCAGTTTCAGAAGCATCAGATGCTTTGGGGAGCCATTGAGCCGGCGTAGGGGGATTGTGGGGGTGGGGTGGGGTAGAGGGGAATGTTAGTCACTCAGTCATGTCTGACTCTTTGCAACCTCATGAACTGCAGCCCACCAGGCTCCTCTGCCCATGGACTTCTCCAGGCAAGAATACTGGAGTGGGTTGTCATCCCTTCTCCAGGGGATCTTCCCGGCCCAGGGACTGATCCCAGGTCTCCTGCAGCTGAGTGGGGGACGGGCATTGAAATGGGCTGTCAGCGATGGCAAAGATATTGTGCACTCACTCTTTTCTACCCCCTGTTCGGCCTCGCCGCATAGCAGGTGGGGTCCTAGTTCTCCAACCAGGAGTCGAATCTGGGCCCCCTGCAGTGGGAGCTGAGTCTTAACCACTGAACCACCAGAGAAGTCTCTGTGTATTCACTTTTATTGATGTGGAAAGAGTCCCATGGTGTAATTTTTTTTAAATATTTCATTTATTTATTTTTGGCTGTGCTAGGTCTTTGGTGCCGCATGTGGCCTTTCTCTAGTTGCATCGAGTGGGGGCTACTTTCTCGTTGGGATAGGCAGGCTTCTCATTGAGGTGGCTTCTCTTGTTGCACAGCACAGGTTCTAGAGTGCGGGGTTCAGCAGTTGTGGTGCACAGGCTTGGTTGCTCTGCAGCATGTGGGATCTTCCCAGACCAGGGATTGAACTGGTGTGTCTCCAGCATTGGCAGGCAGATTCTTAACCGCAGGCAGATTCTTAACCACTGGACCACCAGGGAAGCCCCCCATGGTGTAATTTTAAAAGTTATTGGAGTATATGAAAATTCCAGTAGTTAGGACTTTGAGCTTCTACTGCAGAGGGCATGGGTTTGATCCCTGGTTGGGAAACTAAGACCCCATATGCCTGTGCTCTATTTCTATGAGTCTATTTCTGTTTTGTAAATAAGTTCATTTCTATCTTTTTTTTTTTTTAAGATTCCACATGTAAGTGATATTATATGGTACTTGTCTTTATCTGTTTGGCTTACTTCACTTAGAATGCTGCTGCTAAGTCGCTTCAGTCGTGTCCGACTCTGCGCGACCCCATAGGTGGCAGCCCACCGGGCTCCCCCGTCCCTGGGATTCTCCAGGCAAGAACACTGGAGTGGGTTGCCATTTCCTTCTCCAATGCATGAAAGTGAAGAGTAAAAGTGAAGTCGCTCAGGCATGTCCGACTCTTAGTGAGCCCATGGACTGCAGCCCACCAGGCTCCTCTGTCCATGGGATTTTCCAGGCAAGAGTACTGGAGTGGGGTGCCATCGCCTTCTCTGTCACTTAGTATAATAATCTCTAATTCCATCCATGGGAATTAGATGTAATCCATCCATGTTGCTGCACATGGGATTATTTCATTATTTTTTATGGCCAAGTACTAGTCCAACATATATATATACACCACACCTTCTTTATCCATTCGTGATGGGCACTTAAGTTGCTTCCATGTTTTGGCTATTGTATATGGTGCTGCTGTGAACATTGAGGCACATGTATCTTTTCGAATTCAGTTTTTCTAGATGGCTTCAATTTTTAAACTGGAAAGTAGTCAGTTATTATTATTATTTTTGGCCTGTGACATGTGGGATCTTAGTTCCCCAACCAGGGATTGAACTCGTGCACCCTGCATTGGCAGTGTGGAGTCTAAACACTGGACCACCAGCGAAGTCTCCCATCATTGTTCAGTGATAATTACTAACAGTTAAGGGGTGGTAGAGTAGGGGAGGGAGTCCTGGGTTCAGCCTCTACCCCACTACTTATTTCCTAAGACCTTGGATGAGGATCTGAAAGTTTCGTAAGTGCATTCTCCTCACCTGACAAATGGAGAGAATCTTCTGGAGGCAAGTAATTAGGTATTGACACTTCAGAAAAGTCTGTCTATTACTTCACTGCCTACACACACACACACGCACGCACACACATACACACACATACAAACCCTCAAGACATGCAATCCATCTGGTAGACCAAGCCTATAAACTTCAATATTCATGAAAAGAACACAACAAAAAGTGGTGGGAAACCATGAGGTTTTCTAAACTTTCGTCATTCAAGTGTGTGCCAGCTATCCAATCATGAATAATTTTACTGTAAATCCCCTCGTTTAAGGCATTCAAATATACATTTAGTTTTAAAATAGAAACTTTAAATGACTGCCATACATGGAAAAATGGAATGACATACCAGAAATAGATGCAAACTGAATTTAAAAACATACAGTGAAAGCAAAACACTGTTTTTAGGTAGAGAGAGAGGAGACTGTCTTCTCCATGTGTTCCTGGTAAGCTGTCCTGGAAATTCACAGCACGAATGCCTCAAACTACCAGTGGAACCATCAGCTAAGCCCACTATACCCTGACCCATTAAAAAAATTTTATTTATTTGGCTATGCTGGGTCTTAGTTGTGGTATGCAGGATCTGTTAGTTGTGGATGTGAACTCTTAGTTGTGGCATGTGGGATCTAGTTCCCTGACCAGGGATCAAACTCAGACCGCCTGCATTGGGAGTGTGGGAATGCAGGGTCTTAGCCATTGGACCACCAGGGAAGTCCCACCTGACCCATTTCTGCTATGAACCCAGGACTCCATCACCCAAAGACCACAACAGTGTACACCCCTATTTGTTTTTAATCTTCTTTCTTCCTTGTTCAGCTTGGTTTAATATCAACTCTATTGATGTGTAATGTCCAGTTCATAAAATGTATCCATTTTAATGCTTTGGGCTCAGTCGTCTCTGACTCTTTGAGACCCCATGAACTGTAGCCCACCAGGCTCCTCTGTCCATGGGATTTTTTTCCCAGGCAGGAACACTGGAGCATGTTGCCATTTCCTCCTCCAGGGGATTTTCGCCACCCAGGGCTCGAACCAGCGTCTCCTGGGTCTCCTGCCTCTCAGGGGGATTCTTTACTGCTGAGCTATTAGGAGGCCCCGGGTGGCTTAGTGGTAAAGAATCTGCCTGTCAATGCAGGAGATGCAAGAGACATGGGTTAGATCCCTGGGCTGGAAAGATCCCCTGGAATAGGAAATGGCAACATGGTCCAGTATCTTGCCTGGGAAAAAATCCCATGGATGGAGGAGCCTGGCCAGCTACAGTCCATGGAGTCGCAGAGAATCAGATACAACTGAGCACACTCTAAGTGTACAGTTTGATGAGTCTTGACAAACCCACAGTGTCTCCACTTCCCCAGTCGACACGGAGAACCTTTCCCTCACCCAAGAAAGATTGCCCTGGGTCCCTTTGCAGTAACCCCATCCCATCCTCATCTACAAATGACCATTTATCTGATTTTCTGTCACTGAAGATTAGATTCCCCTTTATTAGAATTTCATGTAGATGGAACCATATAATAAGCAGTCTTTTGTGACTGGCTTCTTTATTAACATAGTGTTTTCGAGAGTGACTGGTGTCATTGTGTATATTCATTGATTCATTCGTTCCTTTCAAGGCTGAATAATATTCCGTTGTGTGGATATACCAGAGTTGATCTGTTGATCCCAACCTCCTAACGTGTCCCTCTCCCAACCACCCACCTCACCCCTGCTTTCCCATAGTTTTTTTCTATGTCGGTAAGTCTATTTTTGTTTTTTAAATAAGTTAACTTGTTATCTTTTTTTTTAGATTCCACATATAAATGATATTGTAGTCTGTTTGTCTTTGGTCATCTCTAGTTCCATCCGTGTTGCTTCGGCAGGCAGCAATATTTTCACTCCTTCCCTTTTTAGTGTCTCTTGAACCCACTCTAACCAGACTTTCCCCCCACAACTCCACTGAGACACAAATGGGTAAGGTCACCAGTGACTTTCAAATGGCCAGATCTGATGGTCAGTTTCTTTTGACAGGTCTTGGTTATGGTCCCTGGGGTCTTCATTGACATTTCAACTCTTTCGTTGTGGTGTATGGACTCTCTAGTTCTGGTACAATGGCTCAGTTGCCCTGAGGCTTGTGGGATCTTAGTTCTCCAACCAGGGATTGAACCCCGGCCTTCAGCAGTGGAAGAGTGGAGTCTGAACCACTGGACTACCAAGGAATGCCCTAATTTGTCAACTTAAAATGCTTTTCATGTTGAAACAATGCCATGAGCTGCCATGTATCTTTTACCGAAATTTACCAATCACTAATATTTTGTCATATCGCCTGCTAGTGTCCGACTCTGTGTGACCTCATGGACTGCAGCCTGTCAGGCTCCTTTGTCCATGGGAATTCTCAGGCAAGAGTACAAGAGTGGGTTGCTGTACCTTCTTCCCTTCCTGACCCAGGGACTGAACCCGCGTCTCTTAGGTCTCCTGCGTTGGCATGCGGGTTCTTTACCACTAGTTTCACCTAGGAAGCCCAGGATGCTCTCTTAGGTAACCGTGATTCATTTATCAAATTCCGAAAATTTCTATCTATTTAATATTATTGTCTAATAATCAGTCCATATTCAAAGACCTGGGAAATCTGGGAAAGATTGAGGGCAGGAGGAGAAGAGGGTGACAGAGGATGAGATGGTTGGATGGCATCACTGACTCAATGGACGTGAGTTAGAGCAAATGCCAGGAGACAGTGAATGACAGGGAAGCCTGGAGGGCTACAGTCCATGGGGTTGCAAAGATTCGGACATGACAGAGTGAGCAACAATTTTAAAGTTCACCAGTTGCCCAGTCATGTCTTTCAGAGCCTTGGATATTTTCAGATTTAAAATTTTTGCCCTTCTGTACCTGTAACCATGATTTACTTAAGCATCATCTTTAAATTAAACTCACTTTTCAAAAACATGATTCCATACCTTTATTTCAGGAGGCAGTTGTACATTGCACCCCTAAATAGAAAGCCAGAAAGGTAAGCAAGTAGAAAGCAACTCTAGGACTTCCCTGGTGGTCCTGTAGTTAAGAATCTACCTGCCGTTACTATATCCTTCTACTTCTCTATATATTCATTCTATTCATTTTTGAGGGTGTGATATTGGAACTCCAACCAGAAGTCTTAATTTACCTACTTAAAAAAAATTGTAAGATATAGTGGAACTATATGTAATCTTGTTCTGTATTTTCCAAGCCTCCTGTAAATGTGTTATTGTACTTTCATAATTAAAAAAAAAAAAAAAAGAATCCACCTGCCACTGCAGGGGTTCCATCCCTGGTCTGGGAAGATTCCACAAGCCATGGGACAGCTAAGTCCATGTGCCACAAGTACTGAGCCCAGCAAGAGAAACCACCACAATGAGAAGCCTGTGCACCACAACTAGAGTGTAGCCCCCACTTGCCACAGCTAGAGAAAGCCCATGTGGCGGCGAAGGCCCAGCACAGCCGAAAATAGAGAAAGAAAGAAAAGAAAAGAAAGCAGCTCTAAAAGCTTATACTGGTGTATATGCACGTATACACAGACACACACACACATACCTCAAGAAAGGGAAGTTAAAGGTCAAAATGCTAATAATGCTGAGAGTATATCTGGGTGGAAGATTCCTCATATTTTCTTCTATTTTTAAATTTTTAATAGGAAGTGGCTTTTCTTTTAAAAATCTGTACTGTTGAACTCTGTCTTAGCAATTTAAAATGCACCGATTTCCATTAGTTATTAGAGAAACTCAAGTCAAAACTACAATATCACCTCACACCAACCAGAATGGCTATCATCATAAAGTTCACAAACAGTAAGTGCCAGAGAGGGTATAGAGAAAAGGGCAACTTCCTACACTGTTGGTGGGAATGTGAATAGGTGCAGCCACTATGGAGAACAGTATGATCCTCTTCCAAAAACAGAGCTGCCGCAATCCCACTCCTGGTCATATATCTGGAGAAAACCATAATTTGAAAGATACAGGCACTGCGATATTCATCGCAGCACTGTTGACAATAGCCAGGACATGGAGCAACCTAAATGCCCATTTATAGATGAATACATAAAGATGTGGTACTCACAGTGGAATATTACTCAGCCATTCAGTTCAGTTCAGTTCAGTTCAGTCACTCAGTCGTGTCCGACTCTTTGCGACCCCATGAATCGCAGCACGCCAGGCCTCCCTGTCCATCACCAACTCCCGGAGTTCACCCAGACTCACGTCCATTGAGTCAGTGATGCCATCCAACCATCTCACTCTCTGTCGTCCCCTTCTCCTCCTGCCCTCAATCCCTCCCAGCCTCAGGGTCTTTTCCAATGAGTCAACTCTTCACATGAGGTGGCCAAAGTATTGGAGTTTCAGCTTTAGCATCAGTCCTTCCAAAGAACACCCAGGGCTGATCTCCTTTAGAATGGACTGGTTGGATCTCCTTGCAGTCCAAGGGACTCTCAAGAGTCTTCTCCAGTGCTCATCTTTCTTCACAGTCCAACTCTCACATCCATACATGACCACTGGAAAAACCATAGCCTTGACTAGACGGACCTTTGTTGGCAAAGTAATGTCTCTGCTTTTGAATATACTATCTAGGTTGGTCAGAACTTTCCTTCCAAGGAGTAAGCGTCTTTTAATTTCATGGCTGCAGTCACCATCTGCAGTGATTTTGAAGCCCCTCCAAATGAAGTCTGACACTGTTTCAACTGTTTCCCCATCTATTTGCCATGAAGTGATGGGACCAGATGCTATGATCTTAGTTTTCTGAATGTTGAGCTTTAAGCCAACTTTTTCACTCTCCTCTTTCACTTTCATCAAGAGGCTTTTTAGTTCCTCTTCACTTTCTGCCATAAGGGTGGTGTCATCTGCATATCTGAGGTTATTGATATTTCTCCCAGCAATCTTGATTAAAAAGAATGAAATAATGCCATTTGTAGCAGCATGGATGGACCTAGAGACTGTCATATTGAGTGAAGTAAGTCAGACAGAAAAGGAGAAATATCACATGACATCCCTTATATGTGGAATCTAAAAAGAAATGATACAAATGAACTTACTTACAAAACATAAACAGACTCATAGACTTGGAGAAAGAACTTATGGTTGCAGGGGTGGTGGGGAAGGATGGTGGGAAGGGATAGTTAGGGAGTTTGGGATAGACATGTACACACTGCTAATATTTAAAATGAATAACCAACAAGGACTTGCTGTATAGCACAGGGAACTCTGCTCAGTGTTATATGGCAGCCTGGATGGGAGAGGAGTCTGGGGGTAGAATGGATACATGTATACATATGGCTGAGTCCCTTTGCTGTTTAGCTGAAACTGTCACAACATTGTTGATGAGCTATACCACAATACAAAATAAAAAGTTTTTTAAAAACACACAATAAAAATACATGGCACAGCTATTGTTTAAAATATGAAACAAAGTAACTTCCTTGTTCAGAAAATGAACACCTGAAACTTAGTTTTAATTAAATAAAGTCATTGGTGGAAATCAGAAAAAGAAACTGCACTGATTTCAGTTTTCTTCATTGTGAGCTCTTGGTCAAGCCTTATATGTGCCATATTTTTAATAAGAAACATTATTAAATGAAGGACCTGAAAACAACAACAAAAAAGCTTATGCTAAGATAGGCATGCTAATTATCTAAGTGATGGTGTTGGTTTCACAAATGTGTACATATGTCAAGATAATACCCAGTTATGTATTTTAAATGCATGCAGTTTATCATATTCAATTATACTTCAATCAAGCTGTTTTTCAAAAACTGAAGTATAGTTGATTTAAAATGTGTTAATTTTAGATGTATAGCACAACGACTCAGATATATATGCATATAAAAAATCTGAAAAAATTCAAAATATTACAAAATATTGAGTAGAGTTCCTTGTGCTATAGAGTAGGACCTTATTGTTTATTCATTTTCTATGTAGTAATGTGTATCTGTTAATCCCGGCCTCCTAGTTTTTCCTTCCTCCCACCTTCCCCTGGAGATGGATGGTGGGGATGGTTGTCCAACAGTGTGAATGTACTTAATACCACTGAACTCTGCACCTGAAAATGGTTAAGTTGGCAAGTTTTATGTTCTGTGTATTTTACATGACGGGCTTCCCTGGTGGTCCAGTGGCTGAGACTCTGAGCTCCCAATGCCAGGGGCCTGGGTTCGATCCCTGATCAGGGAGCTGGATCCCACACACCACAAGTAAAACCCAGCACAGCCGAATAAATAAATTTTAAAAAGTAGGAATAAAACTTAAAATAATTATAGTGAAGAAGGCTTCAAAATATCGCAGGCTGTTAATGGCATTTTAAGTGAAGAAATTAGGAACAGACATACAATAGCACCAACATCTTTGTAAAAAATAAATAATATGAATGATTGTTTCAGGTAAAAATGGCCTAACAGTTAACTCTGGACTGTAAGCTTATCGGCCAATTTCTTTTTCTCTTGGCCACTTTTTCTATAACATACGTCAGACCTTTGCCTGGGTGAGCAGAGGTGGGGAAGGGTCATGGCTCATGGTCAGCCTTCCTGATGGATACCCCACTGGCGTCTACCTCCCACCCTTACAAGCCCCACAGGAGCTGACCTGAGGTGGGATGCCAATGTCCGTCATGGACAGAGTCCCAGCCACAGCTTCATGAGGTCCCTATGATGGTGAATGAGGGATGAATGAGGTCCCCATTCCGACCCCCCACCATGATCTCAAGTCCACCCTCATCCCCAAACCTATCCCAACATTGTCCTCAAACTCACCCCCAACACTCTTCCTGTCCTTCCCTGTATGTCCATCCCAGTACCTTCCATCTCCAGCCCTGCCTTTAGCCTCGTCTCCAATCCCAACTCAGCCTTCTGCCTCACTCCATAGTTATCCCGAGGCCAGTTCCCCACCCTATATCCATTCTCACCCCCAATTCCATCCTCACACCCATCTCAACCCCAGTGTAGTTCAACCCCAGGCCCCGTTCTGAGATCCCTCTGTGGTGAGTAGGTGGCTTGTTGTCATGTAGTTGCTCAGCCCTGTCTGACTCTTTTGTGACCCCATGGCCTGTCACCCACCTGTAGGACTGTAGGGTCCTCTGTCTGTGGGATTTCCCAGGTAAGAGTACCGGAGTGGGTTGCCATTTCTTTCTCCGGGGGTTCTTCTCAGCCCAGAGATGGAGCCTGAGTCTCCTGCAGTGCAGGTGGATTCTTTACCTCTGAGCCACCTGGGAAGTCCAAGTAAATGATTAGTTCCCTTCAAATGTCCACATCCTTGTTACTGAAACTTGGCAATATGTTACCTTCCATGGCAAAGTGTTAGTCACTCAGTCCTGTTTGACTCTTTCGCAACCCCATGGATTGTAGCCCGCCAGCCTCCTCTGTCCATGGGATTATCTAGGCAAGAGTACTGGAGTGTGTTGCCATGCCCTCCTCCAAGGAATCTTCCCATCCCTGGGATTGGACCTGGGTCTCCTGCATTGCAGGCAGATTCTTTACCTTCTGAGCCACCAAGGAAGCCCTTCCATGGCAAAGGTGTCATTGAATTAAAGATCCTTAATTCAAGGGTTGAATTAAGATTGAGAGAAGATTGTGTTACGTAGTGGATCCAGTCTTCACAAGAGTCTTTATAAGAAATTCCAAATCAGAGAAAAGGGGGTAAGATGGAGGGGGTAAGACGACATCCAAAGAGGGGATGATGTGCTTTGAAGATGGAAGAAGGGGCCATGAGCCAGGGATGCAGGTGGCCCCTAGAAACTAGGACAATCTGGAGTTTGGACTCTCCCGTGGAGCCTCCGGAAGGAGGCAGCTCTGCCAGCAGCTGGCTTTTCGCCCCATAAGACTCCTTTTGAGTTCCTCCTCTCTAGCCCCGTAGGATAGTAAAGGTGCATTGTCTCAAGCTGCCGGTTGTGCTACTTTATGGCATGCCCACGGAGACCTGTCACCTCTCCACCCAGGCTCCGGCACTTCACACAGCTGCCATCTGGCAGCAAGCAAGCACCACCCCTTCAGCACCCACACAGCTGTTTCACCATCCCGTTGCCCCAGTCCACGTGTGCAAGCAATTTCCCAAACCCTGTGCTGGGCTGGGTGTAGGCACCTCTCATCACCTTGCTTCTGGTTGTTAAACCTTGAGCAAGATCCAGGAGAACCAGATCCTGACAACTATTCCTGGCCCAGATTTGACTAGGGAGGGACACAGGAGGCTACCTGCTTCCAACTGGGCTCGGGGAGGCTTCCAACTGGGCTCGACGACAGGTGAGGTTGTTGCTGATCTAGTAGAGAGCCAAGCCGAGCTTTGAATCCAGGCTCTGGAAACTTTTGTCACCTCTGACTGTGACATCTTTTCCATCCCTTCAGAGGATCTTGAAGGTGGCAGCATTCCTGGCAGAGTGTGACCATGGAAGTCTTTGACATCTTATCAATGATGGTGATGATGGAGATGGTGATGGTAATGGTACTAATGGTGACGTGTGGAAAATTCTTAAAGAGATGGGACTATCAGACCACCTTATCTATCTCCTGAGAAACCTATATGCAGGACAAGAAGCAACAGTTAGAACCTTGCATGAAACAACTGGCTGGTTCAAAATTGGGAAAGGAGTACGGCAAGGCTACATATTGTCACCCTGTTTAACTTATACGCAGAGTACATCGTGTGGAATGCTGGGCTAGATCACTCACAGGCTGGAAGAAATATCAACAACCTCCGATATGTAGATGATGCCACTCTAATGACAGAAAGTGAAGAGGAACTAAAGAGCCTCTTTTTTTTTTTTTTCCTTTTAAAATTTATTTGGCTATGCTGGGTCTTTGCTTATGTGAAGTGTGAGTGTGAAAGTCGTTCAGTTGTGTCTGACTCTTTGCAACCCCATAGACTATAGGCTGCCAGGCTTCTCTGTCCCTGGAATTGTCCAGACAAGAATACTGGAGTGGGTAGCCGGTCCCTTCTCCCAACCCAGGATCTTCCCAACCCAGGGATCGAATCCAGGTCTCCCACATTGCAGTGGGATTCTTTACCATCTGAGCTACCAGGGAAGCCCTTAGTTGCAGCACTTGGGATATAGTTCCCTGACCAGAGATTGAACCCAGGCCCCCTACATTAAGAGAATGGAGTCTTAACCACTGGACCACCAGGGAAGTCCCTAAAGAGCCTCTTGATGAGGGTGAAAGAGGGGAGTGAAACAGCTGGCTTAAAACTCAGCATTCAAAACTAAGATTATAGTATCCAGTCCCATTACTTCATGGCAAATAGATAGGGAAAAAGTGGAAACCGTGACAGATTTTATTTTCTTGGGCTCCAAAATCACTGTGGATGGTGACTGCAGCCATGAAATTAAAAGATGCTTACTCCTTGGATGAAAAACTATGACAAACCTAAACAGCATATTAAAAAGCAGAGATGTCACTTTGCTGACAAAGGCCCATATGGTTAAAACTGTGTTTTTTTCCAGTAGTCATGTATGGATGTGAGAGTTGGACCATGAAGAAGGCTGAGTGCCAAAGAATTGATGCTTTTGAACTGTGGTGCTGGAGAGGCCTCTTGAAAGTCCTTTGGAAAGCAAGAAGATCAAACCAGGCAATCCTAAAGGAAATCAACCCTGAATAATCGCTGGAATGACTGATGTTGAAGCTGAAGCTCTAATCCTTTGGCCACCTTGTGCAAAGAGCTGACTCATTGGAAAAGACCCTGATGCTGGGAAAGATTGAAGGCAAGAGAAGGGGACGACAGAGGATAAGATGGTTGGATGGCCTCACTGACTCAATGGACATGAATTTGAACAAACTCTGGGAGATCATGAAGGACAGGGAAGCCTGGTGTGCTTCAGTCCATGGGGTCGCAGGGAGCCGGACACGACTGAGTGATTGAACAGCAAAAACAGGTGATAATGGTGATGTGATGGTGATTGTGGTGATGGTGGTATAATAGCCTCTTTTATTTCAGTGCCAGCTCTGGGCTGAACCATAAGCATACATACACAACTCAATAGTTCCCAAGTTTCTGATTTTACAGATGACCCTCAAGAGTTTCCTATATCCACCCCCTCCCTAAACTCTTATTTACTTAAGATATTTTGTCAAATAACACCCCTTTAAAAACCTAGATCAATTTCTTTAAAATTGGGATTAAAAGACGCTTACTCCTTGGAAGAAAAGTTATGACCAACCTAGATAACATATTCAAAAGCAGAGACATTGCTTTGCCAACAAAGGTCCGTCTAGTCAAGGCTATGGTTTTTCCAGTGGTCATGTATGGATGTGAGAGTTGGACTGTGAAGGCTGAGCACCGAAGAATTGATGCTTTTGAACTGTGGTGTTAGAGAAGACTCTTGAGAGTCCCTTGGACTGCAAGGAGATCCAACCAGTCCATTCTAAAGGAGATCAGCCCTGGGTGTTCTTTGGAAGGACTGATGCTAAAGCTGAAACTACAATACTTTGGCCAGCTCATGCGAAGAGTTGACTCATTGGAAAAGACTCTGATGCTGGGAGGGATTGGGGGCAGGAGGAAAAGGGGATGACAGAGGATAAGATGGCTGGATGGCATTACTGACTCGATGGACGTGAGTTTGAGTGAACTCCAGGAGTTGGTGATGGACAGGGAGGCCTGGCGTGCTGCGATTCATGGGGTCTCAAAGAGTCAGACACAGCTGAGCAACTGAACTGAACTGAATACATAACATGGAATGTACCATCTTAATTTTTTTTAGCCACACGTTGCAGCATGCAGGATCTTAGTTCCCCAACCAGGGATGGAAACTGTGCTCTCTGTGTTGGGAGTGCAGACTCTTAACCGCTGGACCACGAGGAAAGTCCCTGTCTTAACCATTTTTGAGCCTAGGCTCAGTGGCGTTAGGTAGCTTCACATGTTGTACAACCATCCCCACCATTCATCTCCAGAACTTGATCTTCCCAAACTGAAACTCCGTGCTCATTAAATACCCACTCCCCACCCCACCCCTCAGCCCCTGGCCCCCACTTCCTGTCTCTATGGTTTGAGGTCCTCTAGGGACCTCCTGTGACTAGGATCAGGCAGTGTTTGTCCTTTTGTGACAGGCTTCTCTCACTGAGCATCATATCCTCAGAGTTATCCATGTTGTAGCAGGTGTCAGAATTGTCTTCATTTTTAACATTGAATAATATCCCTTTGCTTGGATAGACCACATTTTGTTGAGCCATTCATCCACCAATGAAAACCCCAAACCACTTACTTAAAAAACTCTTTATTTTGGAATAATTGTACACTCACAAGAAGTTGCAAAAAGTGTACAGACAGATCTGGATCCTTCTATCATATTTCTCCGATTTCTCTTACCTGGGTTACATGTTATATAATGATACAATTTCAAAACCAAGTAACTTATGTCAGTGTGATTTATAGATCTTATTCAGATTTCAAGTTTGTCATTATTCACATCTGTGTGTCTATCATATCTGTCTATGCAGTCTTTTTCACCTGTATAGATTTTTGTAACCACCACAAGAATTAGAAGGCTTCAGTCAGTTTATTTTTAAAAAGAAACTTTGTAAGAACTCTGCCATGAATGGAAAGTGGCTATGAGCAGCTAGAAGACAAACTTACTTTAAAATAAATACAGTATAAGTAAATAATGTCTAGATGGTCTAGCTGGATACTGTTGCCTGCTGAAGGCAGGCAAACAGTACTTTGTTTGTGTTTATCAAACAAAGGGATTAAATGTTGAGGCATAAACATATATTAGCACCAACTGAGCCCCTCTTCTAGAACTATTGAGAATTGAAAAGAGTAAATAGATTTCTCGCTACACAGCTAACTGAATGCAGGTCCACCTCACCAAAAAATGTTCTCCCTAAGGAAATGCTGTATCAGCTTATTAAATCTTCACAGAATCCCTAAGAGGGAAGTTCTATTATTTCTCATCTCACAGGTGAGAAAACTGAGGCTTGAAGAAGTGAATTCACTTGCCCATGGTCACACTGCTTAGGAATGGGAGGAACTCAGAATTCAAACTCAAGTCTGTCTGACTCTCAAACCAGAGGTTTCTGCAGCCCTGGGAAGTCAGGACTGGGAACCCCAGGCCTGGAACTCCACAGTCCCTCCCAAAACTCAGACCCTCCAGGTATCTGCGGTCTCATCTGCCCAAGAGAAATGGTTTCAATACAGCCCAGTCTCCCATAGCCCAGACAGGAAGACTGGGCCCCTCAAAGGAGGTCATATCACCAAAGGCCCCCAAGGGAGCTGAGTGGAGTCAGTTGGGGCAGGTGTGCAGCTCTTGGCCTGGATCTGGGAGGCTGCGGTGTGTAGCTTTGGCAGCGTCTGGGTAGCGGTTAGAAGCTTGGAGTCAGGAGCCTGCTTATGTGCACATCTTGGTGTCCTCACCTTGCATGCTCTATGCAAAGGACTTTGCCATATGCCTCACTTTGCCCATCTGTAAAGTGAGGATGGTGATCTAACATCACCAGTATTTTAAATTACTGTTCCAAGGAACAGTCTCCCTAACTCCCACTTCTAGGGAGCAGGGAAGGGAGGCCCCTTTCTCACTCCCCCTTGCCCTCCCTGGATGATGCCAGCCCCTCTGCTTATGCCCAGGGCAGCTGCCACCACCTTACAGGCAGGCTGTCCCTGGTATAACCAGGGAGCCGTCCAGCAGGTTTTTCCTCCTCTCGACCTGTCTGCCGCAGGGCACCCCGCCATCCTCTCCCCGCCTTGGCTGGGCCTGTCCCTCTGTAGGCGCAGATGCTGCACTCTGCCAGACGCAGCCAGCGGGCGGCAGGTGAGGTGTCGAGATGCCCAGCATCTTCGCCTACCAGAGCTCCGAGGTGGACTGGTGTGAGCCCAACTTCCAGTACTCACAGCTGGTGGCCGAGTTCTACAACACGGTGAGGGGCCGGGTGGGAGGGCTGGCAGGACAGAGTCTCAGCTGACAGGGGTTCAAGCCCCAGCTCCTCCACCTCCTTGCTGGGAAATCCTGCTCCAGTGGCCCGTCTCTCTGGGCCTCGGTTTGCTCATCTGTTAGGCAAGGCTTGCCTCGCTGGCTTTCATTCACTAGACTGTCTCTGTTTGACATGAGCCTCGCCATAGTGACCTGAAAAAGAGCCCTCTCTGCCCTCCTGGAGTGGAGGATACAGAGGCTGCTCCGGGCATTCATAAGCCAGGGTGATGGTGCTGTAAAGGGGGGTGCAAAGGCGGCTTCAGAGAAGCCGAGAGGTGGCTTCTGAGCCAGTGGTGGAGGGATGGGTCAGAGAGGACTTCCTGGAGCAGGCGGTTATGTCTACTTCATTCTCAGCTATACTCTCAGCCCAGGGTGACTAAATCATCTCGGTTTACTGGGACTGTCTTGGCTTCAGCACCATAAGTCTTGTGTCAGGAGACCCTTCAGTTTCAGGTATAACAGGATGACTGGTCATCCTTTCCCCAGCTCTTGCTATGGGGGCACAGCAAATGAGCTCAAAAATCCTGTGTCAATGGCAGTGGCATTTAACTGAAGGTTGAAATCTGTGAGTGACCAAAGACATGTGCAGTTATGCTATCCTGTGCGGGCTGCCGGGGACATTCCCTGGAGCCCCCAGGATGGTGGGTAATGAGGAAACATCCTTTACTCTGTGCCCTGCACACAGTACATGCTCAATAAATGATGAACATGCAATCTTGCACGTAATGGCCTTTATTGAGCACTTACTGTGTGCCAGGCATCGTCCTAAATATTTTGCCTGAAAAACCCCATTTAATCTTCCCTGGGAATTAGGCACCACATATAAAGATCCCCAAGAGGAGGGCATGGCAACCCACTCCAGTATTCTTGCCTGAAAAATCCCATGGACAGAAGATCCTGATGGGCCCTAGTCCATGGGATTGCAAAGAGTCGGACATGACTGAAGCAAATTAGCACACATGCATAGTGTATGGAGTTAGTTAATCCCATTTTCCAGGTGATGAAACAGGCATCCAGGGAGGCTGAAGGATATGCCCAGGGTCACCCTCGTACTCAGAGGTGGGATTTGAACTTGACACATCCAGGAGAGGTTTTTCTCTTGGAGAGGGGGAAGCTCAGTGCCACAATACCCAAGTTGCTCTGACTCTGTTACCTTTGACCTCACCACTTTCCAGAGCTGGAGCATGAGAGTTTGAGAACCGAGGTGTCCCTGAGGTTGCCCCAGCTTTTGAGGTACTGACCCTTCCTGGCCCTCAGTGGCCTTATAAAATGGGAGGGGGCTGAATATGCCAATGCCTAGAGGCAGAGAAGAGGGCTGAGGATTCTGGAACCCTCCTCTCTGCATTCCCCAGCAGTCCAGAAAGTTCCATCTCCAGACGCACCCCACAGAAGGCGTGGAGAGAGGGCTGGCTCAGGTGTGGGCTGCATCCGGATCCGTGTGCTCTTGTGCAAAATTCCCCTCCATGCTATCTTTCTTCAACCTGTCTTTTTTTTTTTTTTCCCCCGCTGTGCCTTGGGGCTTGCAGGATCTTAGATCCTGGACCAGAGATTTAAAGTGAAAGTGAAGTCGCTCAGTCGTGTTCGACTCTTTGCGACCCCATGGACTGTAGCCTACCAGGCTCCTCTGTCCATGGGATTTTCCAAGCAATAGTACTGGAGTGGATTGCCATTTCCTTCTCCAGGGGATCTTCCTGACCCAGGGATCGAACCCAGGTCTCCCGCATTGTAGACAGACGCTTTACCGTCTGAGCCACCAGGGAAGTCCCAGAGATTGAACCGTGCCTATTTGCAGTGGAAGCACAGTCCTAACCACTGGGCTGCTGGGGAAGCCCTCAGCCTGTCTCTAAATGCAGAAAATTGAATAGCCTGTAGATAACTTGCCGAGGCTGTAGGTCTAAAAACCGATTCTGGTCATGACACGTATTCAGACAGATTTCTACATCATCAGCCTCCAGTACCTGCCTTTCCAGATACTTATCAGTCAGAAACAGAAGTTTCACCAGACAGTATTTGCCTTGGACATCTTTTTTGTTTTTTTCTTTTTTGGCTGTGCAGCTTGTGGGATCCTAGCTCCCCGACCCAGGGATCGAAAGCGGGCCCTGGCAGTGAAAGTGCCAAGTTCTAACCACTGGACCACTAGGGAATTCCTTAGGATGTCTTTTATTCTACTCAAAAGGCTTTGGCAAATAGATCAGGGCATGGGGAAATCAAATCTGAGTTGTTATAGAAGAGACTTTCTCCTCCAACACACTTCCGAGTTCCCTAACCCCATCACTATAGATAATAAGGCATACACTTTGGGGATCCACAAACTCCTTTTATATATATATATATACACACACACACATATATATAATTTATGTATTTACTTTTGGCCGTGGAGGCTTTTCTTTAGTTGCGATGAGCAAGGACTACTTTCTAGTTGTGGTACTCGAGCTTCTCGTTGCAGTGGCTTCTCTTGCGGTGGAGCGCGGACTCTAGGGCACCCAGGCTTGCGTAGTTGTGGCATGTGGGCTCAGTAGTTGTGGTGCACAGGCGTAGCTGTTCTGCAGCATGTGGGGTCTTCCCAGATCAGGGATCCAACCCGTGTCTCCCGTATTGGCAGGCGGATTCTTTACCCCTGAGCCAGCAGGGAAGCCCCCACAAACTCTTTTTGTGAAGACCAGAGAGACAGTGTTGTTTAGCTAAGTCACGTCCAACTCTCTGGCGACCCCATGGACTGTAGCCTGCCAGACTTCTTCTGTCCATGGGATTCTCCAGGCAAGAGCACTACAGTGGGTTGCCATGCCTTCCTCCTGGGGATCTTCCTGACCCAGGGATCAAGCCCAGGGATCAAACCCATGTCTTCTGCATTGGCAGGCAGATTCTTTACCATCTGAGCTGCCTGGAAAGCCCAAATAGACAGTAGTTTTGGATTTTGGGGAGCCACAAGATCTCTTTCAAAAATACTCAATTCTGCCCTTGTAGCTAGAAATCAGCCAAGATGATATGTAAACAGAAGAACATGGCTGAATGCCAATAAAACTTTATTCGTGGACACCAAAATGTGAATTTCAAGTAACTCTCAAGTGTCACAATATTGTCCTTGTTTTAATTTTGAAACCTTTTTTTTTTTCCTTTTCTGGGATGTTCCCCGACCAAGAATGGAACCCTTGCCGCCTGCAATGGAATCTGAGTCCTAACCACTGGACCACCAGAGAATTCCCTTTTTGTGACCTTTTAAAATTGTAAACATCATTCTTAGCACATGGGCCATACAAAAGACAGTGGGCTGGATTTGACTCAGGGGGCTGTAGTCTGCTTCCTGTTCATATAAGAAGTTTTTCTTTTTTAAAGCCTAAATAGAAAACAATATATATTTTTCTTTTCGGCCTCTCAAATCAGGAGTTAAAAATGAGTTGGTTTATTTTTTTTAATGAATGTGGGCACGCTCACATTCTGCAGCCTCCTTCGAGCAAGTTGACAACTTGTGTCAAGATATCAATTTACAGGGACTTCTCTGGTGGTTCAGTAACTAAGACTCTGTGCTCCCAATGCAGGGGACCCAGGTTTGATTCCTCGTCCAGGAACTAGATCCCACACGGCACAACTAAAAGTTCAAATGCTGCAGCCAAGACCCGGTTCAGCCAAATAAATAAATATTTAAAAATATTTTAAAAGACATCAATTTACAAATAAGCTTTACCCCTGACCCTGCCATTGTACCTCTAGGAACTTTCACCAAAGAGATAATCCCTATAGCTGGCAAAGTTTGTGTATAATGTCACCTCTGGGACATTTGCAATGGCAATAAATAAGTGACTGAAAAAGAAGCCATAGAAAATTCCCGGTAGTTTGGTGGTTAGGACTCTGCGCGTTCACGGAAGAGTGAAAGGAAAGTGTTAGTTGCTCAGTTGTGTCAGACTCTTTGCGACTCCACGGACTGTAGCCTGCCAGGCTCCTCTGTTCACGGGATTTCCCAAGCAAGAATACTGGAGTGGGTAGCCATTCCCTTCTCCAGAGGACCTTCCTGACCCAGGGATGGAACCCAGGTCTCCTGCATTGCAGGCAGATTCTTTACCATCTGAGTCACCAGGGAAGAGGACTTGGGTTTAATGCCTGGTTGGAGAACTAAGATCCTGTAAACTGCACAGCCAAAAAATAAAAAGAAGCATAATATTTTCACCAATCTGTGTAGTGCTGAATACGTCAGAATACTAGGCAGCTATTTAAAAGCATGCTTTTGATCTAGGTATGTAAATGGAAGATGATGTAGAAGAAAAAAAATTTTAATATTATTTATTTCTGGTTGCATCAGATCTTAGTTGTGCCCATAGGCTCACAGCTCACTCATTGCAGCACTTGGTCTTAGTTGCCCTTAGTATGTGAGATCTTAGTTCCCCAACCAGGGATTGAACCTATGTCCCCTGCATTGGAAGGTGGATTCTTAACCACTGGACTACCAAGAAAAGCCCATGAAAGAAAATTTTAAACTCATTCACATGGATTTCATCACAATCCATTTAGGCGTCATAACTTGTAATTGGAAAACAGTGCTCTCTGAAGAACCTTTTGCTTTCTTGCTGATCTGCTGGAAAGGAACTGTGAGCCTGGAGTTGGTAGATGCAGGGCCCAGCCCAACACAGTCAGGGTACAGAAGAAGGACATGCTGGAGGACTTGGCTCAGGTTTCTGGAGGCTTCATGGAGGAGGGCACCTAGGAGTTGGGTTTTGAAGGAAGAATAGGAGCTCACCAAGGCTGGTAGGAGTCTGGGAAAGGGAGCAGAAGAGAAGAAAATGATGTGCTAAGTCCTGGAAGTAAAAGAGGGACAACCAGTTTGGGAAAGTGTGTCTCTGTGCCCAAAATGTGGGGCCAGATAAAGATGAAGGTTTTTTAAAAAATTAATGAACAAATTTTATTCTTGGCTGTGCTGGGTCTTCGTTGCTGCTCAGGGTCTTTCTCTAGTTGCAGCAAGCGGAGGCTCCTCGTTCACTGCTGTGTGCATGTGCAGGCTTCTCGTCGTGGTTGCTCTCCTCGCTGGGCACGGGCTCTAGGGCACTCAGGCTTCAGCAGTTGCAGCCCATGGGGCTTAGTTGCTCTGCGGCAAGTGGAATCTTTGCAGACCAGGGATCTAACCTGGGTCCCCTGCATTGACAGGTGGATTCTTACCCACTGAGCCACCGGGGGAATGCATAGATGAAGTTTTCAATACTGAGTTGGAGTGTTTGAAATTTATCCTGTATTCACTGACTGACTCATTATGCATTCAGGAAAAATGCTGTAAACCAACTTGTGTTGGGTGATTCCAGGTCCCAGAGAGGCTTAGGGCCCCCAGGCTGTGGAGGGGGTGGTTCAGAATTAGGAATGGACTCCTCCCAACCCCATGGTTAGCTCGTGACTAAGGGAGAAAGAGGGCTCCCGAAGTAATGGTGGGGAACTATGGGGTGGGGTCTGACACCTCCGTTTGGTGGGTGGGGGAGGGAACCTCGAAGCTTAAGGAATAAGTTAATGTTCTCTAAGGTGGGTGGGGCAAAGGAAACAGCATATCCCATGGTCTTGAGGTGAGAGACGAGAACTGGTAGCTGGAAGCCAGCACCTAGGCTGCCTGCCGGAGGGGCCGGAACTGAAGGTGAGAAAAAGGGCTGGTGAGGTTTCCAGAGGCCAAGACAAGGCTGCCAGGCAGAAGAGTCCACGTGCCATCGTGCGGGCACTGGGGAATCGTGGCAGACTTGGGAGCATGGGGGATTCCACACTGTGAGAGTGGCTGGGACACCTGATTGCATTTCACAGTCTGGCCAGGAGTCTGGAAGTGTGGTCCAGCTGGGACAGAGTGTGGTGGGGGTGTGGGAGGGTTGGGATAGGATGAGCATGGTGCGTGGTGCGTGCTGCATGGGCCACCCCAGTGGGTGCCTGTTTGCTCTGGCTTGGTGGCCTCCTGCTGGGCTGCTGTTAAGTTGGGAGAGTTTCAAGTGGTGTAGGGAGATGTTCCAAGGCTCCCCACGCTCCCAACTTTAACCTCCAGAGGCAGCTGTGCTGCTGAAATTTCTTCCCTGGGATCCTGCCAACATTTCAGAAGCTCTGCATCCCATCCTCCCTAGAAAACTCCCTCCCAGATGCTCAGATCCAGAGCAGTGGGATGGCATGCCTGCTGTGGGGAGCTGCATGGGCAGGTGGGAATGAGTAGGGCGAGTCTGGTGGGGGGTGGGTATCGAACTGATGGGGAGATAAGAGCCAGGAGGTTGCCAGCTGCAGTGCCCACACCTCCATCAGCTTCCTCACCTCCTCTTTGGACAACCTTGGCATGGCTGGCCTCTGCAGTGTGCTAATAACTCCTGTCTCTCTCTTCCCTGGATACCGTGTGACCCAGGCGCAAGGCCCGCCCCTCTCTGAGCACCTGGCTGTGACTGACAGGTCCCATGAGCTCAAAACCACACCTCCCTCATCTGCCCTTCTTCTCCTCAACATTCACAGCAACAGCAATTTCTTTTCTTTTCTTTTTTTTTTTGCTTCATTGCACATCTTGCAGGATCATATTAATAGTTTCAGGGACCAGGGATTGAACCTGTGCCTGGCAGTGAAAGTGCCGGGTCCTAAGCACTGGACGGCCAGGGAATTCCCACAGCAACTGCAATTAATTCCAGAGCACCTCTGGTATGCCAGGCCCAGCAGAAACCGAGGAGGGCATGGTTCCTGCTCTCTCAGGGAGAGCAGATGCCATGACTAGAATAATGGCACAGCTGAAACTGATGAGAATGCCCTTGCTACATCCTGGGCCCAGACTCAGTAGGTCCCTCTGGATCTCTCTTCCCCTTCAGAGAAACAGGCCTCTGTGACCCCCACCCTGCTGGCCTCCTAGAGCTGATGCCGGGGTAGATTGAAATGACCTCTTTATTTCCCTCTTCATTCATCGGAAACTGCTGGAACCAGGCAATACTCCAGCTCCAGGGACACAGCAGTGATGAAAGCAGACAGAAATGCCTGCCGTCACGGGGCTGGAATGGGTCCTCCCCAGTGGCTCAGCAGGTAAAGAACCCGCCCGCAAGGCAGGAGACAGAGGAGGTATGGGTTCAGCCTCTGGGTGGGGAAGACCTCCTGGAGGAGGAAATGGCAACCCATTCCAGTACTCTTGCCTGGAGAATCCCTTGGACAGAGGAGCCTGGTGGGCTCCAGTCCATGGGGTCACAGAGAGTTGGATACGACTGAGTGTGCTTGCACGGGAGGAGGGGTTGGTGTCCTGGGAGATGGAAGCACTAAATGAGAGTCAAGGGTATAGGATGCCAGGTTGTGGTATCTGCTAGGGAAGAAAAACGCATTCATTCCTTCCTCCTGTTCAGCAGATATTGACCATGGTGCTCAGTCATATCTGACTTTTTGGGACCCCATGGACTGTAGCCTGCCAGGTTCCTCTGTCTGTGGACTTTTCCCGGCAAGAAGACTGGAGTGAGTTGCCATTTCCTACTCCAGAGGACTGAGTTCCTATGCAACAAGGGGGTTTCTGTGGGGCGCTGGGACTTCCCAGGTGGCTTGGTGGGTAAGGAATCTGCCTGGAGTGTATGTATATACACACACACACAAAGAATATATATATATATATAAAGTATATATGCCTTACTACTTGTGGCATCTTAGCTACCCTGCTAGGGATCAAACCCAGGGCCCCAGCAGTGAGAATGCAGAGTCCTAACCACTGGATCGCCAGGGAAATCCTTTTCCATGTTCTTTCCCATTTTGGTTTATTATAGGGTATTGAGTATGGATTCCTGTGCTGAAAAGTAGCACCACATTATTTATTTTATATTCAGTAGTATGTATCTATTAATCTTACACTATAATTTATCCCTCCTGCCCACCCCACCCCCCAGACATGTTTCTTGATTTGATTGATTTAACAAATTCTTCTGGAGTGCCTACTGGGTGCCCAACTTTAAAGGCATTGGTGACACAGCTGAGGATAAAACAGGTGTTTTCTGTCTTCATGGAAGCCACAGTAGGTGAAGTCGCGTCTTGGAAAGAAGCATGTTTTTAAAAAGTATTCATTAGGCTGCTCTGGTCTTCGCTGGTGCGCGTGAGCTTTCTTTGGTGGTGACGAGCTGGGGGTGCTCTTCATTGTGGTGCACAGGCTTCTCACTGCGGCGGCTCCTCTCGTTACGGAGCGCAGATTCTATCGTGTGGACTTCAGTAGTTGCGGCTCTGGGCTCAGTGATTGGGACTCAGACTTAGTTGCCCAGCGGCGTGTGGAATCCTCCCAGACCTGTGCCCCCTGCACTGGGAGTGTAGACTCTTAGCCACTGAACCACCGGGGAAGTCCAGGGGCTGTGGTTTTAGCCCAGGATGGTGGGTAAATGAGAAAGGCTGAGATGAGATGAGGCGTTAATTCAAGTCAGTCTCCTTCCTTCCTCCCTCTCCTTCTTCCCTTCCCCCATCTCGCTCCCTTTCCTCCTTCCAGCCCTCAGGAATCCAGCCACATCCACTTACCAGAGGCCCTGCCGGATTTTGATGATTCAAACAGCAAAGCATTCTAGAATAATAGCTGCCCCATGGCACACTGCGCAAGCACCAGGCGTGTGTATGCACTGTTGACACATATTCCTTTTTTAAAGAAATCTTTATTTATTTGGCTGCGTCAGGTCCTAGTTGTAGCATCCAGGATCTGTTAGTTGTGAACTCTTATCTGCCACATGTGGGATTTCCTTCCCTGACCAGGGATCATACCTGGGCCCCCTGCATTGGGAGTGCAGAGTCTTAGCCACAGGACAACCAGGGAATTCCCCTGACACATATTCTTTGCGTGTACTATTCTCTACAAAACTTTGCTGGGCACCTACTGCATGCCAGGCACTGTTCTAGACACTGGGGGCCTGGCAGCAGTGAACAAAACTGCCAAAACCCCCTGGGCTGGCAGCACTCAGTTCTCTAATCCTCACCGTGGTGCTCAGAGATAGGGCCTGTGGGGTTTTTTTTTAAATACTTATTTGTTTATTTTTGGCTGCTCAGGGTCTTCGTTGCTGCTCCGGCTTTGTCCTGTTGTGACAAGTGGGGGCTACTCTCTCATCGCAGTGTGCAGGCATCTCATTGCAGTGGCTGTTCTTACTGCAGAGCAACCGGCTCTAGGCTGTGTGGGTTCAGTAGCTGTGGCCCACGAGTTGAGTTGCTCCTCAGCATGTGGGATCTTCCAGGACCAGGGAGTGAACCCCTGTACTGATAGGCAGATTCTTAACCACTGGACTACCAGGGAAGTCCCAAGGCCTACATTTTATAGGGGAGGAAAATGAGGCACAGAATAACCCCCAAACTCTGACTGGATACCTGGTAAACAGAGGGTCTTTGAGGGTTTTTTATTTCTTTTTTTGGCCATGCCAAGTGGAATGCAGAATCTTAGTTCTCTGCCCAGGAATCAAACCCATGCCCCTTACAGTGGAAGTGTAGTGTTTTAACCCCTGGACCACTAGGGAAGTCCCAGGGACTTTGTTTCAGACACTGGTAATATTCTTGAAGGGAGGGTTCCCAGATGGCTCAGATGGTGAAAAAAAAAAAAAAAAAAAAAATCCTGCCTGCTAATGCAGGAGACTAGAGAAGACTCTTGAGAGTCCCTTGGACTGCAGGATCAAACCAGTCAATCCTAAAGGAAATCAACCTTGAATATTCATTGGAAGGACTGATGCTGAAGCTGCAATAATTTGGGCACCTGATGAGAAGAGCCAACTCATTGGAAAAGACCCTGATGCTGGGAAAGAGTGAAGGCAAAAGGAGAAGGGGGTTGACAGAGGATGAGATGCTTGGATGGCATTACCAACTCAATTGACATGAGTTAGAGCAAATTCTGGGAGATAGTGAAGGACAGGGGAGCCTGGCGTGCTGCAGTTCATGGAGTCGAAGAAAGACCCAACTTAGTGACTGAACAACAACAACAACGTCCTTGAGCACACAGACGGTGCTGAAGGGCTGAAGGGGTGGATGATTCTTGAGCGAATGAATGAGTGAATGAATGACTGAACTGAGGTGAAGTCACTTTCTGGGGCCTGGACCCAAGCAGTCCAGCTCACGTGCGTGAGAGCTCGGGACTGGCCATAATCTCAGGCGGGTGCCTCGCCCAACTCTTGGAGTCTGGGTGGGGCCAGTGATTGGGAAACTTGGGCTCTGATTCTATCAGAGACTCCAGAGCCACTTGGAGCTTGTTAGTCACAGGCACCGCCCATCACTGTGTCCTCATTCTACACACTCAAGGACGTTCAGAACCCCTACCTTCATTCTGCAGGCAGCTGGGCTTGGAGCATAATAAGCCTGCTATTAATATCTCCTTCAACAATAACAAGAGCAGCAGCAGCCTTTACTGTTTCTTGAGCTGAAACCATGTCCCCAGCAAGGTAGCTTTTCAATGCCTGGCCTCATGCACCCCTCATCCCTTGCCAACAGCCTTCATGGTAGCATTGCTGTTGTTCTTGTCCAGTCACTCATTGTGTTCAAATTTTGTGACCCCATGGACTGCAGCACACCAGGCTCCTCTGTCCTTCATCATCTCCTGGAGCTTGCTCAAACACATGTCCATTGAGTCAGTGATGCCATCCAACCATCTCATCCTCTGCTGTCCCCTTCTCTTCCTGCCTTCAGTCTTTCCCAGCATCAGGGTTTTTTCCAATGAGTCAGCTCTTTGCATCAGGTGGCTAAAGTACTGGAGCTTTGGCTTCCGTAGAAGTCCTTCCAATAAATATTCAGGGTTGGTTTCCTTTAGGATTGACTTGTCCTAAAGGATCTTCTCCAACACCACAGTTCAAAAGCATCCGTTCTTCAGCACTCAGCCTTCTTTATGGTCCAACCCTCACATCTGTACGTGACTACTGGAAAAACCATAGCTTTGACTATTCGGACCTTTGTCAGCAAAGTAATGTCTCTGCTTTTTAATACACTATCTAGGTTTACAGTAAAATAGGAGAGGATCATCAAAACCTAGACAGCATTGATGGTGCATGAATTTCACTGGTGCATGAATTCCACTAGTGCATGAAAGGGGGACTCAGAGAAATTAGACAACACATCCAGGAAACAGGGGAACCCCCCTTTAGTCATCACCACACATCTAGTCCTCTTGTTCTTCTTTAAATTTTTTTAAAAAATTTTATTTATTTGTTTGGCTGCAAACAAATTATTTATTTGTTTGGGTCTTAGTTGCGTCTTGTGATATCTTTGGCTGTGGTATGTGGGATCGAGTTCCCTGACCAAGGGTGGAACCCGGGCCCCCAGCATTGGGAGCACAGACTCTTAGCCACTGGACCACCAGGGAACTCCCATTCTATCTTTCAAAGCATGGGGTAAAAGCAGACTTCAGAGCTGTGCAACCTCGGAGGAATCACTCCACGTCTCTGAGACTTAGGTTCCACATTGCCAAACAGGAACTAGAAAGCCTGGCCTTGACGGGTGTGTGAGGATTAAGAACAACCTGTAAAGTCACGTGCTCAAAAGATTAGAAAGTAACAGTTATAGCGCCTTCTATTCAGAACTTTCTAGATGCAGGACCCTCTGCCAAGTATTTTTTAAAATTCACTACTTTTTTTGACTGAGCTGGTCTTTGTTGCGGTGCCCAGGCCTTCTCTAGGTGTGGCATATGTGGGCATCTCTTGTTGGGGAGCATGGGCTCTAAGTACGTGGGCTCAGTTAACTTGGTGCTGCTCAAATTAGTTGCCCCTCAGCATGTGGGATCTTCAAGGACCAGGGATTCAACCCATGTCTACCCCACTGGGCCACCAGGGATGTCCTTGCCAAGTGTTTTCCCGTGTGTGACAGGTAAATCCATTTGAACTGTTTTGAGAGACAGTCAATAGGAGATCACTCTCCTCTTTCACCTTCATTAAGAAACTGTTTAGGGATTCCCTGGTGGCTCAGTGGTGAAGAATTCCCTTGCCAGTGCAGGAGACACAGGTTCAGTCCCTGAGCTGGGAAGATCCCACAGGCCTGGGAGCAGTTGAGCCAGTGCGCCGCAACTATTGAGCCTGTGCTCTAAACCCTGGAAGCCTTCACGCCACAGCTACTGAAGCCCGTGCTTGGAGCCCTTGCTTTGCAACGAGAAGCCACTGCAATGAGAAGCCCGTGCGCCACAACTAGAGAAAGAGCCCAGAAGCAGCAACAAAGATCCAGCACAGCCATAAACAAATAAATAAATATTTTATAAAAAACAAGCTATTATTTCCTCTTCAGTGTTTGGCATTGGAACGGTATTATGTGCATGTCTGAGGCTGTTGCTTCTTCTCCCATCAGTCTTGATTCCAGCTCGTGATTCGTCCAGCCCTGCATTTTGCATGGTGAGATCTGCATAGAGGTGAAATAAGCAGGGTGACAGTATATACAGTCTTGTCATACTCCTTTCCCAATTTTGAACCAGTCAGTTGTTCCATGTAAGGTTGTGACTGTTGCTTCTTGACCCACATACAGGTTTCTCAGGAGAGGGTTAAGTAGTCTGGTATTTCCATCTCTTTAAGAATTTTGTGTTTGTTGTGATCCACACAAAGGCTTTTGCATAGTCAGTGAAGCAGAAGTAGATTTTTTTGGTATTCCCTTGCTTTCTCTATGATCCAACAGATGTTGGCAATTTGATCTCTGATTCCTCTGCCTCCTCTTCTAAACCTAACTTGTACATGTGGAAGTTCTAGGTTCATGTATTGCTGAAACCTAGCTCAAAGGATTTGGGGCATAACCTTGCTAGCATGTGAAATGAGTGCAGTTGTACAGTTGTTTGAATGTTCTTTGGCATTGCCCTTCTTTGGGATTGGAATGAAAATTGACCTTTTCCAGTCCTGTGGCCACTGCTGAGTTTTCCAAATTTGCTGACATACTGAGTGCAGCACTTTAACAGCAGCATATTTTAGGATTTAAAATAGCTCACCTGGAGTTCCATCACCTCTACTAGCTTCGTTCATAGTAATGCTTCCTAAGGCCCACTTGCTTCACACTGTAGGATGTTTGACTCCACACCCTCGTGGTTATCTGGGTCATTCAGTAAGACTTTTTTGTACTGTATTCTGGCTCCTGAGGTTATAATGGAGAAGGCAGAAGCCACAATCCCTATTCTCAAGACTAGATGTAGCAGGAGACCCAGATAGTTCTAGAACAGCAAGACCAGGGTCAGGAACATGGGACTGCATGGCACACAAAGGAAGACCACCCTGACCCTGCCTTGTGGGCTTAGGAAGGCTTTAGGAAGAAAGCAATCCCCAGGCTAAATACAGAGAAGTTGGGCTGGCAAAGAGGGCTACATGGGACTGAGAGCCTTACAGGCAGTGGGAAGAGTCTGTGAAAACTCCAGGAGGTAAGAAGTAAAGTAAGACTCCTTTGGAGGAGCTGAGTTATTCTTTCCACCCAGATTGTACAGTTGAAGGTGGGGAAAGGTAGCTATGGAGGGAATGTGTAAGCCAAGTTAAAGAATCTGGATTTGATGTATGGGAGTCACAGATGTGTTCCAAGTGGAGGCTTAAGAGTTTGGGAGGCTGGATGGCTCAGCATCTTCAGGCACACTTGGTTTCCCCAAGGGCTGGCATGTGGCTGGAGATGGAGGGGACATCAGATTTGTGTGGGGTTTTTGCCCATTCAGTATCCATGGCTCCATTTCCCCCTCATCAGCCACCTGGTTATGGTCTCGGTGGGATGGTCACTCAAAGTAGTCTCCTCCAAGGATCAGATGTGGCCCAGGCTACACTCTCCACTTTTTAAAAAAATTTGGCTGTGTCAGGTCTTAGTGGTAGTGTGTGGGATCTTCCACGCAGCTCATGGACTCTACGGTTGTGATGCATGGTCTCAACGGTTGTGGCGCGTGGGCTTACTTGCTGTGTGGCATGTGGAATCTTAGTTTCCCAGTCAGGAACTGAACCTGCTTCCTCTGCACTGCAAGGTGGATTCTTAACCACTGGACCACTAGGGACATCCCCACTCTCCAGAATTTGAAGTTTGGGCTTGCACAGTAAAGACTGAATACAGTTGTTTTCATTCATACCCAAAATTGTCCCCTGGAGAGATTGTCTATTAAAGGGCCAAAGATATTCTGGTTTCTGGTTTTCCTGTCCTCTGCAGTTCCTTTAATTACTGAGCTCATTGTAATAAATGAATGAATGAACACATACATGAGTAAATAATTTGGTCAATTAAAAAAGTACCCACACACCTGCACACACACACAATTTATATTTCTAGTTTAAGTTCATCAGAATCATTTTCTGTTGCTTGCTATGAAAGAACCCTAGCTAATATACCACTGCTGATGGATTCATGGGGCTCAGCCTGTAGAGAGCTACCTTACCGCTCCTGGGCATATATCTGGAAAAGATAAAAACATGAATTCAAGATGCATGCACCTCTGTGTTCATAGCAGCATTGTTACAATAGCCAAGACATGGAGACAGCCTAAATGTCCTTTGGCAGATGAATGTGTAAAGAAGATGTGGGACCTACACTCAGTGAAGTACCGAAAGTGAAAAGTGAAGTCGCTCAGTCGTGCCCGACTCTGCGATACCATGGACAGTAGCCTGCACCAAGCTCCTCCATCCATGGGATTTTCAAGGCAAGAGTACTGGAGTGGGTTGCCATTTCCTTCTCCAGAGTACTACTCAGCATTAAAACCAAATGAAACAGGACTTCCCTGGTGGTCCAGTGGTTAAGAGTCTGCCCACCAGTGCAGGGGATGTGGGTTCGGCCCCTGATCAGGGAACTAAGATCCCTCATGCCATGGCACAGCTAAACCCATGCGCTGCAACTACTGAAGTCTCCACACACCTAGAGCCTGTGCTCAGCAATGCCAGGAGAAGCTTGTGCACTGTATTGAAGAGTAGCCCCTATTCACCGCAACTAGCCCCCATTGCGCACAGCATTGGAGACCCAGCACAGCCATAAATGAATAAAATTTAAAAAAAAGAATGAAACTTTGCCCATTGCAGCAACATGGATGGACCTAGAGATTAGCATACTAAGTGAGGTAAGTCAGATACGGAGACAAATATCATGATGTCACTTACACGTGGAATCTAAAAACAGCACAAGTGAATTTATTTACAAAACACTCACAAAGAAAACAAACCTACGGTTATCAAAGAGGATGGATACACCAGGAGCTTGGGATTAACAGATACAAACTATATATATATATAAAATAGGTAAATAAGGACCTACTGTATAGCACAGGAAATCATATCCAGAATTTTGTAATTACCTATAATAGAAAAGAATCTGAAAAAGACCAAATATATGTGTAACTGAATTACTTTGCTGCCGGAAGCCAGTGTGAGGAATCCCGCCCGTGACAAGGTCATGAGGAAGGAAGCTGACATACGCAAGGCGTGCTCAGACTTCAGGGACCCCTCTGGAAATTCCTAAGCATGTACCCCAACAAAAATCTGCCGGCTTTTGTGCTCTGCTTTTCCACTCTTCTGACATTTTCTGGAAAAAGTCAATTCAGGGCTTTAGTCTTCTGCATTTGAAAGAGTGTTTCAATCCAAAAACCCTCTGATGGCTTTCTAGCCTGCCTGCAGGACTTGTACAGCTGCGCATGTGATTGTTTGAGGCCTCCTGACCGCAGGAGGCACAGGAAGCTTAAAACATCCTAGGAATGTAGGAGCTTCCGAGGAGTCAAAATCTTTAGAATAGGACTGATTAAACGTTTCATTTGTTGAGTCAATGCTTGCTGCCAAATTTTCATATCCTTTATTTTTAGATATAGTTGGTATATAGAAAAACAAGTAGTAGACCTGGTATTAGCAACATTAGATCTTTGAGTTAAGTACCTTCTTTGTTATATCCCACTGCACCTTTGTTTTATAGAGATGTAACTTTAATGCTTTAAGGAGATGCAGATTAAAGAAAAACACTTCAGGGGAAACAAAATTAACATTCATTAAGGAAGAGAGCCAAAAAGTGTTAACAAGCCTCTTGGCCAGAAGATAATGTAAATCACCTGAGACCTTTTGTATACAATATGATATACGGAAAGAATCTGGGTTGCGAATGCTACATAATTTTGTATTACCCATTGATCTCCGTGTTTTATCAAAAGTATAAAAGGCCTTCTGAACAATAAAGGATGGGGGCCAGGGGCCAGTTTCTCGGACCAGCTTCTCGAACTAGTCTCTCAGCCTGGTTTCTTGGGACTCTGGCTCCCCCCGTGTCTTTCTCTCTCTTTCTTCTTCTCTCCATTTCCCTCTCTCTGCTCTGTACTTTAACTTCAGGCTGAATCTCCACCTGGGGCGCGGAGACTCGCCAGGTCTACTTACTTGCCCTGGCTGTTAAGACCCGCACGAAAGGGAGCTTAAGGCGAGGCACCCTTAGATATTCAAGCGGGCGCCGGTGGCCCAATGTAGATGGTGCAAATTCCTTGTCTGGAATTTTATTGGCCTTCCGCGTAAACCAAGCTATTCAGCCCTCTTCCTCCACTTAATCTTCTTACTACACTATAGTTTCCTAATCTAATCTTATATTAATAAATAAACAAGTCTTTCCACGCCAATGCTGTCCACCCTTCGAATTCCCTGGATCCACCGGGGCTGGACCCCAGCACTTTGCTGTATACCTGAATTTAACACAACATTGTAAATAAGCTGTGCTTCAATTAGGGAAAAAAAAAAAACTAACCAAAAACCAAGACAAAGAAACAAACAAGAAGGGGAAAGAGAGAATATTGGAAAGATAGTGAGATGCATTAAAAAATGGAAAGATGAGTTGTTTTAGGAAGGCTGGGACCCGCAGTAGGTCTGCAGGCTTCAGCAAATGTGCAGATACCGTCCTCAAGCATTCGCTTTTTTTTTTCCCTCAGCCTTGTCTTCTCATGGGTGGCAAAGTGGTTGTCACATCTTAAATATCACAACAATATCCCAGGGCCTCTGTAGAGAGCGGTCAATGATGCAACTCAATCTTGGTGACTCCCAGGCTTTGTGCCTGTTCCAAGTTTCAACCTCCTAAAAGAGAAAGCCTGATATCCTGCTTTGGCATGAGTATCTATTCCAGTGGGGTAGGGTTTTGTGATATAGACAGGGCAAGTTGGGGAGGAGGGGGATCTCTGTGTTCTAGGATAGCTGCTGTGAACCGGGTGGCCCTCCTGGAGTTGTGTTTGACCTTGTCCATTGATAAACATCAGAGACTTTGGCATGGAAAACAAGTACATAGGTGGGACCATGGGCTGGGAAACCAGTTTGCCAAGGCTAGGTTCTTAAATGGTGACCTTTGAGCTGATTCCATCATTGTCCCAGGAGAGCTTTGGAATCAGGAGGGCTCCTGTCTTGGGAAACTGTACAGGTGACCAGGACCTAGGCTAGTAGATGCTGACCTTGTATCAGGTGAATGATTTTCCCCACACCCACCACTGTGCTCTGTAATTTTTTTTTTTTTTTAATTTGGCTGCTTCAGGTCTTAGTTACAGCATGGGGAATCTTTAGTTGTGGCAAGTGGAATCTAGTTTCCTGACCAAGGATAGAACTCAGACCCCCTGCATTGGGAACTCAGAGTCTTAGCCACTGGACCACTAGAGAAGTCCCTGCTCCCTGTATTTCTTTTCTTTTTTAGTACTTTTTTATTTGGCTGAGTTGAGTCTTAGTCACAGTCTTAGTTCTGGCATGCAGGATCTTTTGTTGAAGCACATGGACTCTCTACTTGTGGTGTACAGGCTCAGTAGGTGTGGGGGCTTAATTGCACATGGGATTTGAGTTCCTTGGCCAGGAATTGAACCCATGTCCCCCGCACTGCAAGTAAAAGTGTTAATTGCTCAGTCCTGTCTGATTCTTTCACAACTCCTGACAGGTAGCCTGACAGGAGCTGTAGCCTGACAGGAACCTGTAGCCTGATAGGTTCCTCTGTCCATGGAATTCTCCAGGCAAGAATACTGGAGTGGGTAGCCATTCCCTTCTCCAGAGGATCTTCCTGACCCAGGGATTGAACCCAGGTCTCCTGTATTGCAGACAGATCCTTTACCAGGGAAACCCCCTGCATTGCAAGGTGGATTCTTAACCACTGGACTGCCAGGGAAGTCCCCTCAGACTATTTTTTAGAAGTGAGTCACTAGGGTATTGCACTGTCTTTCCTTGTCTACAAGGCCAAGGCCAGTTCATGACCACTGTGTTTGCATTTCAGTCCATAGGAAGTAGAGAGCAAGCCTCAAGCAGCTTCTTGAGAACTGACCTGGAAGTTATAGTGATGATTCATTTACAGTCCTGTCCCATGGGCTAGAGCAGGTCCCAAGGCCAAAGTGAGCTGCAAGGAAGGCTGGGGGATGTAGTCTTTAGTTGAGTAGTTGAATGCCCAGCTCAAACTTGGGGGACACTGTTGCTGAAAGGAAAATGTTAGTAGATAGTCTTCACCACGTGCATTGCATGAATTAATGAGCCCACGGAGTAATGGATGGAGAAATGGATCTACCAATGAGTGGTTGACTGGTCAGCTGAAAGATGGATAGACCCTGGGCCAGTTCACTGCCTGAAAGATGGCTGCTGACCAGCTGGGCAATGACTGAGGGCGACCGTGCTCGGCCTCCTCTGTCTTGACAGCCCCTCACTATGCTTTCCCCTTCCTTCTCCAGTTCAGCAATGTCACCTTCTTAATCTTTGGGCCCCTCATGACATTTCTGATGCGCCCATATATCCAGAAACGCTCCCGCTACATTTACGTGCTGTTCATTCTCTTCACAATCACAGGTAGGTGGGGACATTGGGACAGTGCGGGAGGGGGCAAGAGGGACAGCACTCTTGACCACCTGCCTTTGTCTCTCCCTCCAGGACTGTTCTCCATGTACTTTCACATGACGCTCAGCTTCCTGGGCCAGATGCTGGATGAGATCACTATCCTGTGGCTGCTGGCCAGCGGCTACAGCTTATGGTTGCCCCGCTGCTATTTCCCTGCCTTCCTAGGGCAGAACAGGTGGGGGCAGGGGCCGGCCCTCTGTCAGTCCTACCAGAGCCCACCTATCCTTCATACCGTCTTTGGAGTCCCTCCCCTCAACACCCCCAGGACCTTTTCCTGACCCTGCCTGACCTAACCGGACTTCCAGGCACCCCTCTTCTGAGCATACTTGGGAGCCCTGGAATCCTCCCCTGGTTGCTGTTCCGTCACTCAGTCATTTCTGACTCTTTGTGACCCCATGGACGGCAGCCCCCCAGGCTTCCTCTACTTTCACCATCTCCCGGGGTTTGCTCAAACTCACGTCCTTTGAGTTGGTGATGCCATCCAACCATCTCGTCCTCTGTTGTCCCCTTACCCACCTGCTTATTCTTCCTTGTATCCCACCTGGAGAGTTGAGAGCTTCTCCAGGGCTTTCTGAGCCTGCTTTGGGGTTCTAGGCGTGTGCGTGCTCAGTCGTGTCCGACTCTTTGCGACGCTATGTACTGGAGCCCACCAGGCTCCTCCCTCCATGGGATTCTCCAGGCAAGGGTACTGGAGTGGGTTGCCATTTCCTTCTCCAGGAGATATTCCTGATCCAGGGGTGGAACCTGGGTCTCCTGCATTGGCAGGTGGGTTCTTTACCACTGAGCCACTGGGGAAACCCAAGCCTTTAGGACCTCTCTCCTAATAGTTTCTGGGACCCCTGGTGCTCCTTCCTTAATCCCACCTGGCTCACCTGAGACTCTTGCCTGAATTTACCTGGGCCTTGGGACCCTCATCTGACCTTTTTTACTGAGCCCTCCTGGGAGTCTTAAGACCTTTTTCTGAGCTCAGTTGGGCTTCTCGGAACCCCTTCCCTTTTCTTATCTATCTCAGCCATGAGATTTCCATGTGACTACCCAAACCCCACAGGAATACCCCTCAACCACCCTCCCCCTGCCTGGCCCCGCCACAGCTGAGACCTTCTCTTCCTTCAGGTCCCGGTACATCTCATTGATCGTCATCATCACCCTGGTCAGTACCTTCCTGTCCTTCCTGAGGCCCACGATCAACGCATATGCCCTAAACATCATTGGCTTGCACATTGTCTACATCGTGGTCCAGGAGTATAAGAAGTGGGTGTGACTGCAGGTGCCCAGAGAGGTGGCACCCCTTTCTCTTCCAGGAGCCGCACCCACCCCCCAGAGAAAAGCCTCACCATGTTCCCTTCCCCAGGATCATTCACCAGCTAGGGCCAGGACCAGGATTTGAAATCTAAGGCAGAGCTTGTCCTTCTTCTCTGAAAACCTCCAAACACACATACAAGTGGAGAGCATTGTATCATAAACCTCCATGTGCCCACTAACCAGCCCCAACAGCATGTTGCCAACCTGCATTCCTTTTTTCTTTTTCTTGGCCACATGGCACGTGGGATCTTAGTTCCCCAACCAACAATGGAACCTGCACCCCTTGCATTGGAAGCTCAGAGTCCTAACCACTGGACCACCAGGGAGGTCCCCAACCTGGATTCTCTATCCCCGTAGATTTCATGTAATGTCACCCATTAATTGTTCAGGGTTTCACTTTTCTGATAAAAAATTACCGTTTTTAACCCATGCTAGGTCTTGGCAGGCTAGAGAAGGAACTCCCAAATGGGGCCATTTAAGGAGAGTTGTATAAAAGGGTTGTTTACAAAGAAGAGGGCAGACTGTGGGAACATCACTAGAGATCATTTAGAACCCCTCTGTTAATACGGGACTCCATGCTCATCAGGAGACCTGGGATGGGGAGTGATGGCAAGGAGTGATTGCAAGAATCTGGAAGGAGAGAGGTAGCAGAGAGTCTTCTTGGCCAGAGCTGTGACCTCCAGTTGTTGGTTACAGTCAGCCTGAGCCAATCCCAGAGGGAGGTTGTGTGGGCCAAATCCAGGATAAGGGCCAAGCCCTTATCCTTGGGCTTCCAATTGGGTAAGTCAATGATTTCCAGTTGGGTTGGCCAACAGTTTCCAGCTGGGATGGCCAATGGTTTCCAGTTGGGTTGACCAATGGGGAGCCCCAGCAAGGAATCAAATGGTGGAGGGAGGGTACTATCGGAATATTTATTTCCAGGTCCACATAACTCAGCTCCCCCACCCCATACCCTGCCAGCCCTTGAGGCTCAGGGCTGGCTGGGAAAAGGTAGCGGAGGATCTAGAGAGACGAATGGAAGATGCTTCCTTAGAACAGCATCTATAAATAATACCAGTTTGCACTGACCTTTCCTCAGTTTCCCAAAGACGTCTTCTTGTGCTCGGTCTTGTTTAAATCAGAAGGCAAACACAGTCCCTCAGGTGTTCCTTCTTTTATAGCAGTCCTTTCCTCCTTCCCCCTTTCTTCATGCCTCTGGTTTGATAACAGAAGCTCAAAGATTTGTCCTGTAGTACATCCTGAATCTTGAATTTGGCCAGCTGGTTCCTGTGGTGTCTTCCAACCTGTTTCCCTTTTTTTTTTTTTCTCTGTAAATTAATAGATCTAGTTTTAGCTTTAACTTTTTTTCCCACTTCATGTGTGGCACTGGGTGCTGCCTGTTCCAGCCCATTAAGACCCCGTAACGAGTGGTCGTCCGGCTTTCAGTGCCATTATGTTTGCTCTGTGGATTCAGATGGTGTCATCCAGATCCTTCGTTATAAAGTTTTCTACAGGCCTTTCCCCTAATGATCCCAGCAACCATTTCATGCTGTCTCCACCCGTGATCTCCTTAGAGGGTGCAAAAGGGTGATTTTCAGATTCTATTATTCCTTCTGTGTTCATTGTCTGGACTCCATCCATCCAGACAGAAGAATGTTTGCTCATCAACCTTGAAATACAGTTTGGACAGGAAAGACAGGATTGGGAGTTAATTCTTTCCCTTTTGAAAATTAATTTCCAGAGCAATGAGTTGGTGCCTTAGCCATTTCTGTAAGGACCAATGAGAGTTTTTTTTTTTTTTTTTAAGCATTATGAACTCATGGACATTTATCTCTGAAGTGTTTCAATCCATTGCAGTCACTATGCTTTATTTTTAACTTTTATTCTGAAATAATTACAGGCTCAGAGCAAGCTGCAAAAATAGTACTGAGTCCAGTGTACCCTTCACCCAGATTCTCCCCACCTCCACCAGAGGCAGCATCTTGTGTAATTACATGTGTGTGTGCATGCTAAATCACTCAGTCATGTCCGACTCTCTGCGACCCCATGGGCTATAGCCCACCAGATTCCTCTCTCCATGGAATTCTCCAGGCAAGAATACTGAAGTGGGTTGCCATTTTCTTCTCCAGGCAATCTTCCCAACCCAGGGATTGAACCTGTGTCTCCTGCATTGGCAGGCAGATTCTTTACCATCTGTACTCAAATTTTACCAATTCTTAGGTGTGTGGTTTTGGTTTTTTTTTTGGTGTTCAGACTGTCCCCTTTTAGGCTAGCAGGCAGGGCTTGCACTTTTACCCATGAAGGAGTTATTGCCTCATTAATATCTCATAAGCTCTTTCCCAAGAGACATGGGGTTAGTTCTGCTGTTGGGGAAATACATAGTCTAGTCCTGAGTTGTCCCATGACATGGGACACCCTCCCACACACATACACACCTACTCTCAGAGCCACATGGACATAAATTCCCACGCACCAGCCCACAGGTGCGCATACACTTATACCCCAAAGCACAAACACAGAAGGGCTTGTTGGCTGAGGCTTCTGTATTCTGATAAACCTGATTCAGACCCCACATACTGGCTGTGTAACCTTAGGGTGGGGTATGAGGCATACTTAATCTCATGTGCCTCAGTTTTCTCATCCACAAAATGGGAACAATAGCATTGCTGTGAGCAGTCCCCACGTGTTAGCATGGGTCTGGCCCCTCCCCCACTTTGCCCCGTGTTCTTCCCTCCTCCGAGCCTCCTCTCCTGGAATGGAGGAATTTCCCATCAGCCCCCTGGGGCTCTGCTAGCTGAGTCAGACTCTGATCTCCCTTCTTCCCTCCCTAGGACCAATAATAAGGAGCTCCGGCATCTGATTGAGGTCTCCACGGTTATCTGGGCTCTTGCCTTTACTAGCTGGATCAGTGACCGCCTGCTTTGCAGTTTCTGGCAATGGATTAATTTCTCCTACCTGCACAGCATCTGGTAAGCATTTACCCTGTGGTCTTGGGCTCTAGGGGCTTCCCTGGTGGCTCAGACAGTAAAGAATCCACCTGCAATGTGGGAGACCTGGGTTCACTCCCTGGGTCAGGAAGATTCCCTAGAGAAGTGCTTGGCAACCCACTCCAGTATTCTTGCCTGGAGAATTCCATGGACAGAGGAGCCTAGCAGGCTACAATCCATGGCGTTGCAGAGTCAGACATGACTTAGCAACTAACGCTTTCACTTGGGTCCTAGAAGCAGAAAATCTCAGATGCCAGAGCTTGGAGCAGGAGCCTGGGGGAAGCGGGGGCAGGCACAGATACTGGGATGTGTGTGTATGTCTTGGGGATGTGTGGTCAGGAGATGCCTTTTGATGGCCAGGATCCAGGAAAGGTGGGGCTGGGGCCATCAAGCTGACTGCTGGGGCATCTTTTCCCTCTCTCTACCTTGTCACCCAGGCACGTACTCATCAGCTTCACCTTCCCCTATGGCATAGTCATCCTGGCTGTGGTGGATTCCACATACGAGATGCCGAACAAAACCATCAAAGTCCGCTACTGGCCTCGGGACACTTGGCCCATGGGGCTGCCCTACGTGGAGATAGGTGATGACCACAAGAGCTGCTGAGGTCCACCAGGGCTTCTTGATCACCAGACACCTACGCATCCACCAAGGACAGCAGCCTGAATTGGGAGACCGAGAGATGCTCGCAGTTCTGCGCTCCAGCTCCCTCTCCTCATCATCCTGGTCCTCCGTGTCCCCGTACCGAGGCAGGGGATGGACTTCATGACCTCTCTGTGCTGCAGTCTGATGACCTTGGAGCTGCCCTCCATGACCCGCCCCCATCCTCTTTCACTTCCTCTTCCAGGTTTACCGTTTCACACGGCCCGTGGGGCTGGATCTCTGAGGCGCTGTGCTTCTGTGGGAGCCACTGGGAATGACCTCAGGCTGGGGCTTGGTCCCTGGGCATCATATAAACAGTGGTGGTCACTGTGAGACTCTTCAGACCTGTCTTTGGCTGTGCAGTGTCACTGATACTTGGGAGGCATCCTAGAGAATGGACATGTTTTCTGGTCACCTTACACTCAAGCATGTGTGCTAGTGATAAAGAACCTGCCTGCCAATGCAGGAGACATAAAAGTCGCAGGTTCGATCCCCTGCGTCAGGAAGATCCCCTGGAGGAGGAAATGGCAACCCACTCCAGTATTCTTGCCTAGGAAATCCCATGGACAAGAGGAGCCTGGGCGCTACAGTCCATGGGGTCTCAAAGAGTTTGAACATGACTGAAGTGACTTCATGTGCATGCAGAGACCTCAGGGATCCTCACATGCTCACACGTGCTCCCACGGACTTATGGGGCTGGTAGCGTTGGAGCCTCATGGAGGCCTGGACTGGGTGACGTGGGTGCTGTGTGCTGAGCTTAGTCACTCAGTCGTGTCTGACTCTTCATGACGCCATGGACTGTAGCCTGCCAGGCCCCTCTGTCCATGGGAATCTCCAGGCAAGAACACTGGAATGGGTTGCCATGCCCTCCTCCAGGGGATCTTCCCAACCCAGGGATCAAACTCAGGTCTCCCTCATTGCAGGTGGGTTTTTTACCATCTGAGAAACTAGGGAAGCCTATGAATACTGGAGTAGGTAGCCTATCCCTTCTCCAGGGGATCCTCCCAACCCAGGAATCGAACCGGGGTCTCCTGCATTGCAGGCAGATTCTTTAGCAGTTGGTACCAGGGAAGCCCGTGGTGGCTGGTACAGGCTCTCAAAGTGAGAGGAGAGAGGGAGGAGGGTGCTTTCCACAGTGGTTAAGAGCTCAGGGCTTGGAGTCAGGCAGATGTAAATTTGAATCTTGCTCCGCTATTTCCTATTTGTATTTTCTGAGGGAAGTGATTTTTTCCCCCCTCTATCTCTGAAGTTCAAGGACCTTGTCTGTAAAGCACTCCTGCCTTCTTTAGATTTCTGTGTAGATAAAAGAAGATGACATATGTAAAGTTCTCAGAATGGTGTCTGGCAAACATCCACCCATCTCCTCATCCTTCATCTGTCCATTCGTCCATCCATCCATTCATTCTTTTGAACTCTCCATTGAACCATCCGTCTATCTCTCCTTTAATTTACTCATCCGATCATTCATTCATTCATTGTTTTGCCCTTTTATTTATTATCTGTCTTTTTATCTACCATTTATTTATTAATGTATCATCCATTCATTCAACCATCCGCACATCCATCTGTTCATCCATCCGTGCATATATTATTCATCCTTCCATCATCCATTATTCTCACATCTATTCCTGTATCCCACTGTTAACCATCCTTCATCCATCCATCTATGTATCCACTTCATGCGTCCATATAGTCATCTTTTCACCATCCATTAATCATTGTTCTTCCAGCCATCCATGTATTCAACTGTTAACCATCCTTCATCCATCCATCCATATTCAGCCATCTTTTCACTTATCCATCCAATTCATTCAATCACCCTTCCATTCATGTATTTCCCTACCTGTTCTTTCCTTCCTTCCATCGGTCACACATTCATCTCTTCAACAACTGTATGCTGAATTCCTGCTACATGTTTGACACCAGTCCTCATATAAGACAACAAAGACATGCAAAGTGCCTGCCCTAATGAGGAGGCACACATTAGATAAATGCAAAAGAGGCAATTGCAGTCACGGATGGGTGAAAAAGATCAAGCACAGCGATGTTCTCAAAGACCATGCCCTTTCATATGGGTGATCAGTTGGGAAGTGCACTTTCCAGCTGAGCCCTCAGTGAGGAGGGAAGCAGCCATGCCTGGAGCTGGGCAAGACCATTCTGGGCAGAGGGAACCACAGGTGTCATAGAAAAGCAGCCACTTCACACTCCCCTTGTCTCTGTCTATGAATGCATGGCCACCATCTGTCCCCTGCTGACCACTCCATACAGCCTCCTCCTGGGGCATGGAGGCAGCGAGTAGGTAGGAAGGAGGTCCACTGAATCATCCAGTTTGTAATTTAACTCACCGTGGGGCCGTGGCAAGCCCCCACCTCCATCATGGAGGACTCATGTTGGCAAAGGACGAAATGCTCAGCTCTAGCTGGCTGGAATGACAAAACGATAATCAGCACATATTGAAGTCAGAGATCAGACTGCAGGTATGGCTGGATCTAGGCTTTATGACTGAGTGACTGAACTGAACTGCAGGCTTTACTGTTGGCTCAGACAGTAAAGAATCTGCCTGCAATGAGGGAGACCCAGATTTGATCTCGGGTTCAGGAAGATTCACCTGGAGAAGGGAGTGGCAACCCACTCCAGTAATCTTGCCTGGAGAATCCCAAGGACAGAGGAGCCTGGCAGGTAACAGTCGATGGGGACACAAAGAGTGGGACAGGACTGAGTGACTAACACTTTCACTGTCAGGCTTCAAATGATGTCACCATGGCTGAGCTTCTCTATCCTGGAGCACCTCATGGGTGGGAAGTGGCTGCAAGCAGCGCCAGGTTTATTGCCTTCCAAGATGAGAAGTATACACTGAAGCTCCAAGAACACATGAAAAGATGCTCAACATCATTAGTCTAGTAGGAAAACGCAAATCAAAACTATGATTATCATTTCACATCCACTAAGTTGGCCATAATTTTTTCTGAAGCCAGGAGGTAAGTGCTGATGAGAACGTAGAGCAATTGGAACCCTTGTGGGTTGCTTGTAGGAATGTAAAATGGTACCACAGCAGTGGAAAAGAGTTTACCAGTTCCTTAATGAGTTAAACAGAGTCACCATGTGATCCAGCAATTCCACTCCTAGGCATGTAGACCAAAGAACTGAAAACAGGCATTCAAAGAAATATTTGTACAAAAATGTTCATTGCAGCACCATTTTTTTCTTTTTAGAAAATTAACTTTGTTCAAGTATAGTTGATTTACAATGTTTTGTTGATTTCTGCTGTATAGCAAATAATTCAGTTGTATATATTATTCTTTTTTAAAATTTTTAACTGGAAGAGAGTTACTTTACCATGTTGTACTGGTTTCTGCCATACAGCAAGTTGCACCAGCCATAAGTATACACATGTCCCATCCCTCTTGAACCCTCCCACCCCCAACCCTGTCTCACCCTTCCAGGTTGTTAGAGTGCATCCGGTTTAGCCCCTGCGTTATCCAGCAACTTCCCACCAGTGGCCTATTTTGCACATGGTGAAGTGTGTGTTCCATTCTGCTCTCTCAGTTTCGTCCGCCTCCCCTTCCCCCACTGTGCCCACAAGTCTGTTCTCTATGTCTGTGTCTCTATTCTGCCCTGCACATGGGTTCTTCAGTACCTACTATCTTGCTAGATTCCATGTATATGCATTAATATGCAGTATGCATTTCTCCTTTTGGCTTACTTCACTCTGTATAACAGGCTCTAGGTTCATTCACCTCACTAGAACTGACTAAAATTCATTCCTTTTTATGGCTGAGTAATATTCTGGTGTATATATGTACCACAACTTTATCCATTCATCTGTTGATGGACATCTAGGTCACTTCCATGTTCTAGCTATTGTAAATAGCATTACAGCACTATTGATAAGAGCCAAAAGGTGGAAATAACCAACATGTTAATCAACGAATAAGCAAAAGCAGTATATCCATACAATGGAATATCATTCTGCCTTAAAAACGAATGAAGCACTGATACAGGGTACACTATGGATGAAGCTTGAAAATATTACACTCACTGAAAAGCCAGACACCAATGGGCACATATTCTATGATTTCATGTATGTGAAATGTCTAGAACAGGTAAATCCATAAGGGAAAAAATCAATCAGATTAGTGACTGCTAGGGGCTGAGAGGGGGCAAGGTGACACTCGTGGTAAAGAACCTGCCTGCCAATTCAGAAGACATAAGAGACTCGGATTCAACCCCTGGGTGGGGAAGGTCCCCTAGAGGAAGCCATGGCAACCCACGCCAGTATCCTTGCCTGGAGAATGCCATGGACAGAGGAGCCTGGCAGGCTACAGTCGACGGGGTCACAAAGAGTCGGACACGACTAAAGTGACTTAGCACACATGCACACGGGGGCTGAGAGGAGGCAATGCGGCGTGAGCACTCATAGGTGTAGGGTTTCCTTTTGGGGTGAAGAATATGTCTTGGAAAACTAGACAGAGCTGATGGTTACACAACATTGGTAAGGCTCTAGCTGCTTTTGAATTGTACACTTGAGTATAGTTTATGATTAGTTTTAGGTTAGGTGAATTTTACCTCAGTTAAAATTTACTAAAGTCTTGGCTGGTGTTAGGTCATGTCCCCGCTCCCCCCAGTCAATTCCAGTAGCCAGAAGCATGCACCTGTTTGATTAGCCAGACTTGGGCACGTGCTTCCTCTGCAGAGGGAGGGGAGCCTCGATCTATTACTCTGATCTACGGGGAAGAGGGAACAAGTAGGAGTTGAAATCCAGTATTAAGCCCGTGCCTGTCATGAGCTGGCATCCTCCAGAGGGGCTGCCATTTAAAAACACACACATTCATATTGGCCCCCAGGGGGAGCCCTCAGATCAAGGACTGTTGCCAGGGAGAAATAAAAAGGAGAGGGGCTTCCCTGGTGGTCAAATGGTTGAGTTCGTCTGCCAGTGTAGGGGACATGGGTTAGATCCCTGGTCTGGGAAGACTCCACATGTCGTGGAGCAACTAAGTCTGTGCACCACCACTGCCTAACCTGTGCTCTTGAACCTGGGAGCTGCAACTGCTGAGCCCATGGGCTGCAACTATCAAAGCCCAGGCACCTGCAGCCTGAGCTCTGCAAGAAGTGAAGCCACCACAATGAGAAGCAATGAAGAGTAGTCCCCACTTACTGCAACTAGAGAAAGCCAGTGCTCAGCAATGAAGACCCAGTGTAGCCAATAAATTAATTAATATATATATTTTAAAGGAGAATGATGCTAAGAGAGGAAAAATTACAAATGTCCACTGTAGCACCCTTTTCTGGGGAAATGCCTTGTTGCACATAGTTTTGGTCTGCTCTAGAACCATTCATGGGACTTCTCTATAGCTCAGATGGTAAAGAATCTGCCTGCAATGCAGGAGGCCTGGGTTTGATCCTGGGGTCAGGAAGATCCCCTGGAGAGGGAAGTGGCAACCCGCTCCAGTATTCTTGCCTGGAGAATCGCATGGACAGAGGCTAGAGTTCATGGGGTCTCAAAGAGTTGGACACGACTAAGTGACTAGCGCACAGACACAAAACCTTTCATGGCTCCCCGTTGCCTGTGGGATAAGGGCCAAGTGCCTCAGTATGACTTTTAACGTCTGCTCTGATTTGAAATTAATCTAGGGTAGGTCTCCGGCATCCCCACTGGACTCTGCTCCAGCTTGGTCTTATTCTGTAGTGCTGAGTGGCTGTGTGTGTACATCTGTGGCTGGCAGGAAACTGGAAGGCACAGGAAGCATTCGGGAGTAGTCGGTCTCTGGAGGCCAGAGAGAGGCTTCCAAAAAAAAAGTCCGGGAGGGCTGAACCCCCTACAAGGTGAAAGAAAGGTAGTGTAATTCATACCAAGCGCCCCCTTTGGGTGCAAGTGATCTGGAACACTAGAGGGCGATAGAGACCTAATATACAGTTCAGTTACAGACGGAGCTAAACTCACCACTTCCAAAACGTTACATTCTGCTCGCGGGACTCCTGCTTCAGTTTCACTCTTTGTAACAAGTCTGAATGACATAATATCAGTCTTGCAGGCTGCCAAGTGCTCAAATTGCTTTCTGCTTTTTGTTTCTTTAGATCTACTCCCTTTGCTCACACTGATGAATTTGAACGGGAAACATTGTGTCACTTCCAAGAGTCACTTGTAACAGATACAAAATAACCATAAAACTAGATACAGTAACAACAAAAAGTTATTAACTGCAGCTCAGTGATTCTTAACCCAGTCTGCACAGAGAATCTCCAGCTGATTTTTTTTCATTTTAATTGAAATATAGGTGATTTATAATGTTGTGTTAATTTCTGCTATATAAAAGTGATTCAGCTAAACATACATATATATACACATTCTTTTAAAATTTGTTTTCCATTATGGCTTATCGCAAGATATTGAATACAGTTCTCTCTACTATACAATATGAGCTTGTTGTTTACCCAGCTGATTTTAAAGACATGTTGGAAGAGGGCAGAGATACAGGTAAAAAATTGGTGGTTACCAGAAGGAAGGTGAAGAGGGCCAAAATAGGTGAAGGGAATTAAGAGGTACAAGCTGCTAGATGTAAAAAAAATTTACAAGAATGTAATATATAGCACAGAGAATATAGCCAATATTTTATCATAATTTTATATGGAGTATAATCTACAAAAATATTGAATCACTATGTTATACATCTGAAACTAATATTGTAAGTCAACTATCTGAGTGCTGTGCTAAGTCACTTCAGTCATGTCTTTTTCCAACCCTGTGGACTATGGCCATAACCTTTATGCTCATCTATGAAAGAGTCCCTTTTTACGTTGTTCTTTTTTTAACACTTACTTTTATTTACTTGGCTACACCAGGTCTTACTTGCGGCACATGGGATTTTCAATCTTCGTTGCAGCATGTGGGATCTTTAGTTGCGGCATACAGACTCTTGTTGCAGCATGTAGGATCTAGTTTCCTGACCGGGGACTGAACCTGGGCCCCCTGCATTGGGAGCGTGGAGCCTTAGCCACTGGGCCACCAGGGAAGTCCCATGAAGGAGGCTTTGAATGTGGGTGGGCTTAGAGTATGGTGGAAGTGCCCCCATGTGACTTCTGAGGCTAGTTCATCCAAGGCAATGCAACTGTTATTTTTGGGGGGGGGGATACCCACTCTTGGAACCCAGCCACCACCATGCTGTGAGGAATCCCAAGCCACCATGTGCAGGAGCCCACATGGAGTAGAAACAACAGCTGGCACCAACTTCCCGGCATGAGAAGTGAGTTGTGTTGGAGAGGTTCTTCATTCAGCCTCAGTGAGTTCACATCATGAAGGGCAGAGATAAACCATTTCTGCCAAGCCTTGTCCACGTTGCAGATGCTTGTAACATCTGAATAATGTGTGTTAATCACGCGTGCATGCATAGTTGCTCAGTCGTATCTGAATCTCTGTGACCCTATGGACTGTAGCCCGCCAGGCTCCTCTGGCCAGGGGATTTTTCAGGCAAGAATACTGAAACGGTTGCCATTTTTCTCCTCCAGGGGATCTTTCCGACCAAGGGATCAAACCTGAGTCTCCTGTGTCTCCTGCATTGCAAGTGGATTATTTACTCACTGAGCCATTGGGTTATCAATCATGCATTTTGCTCAAATTACTATTTGCTTTAAGTTTTTCTTTAAATCTACTCCCTTCACTCACACCGGTGTAAATAGGAAAAAATCTGTCACTTCCAGAAGTCCTTTGTCAAACAGATCAAAAATAATCACAAAAATTAGATACAATAACGACAAAAGTGTTATTAACTGCAGCTCAGTAATTCTTAACCCAGTCTGCACGAGAGAATCCCCAGCTGAATTTCCAAAAAGGGGGATGGGTGACCTGGCCCTTTCTTACTTCTAATGAATGAAACCCAAATCTCTGAAGGTAACTGGGTCCCAACAATAAATTTTTAGTGTTGTTCCAAGTCACTCAGTTTAGGGTGGTTTTTTATATGGCAGATGACAACCAGAGCAACTTTGTGCACAATGCCAGCTTCTAACTTTGTTGTTGCTAATTTGCTAAGTTGTGTCTGACTTTTTGTGACCACTTGAACTGTAGCACACCAGGTTCCTATGTCCTCCACTATCTCCTGGAGTTTGCTCAAATTCATGTCCATTGAGTTGGTGATGCTATCTAACCATCTCATCCTCTGCTGTCCCCTTCTCCTTTTGCCTTCAATCTTTCCCAGCATCAGAGTCTTTTCCAATGCTTCAGCTCTTCACATTAGGTGGCCAAAGTATTGGAGGTTCAGCTTCAGCAACTTCTAACAACATCTAAACAGTCTACTTTCCTCTGAAAGAAATTAAGGTTTCACCTTCAATGCCATTCAAGTCAGCCTCAGTCCTACTCCCTCTCTACCAGGAAGCCTTCTTTGATTTCCTTACTCTGGAAACATGTAGAGATGCTCTCGTGGGGGAGGCTGCTGATAGTGCCCACCTACTAAGCAGGCACTAAGACACAGGTGGTAGATATGTAGCTCTGGACTCTCCGTGGGTCCCTGGCTCTGGAATATACTGAACATGGGACATTGGACATTGGACAATGCAATAACCTCATCTGAGCTTCAGTTTTGTCGCCTGTAAAATGGGGGCAACGACACCTACCTCTCCATATTGTGATGATTAAATGAGTTTAAAATTCATCCTCTGAAGCTTGTATACAGCAGGTGTTGGCCAGGATATGGCCATACTAACGAGAAAATGGAACAGTGCTCTGCTTACCTCCTCGAGGAAGGAAAACAGTTGTTCAGTTTTAGGCAATGGATGCTTTTTTTTTTTTGACTGCACTTGACTGTGCTGTGCAACTTGTGGGATCTAATTCCTGTACCAAGGATTGGACCCAGGCCCTTGGCAGTGAGAGCATGAAATTCTAACCACTGGACCACCAGGGAATTAAACATATTTACATTTTAAAATTACTTTACTATTCTAACTTTGAATTAATTAATTAATTTTTGCCTGCTCTGGGTCATTGTTGCTTCGAGTGGGCTTTCTCTAGTTGTGGTGAGTGGGGGCCACTCTCTAATTGCAGTGCATGGGGTTCTTGTTGCACTGGTTTCTTTTGTTGCCGAGCATGGGCTTTAGGGCACAGGCTTAAGTACTTGTGGCACAAGGGCTTAGTTGCTCCTCAGTATATGGGATCTTAGTTCCCCCAACCAATGATCAGACTTGTGTCCCCTACATTGGCAGGTGATTCTTGACCATTAGACCACCAGGGAAGTCCCAATATGTTTACTTTTCATTATAGAAGCTTCCCATATACAGAAAAGTATAGAGCTCAGTTTGATGAAATCCCATATGCCCATCAGTTAGATTGAACAGTTCTTAACATTTGCCATATTTTCATCATCTAGTTTTTAAATTAATGTGTTTTAAAGGCAATTAGCCTGGTTGCATTTTAGCCCCGTGCAGCTTTAAAAAGTAAAGAATTTTTCTACACAACTGTAATTCCATGATCACACCTAACCAATTACACGTTGAAATATAATCCAATTCAAGTTCAAATTTCCCCAGTGACACAGCTGGTTTGCTCAAAGCTAAGATTCAAGGAGGGATCTTGCATTGCGTTTGGCTGTGACACTATCTCTTTGAACTCTGAATGGTTCTCATGTCTTTTCTCCCAGGCTGTTGAGAGTTTCATCTTCTGAATTTGTTCGATTGCTTCTTCTTCTTCCTTTGTTTTCTATTTTTTTCACTGCACCCTGTCTGACATCTGGGGACCTTAGTCCCCCCAACCAGGGATTGAACTCACACCCCCCTGCAGTGAAAGCCCAGAGTCTTAACCACTGGACCACCAGGGAAATCCCTTGCCTGATTTCTTCTCATGTGTCACCTCCTATGATCCCCTACCCTCGGTGTTTCCTTTGTGAACTGGAAACTAAAGGTATGATTCAAATTAAGTATTTGGGGGCAAGAATCACTTCTTTCTTTTGGTGCTGTGCATCGCTCACTGCACCCTAGCAGGAGTTCATCATCAGTTTATCCCACTGCTCTGCTGCTAAAAGTGGTCACTGAACTCAGCTGGCAACAATATGATGCTTCCATGGGAACATCATTTTCCCGCCTCTTCGCATCTAGCAGGCAATCTGTGACATGGTGGACATGATGTTATACTCTCCCGTTTCCCATGGACTTTTCAGTTAATCATTTTAGTATCCATGGTCAACTTTCGTCTGCAATGATTAGCTCATTAGGGGTTTCAAAACAGTGTCGTTTTTTTTCTCCTGTCATCCTTTTATTAATAACATTATTATTGGTTGGCATCATTGTTTAGCATTATTGTTGCTTATTTTCTCAATATGACCTCCAACCTCTCCCCTACACCTTCCCCCAAAAAACCCAGGTGGCCCTGCCCTAGATTTAACAGTATAGTGTTACTATGTACTATGTATGACACTGGCTCTCTTCACAGTTCTTGTCTGGGCTTCCTTTCATTCCAAAGTAACTGATTTTCCGACACTGTTCTTCCTCGCAAAGCACCGGCCACACAACCTAATACATACTTTGCGAGCATGCTCAGTCGCCTCTGACTTTTTGCAACCCTGTGGACTGAAGCCTGCCAGGCTCCTCTGTCCATGGGATTCCTCAGCCAAGAATACTGGAGTAGGTAGCCATTTCCTCTGCCAGGGGATCTTCCCGACCCAGAGATGGAACACATCTCCTTGCATTAGCAGGCGGGTTTTTTTTTATTTTTACCACTGAGCCTGACACTTAAATGAGAAATGGAGGGGGGGGGGGTAGCCAAACAAACCAAAATCCCCTGATTTTTAATCTTATAGAAGGAATTTAAAATAATTGCACAAGGGACCCCAAATCGCAGGTAGAAGTCCTAATGTCCAAAAGAAAAGTGGCTTACAAGATCATGAAAAAGATGGGGCGATACATTTACATCTGATCTAAACACAGTTTACAAGTCACAGTAAAGGTATATCAGTTCAGTCAGTTCAGTCGCTCAGTCATGTCCGACTCTTCGCGACCCCATGAATTGCAGCACGCCAGGCCTCCCTGTCCATCACCAACTCCCGGAGTTCACTCAAACTCACGTCCATTGAGTCGGTGATGCCATCCAGCCATCTCATCCTCTGTCGTCCTCTTTTCCTCCTGCCCCCAATCCCTCCCAGCATCAGAGTCTTTCCCAATGAGTCAACTCTTCGCATGAGGTGGCCAAAATACTGGAGCTTCAGCTTTAGCATCAGTCCTTCCAAAGAAATCCCAGGACTGATCTCCTTTAGAATGGACTGGTTGGATCTCCTTGCAGTCCAAGGGACTCTCAAGAGTCTTCTCCAACACCACAGTCCAAAAGCATCAATACTTTGGTGCTCAGCCTTCTTCACAGTCCAACTCTCACATCCATACATGACCACTAGAAAAACCATAGCCTTGACTAGGCGGACCCTTTGTTGGCAAAGCAATGTCTCTGCTTTTGAATATGCTATCTAGGTTGGTCATAACTTTTCTTCCAAGGAGTAAACGTCTTTTAATTTCATGGCTGCAATCACTATCTGCAGTGATTTTGGAGCCCCCCAAAATAAAGTCAGCCACTGTTTCCACTGTTTCCCCATCTATTTCCCATGAAGTGATGGGACCAGATGCCATGATCTTCATTTTCTGAATGTTGAGCTTTAAGCCAACTTTTTCACTCTCCTCTTTCACAATTTCATCAAGAGGCTTTTTAGTTCCTCTTCACTTTCTGCGGTAAGGGTGGTGTCCTCTGCATATCTGAGGTTATTGATATTTCTCCTGGCAGTCTTGATTCCAGCTTGTGCTTCTTCCAGCCCAGCGTTTCTCATGATGTACTCTGCATATAAGTTAAATAAGCAGGGTGACAATATACAGCCTTGACGTACTCCTTTTCCTATTTGGAACCAGTCTGTTGTTCCATGTCCAGTTCTAACTGTTGCTTCCTGACCTGTGAAGATATATATTCATGGGTAGATTAAGAATCGGTTTTTGGAGGGATTGGCATGATAATTTTCGGGAATAAAATGAGGTCTTGGTTATGTTAGTGTAGCCGGTATCAGATTTGTATCATTCAGACTAGCATGAACTATCATCAAAAGGTACTGTGATAGTCCCCATTTTATTGATGCAAACTGACCCTCAGGGGAGGAAGGGAGTGAACCATGAGAGAGATCCAGGATTGTAAAATTAATCTGTAGTGCCAGAGCCCAGGGCTCATTCCATCACACAGTAGCAACACGTGGCCAGGAAACAAAAATGTCCCTGGGGATGCCTCTCCAGCGTTCCAACCGCCAGCTCAGCTCGGGCCCAGCTCAGCTCGGGCCCCAGGGATGCTCGGGCCACCAGGGAGCACCCTCTGCGGACCACATTGCGCAGGCGCGGCGCACTTGTCCCGCCCCCGCCCCCCTCCACGTGCGGCGCACACCTCGCGCTCCCTTCTGCTGGGCTCGCCTCGCGCCTCCCTCCCTCCCTCCTCCCGCCCCTCCGGTCCGGGCACCCCATTGGCTGCGGGCTTCGTCCCTCCGACCGCAGCCCGGCAGGCCCCCACCAGGCCGGAAGTCCCACCCCACGAGTGGCTGTCCGTATCGTCGATTGGCCCAGACCTCTGTCAGTCCGGGCGGCTGGCCCGAGTCTGCGGCGGGGGCCCGCGGTCGGTGCGCGACCCGGGCTGGCGGTGGTTTCCGGTTCCGCGGGGCTGGCGGGCGGGCGGGCGGCCGGGAGCGGCGGCGGCGGCGCCTGACAGACAATGAGGGCGGCGGGGCGGCGCTGAGCGGCGGCGGCGGCGGCGAGCAACGCGGGGCCCGGGGGCGGGGCGGGGCGCCAGCCATGGACAATCAGGTGAGGAACGGCCGCGCCGCCCCAGCGCAGCCCGCGCCGCCCGCCGGGCCCCCTCCCTCCCTCCCTTCTTCCCTCCCTTACCCGCCCGCCCGGCCCAGCCCTCCTCGGTCCCGGCCTCTCCGCTCCCGCTCGGCGCCCGCCCGCCCCGCTTTGTGCGCGCCCACCGCTCCCCCGGGCCTTTATGTGGGGCGGGGGCGCCCCTCCCCCATCCGCGACCCCGCCGGGTTACAACGCCTCAGACTCCCCTGTGAATCTTGGTCCCTGGCTGCCCAGAGCCCTCTGGAATGGCCCTCGCAACCCCGGTCCGGCCCAGATCCCCGTGGGACACCTCTTGTGACCCCACTACAACCCAGACCCTCTGGGACCCTCCTCGGGACCCCAGCCTCGCCTGGATTACCTTGGGACTCCCCTTGCGACCCCAGACCAACCCAGAGCACCCCCCCGGGACATCCCTCCGGACACTGGCTCAATCATGAGTCCCCACAGCCATCCCCGGGGGTCCCTTTAGAGTCCTTTGATCCGGCCTGTACCCCCTTTCCTCTCTGAATCCAGGGCAGTTGGTGTCTCCTGCCTGCTCTGGCCCCTTGGCCCTGCTTCCTCTCAAACTCTGTCTGTTCTCCACATTAAACCTTTGCTGGGGGTTGAGTCCCTCCAGAACTCCTGGTTTGCAGCCTCCTCCTTTGAACCCAGGCCCACCCTAACCTCTCTCCCCTCTGATCCTGCCCCTGCCTCAGCCCCAGCTCAGCCCCAGCCCTCTCCTCAAACGCCAGCAAGGTCCCAGGCCTTTTCCCACCAGGACCCCGGCCTGCCTTGAACATCCTTCATTTCAGACCTGGGCTGGCTTCCTCAGCCCCCTCTGCTCTGATCACTCTCCTTTGGGTTCCAGGGACCCAAAGGGCTGTCTCTTCACCTTCAGACCCTCTTTGACCAGATCCAGGGACCATTTCTGCTCTGATCTGGAGCCCCCACGCCCTTCACACACCAGATGCCTCACTCCCCTCACTTTGGGCCCTCTTTGCCCCTGTGACCCTGATGCTGCCCCACATTGCCCCCCAGCCCCCCAATCCAGAGCTGGATCTGGTTCCTGGAACCACAGCTATCCTCCCTGCAGAGACCCCCATGTCTCTTTCCTGATGTTCATGGTCGCTCACTTCCTTCCAACATCCCCTAGTCTGGTGCTGTGACTTTGACCCGCTGTCCTCCGCCCAGCTCCTGTATACCCCCATGTTCCCTGCCTTCCCCAGCATCTTGGAGCCTCCACCCAGAGATTTGGTGCAAACCCAGAGTGTTCCCCAGCCTCCCCGCCCCCTAGTCCCCCCACGGACCCTCTCCCTTTGGTTTGGAAACCCAGAGCCAGTTTCGGTAAACTCATCAAGCCTGGGACCGTTGCAGCTCCCTACATAGGATCAGGTCTCTCTTCACCCTCGTCTGCTGCCCCTGGCTTCCCGGGGCGTGAGGCCAGGAAAGGCGGTGTGGGGCTGTGGGGGTGGCAGCTGAATTCCCCGCTTTTAGTGAGGGCAGGTTGGGGCGTCCCTGACTGTCGGCGCCACTCGGGCGGCTCTGGCTGGTGAGGCGCTGTGTGGCAGTTGGGTTTCAGGGGTGGGGGTGCAGGAGGCATACCCCCGTGCCCATCCTGGCTGCCCAGTGGCCCAGGATCACTGAATCCTGTGCTCAGGGCACCCTCTTACTACAATTTCACTTCATCCTTGGTGCTGTACCTTGCTCTCAAGAGGTGAGGCATAGTTTATGATAGCTGAATGGGGATTTCTGCAGTGTAGGGTGAGTTCATTTTCCTTGAAGGGACGAAGCTTGAGGCCTCCAGTCTGTATTGAGTTAGGAAACAAAATAGCCTTCAGTGTCCACTCTTAAGGCAGCTGGACCCTGGGAAAGTCTTGCTGGACACTGTGCAGGTGCAAAGCAGGACTTCTGCCCCTTACCCCACTGGGCCCCCAGGGAGACATTTCAGGCCCATGGACATCCATTCACCTTGTGATGTGGGGGCCCTGGCAGGCTGTGGTTGTCTCTGAGTGAGACAGGGCAGTGTTCTGGGCTGGCAATGCAGGGAGACAACAGTCCTGCTCGGGGGGCAGGTGAGCCCCCTGGACCAAAGAGCACCATCCCACCATTGTCTGGTGTGACAGTTGCTGGCAGTTGTGATTCAGACTTGAACCAGAGTGAAAAAGTCGGTTCCTCTGTTGTACTAGCCACGTCTTAGGTATTCAGGAACCACCACTCCTGAGGTGCCACCTCGTTGGGCAGTGTGAAGAGGTGACCTTTCCTCCATGGCAGGAGTTTCCACTGGACAGCGCTGCTCCGAACCTTCGCGCGTGCAAGTGCCAGTGAAACCGGCCGCAGAGGAAGGCCCGTGCCACCAGAGTCCAGTTCTCGTCTTGGGCTGTGTTCTCATGCAAATGTGGGAGGGAGAGGCCCCAGCTCTGAGCCCTGTCCCTTCCTCACAGCCCCAGGGGGGGCAGGAGAGAATGGTGTCCCTTATCGATCTGAATGGGTGAGCCAGCTGTAAGCAGTCCAGGAGGACTTCTGGTACGGGATCTGGCTGTGGGGTGTGGGTGGGGACCCTTTGAATCCAGCAGAGTCGGCCTTCTCTGCCTCCCCCTGGACACCCCACACCTGTGAAGGCCTCAGTGTGATGAGGAACAGTGGGTCTTTCCCCCAGGCCTGCTTGCTTCGGGAGATTTTGGTTCTCTTGGCCTTCCTGGTGTGTTCTCTAGAACTTTCTGGCCCAGCTGAGAAAAGAGGGAGTTCTGCATTTGGCTCTGGGCTCCCAGGGAAAAGTCATTCTGGTTCCCTTTGCCCTGACCATACACCCACCTGTCTGATCCCTCCAACCTCTAGTCTAGTTCCTCGTCTGTTTCCTTTGGGATTTGATGGCAGGTTTTTCTTTCTGGCCTCTGCAGCTGGTGGGACCTCAGCTCCCCTTGCCTGAGTGCTGTGGCTAAGTCCTGTCCGATTCTTACGACCCCGTGGACTGCAACCCGCTAGGCTCCTCTGTCCTTGGGGTTGTCCAGGCAAGAATACTGGAGTGGGTAGCCATTTTCTCCTCTAGGGGATCTTCTCAACACAGGGATTAAACCCGTATCTTGCATCCCCTGCCTTGGCAGGTGGTTTCTTGACCACCTCATCACCTGGGAAATCCATCTTAGTTCCCCAACCAGAGATCAGACTTGTGCCTCCTACAGTGGGAGTGCAGAGTCTTAACCACTGGCCACCAGGGAAATCTCAGGATTTGTATTTTTTAGAGGGAACGTGGCGATGTATCTTGGGGGGCAGGTCTTTACTTATTTAGGGGTCATGGCTGACAGGCATATGATCTACAAAGACAGTGGGGAAGGAATGGGCCTGGCTACAGACTGAGCAGATGCTGAAAAGGTGGGAAAGTTTGCTGCGGGGCCGGGGGCTGCCTAGGGAGCTAGAAGTGGTGTCAGTGTCTGGGGGTCCTGTTCCCCAAAGGCCCAGGGGTTCCTCCTTTGCAGAAGTGTCGGGCCTGGCTGCTGAAGTGGGCGGCCGACCCGTTGAACCACAGGTTGAACTGACGCTCGATAACGCTTCATCTGCTAAGCCTGGACTTGGGAACAGCTTTCTGTGACCATGCTCTGCTGCTCTGGAAGGGAGGTGTGTTTCTCACGGTGGAGGAAGGCCCACAGTGGAGTCAAGGCTGGGGGCATGCTTGGGGATCTCTCCCTCTTTCCCCAGACCTTTTCCAGAGAACCTCGGGCCAACCCGGCTCTGAAGCTGTCATCCAGCAGGTCGGTCTGCCAGGCTTTAAAGCTGTGTTGTAACGTGCTTGAGAGCAGGGGCCAGAGCCTAACAACTCCCCGTCGTGTCCCCCACAGTTTGTAACGTGAAGTTTTGCACTTAGCTTTACCAACTGTCGGTTTAATAAAAGGGGCTAGGAGCCGCTCCCTTTGTCACCAGGCCCACTGGCTCCGGGAGAGATGCCTTCATCTGGTTGTGCGTGTTCAGAATCTCCCGAGGCTGCTCCCTGGGGAGCTCTGGGGTCAGCCAGCATATTGTCCACACGTTGGTGGGCGCTCCCTACAGATTTAAAGTATTAATATTTCTGGTGCCAGGCCTCCCTGCTGGGCTGCTGGTGGTCAGGCTGCCCAGCCCCCTGACAGCCCTGAGGATCGTGGGTGTATGTGCTTATATCCCCATGGTCTGTGCAGGTGGCCCTAGTGGTAAAGAATCTGCCTCCTATACAGGCGATGTAAGAGATACAGGTGTGGTCCCTGGTCGGCCGGGAAGATCCCCCTAGAGAAGTCATGGCAGCCAACTCCAGTATTCTTTCCGGGGGAATCCTTTGGACAGAGGGTCCTGGTGGGCTGTGGTCCATAGGACTGCAAAGAGTCAGACACAACTGAAGGGACTCAGCACACACTTAGGTCTGCTTGCTTATCCTTAGTGTCCAGAGACACATTCATTGAGTCCTTGTCACTGTGTCATTAATCTTGTGCCCCAGGACTGAGGCTGGTCAGAACCAGAAGAGGGTGCAGGGGCAGCCACCAGCCCTCTGTGGGCCAGGGGTCAGAGGCCCAGGCCCTCCTGTGGCTCTTGTGAGAGGTCCCCACCTCTGGGCAGGTGGTCCCTGCTTGAAAGGATTGACACAGGGAGGGACAGCTGGAGCCAGCTCTGATTCAGTGGCTGCTCTGGGAGCCCCCGCAAGGCCGCCAGGGAGAAAGTTCTGTGAAGAGCATTTTCTTTGGGTTTGTGTGGCTGTGGTTCCGTGGGGCCATTCCCCCGCCCCCTTCCATCCCCCTTTGTGGCTGTATGTGGACCACATGGCCAGTGACCCCGCTGGGTCCCGTCAGACTTGGCAGAATCATCCCAGGCCAATGAGGGGTCCCTCGGTGATTCTTTCTCCTGGGAGGGGAGGGGATTGTGCATCTGAGGGAATTCACAGCAGCCGCCAGACTTCAGGCATAACTAGGCCACTTGGTAAAGTGCGAATTCCCAGAGGGAAGGGTGTCTGCTGAAGAGAATTCCCACTAGCAGAGCTGGGGAAATCTTACAGACACTCGGTGTAGAAGACCTGCCTTTTGGGGCTGGGCGCTGGCTGGGTTCTGGGTTTGAGGGCTTCAGGAAGGATCTGGGGGAGCAAGGGCTGTGAGATAAGAGGAGCTGTGGGCCCCAGGCTGGCAAGGCCTCCACACCTGGAGGGATCTGGGCCAGCCGAGGTGTTGGCCCGCTTTGCAGGACTTAGGATTCTGGCCGTGGGGTTCCAAGTGCCTACTGCCAGTTGGCCTGGAGCTAGGGTAGCGCCTGGTGGAGGCCCTCAGCCCAAGCTTAACTGTCCCCAGATGGCCCTGGGAGCCCTTGTTCTGCTCAGGTTTTAGGGAGGTTTTCCCAGAGGTAGAATAGTTAACCCCTTCCAGGGCAGGGTTGGAATGTGCCCCTTTGTTCTGGGCTTTTGTTGGAGGAGGGGATGGTGAAGTAGCCCCCAGATGAAATGCTGAACCAAGGCAGTGACCGAGGCCCGCCCTCGCCCCCAGAGGCTCTGCCACCTCCTGGCAGCCAAGTGGCAGGTGAGAGGTGTCAGTTGGGGCAGCACAGGCTTGTTAACCCGGTGATAGTGGACACCCTTCCTGGAGCAGCGGCTGAGGGTCTGCTTCAGTTGCTCGGTTCTGCTGAGCGGGTGAGTCCAGGTGGAGTGGGGAGGGAAGGGCAGAGCAGGTAATAAATCACCGAGACTCGCCAAGCTGGAGTAGCTGGCGGGGGCTCAGCTTTGCCTGCCTCTGCTTCAGTGTAGCTCGAGCGTCTCACTGATTCAGTGATTTTTTTCCTCATATCGTGTCCCCAGATCTGTGTGATTCCACCATCTTTACTTCTCAGAAGATTCCAACACTTGAAGGAGACCCCCTCTCCTGGGTGCAGCGGTGCATAGCACGGTCCTCGGCCCCTGGGGTCTGGGGTCGTTGAGGCTGAGGGCAGAGATGCTGCCTGGGCCCGGGGGGGGGGGGCTTTGGGCATGGCCCGCCGGCAGCAAAGGTTCCCCATCACTCTTCAGAGCCTTCCTGTTTACTTTGGCCTGGGGCGCGACTCTTTGGCACCCCCATCTTCCCCCTCGGGTGGGGCTGTGGTCTTCCCTTCTTTCACAATCCCGGCTCTGCTGCCTGCTGGTGTGCCCTGGGTGGGAACCCCATGTGATGAGACATGCCGGGCGTGTGGCCAAGGTGGGAGCAGGGTTGTGGATCTCTGGCCAGGTGAACAGCAGACCTGGGATTTAGTTCTAAATACCGGAAGCTGTTCCCAGGGTCTCGTCATCATGATCTGGCTTCCCACCTGGAACCTTGCCCCCAGTCCAGGGATCATCTCCTGACTTCTCAGCCTTAGAACAGGTTGGAGAGAAGGCAGAGTGTGCTATACACTCGTGTATAGGGTGTGTGAGGCAGAGTGTGTTACACACTCAGTATAGGGTGTGGGGGGTGATTATGGCCTATTGGGGAGCATGTAAACATCATCGGGATTTGTTTATTTTGAACGTTGCCCATAAGCAGTGCTCTGCGAATAGAAGCTTGTGGCTGATTTGAGCTTGACTTGTTTATCCAGACATCCAGTCCTTTCCTCCAGCTTTTGGTGGGGTATTTCCCTTCAAGTGTCCCCATCCCCCCGCCACTGCTCTGCCCGGCCAGGCTCCACAGGCATCACAGTCTCACAGCTGCCCAGGGTCTCCTGTCTTTCCTCCATCTGCCCACAGGTCCTCCCAGTTCCCTTGTTTCAGGCTCCTTTTCTAGCCACTCCCTCCAGTTGCCTCCCAGCAGGCTTGTGGTCCGTCTGTCTGTCCTAGTTTGCCTTCAGCCCAGACCATACACAGTTGCCCGGGGTACTTCTCACTCAGTGCCATTTCCCCGACTCCATCACCTGCGTGTAGCTGGCAGTCACTTCTCTTGTGTTAAATCGAAATACTCCATCTGGATCCCCACCCCTCCTGCCAGTGGGCCAGCCCTGGGGGGGGGTCTCTCTGCTCTACTTCTGAGCAGTCTCCCGGGACTGTGGTCCTGCCAGCAGGGGAGGGGCTCCTGCCATTTTTACAGCTCACTCAGCACTCACAGCCTCCCACCAGTCCACATGAGGAGACCACCCTATACTTAACTGTCACCTCGGCCCTTCCCCCCAGAATGCGCCACTTAGAACTCCTTGATTTAGGAAGCCTCTCTAGTTTAATCCTGTGTGGTTGATACCTCGAGTAGTGTGGTTCCAGGGTAGAGGGTAATTGGAGACAGCCTAGGGTGCTCAGGAGCAGGGTTGGGTTGAAGCACACCAACGAGCTGGCTGTTTGCGGATGGTTGTGGAGACCAGGGCCTATTTGGTTTCCACTGTGGGGACTGATCAGATAGGGCTCTGGAGAGAGCAGCCCTGAGCCAGGGCGTCAGGGATGAGTGGAAGTTCAGTCTGCAGAGAAGTGAGTGAGGGCTCCACGGCTGTGGGCTCACAGCTGGGAAGGAGCAGGCATGCCTGCGTTTGGGAATGGCTGGTGCCTGACAGAACGGGGAAGCAGGGTGTGTGCATTCCCCGTGCATCCTTGGTTCACAGACCCTACGGTGTGTCCGAAGCTTAGCAGCAGCTGCTTGTGAGCGAGTGCACGTGTGTGTGTGTGCACGGCTCTGCAGCATCCTCTGTCTGAATCAGGTGAAAACGTGGTGAATCAGGAGGATCCCAGACTTGGGGAAACGCAGGTGGGAGGTGTGCTGAGGCTTTTGGACTTGACTCAGACCGAGAAGGGTGAGCCCTGTGTCCCAGGCAGTGACCGAGCAGGAGGAGGAGGAGGGGAAGAGCAGAAGGATGCTGGTGGCGGGGTCTAAACGGGTAAAAGAGGCAGGCGCCAGAGGGGCCGGGGCCCCTGGGGATGCTTGGGGTCTGGTAGTGAGAAAGAGGGCGGAGGACGCAGAGAGAGGCTTCTGGTCCAGGCCTGGGCTGCTGAGCCTGGCGGGGGAGTCTCCTCCAGGATGTGTGGGATCTGGCGGCCCGCGTGCCCCTGGTTATCTTGGCACTTAGAAGCAAGTGTCCACTTGGCCTCCGCCTTCTTTATAATGTTCTTGGTTTTGATACTAGGTGTCAGGCTCTGTGTGAAGGAACTTCAGAGAGGGTTTTCCAGGCTAGAGTGGTGTGTGCAGTGGGTCCCTGTTGGCGCTCCAGAGTTTGTGAAGTGTGGGGGCTGCTCTCTTAGTGGGGAGAGGCCAAAGTGTGTGAGAGGAGGGGAGTCTGGCTGCCGAGGCCGTGGCCCACCTGCATCTGTCCCCAGGTGGCTTCTTTCTTGGACCCCCCCCCCAACCCATTCTCACCGCAAACCATCGTTGGTGTGGGTGACTCAGGTGACCCTCAGGGTCTCTGTTCTTTGGGAGGCACTCTGTGGGATGATGGATGATGACAAGGCTTTAATCAAGGACTGGCGTGGGTTGGCCAGGACAGCAGAGTGGCCCTTGGGTGACCCCCACACACGGGCCTGAATCTCCATACAGCAGAGCCATCTCTCATGGCCACACAGCAGCTCAGTCTCAGAGCCTTGGTTGCCTCACTCGTAGAGTGAGGTACAGCCCACTCTTCAGATTGATGTGTTCCGCATCCATATATTCAATCAGTTGTGGATCGAAAATAACTTGGGAAAAAAAATTACAGAAGGTGCCGAAAAGTAAACTTGAATTTGCTGTGCCCTGGCACTGTTGACATAGCACTTACCTGTATTTACAACTGTTTGCATAGCATCTGTGTTGTACGAGGTATTATAAGTAACCAGAGATGACGTCAAGTCTGTTGGACGTCCGTAGGTCACGTGTAAGTGCTAAGCCTTTTTATGCAAGGGGCTTGAGCATCAGTGGATCTCGGTAGCCTCCGGTCCTGGCACCAGCCCCTCCCTCATGGGTCACACTGTTCTTTTTTCGGGAGATCTTGGAGAGCGTTACTGCTCCGGACACGATGCCAACCTAAGAGCAGACCAGGCAAGCTGCTAGCAGGTGGTTTCTGATGGTGGAGGGTGCTGAGAGGGCCACGTGGTGAAGAGCTGTGGGGCTGGGAGTGGGTGCGTTCAGACTGGGTGGTCAGGGAAGGCTTCCCTGAGGAAGCAGCTGTCAAGCTGAGACCTCAATGAGAGGAGCCAGCGAGCTGTGCAGAGCCTGGGGGAGTGGGGGCCGCAGGTGCCTGGGTCCTGGGGTGACTGGGTGGAGATGCAGGGCCCCGGGTGGGCTCGCTGGGGAGACAGAGCATGCAGAAAAAGCACGTGCTCCCCACCCCTGTGACTGGAGCCTCCCGGAGTCCCTTCACTTTCGGGCGCTGTATGCCACCTGGGGTGGGGTGGAGGATGGATGGAGGGGGCAGCCCACACCCCACGGCCCTGGGCTCTGCGCTGACCCTGCTGCTGCCTCTCTCCCTGCAGTGCACTGTCCAGGTCAAGTTAGAGCTGGGACATCGCGCCCAGCTGCGCAAGAAGCCCACCACGGAGGGGTTCACGCATGACTGGATGGTGTTCGTCCGCGGCCCCGAGCAGTGCGAGATCCAGCACTTCGTGGAGAAGGTGGTCTTCCGGCTGCACGACAGCTTCCCCAAGCCCAAGCGGGGTGAGTGCCCCCCTCCCTGGGGAGCAGCTGGCCTGAACTCCTTGGCCAGCACTGCTCTGCCCCCGCACGTGGTGCCCCCCACTCCCCCTTCCCCCTCAGCTGTGAACTTGGTTGTCAGGATAGCCCAGCAGAGGTGGTGACGGGTGTCTTGTTGTCATTATTGAGGCTCCGGCTCTGAGGAGTACCCAGAGTATGTGGCCCGGGTTGGAGGGTGGGCAGGGTGGTGTATGACCACCCCGTGAGTAAGCAGGAAGTTGCTCACTGGGCCCGTGTCGGCAGAGGAGAGATGCCCTTTCCAGAGCCCCTGTCCTGTGGGGCTGGACCAGAAAAGGGAGGCGTACCGCCCCTGCCTCCTCCCTGTTTCCCCCTCGGGCTGTCCTGCGCCTGTGAGTCACAGGAACTTGCCCAGGGTGCCGGGTCAGAGGCCGCTTCCTGGAGAATTTGATGGGGAATTGGGGAGCTCTGTGGGGTCGGGGCCTGTCTGTCATGTCACCATTTGGTACCCTGCGTGAAGCCTAGCATGTCACAGGGGTCCCACAAATAGTCCTCGAATGGATGTGCTGAGAAAGGAACAAAGGACCCTGTGCTCCAGAAGGGCTTCGGGGCAGGGAGAGCGGCTGCGGGGCTGCAGTGGGCCGAGAGGGTTGCGGGTGAGGCTGCACTGGGTGAGATGAGAGTATGGAGCCTCCTGGGACCCACTGGGGCCTGGGCCAGGGCCAACAAGTGTCTTACTGTCCAGCCAGGAGGTGACGTGTGTCACAGAAGTAGACACTCCTGGTTTGGGGGAGACGGCAGCTCCAGATTCCTAGTGGCATAGTTAGTGGCCATTGTTCTTCCTTCTGGATTCTTCCATCGGCTTTCAGCTCTTCCTTTCCTTCATTTCTCCTTTCCTGGCTTTTCAGTTCTCTTCCTTCTTTCCTCTCTGAGCCTCTTGGACAGAGCAGATCGGGCTCCTGATAATAGCAGATACCTGGAAAGCACCTAGTAGTAATAGTAGTAGTAATAATAATAATACTACATGCCACTTATCAGGCACGCTTTGCTCGTAAGTTCTTTTTGTTTGCCCCACAACCCTCTTTTACAGAAGAGAAAGCAGGCTCAGGGGTCTTGATAAGCTGCCCGAGCTTTAAAGCAGGGGTCCACGCGGCGTGGGCCGGGTCTGCCGGTTTTGGTCGGTGCTTGGTCAGTCCGTTCATTCCGCGGTCACTGACTGTGCCATGGAGCAGCAGAAGCCGGGCTGCCTCCTCCTGGCCAGGCGCCTGCTTTCCCTCTCCCGTCCAGTTCCCTTCTCTCCCAGTGGTGATTCCCAGCCACTCACAGAGACTATGGTGTTGGCGGGGGTGGCGGTGCCCAGGATCCCCTTCCATGTCTTGGTGTGGAGACTGAGCTCCCAAGAGGCCTGGTCACCTATTTGTGGTCACATGGAAGTGGCACATCCTCCAAGCTCCCAGTGTCTGAAAAATGGGTTTTGGGTGAAGCATGCTGTTTTGCAGAGGCAGTTTGTAGTCAGAGTTGAGTAGCTGAACCGTCCTTGTTTGCAAAGCCTGTGGGTGCAGCCTCTATGTAGAGGGCAGCTGCCTCATGTGGTGGTGGTGGTTGTGACACTCAGTCGTGTCCGGCTCTTTGCGACCCCATGGGCTGTAGCCCCCCAGGCTCCTCTGTCCATGGGATTTCCTGGGCAAGGATACTGGAGTGGGGTGCCACTTCCTTCTCCAGGGGATCTTTCCGACCCGGGAAGCGAACCCATGTCTTCTGCATTGGCAGGTGGATGCTTTACTACTGAGCCACCCTGCATCACGTGAATTAGATGGTAGATGTCTGTTTGCCATTTGTTTAGTGATCAGGGAAAAACAGATAAGGTGAAGCAGCCAGTGAATTCCTTACAGGACTCCAGCCTCTGAAGTTATACTTTATTTGCTTAAAAAGTGTCTTAAATCAGAATATACACCCCGCACAGACCCACCAGGAATGTACCTGGTGGGCATCTCCACCTCCCAACTCATCAATGGTGGTCCCACCCCAGGGGCAGCCTTCTGGGTTGTGTCCCTTCCTTACCACTTTAAAGTGGTAGAAGTGAATTCACTTCTTATTTGTAGATTTTTCACTTAAAAAATTTATTAACTTTCTATCATGAAAGCTCAGACTCTTTCCTAAGCTTCACCCCCTCACATCCCTGCCAAGCGAGGGGTTTGCATTTGGCCACAGTTTGCTGCTGTATCCCTGGGGCTGAAAAGATCCAGTAGGTGCTTTCTAAATGTTTGCCAAGAGAATGGATGGATTCTCCAAAGCTGTTGGCTTTGGCCAGGGTCTCCTGACTTTCTACTTAGGAAGAGAAGGGCAGGAGCAGCCCGTCTTCCTTGACCCTTATGCCCCTTCTGGGAGCTACATTCAACTTGGTTAAGGTTGTTCCGCTCCAGGTTAGAGAGTAAGTCTAGAAGTCGGAAACTGTGAGGGTCACTGACTATATTGATGCTCTCCACCATCGGGATGGTTCTCTTTGAACTCTGGGCCACTTGCTCCAAGGAGAATGCTCAAGGTCATGCCAAGGTCAGATAGGATCTTTTTTGTCATCCTTGCTTAAAACTTGGCCCAGTTTTGTTACTTCCCTGCTGGTCCAGGGGTTAAGAATTCACCTGCCAATACAGGGGACATGGGTTTGATCCTTGATTTGGGAACTAAGATCCCACATTGTTCTTACTGATTTGCTAAGTCCTGTCTGACTCTTTGCAACCCCATAGACTGTAGCCTGCCAGGCTCCTCTGTCTGGGGATGCTCCAGGCAAGAATACTGGAGTGGGATCCCAGTTCCTTCTCCCAGTGATCCTCCCAACCCAGGGATCGAACCCGTGTCTCTCATGACTCCTGCATTGCAGGCAAATTCTTTACTGCTGAACCACCAGGGAAGCTTAAGATCCCACATGCCATCGGGCAATTAAGCACACATGCAGCAACTAGAGAGGCCATGTGCCACAACTGGAGAGGCTCTCCGAGTGCGCAGCTGGAGAAAAGCCCTCATGCTGCAGTAAAGGCCCAGCTCAGCCAGAATAAGAAAAAAGAAATTTGGCCCCATTTACTTGGCTTCATATTTGGCCTGTGGCTTTGTGAACACCTTTTGCTTCTTCCTCCCCATCCCTGCATTTGTCTTTTTCATCAGAGGTGCTTTGCCTTTTTCTCCATACCCCCATCATTTCATTTATTTAGTGGAGACTCCCCTCTTCCTCAGGGTATTTCATTCCAGCCCCTTCCTCTTCTGATTAGAACTGGCTCCTCTCCAGACCACCTCATTAGCCATCACACTGGGACTTACTTTACTTTTCTCCTCAGGGATTCACCTAACACCCTGTGTTTTGGTTCATTTTCCTGTTTTACTGGAGTAATTTATCAAGAAGTTTCCCAAGAGACTAATTACTGAAGCAATTTCTGTCGAAAGGTGTGTAGGGAATAAAGTCTTTGCGTATCTAGAGTGGCCTGTTCTGGCCCCATGCTTGAGCGGTAGTTGAGCTGGGTATAATGTTCCAGTTGGAGAGTGACTATCATTCAGAGCTTTGAACGTGTTGTTTTGTCATCTTCTGGGGAATCTGATGCTACTGGTTTCTCGTTCTGTTGCAGGTGATGTGTTTTTTAGTGTTTTTGTTTTTTCTCTAGAAGGACTTAAGATGGTTTTTATGACCTTTCTGGGGACTTTTTTGGTTTGTTTATTCATCATATTGAATCGTTTTTGGTTCATTTGTTCATCATGTTGGACATTTGGTGCCCTTCATTTTAGCTCTGGAAGGTTCTCTCCTATTTCTCTGACAATTTCTTTCCATCTGTTTAATTTCTGTTTTCTCTTTCTAGAATGCTTGTTATGTAAATTCTCTATGTTTAAGTTTTCTCATCTGTAAAATGGGAACAAGTGCATTTGGCTCACAGTGTTGTTGGGAGTTGATGGTATAAGATTCTGGGAATACTGCCTGGCACACAATAGGTGCTTTATGAATATTAGCTGCTGTTTTTGCACCTCTTACCTTTCTTAAAGAAATTTTTTTTTAATCCCTACATTCTGGGAGATTCTGTTGACTTTATTTTCTGGTCTTTCTGTTGAATTCAACCACTGTAAATACTGTATTTGTAATGTCTAAGAACCCTTTCTTACTCTCTAATTTTCATTTTTGAAAATATCTTGTTTTCATTTGTCGAGCTTGTCTTCCCTCTGAGGACATTGACTTTGGTTTTTTTTCTTTCCTTTTCCCAAGTTCTCGGGAGAAGCTAAGGTGGCCTTGAGGGAGCACGGGACAGCCTGGATCCTGAGCTGCGGGATGCCAGGCAGTGCAGGTTTCAGAGGGAATGAGAAAGTGGTGTGGTGTGGGCTGCATGTGGCGTGCCCCGTCAGCACCCACGGAGGGTGACCACAGAGCAGGAGGCCTGTTGGAATAGGGATTGGGGCTGAGGTCACCCCCACAGAGTTCCCTGCCTGTGGTCCCCTCGGCAGGGCTGCTCCTGACTTCCGGGTGGGCTGACTGTCCCACTGAAGGTGACTTGCTCCCTCCTGGGGACCAGAGGCATGCCCTTGGCCTCTGTCACCATCTGGGCACCCAACATCGCAGACGTGGATAATGAATGAACGCAGCATTTGTTGGCAGTAATGACTCACATTCATGCCCTGAGGTCAGGTGACAGCGCTGCTGGTGCTCAGCTGAGGAGCTGGCCACTGGTGCCACCAGGAGGCTCTGCTGTGGTGGGTCCTATGGCCGGGTCATGACTGCGCCCTTGCCCCTGGCAGGAAGTCAGGCCAGCCCTGACTTCCCTCATACCCCATGTGCTGGCCACGTGCAAGATGCTGGCCTGTCATTATGTTCCAGCCATGTGTGGCCCACTTAAGAGTTACAGTCCACACACGTGTGTAAAGGTGTTAACAGGTGGCAGGGTTTTTTCCTACCTCTTGGTCGCCACGGGAGAAGGTAGGGTGGAGGACATGAGGGGTTGATCTGTACTGTCCTGTTTTTCCTACAAGCAGGAGAACGGTGTTTTCCCATTACTCGCGTAGTGACAGCATGCACGTCAAAACGTTGACAGTGCATCCTGGAGAGTGGGACTGTGGGAGAGCGTTTTACCTCTGTTCTGTGTTCTTCCTGGGTTCTCTCTCTCCCTCCACCCCCCCGTCCCTGGGGATGCTGTGGTCCCTGGGGATGCTGTGGTTAGGTGCTGCAGTGGAACCCAGGCAGCAAGCCCCATCTTAGACTGGGTCACCTCCATCTGGTGTCTATGTCCCTGGCCCCTAGCAGGGCCCCAAGTCACGTGCTCACGTGGGTGATGGCAGGAGGTGGGCACAGCAGAATATCTGCCCTCCAGGGAGACCAGAGCTCCCCAGGCCTGGCATCTCGCCCAAGCCTCACTTGCTGCTCTCAGTCGGTTGAACCCATGCGCCCAGTGGCCAGTGCCGGCTACTCTGCCTTAGCTGGTCTCCGGCCCCTTCCCACACACTCTCCCACCCCAGGGTGGCAGGGGTGCTCTTTCTCCTGTTCTGCTTCTTCTCTCCCCTGGGACCCCTCTGATGTGGACCAGGCCTGGGATCTCCACTCCTGGGGAGCCGGCCTCCTGCAGAGCCCACTGAGCCCAGAGAGGAGGCAGAATGCATGTGCTTCCTGCTGCCGGGAGCTGACGGCACATCATCTGTTTCTTTTCAGTGTGCAAGGAGCCCCCCTACAAGGTGGAGGAGTCGGGCTATGCTGGCTTCATCATGCCCATCGAGGTGTACTTCAAGAACAAGGTAGGGTCCTGGGGAGTGGTGAGGAGGCCGCACAACTCACACGAGGTGAGGGGGCCAGCAGTGCCTGCGCGGCAGGGTGGATGCTGACACATGTAACGGAGACTCCATGTCAGGCCCGCGGGTGGAGTGTCGCAGCCATCTCTCCATGGTGGTCAGCTGGGGAGCTGGCAAGTTGGGGAGCAGCAAGCCATGGCCCCGTCAGTCATGCTAGAAGTGGCAGGGTCCCTGGCTCAGCTGTCACCTGCTGGGGTGGGGCCAGAGTCCTTGGACGGTCACCGTGGGAGGAGAGGGGAAGATCTGGAAGGTACCTGGACGTTCAGCATAGGCTGTTGGTTGGAGGCCCTCGTGCATGTTCTGAACCGGAACCGTTGACGGCCTTGTGGGAGAGAGCTTTTAGAGTTGTTGAATGAGAAAAGCAAGTTGTGTGTATGGTATTTATAGAAAAAAGGGATCATATGTATGAAAGATGGTAAAGGTAATCTGGGTGGTAGGATCACAGGAGGGTGTTCTCTCTGTAGTATTCTCTATGTGCCTACAGTGGAAAAAAATAGAAATCGTCTCAGAGTGTTCAGGCTGTGATAACACAGTACCACAGACAGGGCGGCTCAGAAACAGCAGAAGTTGTTTGCTTGGCGTTCCGGCGGCTGGAGGTCCTGGACTGGGCACCGGCATGGTCAGGGAAGGGCCGCGCTCCAGGTCACGTGCTCTCCTTGCTGTGCCCTCTGTGGGGAAGCACGAGCAGTCTGTGGAAGCACCATCCCCCTCTGAGGGCGCCATCCTCGTGAGCCAAGCCCCTCCCAGCACCATCACGTGGCGGGTGGGAGGCAGCCTAGAAACTGGGGACACAGTTCAGACCAGAGCTTTTTTCTTGAAGCCCGGTACCCAGCATTTAACCATTGTCTGCCTGGCAGCAAGCCTCTGTTGCTTCTCACAGGTGTGGCCAGCTGGCACTTTACCTGACTCTGAATGCCTGCTGGCCGGGTGCTTCTCCATGCATGCAGCTGGCCTGGCTGTGGGCAGCTCTGCCATCTCTCAAGGGGGACGACATCCTGGGGGGCCCATGGGTGCCACCACTCACTTGACAAGCCGCTTCTGAGAATCCCTGGTGTCAGGGGTGGAGCTTGAGGGCACCGAGGAACATTTCAGTGGGTGTGGGATTTGATGGTGGGGCCGCAGGTCACCCTGATTTTCTGGGCGTCAAGGTGACTGGCCAATGATGAGAGGAGAGCCCAACCTGTCTGCACAGGCACAGGAGGGGCACTGTGCCCCTGGGGGCATTGGCACCCTGTCGCCTAGGGAGCCAGACCCCAGGAGGCCTCCTGCTGCTTGGGGAGTGTGGAGGAGGGCCAGGGCTGGGGTGAGTCCCTGGCAGGTATGTGTCCAGCCTTCCTGCCCCACGGGGAGGCTGTGCAAATGGAATGCTGATTGGAGCCCCTCTGGGTGGCTGGGGAGATAGAGCAAGTGCATCTGGAGAAAGCGATGTGCATGGACACCTCCGTGTCTGCAGCGCTGGGCTCTGGGGCTGGCGTGGAGCTATGAGCCCGTCCTCAAGATGGCTGCTGTGTGCTCTCCCATGCCCTGTGTCCCGTTTCTAGAATCCTCTGCTCCCGGTGGCAGCTTTGCCCTCAGGGCTGTAGTGGTCAGCCCTGCACTGTGAGACTACCTGGGCAGGGACTGGATGCAGGTCACAGGTCCCATTGGGTGCACCTCACGTTCTGCTGGGTGATGCTTATTACTGAGTACTTGGCCAGGCCCTAGAGGGTGGTCACATCCCCAGCCTGCGTGCGGGAGTGCCTAGACACCCAGTCACACGGGCTGGGCTCACCTCAATCATGGGGGCTTACTTGGACCAGCAGAGCTTGTGTTCACGTATGTGTACCCAAAACGGACGTGACCCAGGATGATGGCTGTTCGTGAATTCTGCTGTTTGCTTGCTTCTTCAAGTGTTGTGTAAATGTGGGTCCCTTTGGAGGTTGGTAAAGCTCAGACAGGTGTGGAAAAGCAAGGGCAGGTTTACGGCAGAAGCAGCTGCTGCAGATGTGGGATGTGTGTGATGCAGGGCCACCTAGGGAGGACTTGCTAGTCGCTTCTCCCCCGCCCCCGCCTCCGCCCCACTGCCCCACCCCACCCATGCAGGCAAGAGCTGCCGTCGAAGTTTAGCCCTCCTCACCGTTCAGTCATCAGTTAGGTGAGCTGATCATTGCTGTGCTAAGCAATGAGGGGCAGCTGTGGACAAGCCACTTCTCTGGACCCGTTTCTCTGTCTACGAGATAGATTTCAGTCGTGTCTGCTTCTCAGGCTGTTGGGAAGATTAGGAGAGATGGAAGGGAGGGCACGTGGTCTGGTCCCAGCATGGAGTGAGCGCTTCATCGTTGATGTCACTGGAGGGTCAGCCTGGGCACGCAGAGTGAATGGAGCAGGCAGTCTCTGAGGCCTTAGGCCCCAGAGATGAAGGAAGGTGACCGGTGGCCTCTCCGAGTAGTGGGGTGGATGTGCACCCAGAACAGGAAGGGCTGTCTCTCAGACGCAGGACATTTTCTTGTGTAAGCTTGAGGCGTTCTGGCTGCATCTGCCCCTGGCCATGGCACCTGCTGTGGAATGGTGGAATTCTGGGTTCTGTGCTATTTGGCCCTAGCACTTATCTGAGGCCACATTCTGTTTGACCTGTTGGCAGGATGTTCTTATACAGATAAACCACTCCTTTCCCCAAAGCCCGGGTGGAAAAAAGAGGGGTAGGGTTGGGTTCTTCTGACTTAAAAGTTCTTCTGGGCATCGCTGAGCTGTTTCTGTTCACTTGCTTTTAATGCCAAATGCAGCATCCTTCCCAGCACCTCTCCTCTGGCTTTGGTTCTCCAGATCCAGCCCAGGTGTCCAGGAGCTTAGCTGTCTCTGCCAGTAGCCATCAAATTAGTGCAGACCCACAGGTCAGGGCTCAGCCCCGCAGTGTACCCTGTGACTGGCGCCTTCTGTGCTTCTGATGGACCAGCTGTAAATCAGGGTTTCCCACAGCCCCCTCAGGCTCTGGGGTTTGGTGAAACAGCTCACAGAATTCTGATCGACATTTTACTTCCTGTTTTGGGTTTAGTATGTGGGATGCAGGTCAGAAGCAGCCAGCTGGGAGAGAGGCGGGGCCTGGTGTGGGTAGGGGAGGAACTTCCAGGTCCTTCCCCGCCAGCACACCTGCACCTGCACCCTCGCCTGCTCTCCCTGAGGGCTCTGAACCCCATGTTTAGGGGTTTTATGGAAGCTTTGTTAACAAGGCATGAGTCAGTCACTGGCCATTGCTGACTAACTTGTTCTCCACCCTCCCCTGCCCTGGAGCTTGGAGGTTGGGACAGGGGATGAGCTTCTCGTCAAGACTTGGTCTTTCTGGGGACCAGCCCCATCCTAAGCCACCTAGGGGCCCACCTGGAGCTACCTCATTAGAGCATAGGACGCTTCTGTCACCGCATCACTCAGGAGATTCCAAGATCAGGTAAAGAATCTGCCTGAAATGTGGGAGACCTGGGTTTGATCCCTGGGTGGGGAAGATCCCCTGGAGAAGGGAAAGGCTACCCACTGGCATTCTGGCCTGGAGAATTCCATGGTCTGTATAGTCCATGGGGTCGCAAAGAATCAGACACAACTGAGCAATTTCCAAGATCAGGAACGGGGTCAAAGGCCAAATGTTTTCCTATGATTCGATAGTTGTAAAATAAAATTTTTACTGAGGTGGAATTCACATCCTGTGCAGTTAAGCATTTTAAAGTGTATAATTCAGCAGCATGTAGTGCATTTGTAATGTTATGCAGCCTCTCTGATGTCAAATGTTTTGTCTCCCCATCCCCACTCTCATCTTCTGGCAGCCTCTGATCTGCTTTGTGTCTGTGGATTTGCCTGTTGTGGACATTTCATACAAAAGGAATCACAACACGCAGCCTTTTGTGTATGGCTTCCTGCTCTGAGCTTCATGTTCTCAGGCTTCACCAAGTTGTGCTGTGTGTCAGTGCTTCATTGCTTTTTATGGCTGAATAATATTCCATTGTTTGGACCCGACTACCCCCCCGCCCCCCGCCACGTGTATACAGTCAATTCTCCTTCCTCAAAAAAGCTACATAAAGTTACCAGGAACACTGAGTTAGTGAAAACTGAACCTTTGCTGCAAGGGGCCTAGAGGTTAAGTTCCTGTGAGCCTCTGGTCACAGTTTTGTCAGCAGAGGGACACATAGCCTTGTTTTCTGGGCACTTCTGTTTGAAGGCTCCTTATTCATTGTTGATTGTTAACAGTGGACTCACAGCAGCATCATTCATGCTGGCACTAAGCTTGTCTGGCAGGCATATATCCTCTGGAAGACACCGCACAGCTAGCTCTCTTGAGATTGGGAACCCTGGGCAGTACTTTAGCACTGTGCCTGGGGCCATTTCAGATAGCAGGGGTACAGAAATGAGGGAAAGATGGCACTGGTTCACCGAGAGAAGGACACTCATTTGGTATGAGAAGTGCATCGGAAGGCGAAGTGTGGCTGGGGACGACACATTTTGAGTTAATTTTTATGTGTGGGATGAGTTAGGGTCTAACTTCATTCTTTTCCATATGCTCTTTCAGTTGTCTGAGCACCATTTGTTAAAGAGACTGTTCTCCCCCCCACCGAGGAGTGACTGTAGCATCATTGTCAAAAATCAGTTGGTTGCATATGGTTAGCTTTCTCTCTGGACTCAGTTCTGTTCCATTGGTCTTTATGTTTGTCCTCAGACCAGGGCTTCCCTGGTGGCTCAGCTGGTAAAGAGTCCGCCTGCAGTGCAGGAGACCTGGGTCTGATCCCTGGGTTGGGGAGACCCCCTGGAGAAGGGAAAGGCTGCCCACTCCAGTATTCTGGCCTGGAGAATTCCTTGGACTGTATAGTCCATGGGGCCTCAAAGAGTTGGACATGACTGACTTTCACTTTCACTTTCATACTAGTACCATACTGTTTTGATTACTGTAGTTATGTAAGAAGTTTTGAAATCGGAATGTGTGGGTCTTCCAACTTTGCTGGGGTTTTTGTTTGTTTTTTAATATGGTTTTGGTTGTTGTGGGCCTCTTGGCATTATGTATGGATCTGACGTTGGACTTTTCCATTTTTGCAGAAGAGACCACTGAAATTTTGACAGGGATCGCATTGAATCTGTAAACACTTTGGAGACATTGCCATCTTAACAATATTAAAGTCTTCCAGTCCAAGGATAAGGGATGTCTTCTCATTTACAGGTCTTCTTTAATTTCTTTTCCAAAATGTTTTGTAGTTTTCATGTACAAGTATTTTACTTTCTTGGTTACATTTTTTCCTCGATATTTTAGTCTGCTGTATGCTATTATAAAATGGAATTGTTCCCTTAATTTCCTTCTGGGATGTTCATTGCTGGTATATAGAAACATAGCTGATTTGTGTGTATGTTGATCTGGTCCTCTGCAACTTCACTGAATCTGTTTATTATCTTTAGCAATTTTTCGTGGCTTCTTTGGGATATTCTGCATAAAGGATATCATTTGCAAACGGAGGTAGTTTAACTTTTTTCCTGTCAGTTTGGCTCTGTTCAGTCACTAAGTCTTGCCCAACTCTTTGTGACCCCCTGGACTGCAGCATGCCAGGCTTCCCTGACCTTCACTATCTCTGAGTTTGCTCAGACTCATGTCATTGAGTCAGTGGTAACTGTTTAACCATCTCATCTTCTGCGGCCACTTTTGCCTTCAGTCTTTCCCAGCATCAGGGTCTTTTCCCGTGTGTCTCTCTTCCCATCTGGTGGCCAAAGTATTGGAGCTTTAGCTTTAGTGTCAGTCCTTCCAATGAATATTCCGGGTTGATTTCTTTTAGGATTGACTGGTTTGATCTCCTTGCTGTCCAAGGGACTCTCAGGAGTCTTCTTCAGCACCACCATTTGAAAACATCAATTCTTTGGCACTCAGCCTTCTTTATGGTCCAACTTTCACATCCATACATGACTACTGGAAAACCCATAGCTTTGACTATGGGAACTTTTGTCAGCAAAGTGATGTCTCTGCTTTTTAATGTGCTGTCTAGGTTTGTCATAGCTTTCCTTCCAAGGAGCAAGCATCTTTTAATTTCATGGCTACAGTCACTATCTGCAGTGATTTTGGAGTTCAAGGAAAGAAAATCTGTCACTGTTTTCAGTTTTCCCCCTTATATTTGCCATGAAGTGATGGGACTGGATGCCAGGATTTTAGTGTTTTGAATGTTGAGTTTTAAGCCAGCTTTTTCATTCTCCTCTTCACTCTCATCAGGAGGCTCCTTAGTTCATCTTTGCTTTCTGGTGTTACAGGATACCTTTTAGTATTTGAACATCTTTTTTCTTTTTCTTGCCTCATTGCTCTGGCCAGGACTTCAGTACAGTGTTGAATAGTAATGTCAAACATGGTCTTTCTTTATTTTTTTCCTGACTTAGAGGGAAACTATTCAGTCTTTTTTTAAATTACGTATTATGTTAACAGTGGATTTTTCATAAATGCCCTTTATCAGATTAAGAAAGTCCCTTTTTATTCCCAGTTTACTGAGTGTTTTCATGAAAGGGTATAACATTTTTTTAAGCACTTTTTCTTACCTGTGTTGAGATAAGCATGTGAATTTTCCCTCTTTATTTTAGTACATTAGTGTATTACATTGAGTATCATTCCTGGGATAAATTTCCACTAAATTATATATATAATTTTTTCAATGTGCTGTTGCATTTGGTGTGCTGTTATTTTGACAATTTTATAGTCGCAAGGAATATTGATCTGTAGTTTTCTTGAGGTATTTTTGTCTGGTTTTGGTGTGAGGGTAGTACTGGCTTCACAGAATGTGTTAGGAAGTATTCCTTCCTCTTCTGCTTTTGGAAGAGTTTGAGTATAATTGGTTTTAATTCTTTGAATGTTTGGTAGTGTTTAACAGTGAAACCATCTGGTTCTGGACTTTTCCCTTATGACTTATGGCATTGAGCATATTTTCATATGCTTATTTGCCTTTAACTTCTTTGAGGAGGTGTCTGTTCAAAGTGTCTGACCATTTTCTAAAATTTGGGATGTCTCCTTCCTTATTATTGAGTTTGTTTAGAGTTCTCTATGTTTCTGGATATCACTCCTTTGTCAAGCTTTGATTTTACAGATATTTTCTTGGTCTATGGCATGTCTTCTCAATCACTTAATCTCTTCAGTTCAGTTCAGTCGCTCAGTCGTGTCTGACTCTTTGCGACCCCGTGAATCATAGCACGCCAGGCCTCCCTGTCCATCACCAACTCCTGGAGTTCACTCAGACTCATGTCCATCTAGTCAGTGATGCCATCCAGCCATCTCATCCTCTGTCGTCCCCTTTTCCTCCTGCCCCCAATCCCTCCCAGCATCAGAGTCTTTTCCAATGAGTCAACTCTTCGCATGAGGTGCCCAAAGTACTGGAGTTTCAGCTTCAGCATCATTCCTTCCAAAGAAATCCCAGGGCTGATCTCCTTCAGAATGGACTGGTTGGAGCTCCTTGCAGTCCAAGGGACTCTCAAGAGTCTTCTCCAACACCACAGTTCAAAAGAATCAATTCTTTGGCGCTCAGCCTTCTTCACAGTCCAACTCTCACATCCATACATGACTACTGGGAAAACCATAGCCTTGACTAGATGGACCTTTGTTGGCAAAGTAATGTCTCTGCTTTTGAATATGCTATCTAGGTTGGTCATAACTTTCCTTCCAAGGAGTAAACGTCTTTTAATTTCATGGCTGCAATCACTATCTGCAGTGATTTTGGAGCCCAAAAAAATAAAGTCTGACACTGTTTCCACTGTTTCCCCATCTATTTCCCATGAAGAGATGGGACCAGATGCCATGATCTTCCTTTTCTGAATGTTGAGCTTTAAGCCAACTTTTTCACTCTCCTCTTTCACTTTCATCAAGAGGCTTTCAGTTCCTCTTCACTTCACTTTCTGCCATAAGGGTGGTGTCATCTGCATATCTGAGGTTATTGATATTTCTCCCAGCAACCTTGATTCCAGCTTGTGCTTCTTCCAGCCCGGCGTTTCTCATGATGTACTCTGCATATAAGTTAAATAAGCAGGGTGACGATATACAGCCTTGACGTACTCCTTTTCCTATTTGGAACCAGTCTGTTGTTCCATGTCCAGTTCTAACTGTTGCTTCCTGACCCGCATACAGGTTTCTCAAGAGGCAGGTCAGGTGGTCTGGTATTCCCATCTCTTGCAGAATTTTCCACAGTTTATTGTGATCCACACAGTCAAAGGCTTTGGCATAGTCAGTAAAGCAGAAATAGATAGAAGCTGTTGATTTGGCCGTAGTTTGGCTTGAGTTTGTTGTTTGTTGTTTGTGATATAATGTTTATCTGTAGCATGCTGCTGCTGCTTAGTCACTCAGTTGTGTCTGACTCTCTGTGACCCCAGGGACTGTACCCCGCCAGGCTCCTCTGTCCATGGAGATTCTCCAGAGAAGAATACTGGAGTGCTTTGCCTTGCCCTTCTCCAGGGGATCCTCCCAACGCAGGGATTGAACCCAGGTCTCCTGCATTGCAGGTGGATTCTTTACCATCTGAGCCACCAGAGAAGCCCAAGAATACTGGAGTGAGTAGCCTATCACTTCTCCAGGAGATCTTCCCAACCCAAGAATCAAACCGGTGTCTCCCACATTGCAGGCGGATTCTTTACCAAGCTGAGCTTCCAGGGAAGTCCATCTGTAACATAATATTTATCACTGAAGCCATTTAAAAGTGTAATTCAGTGTCATTAAGAATGTGCATGATGTGAAGTAAGCCCGACAGAAAAGGACAAATACTATGTTTTTCCACTTGTGTTAAGTTTCTAGAATAGGCGAATTCACAGAGACAGAAAGCAGAATAGTGGTTACTAGGGACTTGGGGAATTATTATTATTATTTAATTTTGTATTGGAGAATAGCTGATTAACGTTTGTTGTAATAGTTTCAGGTGAATAGCAAAGTGGCTCAGGTATACATACACGTGTATTCATTCTCCCCCAAACTCCCCTCCCATCCAGGCTGCCATATAACATTGACCAGAGTTCCATGTGCTATATAGGAGATCCTTGTTGATTATCTTTTTTTTTTTTTCAAGTTTATTAAACAAATTAAAAAAATTTTATAAAATGTTTAACTTTCATCAGCTTCAAGGTTTATGTTACTCCCAAATTTTGTATATAACTGAACATTCAAATCTGCTAACACCCGTTGAATTGATTCCACTCTGGATTCTAAGGCGTCAGTTTCTTCTTGCAAATTTTTCTTGGCTTCTTCTAACATTTCTTGTGTTTCTTCTTGAGAATGACGAATGAAAACATCACCAATCTGATAAGGTATCATTAAGCAGTCGTCATCTGCAAGCATGATGTCCTCACAGGCATCTTCTAAATGCTGGAGTTGTTTCTTTTTTACTTCTGTTTCTTCCTTCAGCTCTGTGATTCTACTTGTATTCCGTGCAAATTTGTTTATCTTTTGTTGATCCTCAAAAGCGACATTGACATCTTCTGCAGCCGCCTTCTTCATGGTGGCCCTCCATCTTGGGACTGTACTGGTTATCCATTTTAAATATAGCAGTGTGTACATGTCCATTCCAAACTCCCTCACTATCCCTCCCCTCCCCCACAGCCATAAGTTCCTTCTCTAGGTCTGTGAGTCTCTGTACGTTCATTTTTATTGTCTCTTTTTAGATTCCACGTATAAGACATGTCATATGCTATTTCTTTCTCTATCTGACTTACTTCATTTAGCATGCCACTCTCTAGGTCCATTCATGTTGCTGCAAATGGTATTATTTCATTCTTTTTTATGGCTGAGTAATATTCCATTGCAGATAGGTACCCCATTTTCTTTATCCAGGGAATTATTTTTTAATGGGTACACAGTTTTTGTCTGAGATGATGAGAACTCTCTGGAAATGGATAGTGATGATGGTTGCACAGCATCATGAATATACTGCACGCCACCGAGTTGCACACCTGAAAATGTTTAAAATGTTAAGGCTTATGTATATTTTACCACAATAAAAAATTCATCCAAAAAAAAAAAAAGCATGATGGTTTGTAGCCACTATGGCTGTTTCCAGAGCTTTCTAATCATCCTGAATAAAACTGCCAATTAAATAATAACTTCTATCCCCAGCCCCTGGTTACCTGTGTTCTACTTTCTGTGACTGTGAATGTGCCTATCATAGGCACCTCATGTAAGTGGAATTGTAGCAACACGTGTCCTTCGTGTTTGGCTTACTTCATGGTCCATCCGCTCTGTGGTGTGTGTCCGTGTTTCATTGGTTTTTAGTCCTGAACAATGTGCCATTGTACGGACAGAGCACATTTTGCATATCCACTCCTCTATCTTGGACATTTGGGTTGCTTCCATGTTTTAGCTACTGAGAATAATGTTGTTGTGAACACAAGTATACAAATATTTCTTTGATACCCTGCTTTCAATTCTTTTTTAAAGTTTTAATTTAGCTTTTTAATTGAAGTATAGTTGATTTACCGTGTTGTGGGCTTTCGGTTCTTTTGGGTACACACCCAGAAGTAGAATTGCTGGATTATGTAGTAAATCTATTTTAATTTTTTGAGGAACCACCGTGCTGTTTTCTATAGCAGCTGCACCATTTTACATTTTATCAACAGTACACAAGGGTTCCAATTTCTCCACATCCTTGTCAACACTTGTTGCTTTCTCTCTTTTTCTGATAGTATCCCTAATAAAGAGTGTGAGGTGGTATCTCATTGTGGGTTTTTGTTACTGACCATGCCATGCAGCTTGTAGGATCTTAGTTCCCTGACCGGGGATCAAACGCGGACCCTCTGCAGTGAAAGCACTGAGGCCTAGCCACTGGACTGCCAGGCAGTTCCCTCATTGTGGTTCTGACTTGCTTTCTCTGATGATTGGTGATGTTGAGCATCTTTCCATCTGCTTATTGGGCATCTGTATATCTTCTTTGGAAAAATATCTATTTGAGCTGTTTGCCTGTTTTTGAATTGGAGTGGGTTTTTTTTTCCTGGCTGCCCCACATGGCATGTGGGATGTTAGTTCCCTGACGAGGGATTGAACTTGTGCCTCCTGCATTGGGAGTGTGAAGTCTTAACCACTGGACCATCAGGGAAGTCCTTGTTTGTTTTCTTGTTGTTGTTGACTTTTAGGCATTCTCTGTATATCTAGGGTAGTAATCCATTATCGTATATATGATTTGTAAGTATTTTTTTCCATTCTGTGGATTACCTTTTCACTCTGTTGGTCGTGTACTTTGCATAAAAAGGTTTTAATTTTCATGAAGTCCAGTTTGCCTATTTTTCCTGTTTTTGCCTGTACCTTTGGTGTCATATCCAAGGTATCATTTGTTGTTCAGTCGCTCAGTTGTGTCCTACTCTTTGTGACCCCATGGACTGCAGCACTCAAGGCTTCCCTATCCTTCACCATCTCCTGGAGCTTGCTCAAACTCATGTCCATTGAGTCGATGGTGCCATACAACCATCTTATCCTCTGTCCTCCCCTTCTCCTCCTGCCTTCAGTCTTTCCCGGCATCAGGGTCTTTTCTGATGAGTCAGTTCTTTGCATCAGGTGGCCAAAGTATTGGAGCTTCAGCTTCAGCATCAGTCCTTCCAATGAATATTCAGGATTGATTTCCTTTAGGATTGAGTGGTTGGATCTCCTTGCAGTCCAAGGGACTCTCAAGAGTCTTCTCTAACACCACAGTTCAAAAGCATCAATTCTTTAGTGCTCAGCCTTCTTTATGGTCCAACTTTCACGTCCATATGTGACTACTGGAAAAACCATAGTCATTTCTTTCGAACCATATGGAAGGAAATCATATCAAATCCAATATTGTGAAACTTTTGCCCTGAGTTTTCGTCTAAGAATTCTATAGCTTTGCCTGTTACATTTAGATATTTGGTCCATTTTGAGTTAATTTTTGGATATGGTTTTAGGTAAAGGTTGAACTTCATTTTTTTTTTTTTAATGGGAGGATAATTACTTTACAATGTTGTGTTCATTTCTGCCATATACCAGTGGGAATTAGCCATAAAGATACCCATACCCCCTCCCTCTCGAGTCTCCATCCCACCCCACTGAACTTCATTCTTTTGAATGTGGATATCCAGTTTTCCCAGCACCATTCATTGAGAAGACTCGTCCTTTTCCTATTGAATAGTCTTGATGCCCTTGTTGAAAATCATTTGACCACATATATGAGAGTTTATTTCTGGGCTTTCTGGTCTATTCCATTGGTCTGTATATCTGTCTTTATGCCCAGCGCTACACTGTTTCAATTACCATAGCTTTGTAATATTTTTCTAAAAAAAATTTTAATTGAAGTGTAGCTAAAGGACAATGTTATATAAGTTACAAGTGTACAGCATAATGACTCACAGTTTTTACAGGTTACACTGCATTTGCAGCTATTATAAAATGTTGGCTGTATTCCCTGTTTTGTGTCATCTCTCTTCGTAGCAGTGGTGTATACCTCTTTAGCTCCCATCCCTATCTTGCCCTGCCTCTCTTTACTCTCCCCACTGGTAGCCACTAGTTTGTTCTCTGTATCTCTGAGTCTGTTGCCTTTTTGTTGTGTTCACAGGTTTATTTTTCAGATTCCACATATGAGTGATATCATACAGTGTTTGTCTTTCTCTCTCTGACTTATTTCACTTAGCATAATGTCCCCCAAGTCCACCTGTACTGTTGCAAATGGCAAAGTTTTGTTCATTTGAATGATTGAGTAGCAGCCCTGGTGTGTAGCTGTTTGTATGTGTGCGTAAGTATGTGCGTCTGAGTATGCATCTGTATATGCCACGTCTTCTTGACCCATCCATTTGTTGATGGTTACTTCCACATCTTGGCAATTGAAAATAGTGCTGCTGTGAACATTGGGCAGCATCTATCTTTTTGAATTAGTTTTTTTTTTTTTTTTTTAAATATATATCCAGGAGTGGAATTGCTGGGTCATATGGTAGTTATGTTTTTAGTTTTTTGAGAAACCGCCATACTCTTTTCCACAGTGATTGTGCCAATTTACAGTCCCAGCAACAGTGTACAAGGCATCCCTTTTATCCACCTAGTCACCAGCGTTCATTATTTGTGTTCTTTTGGATGATATCCATCCTGACAGGTGTGAGGTGCTATCTCATTGCTGGGCTGTGTGTTTTTGGCTGGGCTGGGTCTCTGTTGTGGCACGCAGGCTTTCTCTAGTTTTGGTATGCAGGCTTCTCTAGTTGCAGCGTGAGGGTTTCTCTACTTGTGACATGTGAGCCTAGGTGCTCCATGGCAGGTGGGATCTTAGTTTCCCAACCAGAGATCTAACCTGTGTCCCTGCATTGGAAGGTGGAGTCTTAACCATTGGACCACCAGGAAAGCCCCTCATTGTGGTTTTAATTTGCATTTCTCTAATGATTAATGTGCTGAGCATCTTTGCTTGTGCCTGTTGGCTATCTGCAGGTCCCCTTTGGAAAAATGTCTGTTCAGGTCTTCTGTCCATTTTATAGTTGAGTTACTTGTTTTTCTGATGTTGAGTTGTGAGAGTTGTTTATATGTTTTGGATATTAACTCCTCACACATATCATTTACAGATATTTTCTCTCATTCAGTAGGTTGTCTTTCCATTTTGTTCATGGTTTCCTTTGCTGTGCAAAGCTTTTAAGTTTAATTAGGTTCCATTTGTTTATTTTTGCCCTTATTTCCTTTGTTTTAGGAGTCAAATCAAAAAAACATTGCTGCAATTTATGTCGAAGAGTGTTCTGCTTGTGTTTTCCTCTAGGACTTTTATGGCTAATGGTCTGACATTTAGGTCTTTAATCCATTTTGAATTTATTTTTGTATGTGGTATTAGAGAGTGTTCTAATTTCATTCTTTGACATGTAGCTGTCCAGTTTTCCCAGCATCACTTCATTGAAGAGACTGATTTCTCTCCATTGTATATTCTTGCCTCCTTTGTGGTAGATTTATTTACTGTAAATGTGTGGGCTTATTTCTGGGTTCTCCATTCTGTAGTAAGTTTTGAAATCAGTAAGTGTAAGTTTTCCCAGTATTTTTCAAGATTGTTTTGACTCACTGAAGTCCCTTGAGATTTCATGTGATTTGGGGGATAGAGTTTTCTATTTCTGCAAAAAAACCAAAAAAGTTGTGGGATTTTGTTAGGGATTGCATTAACTCCCTCGATCACTTTAGGCAGTATTGACATTTTAACAATATGAATTTTTCTGAATTCGTGATCATGGGATATCTTTGCATTTGTCTTTAATTTCTTTAAGCAGTGTTTTATAGTTTTCATTGTACAAATCTTCCTTGGTTAATCTCTAAGTATTTTATTCTTTTTGATGCTATTTTAAGTGGGATTGTTTTCTTAATTTCCTTTTCACACTGTTCATTGCTAGCATATAGAACTGTGGCTGATTTCTTGTGTGTTGATTTTGTATCTTATAACTTGGCTGATTTGTTTGTTGGTTCTAACAGTTTTGTGGGTGTGTGTGTAATCTAGGAATTTTACATATAATATTATATCATCTGTGATCAGAGATAGTTTTACTTCTTTGTTTCCAATTTTTCTTCCTTCCTTCCTCCTCTGTCCTCTCCCTCCCTTCTCGTTTTGTTTTCCTTCATCCTTCCCTTTCTCTGTTCTTCTTGCCTTATGCTCTGGCTGTGACTTCCTAAGTGTCGTAGAAAAGTGGTGAAAGTGAGCATCCTTTCTTTAAGGGCATCCTCTAAGATCAGGAATGTTTTCAGTCTTTTGCTGTTGAGTATGATGTTTACTATGGGCTTTTCATTTATGTCTTCTATTTCTAGTTTGTTGATTTTTTTTTTTTTTAATAACAGACGGATGTTGAATTTTGTCATATGGTTCTTCTGCACTTACTGAGATGTTATAAATGGTGAGCAGAATTACTTATAATGTTGCAGCACCTCAGATAATTTTACACTTTGGGGAAAAGTATGGATGATAATAGGCCGATGGCTATGTTAGGCATTTTCCCTGAAATCTCCTCCAGCCCTCACATAGTCCCATAGAAGGATCGGTTCCATGGTCCCATTTCATGGGGGGGGGAATGGAAGGCTTGAATGATGAGCCTGCCCAGGGTCACATTGTTATGAGGTGGGAGAATCCAGGGGTCTGCTCTGGCCTTCGGATCTGACCTTGGTTTTTCTCCTGGCGTGCTCGCCCTCCCCCTGCAGCAGTACCGGAATGAACACAGGTCTACTTGTCCAGTGCCTGACTCCACTACTGGAAGATCAGTTCTCTGGGGCGTGGCCCTGCCAGTTTTGTTCAGTGTGTCTACCAGCCTTTGGCAAAGAGACAACACTTGTACTTGATAAATATTTGTTGAGCAGGTGCCTAAAAGAATGAGCCAGATTGATTCTGGAGGGGCAGCTGTTGTCTGTCAAAGAAACCTGGTGGTACAGCCTGTGTGTCAGTTCACCCACTCTCACACACCTTTTTTTTTTTTTTAATTGAGGTGAAATTCACGTAACATAAAATTAACCGTTTTTAAGTGCGCAAGTCAATGGCATTCACAGTGTTGAGCAGCGGCCGTCTGCGTCTGGTTCCAAGACTTCACCCATATCAACTAAACAGTTTTCTCCATGTGACCTTCCATGTCTGGCTGTATAACTGTGAGTTCACCCACATTGTCCTGCATCAAAATTTCATTCATTTCATGGCTGAATGGGTTTCCCTGATGGCTCAGTGGTAAAGAATCTGCCTGCCAATATAGGAGATGTGGGTTCCATCCCTGGGTCATAAAGTTTCCCTGAAGGAGGAAATGGTTACCCACTCTAGTATTCTTGCCTGGGAAATCCCATGGAGAGGAGCCTGGTGGAATACAGTCCCGGAGGTCACAGAGAGTTGGACACGAGTGAGCACATGTACATACATGGCTGAGTAATTGTGGCTGTACCACAGTTTGTCTCCTTTCGTCTGTTGGAGGATGTTTGGGCTATTTCTGAATCAAGCTGGCTGTTGAGAATCACCTGCTGCTCTGATATAGCATTGCTGTGAACACGTGTATAGGTACTTGTTTGAAAACCAGTGTTCAGTTTATTTAGGTTTATACCTGGGAGTGGAGTTGCTGGGTCATGGTGTTCTGTATTTAACTTTTTGAAACACCACCAAAGTGTTCTCCACAATGGCTGAACCATTTTACATTCCTGCCAGCAGTGTTTGAGGGTTCCAGTTTATCTACATCCTCACCAACCCTTATATCCTGTTTTTATTTAATAACTTTGATTCGTTCCCTGACCAGGGATAGAACCCATGTCCCTTGCAGTGGCGTTCTCTGAACCACTGGACCGGGGAATTCCCTGTTAATAACTTCTAGAATTACCTCCGTCCTTGTGTGTATCGAGTGGCATGTCATTGTGGTTTTGATTTGCATTTCCCTGGTGACTAATGATGCAAAGCATCTTTTCATGTGCCTGTCGATCATTTGTATGTCTTCTTTGAAGGTGTGTCTATTCACGTCCTTTGCCCATTTTATTTTTGTTGTTGAGATGTAAGAGTTCTTTGTGAATCCTGGATAGGTGCTGTTTTTATTTTTTATTTATTTTTAATTTCTTTATTTGTTTCACTGTGCTGGCTCTTAGCTGCAGCACAAAGATCATCAGTCTTCATCGTAGCATACAGGATCTTTCCGTTGTAGTGTGTGAGTTCTTTCTTAGTTGCGGCATGTGGGATCTAGATCCCTGAGTAGGGATGGAATCCAGGTCCCCTGCATTGGGAGTGTGGAGTCTTAGCTGCTGAACCACCAGAGAAGTTGCAGGTGCCCGTTTTTAAATGCTGACAGAATTTGCTATGACAGGATGAATGTGTGATGTGAACTTCTTTGTGTTGGGAGCTTGAGCTCATCCAGGGGGTTCCAGACGGTTGCCCTCTGGTCACATGTTGACCCAGAAAAGTCGTAGCTGGTGGGCTACAGTCCAGGGGCTTGTAGCTGGTAGCCTACGACCCACAGCTCGTGGCTGTGGCTGAGTTGTTCCTTTGAAAAATGATCGGGGGTGTTGCTTGTGGCCTGGGAGAACATGCCTGGACGAGGCAGCGTGTCCAGGACGAGTAAAGTGTCCGAAGACCAGTAAAAGGAACAGTCTTGCTGGAGTGCTCCTCCAATTATCTGTTCCTTGTCCCTGAAGTGGCCTGAGGTCCTTGAAGCCCTTCTTGTTCCAACAAGTGAATTCTTCTTGTGTCCTGGCTGTCTGGTGAAACATGGAAGCCGTGTGTGTGGTAGAAGCTTTTTAGTAGGCACGTTAAGAAAGGTGGAGAATCAGTGACATTAATTTTAATACTGTAACTGATTTAGCCCTGTATCATATATCCAAACTATTACCAGTTCAGCATGTGTAATCAGTGTTTTAAAATCAGCAAGCTACTTTACCTCCCTTTTAAAAATACTATGTCTTTGAAGTTTGGTATTATACTTACTCCACATCTCAGTTTGGATAATAGATTTTATCGGAAAGACTTTGTAAGTCTTTTGGTTCCATAAAATTCACAGTCAGAGTAAGAGGTAGATTTGCAGATTCAGGTTGCTCCAAGTATACGTAAAGATCTTTGAGAACCCAACCAGGATGGACGGGCTCATAGTCATGACTGTTGTGTTCAACTTTTAATTCTGAAATAATGTTAGAAACTTTAGGAACACAGAAGGGTTGCAGAGATCATACAGAGAGCTCCTGTGTACCCACACCCAGCTCCCCCTTGTGTTAACATCTTACAAGACCACCGCACAGGGTCAGAACAAAGAAAATGAACGTTGGTACTTCCTGCATTTAAAACTGTGTAGGTTACTTGCTTCTTTAAAAAAAAAAAATATTTATTTATTTTTGGTTGTGCTGGGTTTTTGTTGCTGCCCAGGCTTTTTCTCTAGTTGCGGCGAGTTGAGCCTACTCTCTAGTTGTGGTGCATGAGCTTCTCATTGCGGTGGCTTCTCTTGTTGTGGAGCACAGGCTTTAGGGCGTGTGGATTTCAGTAGTTGCGGCACGTGGACTCCGTGGTTGCAGGTCCCAGGCTCTGGAGCGCAGGCCTTAATAGTTGTGGTGCATGAGCTTAGTTCCCCTGCAGTGTGTGGGGTCTTCCCAGACCAGGAATGGAACTGTGTCTCCTACACTGGCAGGCAGACTCTTTACAACTGAGCCACCAGGGAAACCGCCCTTGTTTCTTATTCAAGTCCCGTTCACTAGCTTTAGCCTCCATTAATGGGGTTCCGTGGTGATTCCCATCTCACTCATTCCTTCTGCATTTATCAGCTGGAATTATTATGTAAGGTAGTTGGGCCTTGTACGTGCACTGATTTATTCAGCCATTTATTTATGTCAGTATGGATTCCTGAGTGCTTGTGGGGTGTGGGAGATGGGTTATAATCTGGGTCTGTTATTACTCGGTTTGTGGTTCAGACTCTTGCCCCCCTGCAGGTGGAAGCTCCCTCCAGCTGACCCCTGTCTGTGCCTTTTCATCACCTTCCCATGTCTTGGGGGTGCTTCCTCACTTTCTGGCACCACAAAGATGCTCCTGGCTCATCTTGGTTTTTCCCTGCCCCAGCCCTAGAATCAGCCCTTTCTCCAAGGAGCCTTGGTCCCTTTTCCTCCTCCAGGGCATCTTCCCAACCCAGTGATTGAATCTGCATCTCCTGTGTTTCCTACATTGCAGGTCCATTCTTAACCCATGGAGCCATCTGGGAAACCCACTCCAGTATTCTTGTCTGGGAAATCTCATGGACAGAGGAGCCTGGCAGGCTGCATTCCATGGGGTTGTAAAGAGGTGGACATGACTGAGCGACTAAGCACTAGGACTTGGTCCCTATTATTGGAGGAGGTATCTCAAAACGAAGATGTGGGAGCAGAATGTGTTCATTGCTCCTGGGGCATCAGCGCTTTTAGGTCCTTCAGCTGGCAGATCTGGGAAGTGTATGTCTGCACTAGCTGCCCCACCTATGCTCATCTCTCTGTCTGCACAATCAACGTCAGTTCACACCAATGCCTCCACTCCAGTCCAGCACCCCGAGTTCACTCTAGCATCCCCCTCGCCCCACCCTGTTAACTTATTTTAACTTGTTTCTCTGAAGGGAGACGCCTGGCTCTCACTCCATGCAGTGTCGTTGCTTGCTTGTTTAACCTTAGTATGTCTAGAAAGCTGTTTGAGAATCTGGAAGTAGATTCCTGTGAGAAGTTAAGAGTGTGGGGTCTGCGTGCCGTTCTGTCTTCCACCCGCAGTATCCGTTGAGAGTTCTCTGTGACATCTCTTTTTTCCTCCAGTGCTGTTGGTGTGGTTGTGTCACACACTTGTGTACACTTAGGTTCATTAGTCATCGTCTGTGTCCGTCTTGGGTTCCCTTCCCCCACCCATCTGGTTATGATTATTATCATTTGAGTTTGTCTTCAGTGAAGTTCATTCTGGGTTTTGACATGGTAGTCATGTATCCACCACGACATCACCGCACAGAACCGACCCCCCTCCCCAGACCCCCTCCTGTTGTCCCTTTGAAGTCAGCTCCTCCCCCCACCCTCGGTCCCTCAAAACCACTCATCTGTTTTCCATCCTTGCGTTTTGCCTTTTCCAGAATGTCACATAAATAGACACATGCAATATGTAGCCCTTTGTGTCTGGTTTCTTTCACTTAACGAGATGCACTTAAGATCCATCCATGGCGTCACATGAATGAATAGTCCGTTCCTCTTTATTGTGTGGATAATACTGCATTTGTTTATCCATTTGCTGGTTGAGGGACATGTGGGTTGTTTCCAGGTCTTGATGATTAAGAGCAAAGTTGCCCTAAACATTTGCAGACAGGTTTTTGTGTGAACATAAATTTTGAGCCCCCTTTGGGAAATTCCCAGGAGGGCAGTTGCGGGCTGACACAGCACAGGTGTGTTCGGCTTTGTGGTTGCCACTTGGCACCCTCACCAGCAGTGGAGGAGCGGTCTTGCTGCTCAGCCCTTGGTAACGTCAGTTGTCTCTTTGCCTTTCCAACGAGAGTGTAGTAGTCTCTCTCCTTATGGCTTTTTTTAAAAGTAAAGTGAAAGTCGCTTAATTGTGTCCGAGTCTTTGTGAGCCTATCTATTCACTCCATGGAATTCTTCAGGCCAGAATACTGGAGTGGGTAGCCCTTCCCTTCTCCAGGGGATCTTCTCAACCCAGGGATTGAACCTGGGTCTCCTGCATTGCAGGAGGATTCTTTACCAGCTGAGCCACCAGGGAAGCCATTAATAGCTTTATTGAGGTCTGATTTATGTGCAGTGTAATTCTTCCATTTAATGTGTACATTTCTTTTTTTTCTCTGATGTTTTTGTTTGTTTCTGGTCATGCCGTGTGACGCGTGGGATCTTAGTTCTCTGGCAAGGGATCAGACCCATTCCCCCTGCAGTGGAAGTGCAGTCTTAACCACTGGACTGTCAGAGCAGCCCCTCATTGGTTTTTAGCATAGTCGGAACTGCATAGCCATCACCACTAGTTCCAGAACATTTCCATCTCTCCCAAGAGAAACCCCATCCTCATGAGCAGTCACTTGCCATTCACTCCTCCCCCAGCCGCTGGCAGCCACGATCACTCTCTGTCTCTGGATTTGCCTCTTCTGGACATTCCATATCAATGGAATCCTACACTTTACGGCCTTTTGTGACTGGCTTCTTTTACTCACTGTAATGTTTTCAAGGTTCATCCACGCTGTGGCACGTGTCGGCGCTTCGTTCCTTCTCACAGCTGAATTTAGTCCACTCAGCGTGGACCATATATTGTGTAGCCGTTTGTCAGTTGATGGCATTCAGGTTGTCACCACCTGATGGCTGTTTTGTATGCAAGTTTTCCTGTGCACGTGTGCTTTCATTTTTCTTGGGCATGTACCTAAGAATGGGATTGCTGGGTCTTTCGGTTAATCCTGTTTTTAACTCTGTGTGTGTGTGTGTGTGTGTGTTTAACTGTGTGTGTGTGTCTTTAACTGTGTGTGTGTGTGTAAGTCGCTCAGTCATGTCTGACTCTTTGCGACCCCACGGACTGTAGCCCTCCAGGCTCCTCTGTCCATGGGATTCTGTAGGCAGGAATTCCCTTCTCTCAACCCAGGTATCCTGCATGGCAGGTGGATTCTTTATTGTCTGCTCCACTAGGGAAGCCATAACTTGAGTAGCTGCCAGATCGTGTTCCATGGGGACCGAACCACTTTACATTGCTACGAGCCACGTCCAAGTTTCCAGTTTCTCCACATCCTGGCCCACACCTTCCATATCTCTGATTGTCGTCATCCTGGTGGACATGAAGTATAATAATTGGTGCCTCATTAGGTTCTGATTTGCATTTCCCTGATGGCTGATGACTGTGAGCATCTTTTCATGTATTTATTCTAAACTCATATATTTTCTTTGGACAAATGAAGTGAGCTGTTCAGAATTTTTGCCTTCTTTAAAAAATTGGGTTAGTTTTTTTCCTTATTGTTGAGTTTGAGTAGTTCTTTATATACAGTACTCTGGATACAAATTCTTCATCCGATATGTGATTTATACGTATTTTCTTCAAGTCTGTGGTTTGTCTTTTCATTCTCTGAACAGTATATCTTGCCCAACAAAAGCTTTATGTTTTAATAGTCCAGTTTCTCGTTGTTTTCTCTTTTATGGTCATGCTCTGGGTCTGGCACAGGGCATCTAAAAACGCACGAGCTTGTCTTTGCAGCCCACCCACTGGCAGCCTGCTCTGAAACATCTGTTCAGAGAGGCAGGGGGCGCCATGGTCATTTATTCTTGGCAGTTGGGAGGTTTTAGAAAAGTTTATTTACTGGGAGGAGGGGAAATTGCTTCTCTTCTTTTTTTGCCCCCTGATTTATTTTCTTTGATTTACCCATGTGGCAGATATTTACAAGTCTGGGACACAGAAAGGACCAAAGTGGATCCAGACCCACGTGTGGTGGGCTCCCGGACCGACAGGGCAAGAGGCGCTGGATGAGCAGGGCTGAGGGCGGCGAGGTCTACTCTTCACAGGAACCTGCTGAGAAGGGGGGATGCGGGAAAGTTCCCCTTAGGAAGCCAGGCTCGCTGAGAGCCTTGTGGGTGGTGGAGTCAGTGGGGCAGAGCCAATGGGAAGACGCCCTTCCTGGTGAAGGTGGGGGACACAGTTTCAGAAGGGAGGGGTGAACATGTTGGGGAGCTTCGGAGACATCACCCAGGCTGTGTTGAAGTCATCACACTTGCCGTGTAAGAGGCCTTTCAAGGGGGCTTCCCTGGTGGTCCAGTAGTAAAGAGTCCGCCTGCTATTGAGGGGACAGGGGTTTGGTCTCTGGTCTGGGAAGATACTGCATGCCGCGGAGCAACTAAGGCGGTGCATCACAGCTACCGCGCCTGCGCTGTAGAGCCTGAGAGCTGCAACATGTTAAGCCACTGCGTTGCGAAGCCCTTGCACCACAAGAGAAAAGCCCATGAGCAGCATCGGAGCCCCAGCACAGCTTAAAATAAATGAATCTTGAAAAATGGCCACTGAGGTCTGTGTGTGGTAGGTGGGTGTGCTCTAGACCCTCACCGAGGCATTAATCCCTGTGACCTCTGGGTCCATCTCCCTCTCTGGACGTGAGATCTTGTGGCCTTGCCCAGGTGCCTCTCATGTTCCTGTCCCAGGTTGTCCTGCGGTAGCACAGTCACGTGACAGGGCAGACCCGGCTCCTCCTGGGAGGCGCCTCCTGGGAGGAACTCAGCGGCTGCCAGACTGGAAGTACCTGTCTGTGTCCTGGGGAAGCAGAGTCAGTTTCTGGGGGTCACGTGAGAGGGGTTCCTGGGGGCTTGGTCTCGGGTGTGAGCAGGTGTTGGGGAGCTGATCTTATTTTTTTTTCTTTTTCAAATTAAAGCTGGTTGTCCCTTAGTCCTGAGTGATTGGTGAAACCAGGGGGTGGAGAAGAGAGTCAGCGATAGGGTGGGGACAAGGGGTTAAGTTCAGAGACGCCTGCTCTGTCATTTCCTGCACCTCACATTGGCCGGTGGCCCCTGCCTATGCCCCGCGGCCCCTGCCTGTGTCCTGTGATGTCTGTCAGGGAATGAACGCTGACCTTGGCACATGTGGGTGTTGAACCCTTAGCCAGGCTAGTTTGGGCTGTGAAATCTTCCCCAAAGCTGACTTTGACCCCATTTCCTCTGGTCTCTGCCTCCCTTCACTGTGAGATGCACTGTCAACGCAACAGCATACTTGGTGGGGAGGAAGAGAAACACATCCAGAGTGTGTGCTGGGGGCTTCCCTGGCAGTCCAGCGGTTAGGAGTCCATCTCCCAGTGCAGGGGACACGGGCTCGATCCCTGGTCAGGGAAGCAGATTCCCACATGCCTCAGAGCAGCTGAGCCCGCGCACCAGGACTGCTGAGGCCTACACACCTATAGCCCGTGCTCCGCAGCAAGGTAAGCCCATGCACCACGACTGGAGAGCCGCCCCCGGGCACTGCGACTTGAGAAGAGCCCACACAAAGCAGTAAGGGCCCAGTGCAGCCAAAAAATAGACCGCAGGAAAACATTGTTTAAAGTGCATGCTGACTTCAGGAGACAGCCCAATTTTCAGAGACTTAAAACATGAAGACATTTATTCCAGTTGTTTTCTGCTAATATTAGACATCCTCCCTGCCCTCCAGCCCGCCCCCATGACAGGCTATTCTTGGACACTGAGCCCTAACCATCACTAACTTTCCATGACTTCTCTCCAGTGCCGTTAACTGAAGTCACAGAAAAGGGTGTCTTGGTACATTTTATTAGGCAGCTTGCGTGGTTTTCTTCAGAAAGAGGTTTTTGTTTTTGTTTCTGTTTTTTAAGTAAGATGAAACAGCAAGGCCAGCTTCTGAGCCGGAAGCCCTCAGAGGCATGTTTTTGACATTCCTGCTGGTTTGTGCTGGGGGACCAGTGCCTGTTGTGGGCAGTACTGAGCCCCTAGGTCCTCCTTCACATCCCCCAGAGGGGATGTGGCTCTGGGTGTCCAGGCTGCTGGTGGTGACTGGTCTGGCATTCCCCACCTGCCTTCAGTTTGAACTGAGACGGCAGATGAGAGTGAGTCTTGAGTGATTAGGCCCTCGACCCCAGGGGCTGGTGGGGAGACCGCCTGCCTCACACAGCCCCTTGACTCCCTGGCTCTCTGTGGCCATGTAGGGCTCAGGAGGTGGGCAGCCTGTGCTCTGCATTGAGGACCTTGCTGGTTGATCCAGGAGGCCTGGCCTAGCTGGTGGATCACCGAGGAGCTAGGACAGAGGGCATGTTGTGTGAGGAGGCCAAGGAAGATCAGGGGGCTGCTAGCCAGCTGTGTGCTCAGTTTTTCCCTGTAGCATCCTCTGTTTGGGACCCCAGAAGCATCTGTGTTTCCTTGAGGGCAGGTGTGGAGCCGGGAGAGAAATGCCTCCAAAGAACGAATGAGCCAGAGAAGAGGTGTCACTGAGTCATCTGCCTGGTCACCCCCCAAAGTGCAGGCAGTGGTGAGGGGTTTGTCCGTATCAGCCCGGGTGCTCTCCTGGGGTCAGACTGGCTCAGTTCCAGGTTGAGAGGTTGTTCGCATCTTTGCATATCTGACTCTTGGGTCTCTTTGTAGTAACACCACCGAGGGTGGAGGCGTCTTAGATGGGGGTGGGGAGGAGACCAAGGACACCTGACTGGGTCCTCTTGAGCTCCAAGCGCCCTTGGGCTTACCCCATGCTTCATCCTTTCCTCTTTTTGATCTGTTTTTGTCCAGGTTTCTTCATCAGGTTACCATTTTACACGTGTGCTCATGCTGCTGGCTCCTCTCCCACTCCTGCTGGTGTTAGATTGTTAGGACTCCCGATAACCGAAGCGAACTTCCAGCACGAGGGCACTTGTTTCCAGCAGGTGATCGTGTCCCCTGCGCCCAGCCCTGGTGGTCCCCGCGTTCACTTGTTGGGTGACCTCCTGGTCTCCTGGGCAATCCGATGGCTGCCATACCACACCACACCACACCACGGTGCTGGCCAGCATCACAGCCTCTCTTCCCACCTGCCCTTGGGCACCCAGAACCCTGGGAGTTTTTTCCCTCCTCTCACTGAGGCTCAGAGAGGTGGAGAGGCAGGTCCAGTGTCACACAGCAAGGCAGCCGCAGAGCTGTTTCGACATCTGAGCAGCCTCAGACCCCAAAGTCCATGGTTTGGAGCCTACAATGCATTGCTTTCCTTAACACTTGAAAAGTTTTCCTCTTATTATGACCGCAAAGGTAATAGATGTGGGTTGCAAGGGTTTGAAGTCTTCTCTCCAGCCTGCTTGCTTGAATCAACTACTGTAACCAACCTTCCAGAAACAGCTTTGGTGTGAGTGTGAGTGTGGGGGTGCAGGGAGGAGGGAGAGGCAGTTTCAACCTTGGAGGCTGTGGACCCTCCTGTGTTGGTGCCCTCGGCCCTGCTGGTTCTGGTGCACCGGCGCGGCCAGCCCTTTGCTCACAGCAGCTGTCATGGACCTGGCCTCGGCCTCGGCGCCCCGGGCCGCCATCATCCTGTAAGCTGCCTTCGTGGACCTCCCCAAACACTTGCCTACCTGGCAGTGGGATTTCAGGGACTGCTTTCCTCCCTCTCTTTCCTCGGTGATCAGCAGTTCTCTCCCACTGCCTGGAAGCCTCCATCCTGGTCAGCCTGGGCTTGGAGACCCGTGGGCCGACCCAGAGGAGCACAGAAGAGGGGGCTTTGCACACACCCAAGGCTGCGGTATGCCCACCTTCATTGGTTCCATGTGACCTTGGCAAATGATCAAATGCCACCAACCCTCAGTTTCCTCTCCTGAGGGGCTGTGAAGAAAGCAACGAACTCTCAGAGCTTTTGGAGGATGAAAGAAGGTGCCATGTAAAGCCTCCCACCAACTGCCCGTTTCTGGCGAGGGCTGGCAGAGTGCTGACGACGGGGCTGAGTGTTAAATGTGCACCTGTGACCACAGAGGATTCTGGGGTAGGGGAGGGCTGGCAGGAGTGCCAACAACAAGGCTGAGCGTTAGACATGCACCTGCCACAGAAGATCCTGGGCTGAGGGAGGTGTGGGGCATGAAGGGTGGCCCTGGGCCTGCCTTCGCCCTTGTGCCCTGTAGCAGTATGGAGTCGGCTCACACAGGTGGTGGTTAGATGGTAGATTCTCAGATGCAGAGCTGCAAGGAAGCTTGGGGTGGGACAAGCCGTGGACAGGTATACGTTTAAATATAGAGAACCAACAAACACGTACTGAAGCAGCACCGCCCCCAGCGGCAGCAGGGCTCACCTGCAGGCGGCGCGGGGTTCATCTCCACACCCGGGTGCGGAATCTCAGTCAGGTTCTGATTGCAGTCTGTGTCTGGAAAAGATAAGACTCTTAACCAGAAAACCCTAACAGATATCATCAAATCTGGAAATCAGTAAATCAATAAATCTTTAATGTCAAATACTCAATAATGTCAAAGTTGTCCGAATCATCTCACATACATGTTTTGAAGTAATTTGTTCAAATCAGGATTCAGATAAAGCCAGTTCATTGCTGTTGATTGCTGTTTAATGCTTCTTTAAATCTTCTTTTTCTCCATCTCTCTCTCCCTTTCTCTCCTTTGTGAAGTGTTTTCAAAAGCTGTAGACCCGTAGGGATATTTCTGACTACAGCCTAGCAAGTAGGCTGGGCCCTGATCAAATCTGGGTTTACCTGGTTTTCCTTTAAGCTCAGCGGTGTGGGAACCCTGGGGCCTCTTATGAGAATGTCAAATAGGCCCCTGGGGCCACCATGGGCAGAGGAAATAGCCTCGGGGTTCTTAGGAACCAAGTGTCCTCCTCGGCTGGTGAGGCTGCACTGCACGAGTCTTCTGTACGACCTAGGGCAGCGGTGGGCAGGGGGGTGGTGGGGTGTCCTCCAGGTCAGCCCTGCCAGCTGCAGGGAGGTGGCCTTGGAGTGGGCCCTGGGGGTCCGAGGTGGTAGACAGGGGCCGCTCCAGAGCTCCGGTCAGCTGGCCCAGGGCTGGGGGCTGTTTGCCTGGACAGTGCTGTGGACAGGTGCGCGTGCTCCTGGCTTTGGGCGGTGGCCCCAGTCGGGCCAGTGCCTTCACGTCTTAGTTTGCTAAGGCCAGAGAGAGATACTGACCTAAGGGAGTGCAGGGCCTGGCCTGAGAACACTTGGGGCCAGCCCTGGGGTTCCCAGGGGAATGACTAAGGGAGTTACTCCTGGGATTGCCTCCCGGCGCAACTTGAGCTTGGCCTCTCCTCACCTCACATGCTGCCGGCTCCCAGGCGCCATGGTCTTACCTGTCTCTCCGCCTTCTCAGGAGACTGGTTTCCTGGTGACTGGGCTGAAAGTGGTCCACCATCCACTTGGAAATTCCTAAGCTTCTCCGGCCCCAGGTCCTGTCCCTAGGGAGCTCCAGTTATCAGGGTGCATTGGGGCCCGTGTCCACTGCAGGGCACACGCTGGGTGCTGGGGGAGGCCTCTGCCCAGCCCAGACGCCACCCCTAGCTCTACTCCTCACCACTCACCTTCGGGCATCCCAGGGAACTACCTCTGGGTGCTGCTTGGGCCAGTGTATCGTCGCCCTGCTGGGTTTGTGTGGGTGTGGGAACCGCTCTGGGAGCCAGGGGTTTCAGAGAACACTGCCTGCCTGGAGTGCATGCTGGCACACTGCCGACCAACCCTGGGGTACCAGGCACGTCCTCTGGCCCTGGTTCAGCGTCTTCACCTGTGAAATGGGGACAGTAAGAGCTCCCAGCTGGGGGGATGCTGCACAGGGTCATGTTGCAGAGTAGTGTCCATGTCCCGGGGGAGGAGGGAGGAGACCCTCCTCAGCCCCGCTGGTGCTGTGGGCACATGGCAGGCCCCCAACACATTTCTGCAGGACTGATGAGCATGTGAGCATGTCCAGCAGACACCAGTGCTTGCTCAGTGCTGCCCCTTGGGGACAGAAGACAAGATGTGCGTCCTGCAGACTGTGATGAACACTACGATCGAGGATAGTGTTTGGAGGCTGTTGGAGGGCAGCCCTTGGCGGGTGTTAAAGGAGGGGGTTGGAGATGGCCAGGGCTGGATGGAGTTGGGGGGGGGGCTGCAGTAGAAGCTGCTGAGTGGGAGGGGGCGACAGGATGAGGAGGGGCCGACTGAGGGGGCAGAGTGTGTGTGGGAGCAGCTGGACTAGCCTTGTAGCTATACCACCAGGCTGCAACTCCGTGTGTGTGTGGTAGGGGTCACCAAAGAGGGCAGAGGCAAGGGGAAGGCCTGGGCTGAGCCTCAGGAGCCAAGTTTGGCAGTGGGTGGAGATGGGGAGCACCCCTGGAAGCCTTACGTCACCCGGGGGATCCTGTGGCTATAGGTCCCGTGTCTCCATGTGCCCTCAGCAAGCCTTTTCCTGGGAAGACCGTGGTTCCATTTCTGGGTGAGCGCTGTGGCTGTAGCTCATCCTCCCAATGTTGCTGGGGAGGAAGTCAAGGCTCAGGAGTACAGCCTCACCCAGGAAGGGGCAAGCGGCTCCGTGGGGCCGGGCCGCCTGTCTGCGACGCTCTCACTTCCCTCCATGCCCATCCCGTGGCTGGTGCTGGCCTTCAGGTGTGCCATCTCAGGTGTTCAGGAAGAGGAGAGATGTCGAGACACGCTGAGACATTCTCTTCACCGTGTCATTTCTCACCTCGGGGGAAGCCCTCCTCGGTGGACCTCCCGTATCTCATCATCCCAGATTAGGTCACGTGTCCACTTTGGGCAGGGGGCTGATTTCTAAGTCTAGTGTAGGTGGTTGGGGTAAGAACCCACCTTTCTGCAGGGGAGCTGGCCAGGTCAGGGGAGAAGGGCTGCCAAGGGAGAGGCCAGGTCGGGGTCACCTCAGTCCCCTGGTGTTGGCTTGAGAGGGCCTGTTTGCTGGTCTCCTCACCAGACTGGCAGCTCCCAGAGGGCAGGGCCTGCAGCTCTGTCATGTGGCAGGTGCACCTTCTACCTTCGTGGCCTGGACTGGGGGGCAGAGTCATCCACGTGCAATTGCGGGACCTCATTCTAGCCCCCTTTGCTGAGAAGCCTGCCCCCACATAGCCAGCCATGCCTCTCCCCACCCCAGCATCACCTGGTCAGCAGGCTCACCTCACGCTGCCAGCCCAGGGATGGCAGGGTGGCTGGAGTCCTGGTGTGCTGTGGCGGCAGGAAGGGGTGAAAGGAGGCGGGCCCAGGGATGCTGGTGTGGTGGCTTGGCTGCCCTGCCCTCCTCTCTCAACCCTCACCCACCTGCCCTCCTTGCTCACCTGCTCTCCTTGCTCACCTCCTCTCAACTGCTGAGAAGCCTCCACTGGTTCCTCAGACTCCTGCTTGCTTCCCTCCCGCAGACAGTACTTTAAACATTCAGGGTGTGATTCACATGCCAGAAAATTCACCTTTTAAAGCACACAAAGTTGGTAGTTTTGAGTATATTCACCATGTTATGTGGCCATAACAGTTTTCTAGTTCTAGAGCAGTCTCATCATACCAGAAAGAAACCTCTTTCCTAGTGGCTGGCAGCTTCCACATCCCCCCACCCCGCTGCCACTCTGGTCTCTGGGCTTACTTGTCTGTTCTGGACGCTTCATGCATGTGGAACCGTATCCGGCGTGGCCTTCCCCCTGGAGCACGGTGTTGTCTCGACATGTGTAAGTGCTTGGTTCCTTTCTGTGGCCAGATGCTGTCCCATTGTGCGGCTGGACCCCAGTATGTCCATCCAGCCACCTGCTGGTGAACCCTGGGGTTGTGTCCACATCGTGACAATAGCAAGTGATGCTGCCGTGGACATCACCTTACGAGGTTTTGTGTGAATGTGTGTTTTCATTTCTGTGGGGTAAACATCCAGAGGAGACCGGTGGGTCATGTAGTTACTCTCTATTTAACATTTTGAGGGACTCTCGTCCACTTTTCCAAAAGAACCACTGTGTTACATTCCTGCTGGCGGTTCCCTAGGATGCTGGCCTCTCCACTTCCTTGCCAACACTTGTTATTTTTCTTTTTTTTCTTAATTAAAAAAATGTATTATTATTTTTTAAATCTTGGTGTGGCCTGTGGGATCTTAGTTCCCCACTCAGGGATCAGACCTGCATCCCCTGCATTGGAAGCACACAGTCTCAACCACTGGACCGCCAGGGAAGTCCCTATTTTCCTTTTTTAAAATGATTGCCATCCTAGTAGGGGTGAAGCAGAATTCTGTGGTTTTGATTTGTATTTCCCTGGTGGCTAATGGTGTAAAGTGGCCTCCCATGTGCTTGTTGGGCACTTTTATGTCTTTGGAGAAATTTCCCTTCCAGGAAAGGGGGTTGTGGGTGAGGCTATAGGATCCTGGCCAGGCTGGGCATCACTGCTTACTGCCTGTGCGTCTCGGAGCGCCTTCCCCGTCTGTGGGCCGAGCACTGTGAGGGTTGAGGGGTGTGTGTGTGGGGCTGTGGCCACCGTCGGCAGGATCGACTGCTTCACTAACCAGCTGAGACCATCACCCAGATCTTTACTTCTGTCATGGAGCCTGCTTTGCCGGGTCTTCTGCAAACACTCTGTTAATTTATTTTGGGTAAGCAGGTTGATAGGCAGACACATACAGACGAGCGGACAAGGGTCTGAGGGGAGAGAAGGCAGGGAGCGTGTCCACCTGCCCCAGGCTGTCCCCACCTCCTGGCCCACCAAACGGACTTCCTTGTTTTCTCTGTTCAAGGAGGAGCCGAGGAAGGTTTGCTTCACCTACGATCTATTCCTGAACCTGGAGGGCAACCCGCCCGTCAACCACCTGCGCTGCGAGAAGCTCACCTTCAACAACCCCACTGTGGAGTTCCGGTACAAGCTCCTGATGGCCGGCGGGGTGAGTGTGCCACTCCCTGTGGTCCTGGCATGGCCCCTGATAGTGCTGGGGGCACCTGGGGTTTCCCACCATGTAGTCGGGCACCCAAGACCCTGAGGGGCAGGTGGTACAGGCGGCACCCGGCAGCTTTGGAGAGGACCCAGGCATCCCTAGCCTGTACCAGGGCGTTGTCTGTTGTAAATGACTGACTAGTCTTTACTTATCCCGAAGCTTTTTGTTTCTGTGGATAATTAGCATCTTCCTCCACAGAGGTGGGTGGAGGCAGGAGTGGGTGTGAGGCCAGCCTCCCAGCCTGGCGTGGAGCTGGAGCCAGTTTTTAACCGGATTGGCAAGGCCACTCAGAGGCTGCGTCATCTAGGGGGTTCCCTGCTGATGCAGGCTTCTGGGGGTTTGTCCTTGTGACTCGGGCCTGGTCAGAGTGTCGGCTCTCAGAACTTAGGTCTCTGTAGGGAGTTGTGTGCCAGCGATCCCAGTGTGGTGGCAGGGGGAGTTCTCTGTAGGGAGTTGTGTGCAAGCAGTCCCGGTATGCTGGTGGGGCTGGAGCACGTGTCAGGGCTCTTGGAGAGCAGCGTGGGGTGCCCACTTGTGGGGGTTGGGGGCTGGACTGTGCCAGGCGGGGGATGTGGGCTGAGCACACCAGACATGCTGTGCCTGGGATGGAGGAGTTGGGCTGGGGGTGTGTGTGTGGTGAGGGCAGGCCCACCTCCCCAGTGTGTGCCTTTAGCTTGGCTTTCTTTGGCTCTTGGGAACAGTCCTTCTTTCCCGTTCACTTAATTCAGTTGGGTCTTTTTATAAACTTTTTATACAATATTAAAGAATCACTTTTTCATTCCAGGATGTGTGATTAAGGTCTGCTGTGTCCTTAAAAGATGAGTGTGTGACCCTAATCTTGCACGTGACGGCTGACGGAGTCCAGTCACGGAGCAGGGATGGGGGGTTGCCTTACACAGATGTCGGCTCTGAAGCTGGCAGGCGCAGCAGTCCTCCCCCAGCTCTGCCTCTCTACTTTGGCGTCGCTGCCAGATGCTTTCAGAGTATTTCCCCAGCGGCTCCTGGGTGCTCCCCCCAAGGTTGCGTGGTCACCGCTCTCTGGGAAGCAGCCGCACAGAGTGTCCACGGGTCTCTCAGGGCCCAGGACGCGGCACTGAGCCCCTGGCTGCCCATGGGGGGTGTTTGCTCTGAGGAGATGAAGGCTCAGTGAGCAGCATCCAAACACATAAAACCAGAGGGCGGGAGGCGGGGGAGGAGGTGCCAGCAGGGACGGCGGCCACGGCTGCCACGCTGCACCGCCCAGTGCTGTCCTCGCCCTGGGGGTGCTGCCCGGAGAGCTAGCCGGCTGCCCAGGAATTTCTCGCCCTTTGGGGCTGTGGGCTTCAGGCTCCAGGCTGATGGCAGAGCACTGCTGTCTGTTCTTAGGAGCTACCCGAGACCTCCAGGGGACTGTGGCTCCCGAGTCCTGAGTCCCAGTCCCTGTTCTCTGTGTTGGGGCACCGCGTCCCAGGTGGGCCACCTTTCCCCTCTGGTGGCAGGTAGCCCCGGAGGCTGCCTGTGTGGATGTCCACATTGGCGCTGGAAGAATTGGAGGAGTGAGTTGTCTGTGAGCCACGAGGACTGCTCTCTGGGCAGCTCCTTCCCCGGGGTCCCGTGAGCCCTGTCGCTCCTCGCCTGACGCTCAGTCGGCCTGTCAGTGACCTGAGCCACTTCCTGCCGGGCTGGGTGGTCGCCTGGCCTCCAGCGGTGTGTCTCATCCTTGGCCCTGTCAGCAGTTGAGCTGCACAGAAGTAGAGGCTCCTTCAGCAGGAGGCGGTGAGATGGGTTCCTTGGGAGCCACGTGCTCCCAGGTTTTCACTGCAAGGCAAGGACACGGGAGGCAGTCACGCATGTCCTGGGACCGGGTCAGCCTAGGACCTTCCTCTGAAGGGATAGGAGATGTTGTAACGAAAGGAGGAGAAGGGCTGTGAGCGGACAAACTGAGGGCCCCCATGGCCCTACCATCCTCCTGGGCTGCCCACTCAGTCATGTCCAAGTGGCCTTCGTGTGTGTGGGCCCCTGAGGGCATGATCCCTGGGCGCCTGGCGGGGCCAACGTGTTCTGGGAGCCTGCTTCAGAGTGCGGTGGTCAGACAGGCTCCGACGAGCAGCGCCACCTCGGGCCCCACCGCCCTCCTTTCAACCCGGCGTCCCTACGGCTGTGGCTGGGTGTGACCTCAGCCTCCTCAGATGAAAGCTGGGGTTCGTTGGGGAACCCCAGGTTCTCAGAGTTGATCACGGTGCCTGTTCTACCAAGCTGAATGCTTTCTTTTTCATCGTCTTGTGCACTTTATTCTGTTCTGGCTCATTGCTGTCTGGAAGGCTCCCTCTGAGTGCTGGCTGCTGGTAGTATCAGCTCGCTCTTGTCAGTATCTTGAGAACTTGCCCGCAGCCTTCTCCCACTTCGGCTGGGGCCACAGGAACCTGGCTGGAGCCCCTCCTGGCAGCACTCCGGCCCTCCCTCCTCCAGCCCGGCCGTGTGCCCCCTGTCTGTCCAGCTCACCCGCCTGAGACTGGAGAGGGAGTTGGCACCCAGGACCTGGGTGCTGCCTCCACCACGCTGCCTGCTCTGGGTGTCTGGCTGGCTTTCCACCTGTCCCGGCCGTGCTTCTGGTTTGTCTTCCCTGCCTTGTGCAGGGCAGCTTGGCTTCGATTCCTCCTCGTGCTCCTTTGCACGCTCCGCGTCTTCCAGCCGGCCCTCAGGCCTGCCACACTCAGCCTTCCTGGGACCCAGCTTCTTCGCTCTCCGCCCAGCCCGCTTGGCTCCAGTGCTCAGCACCCGGCCCCTCCCAGAGGGAAGCTCCCACAGCAGGCTTCCTCTTGCCGATGGGATTTCCAGTCTGCCTCCTTGCCCATTGATAACATCTGTCTCTTCTTTATCACTAGGTGATGGTAATTCCTGAAGGAGCAGAAACGGTGTCCAGGCCCAGCCCCGACTACCCCATGTTACCCACAATTCCACTCTCTGCCTTCTCTGACCCCAAGAAGACCAAACCGTCCCACGGCTCCAAGGTTAGTGAGGCGGCAGGCCCAGTCCTGGGGGCGTGCTGGGGCCCGGCGGCAAGTCCCGGCTCAGGGCACCCCGTGTCAGAGCTGGACCTTCCATCCCCGGACTCGCTTCCTTGGCCTCCTCTCGGAGCTCATCTCTGCCTGCCTGGCTGCTCTGCCCCTTGGTCAGGAGGCTGGCCCTCTTGACCTCATGGACAGCCAAGTGATCGCAGGCTTCTCTCTGTTCCTCTTGAGGCCAAAGAGCCTGCCCTATTCTTCCTGCCACTGAGTCAGAGGGCCTAGGACCACTGGGACAGACCCTGTGAGGCTTGTGTGCTGGGGGCCATGGACCAAGTGCGTCCATTGCTGCTCCCTAGTGCAGCTCGGACACCCTGTCCGTGGGGCTGGGCGCCCCTCCCTCAGCTGCTCTAGGCTACGCTTTCTGCTTTGGCAGCAGCTCTCTACAGAGAGCTTACTTGGGGGAAGGGCCAGGTGGAACCACGTGGGCAAGCACGCTATTTGCCCCAAAAAGAAATGTTTCATCATCTTCTTTCAGCCAGTCAGGCAGGGGGTGCTGTGTCCTCCTAGCACCTCCCTCTCTGAACTAACAGCATGGCCTTGAGCCCTCGGGCTGGTATTGCAGTGGACGCAGAAGTTCCCAAGTGTGCGTCTTGTCCCACAGCCGCCTAGCACAGCTGTGTTCCCAAGCCTGAACTCTGCCTGGCTCTTAGGGCAGCTGCCGATCATTCACTACCACCCACCCCAAAAGTTTATCCGCTTCTCATCTTGGCAGGTTTCTTGCTCCACTCACGCTTGGGTATCGGGGGCCTGGGTCACCCAAGGCGGGACAGGTCGAGCTCTCAGGCCAGCTTACAGCCTGATGCTCATCAGCAGCCTTGGAGGAGGGCCTGTCAGCTGGGCGAGGTCTTCTTGGCACTTTCCACAAGGCCACTACGTCTCTGAATCTTCAGATCTGTCTGACTTAAGCCCCCTGAACACGTCAGGCCAGAATCTCCAAGTATGGAGTGTGGGTCTGGGGTCTTCCCCATACTGGCATCTGTGGTCCTCCCCTGAACCTCGTGGGACTTATATGGAAAAAAAATTCTTACTCATGATCTTGGCAGCTTCTGTTTCAGTCACCTGCAGTTGTCCAGAGATCCGCGCAGAGTGGGAAGTGCAGGAATCGCCATCTCTTTCTGGCATGTCACTTGCAAGTCCCCTAGGAAGTGCCCTCTGGGTACTGAGGACACCACAGTGGCCTACCAAGCAGGGGCTGCTGGCAGCATCTCTTGCCGAGGTCTTTGAGACCCCTGGGGCCCTTATACCGGTAGTCGCACCTGCCGTGCTCGGGGGGCCTGCAGGCTGGGGTCTGTGTCTGCACCCCTCCTGGTCCAGCGTCTTCCTGCAGCCCCAGGTGCTGCAGCTCAGGGGGTCCCTGCGAAGGTTGCTGCATATAGCTCCCCAACAGACACCCTCAGTCCTACCCTCAGAGTCATCATCCTCTTCCTGCAGCTAAGGAGGCCCTGGCACTTCCCTCAGACAGGCTGTCTGCTGTCCGGACCTGTGGGCTGACTGGCCGAAAGGCTGGGGTGGGGAGGCATGGCGTGGGCCCTTGTAGCGCCCTGGGGCTGGTGGGGAGTCTGGCTGTTGTGGCCCCAGGTAGATTGGTCCCTGGTGGTCCTGTTCCTGCCTATAGCCCCCAAAGGGGAGCCTAGAGCCTCCTGGGAGAGGAACAGGGCCCACTGCAGGGTACCTGTAGCTTCAGGCACCCCGCTTCTCCTTGCCCAATGTCGGCCAGTCAGTCCAGTGGGCCTTTGTTTCTCTAGCACTAGCCTTTTAGCCATTTGGGGTCCTTGCTGGCTTTGAGGAGACGACTGTGGTGGGTTTTACCCCAGGAACTTCTGCGTCACTCTCCAGACTTAGTGTGTGACTTCAGAGAGCTTGTCCTTTCAGGAGCCTGTATGGAGCTCCAGCCGAGGAGGCGACGCTCTGAGGCCCTTGCTAGGTGGGCAGACCCTGGATGGTGGGGAGGCTCTGCTGGCTGGGGCTGGGGGGCTTTTGGTGGACCTGCCCTTTGAGGGACTCCACTCCATGTCTCGGGGCTGGGGTCTGGGGGCCCAGGCAGGCATGTGGACGCTGCAGGAATAGGCCAGAGTTGTGCAGAGCTCTCTATTTCTTGCCTCGCTCCTTGGGGGAGCCGCTTGCTGGGAGTGGAACCCTGAGACAGGCCCCATTCCACAGCCAGCCCCCCAGGGGTACCCCTTCAGACAGGCTTCTAAAGGGAGGCTTGTGATATGAGTACCTCTTCCTACTACCATGGTGACGTGAGGGGCACAGGGACCAACTTCTCTCTAGGAGGCACGGGGGCCCCATAGCCCCGTGGGCCTGCCCCTGAGCCGCTAGTGCTGGTGTGGGACTCAAGTAGATTGTAGGTGGCCAGGCTGTGCCATCTCTGGGCTCTCTGTGGAAAGGGTTCTGTGGCTGCTCCCGGGGCTGTTAGCACAGGAAGCAGAGGCCCAGCTGCTGGGCCTTCCCCTGGCTCACCTATATCCCTCAGCACGTGGGGTGAGCTCCTAGAGTGAGGCTGCTTCTCCGCTCTGGTAGCTCTTGGTTTCTGGTGAGCTTGGGTTCTGAGAACCTTGGTCCAGCCGTGCGCCTGTTCGCGGGGTCGGGGCCGAGTCCAGGTGCCTGTCCTGCAACCCTGGCTGTGCAGCAGGTGCTGATGCGGTGTGGACAGGGCGTGGGCACAGCTGGTGTCAGATGGGGCTCCCGGTTCCATGGGGGTGGGGGGACTGGACGCTTTCTGACTGCCCTGCCTGTCTTGCACCGTCACCTGGTGAGGTCGGTGGTCATGCTCCTGTTCAGAGGAAGCACAGGTGCACATGCTTGGAGCCCCCCAACCTGACCTTCCTAGAGGCCCAACTCAGGGCTGCTCGCCGCCTCTGTTTCCAGTGGGAGCCCCCCGACCTGGCTTATCAACGCCAGAGTTCAGGCTCCACCCTCAACCCTCTTGGATTTCTGAGGTGGGGATCCTGGAGTTACACGTGGTTTAGAAGAGCTGCCCAGGCAGCTTGGGTTCTAGAAGCCAGTTTTCATGCACAGCGCCCAGGAACCCAGTAGGCACTCAGTAAATGCGACTGTAGAGATCAAGGGGAGATCAGAGAGCCCCTGTGCTGGTGTGCATTGGGACCAGGCTGTCCAGGCGGGCCACCTGGGGAGGCACCTGGCTCTGGTGGGGACAGGAAAGGGGCCCACCTGCTGGTGCCCCCAGCCCCGTGCCTGGCAGCCTCTGACTCCCCAAGGCGCCTGAAGGGCGTGGTCAGTGTGGCTGGCCTGTGTGAATCTGACCCACCTGCACGCTTCTTGAATCCCTCAGGGGAGTCTTAGCCTGTAGCCGCCCATGACCTGCTGACGCTTCCTAGTAGCTTTAAGGGACAGCTCCATTTAGAACTCTCACCTGCTGCCTTACTTTTTCAAAGCTTTGTGGAAGATTTTCTCTAGCTGAGCCTGAATCAGGTGGATTATACCTTGTAGCAGTCGGGGGAGGCGGAGCAGGGCAGCCCTGAGATGCTGCGTGACTGTGTCCCCCTCCTGCCCGGCCTTGCAGGACGCCAGCAAGGAGAGCAGCAAAGCCTGCAAGGCCCACAAGGCAACCAAGGAGCACCGGGAGCGGCCGCGCAAGGACTCAGAGAGCCGCGGCACCTCCAAGGAGCCGGAGCGCGAGCAGGCCCGGGGTGCCAAGGACGCGGCGCGGAAGCTGGGTGAGGGCCGGCCACCCAAGGAGGAGAAGGCCCCGCCACCCAAGGCTGCGTTCAAGGAGCCCAAGATGGCCCTGAAGGAGACCAAACTGGAGGGCATGTCCCCCAAGGGCGGGCCCCCACCACCACCCCCGCCCAAGTCTTCCAGCAAGAGGCCGGCCACTGCCGACTCACCCAAGCCCAGCGCCAAAAAGCAAAAGAAGAGCAGCTCCAAGGGGTCGAGGAGCGCCCCCAGCACCTCGCCCCGCACCTCGTCTTCCTCCTTCTCGGACAAAAAGCCAGCCAAGGACAAGGGCAGCGCCAAAGGGGAGAAGGTCAAGGCCGAGAACGAGTCCAGGGAAATCAAAAAGCCCCCGGAAGTGGAGGAGTCCAACTCGGAGGACGAGGCCTCCTTCAAGACTGAGGTGAGGCAGCTCCTTCCCTGCCCTTCTCCCCTCACCCGCCCTGCCCTTGTCCTCTGCTGTCACCCAGCCCATTCTTGTCCTCTCTGCTGGCTCTGAGCTGCTCGAAGGGGACAAAGGGGCTGGGATGCAGGGCCCTGGGCTCCCACCTGCTCCATGGAGCTTTGGGCAAGCCTTCGTGTTGCGCCAAGCCTCAGTTTCCTTTTCTGTTGGGGGCGATGCAACCGGCTCGTGAGGACTCTCTGGGGACGCAGGGTCTAGGTGGAGCATGGCACCTGGTGCCTGGGTTCACGGCTCTCCTTTGGGCAGACCCCTGCATGAGTGGGGCTGACTGACCAGTGAGTGACTGTGTCCCACCATCAACTCCTTCCCAGGGTGCCACAGGCTCAGTTGGTCAGGGCACCCCCTTCCGTCACTAATGGTATGGTATCCGTGTGTGTTTTCATCCCACTTTCTGATCTGGGAACCAGAAGTCCTGGGTTCCTCCTGTGGCAGCATTTTCATACAGCTCTGAAGGTCACCATCAGACACAGCTTGAGTCACAAAGGAGATGGGAGACAGGTGTTGATTGGTTGCTGCTGCTGCTGCTAAGACGCTTCACTCGTGTCCGACTCTGTGTGACCCCATAGACGGCAGCCCACTAGGCTCCTCTGTCTCTGGGATTCTCCAGGCGAGAATACTGGAGTGGGTTGCCATTTCCTTCTCCAGTGCATGAAAGTGAAAAGCAAAAGTGAAGTCACTCAGTCGTCCCGACTCTTAGCGACCCCATGAACTGCAGCCCACCAGGCTCCTCTGTCCATGGGATTTTCCGGGCAAGAGTACTGGAGTGGGGTGCCATTGCCTTCTCTGGTTGATTGGTTAGGCGGACCTCTTTGGCCTTGGTGGGCCATGTCATCTCTGTGTGCTATTTGGCTTCTGGTAGTTAGAGAAGAACTTGGTTGGATGGATGATAGTTGGATGTATAGTTGGGTGAATGAATGGATGGATGGATGATGGTTGGATGGTTGGTTGGTTGGTTGGTTGGATGGATGGAGGGTTGGTTGCATGGATATATGGTTGGTTGGTTGGATGCATGGTTGGTTGCATGGTTGAATGTATAATTGGATGGATAATGGTTGGCTGGTTGGTTGGATGGATGGATGGGTGGGTGGGTGTGTGGGTGTGTGGGAGTGGGTAGATGATTGGCTGGTTGGATGGATGGTTGAATGGGTGGATGAATGAGTGATTGAGCCCCTCAGCTATATCACCAACCCCACCCCTTAGTGACCTTTTACGGTTCGCGGCATCTCATTCACTCTCAAAGGCAGAAGCTTTGCCTCCAGCATTGCTGCTCGGAGCCCCACTGAGACTTCGAAAGTGGTTCCCAGAGGTGAAGGCAGAGGTGGTTTGTGTCAGTAGCACTGATGTTATGCATGTGTGGCTTCCAGGGGCACCTCGTTGGAAGTGTCTGAGGGTAGCAGTTTGGCCCGGGGGTAACAGTGCGTCCTGCTTGATGAGGACACACACGGGGCTGATGATGATGTACACCCAGTGCTTCTTGCACCCAGGAGACTGTCCGCCAGTGAACTCCAGGGCACGAGACCCCCGAATGTGTCTCTGATGCCCATGGCTGTTCACCCACTGGCTGCTGGAGGTTCTTCAGTTGCCCCATCTGGCATCTTTCTCCTCCGTCTGCACAGACTGGAGCTCTGGGCAGGGTGTCCTTCCTTCCTGTCCACCTCGAATGCTTCCACTGAGGCCTTCTGTTCCCAGGGCTGGTGCACTTTCGCTGGGAAGAGCTGAAGGCCTTCCTTCTCCTGTCCCCAAGCTGAAGGTTGGCTCCCTGGCCCCAGGTGTCCACCCTGACATCCTGCTGTGGTGGCCCTGAGCACCTGTGCCACTGTGGGCTGTTCCTTCCACCTGCTTAGGTGGGCTGGGTGGAAGACCTGCGTCTCTAGCCTTGGCTGCCTGGGCCTTGAGGCTGGCATTGCTTGGGAAGCCTGAGGTTTTCTCCTGGCTGAAGAGAGAGGTCTGCTGTGCTGAGAGACTTGTGAACCACAAGTCCAGGCTGTTTGAGATCCTGCAGCTGAGGCCTGGGCTTCCAGCAGGATCCCAGGGGTCTCAGAGGCTGCTTGATGGTGACTCACGTTCTAACCTGGGACCTGGGGAGACACAAATGTCCACGGTGAAGGAGGCAAGATGATCTTCAGATCCAGCCCACCCCCCAGCCTCCTTTGCCTATCTCAGGCCATCCCACTCTGGAGGCTGATGGCGTCACTGCCGGAAAACTCTGACCCTGCATGGAACGCAAGTCTCCCCCTTGGCCTACAGAGGGGCCACAGCTCCTCATCTATATGTTGGGCCAGGACCCCAGCTCCTCTGGCTGCTCCTCTGTGGTCTCCTTGGCCATGGGGTCCCTTCAGTCACAGGCCCCAGAGTATGGGGAGCACAGTAGGCCCTCTGCTCTCCTTCTGGACACCCCATGTGTCCTGAGCCCCGGAGCCTTGGCAGTGCTCACAGCAGCCTCTTGAGGGCTCTCTGACCCTTGGGAACCATTAGGCTCTTGGGCCGGAAGCCATTTCCAGGGTCCCCTTTCCGCATCCCACCCCTTGTATTCATGTGGAAGGAAAAGGGCTGTGTGTGGCTGAAGGGCCCGCCTGGCCTGCCCCAGCCTGCACCCTCCCCAGCCTGCCTCAACTTCCATATGCTTAGCAGGGCCAGCAGGGCAGCTCTTCGGTAGATGGGGAAGCTGAGGCTTAAAGGTGGGGCCTTGATCAGTTGGTGAAAAGCCAGGCTCAAATATGGGGATCCTGAGCCAGAATAAGAACTCAGGAGTCTGTGTACAGGAGGCCTGTGTGGCTTTAGGTCCGTGGTTGGGGCTGGAGCTCACGCTGGCCTGTGGTGCCTCCCCGCAGCAGACACTGGCCATCCAGGCTGGTTTCCCGGAGAGGGTCACCAGGAACTAGCGTGAAGGTTCCCGGGGGGAATGTTGGCGATGGCTCTGGGAGGCTAGCTGGGGCAGACCCCAGGGGAGGGGACCCTTCACTCTTAAGTCGGTAAGTGTCCGTCCCTGGGCAGCGACTCCTCTGGGTCTGCTGAGAGGAGAAGCCTGTGCCTTCCTGGGTCTCCTGGAGCTGGGACTCCCCTCTGGGGGTCTTGTCTCCCAGGGTTCAGCCAGGATTAAGGAGACGCTGCTGGCACCTCTGCCTGCCTCCCAGCCCCTCCCAGGTGCCAGGCTGCTCAGCTCCCCCAGACAGCTCCCAATGGCATGTGGGCACTCCATGCCGGCGGACTTTCTGAGCAGTGGACTCTGCCCTTCTGCCCAGCAGAGCCCAGACTGGCCCCACCCCAGGCCCAACTTGTACTCTGCTGCCCTATAGCCTGTCGGTTTCTCTCTCCTGAGGGCCCAGAGCAGACCCTGCCCCGTCCTGGCTCATGCTCAGAGGTCCCTTCCCCATGCGGGCCTCTGGAGTGGGAGATGCCGCAGCCCCAGGTGTCTCACTGCCTGGTCTCCAGGGCCTGTAGTCCCCGTGTGGGCTTTTACTGCCCCCTGGTGGCTGAGTCTGAGTGGCCCGCTGCAGGAGGTGGAGGAGAGGCTGTGACTGGCTCTGGGTGCAGTGGGGCCGCCCAAGTTCACCGTGTCCACCATGTCACTACTCACATGGTAGGTCATTGTCACCTCAAGGGCACTCAGTTGGCAAGGAGACAGCTTTTTGTCACTACTCAGCCTCAGGGCTGTGAGATGAGGAGTTACCCCCCTTTCCTATTCAGCCTTCCAGCTGTGCTCCCACCGGAGTGGGTAGGGCCCACAAGTGAGCAGCCACACAAGCTGCCCAGCCCCTGCCTCGGCCCTGACCTCCTGCCCAGGCAGACAGGAAGACCAGGCAAGGGCTGGAGACTTAATGTCCTTCCGGGAGATAAAAAAAGCCTTTGGTTGTGTTTTGAATGGAGACAGCTGTGTCCTGCAGCTGAAGAGGAGGCAGGTGGGGCCACGTCTGGAGGGTGCTGGCACCTTGGCAACCTGTTGAGTGCACATCAGAGCATTCTGCCTGGCTGTCTCTGCCACCCAAGGGCTTGGCCATCCATTCCTTCTCTTCTCCTCAGTCTGAAAGCTGACTATTGTCCTCTCTCTCTTCCTGTCTGCCCCACCCTGCCCTGCCATGTGGTGAAGTCCGCCCAGTCGAGTCCATCCAATTCCAGCTCCAGCTCTGACTCCAGTTCAGATTCGGATTTTGAGCCGTCTCAGAACCACAGCCAAGGTGCGTGCTGGGCAAGGAGTCAGTGGGGGTGACAGGTTCCCTGACCTCCCCAGGGGCCAGCAGAGCACTGGACCTGTTATGGAGGCAAGAGGTTCACAAGGAATTTCCCAAAGCTGTTGACTCGCTGGGCCTTGCTCATGCACACCCAGTCTGAAAGCTGCCTCTGGAACTGGAGGAACCTTCGGGTAGGGTGGCTCCAGCCTGCGCTCAACTTGCCCCCAGGGCTTCCTTTTAGGATGCAGTGTGTCACACGGGGCCTCCCAAACTGGCCTGGGTCACCCGCCCGCTGACTGTCCCTCTCCGGGGCCCTCAGCTTTGTCCATCTGCACAGCAGGGCTTTGAACTGGGCTTTGGGTCTGTGGTGAAGGGCTCTGTTCTGACCTGAGCCCTGCCCTTACCAGGCCTCTCCTCTCCAGTCCTACCAGATTCAGGGTCCTTGCCTCTGCTGCCCCAGCCAGCCAAGGGCTCCAGCCCAGGCCCCCTTGGCAGCCTGGTCCCTGCAGGCCTCCTGGGGTGCTTGTGGGGAGGTGGCCCAGCCAACCCCTGCCCACCCTCACACCGGAAGCACTTCTGGTGGATCACACTGATTTCCTCCACGGCCTAGAGCCCTTTCTGAGGGTGGGGGAGTGCTGGGGGAGGTAAGCGTATTGGGGTGGGGGGCTGACATAAAGACACAGTCCCGAGGGGGCTGGGGGCTGGGGTGCTCCAAGCCCACACTCTCTCCAAGGGTTCTTATCTATGAAGAAGGGAGGGGGAACCTGCCACGCGGGGTCATGTGACCAAGGTAATTGAGGGCTTTGTGTCCCTCTGTCGCCTTGGTAACAGGAATACAAACCAAGATGCCGTCTGTAGGGGACTGAAACTGAGTGTCTCTGGAGAAAGGGGAGGACGGTGGGCTGGGAGCCTTTGAGTGGGCTGCCAGCCGCTGCGGGGGCTGCCAGGGGGCTGGGCAGGCTTGAGTAGGGGCACAGTGGGTGGGCAGGGGTGGTATTGTGTGGTCCACACCTCGGGCCATCTTGCCCTCCTTGGCTGGGGCTGGTTTGTGCTGCCTCCAGGCAGAGCTCTGATCCCAGCGTCCGGAGCAGAGGGGTCTGTCCTTCCCTTGGCAATGGAGGAGCCCCACATGCCTGTCTCAGGCCAGGGGCTGGAGGCCTGTGAGCAAGGCCAGGAAGGTAGGGGTAGGGGGAGGCAGGGGTCCCTTAAGGAGGAGGTGGCCATAGGGGCAGTGCTTGGAGATGGACGGCAGTCCCCACCTGGCCAGAGGAACCTCCAAGGTGGGTTTGTGTGGGTGCATCTAGGGGTCCTGGCATCAAGAAACTGTGTGGGCCTGGGGGTGGAGGCGGCTCTTGGGCACAGGTGGGGCCCAAAACCCCCTTCTCTCACCTTCCCTCCCTTCCCCTCTTCCTCCCTTTTCGCCTCGTGGCTCTCCCTAGGACCCCTGCGCTCCATGGTGGAGGACCTGCAGTCTGAGGAATCTGATGAGGATGACTCTTCATCAGGCGAGGAAGCCGCCGGCAAGACAAACGCGGGGAGGGACTCCAGGTGCCCGGCCAGTGGGGAGGAGTGGGCGTGGGGGCACCCGGGTGAGGAAGAGAGAGCCCACTGGGGAGCCCTGCCTGGGCGTTGAGGGGCGCCATGGGGCCTCTGGTGGCCTCCTTCATCCCAATGCTGGAGAGTGCTACAGAGTGGAGGTGGGGCCAGACACTCCGGGAGAAGTCCCGTCATCATCTGAGAAGGGGGCCAAGATGGTGCCTAGCAGCCTGACCTGGGTCCAGGCGTATGCCAGCGGGGCCTGGTTTCTCTGCTCTTGGGCCAGGCAGGGGTCCTTCCCCAAGTGTGTGGCACTGGGCTGGGACACAGTGAGGACTGTCCTTGGACCCAAAGACACCCCGGGTGGGAGCAGCTGTGGCCACCTGCCAACCTAAGGAAGGGCCATGTGGCCTTCCACCCAAGTGGAGTGAGCCAAGACACCTCCTCTGGACACCCCTCGGCCTGGGAGTGTGCCCACCTCAAGGATTGCAGTCCATGCCAGCCTTGGCCCCAGGCCTTGGGGGTCGGCAGACTCAGGGTCAGCAGCTCAGCCTGGGCCCAGCCCTTTCTTCCCGTGAGGCCGAGCCCTTCCAGCCTCTGCGGCTCTTACTAAGGTGGGCTGGTCACCGGGTCTCCCCCAGCGGGCAGGGCAGTGAGCAGCAGGTGCTTGTTGTTCTGTGCTGGTGTTGCTCACGAGAGCCGCCATCCTGGGGGCTGGGGCTGTGGGAGTGGCTGCTATAGGAGCCCGGGCTCACTGGGCAGGACGGTAGGGGATGGCGCTCAGCTGGGCAGAGGAGTGGGGGTGGGGACCCGCCCAAGATGGCACTGGTGGCAGTGGTCCCCGCCTGTGTGGTGCTGGTGACTCTGAGTGTGGATCCCAAGTGTGGATCCTGCTGGAACTGGGTGTAGGGGGCTCAGGGGCTGGTGAACGTGTGCCTGCTCAGGTGGCAGTGCCAGGGCTGAGCGAGCGTCAGAAGACCTCTCACTGCTGGGTTGAAGGGGTGCAGGTGGAAACCGGGATGGGGCTGCTTGGGGCGCTGCATCCATCAGGAGAGGGGCCCCATGGACCCTAACACTGGTGCCCAGCTGCTGCCTGGTAGAGACAAGGCAGTCAGGCCACTCCTGGGCACGCTCACCAGCAGTTGCTCTCAGGCAACGAGGAGATGGACTGTCTGCTTCACCCTGGTGCTCTGCCTCCGGGGAGGTAGTGAGGAGAGCAGAGGACCAGAGCCAGGGGAACGGGCAGGCCTGGCCTAGAGGTGCACGAGGCAGGAGCCCCTAAGCGCTGTGGCTGTGGCCAGCGTTCTGGCCCTGCCTTTATGCCAAAGCCCGGCTTAGCAGGAGAGAGGCGGCCGGCAGGAGTGACCATGTACCCAGTGGATTCTGCCCAAGGGTGCTGTGCGTGGCCACCCAGGAGCAGTGGGAGGAGAGGGGCTGGAGAGGGGCTCCATCTGCACCCCTTGCTGAGCTGAGGGGGAGGGGCTTCTGGGGAAGCTGGCGTAATGGGCGAGGCCTTTCTTTCCAGACTGAGGACGGTGTGAGCAGAGAGAAGCGGCTGTCAGGTGCGGGCTGGCTGGGGGCATCAGGCAGCCACACCCTTTCCTCCGTGAGGGGGTGCCCCCCCAGGAGGTGTAGACTGGAGCCCCCCAGAAGGGGATGGGCACCTGAGGTCACCACTTGGGCACAAAGGGCACTGTGTGCTTTTCTCCTGGGGTGTCAGGCTGAGGTGGAACCATCCGCCGCTGGCCATGTCTCTCCTGCAGGCTCCTCCACCCACACAGCAGTGAACGTAGAGCCCATCCACTTGGGGTTCTGACCTCAGAGACACACAGGGACTCCGGAGACCCAGGGGACCTCAGAGCCTGACAGGGCCAATTCTGAGCAAATGCTCATCTCTGGGTTCCTTGCTCTTTGATGGCAGCTCAGAGACTTTCTTTTTTTTTTTACTGTTAAGTTGGCAGTGGCTGCCTAGAGCTGGGTGAGGGGGTCTTCGGACCTGTAGGGGGAACGCTGGGTGCTGGCCTGGCCTCAGGGAGGGGCTGAGTCTGTCCCAGAGCTTCACTGGGGGTCTGCTGGGCAGGACTGCCTCTGGGTGGCCGAGGCCTAATGGGGTCGTTTCCACATTCAGGTTGAGCTTCAGTGACAGCGAGAGCGACAATAGCGGAGACTCCTGCCTGCCTAGCCGGGAGCCGCCTCCACCCAAAAAGCCACCTCCACCCAACAGCAAGGTAACCTCCTGGAGGCCAGCTGAGGGTTGGGCCTGGCATTTGCCAAGTCTCTGAGGCTGAGGGTGAGGGTGGGGGCACAGTAGAAGGTCAGCTCACCTCTTAGGTCCCAGTGGGATGGGCTGCTCTTACAGCCGGGTCCAGGGCCAGAGGAGGGACAACAGGTGGGCCCAGTGGGGGCTGGGGAAGGGGGCACAGGCTGGCACTCACACCGACTGGGGTTCACCCCACAGGCCTCAGGCCGCCGGAGCCCGGAGCCCTGCGGCAAGCCAGAGAAGATTCTCAAGAGGGGCACCTACGACAAGGTGGGGCTGGGGCGGTGGGGGGCCTACAACCAGGTGGGCCTGGGGCGGTGGGGGGCCTGTGACCAGGTGGGGCTGGGGCGCTGGGGGGCCTACAACCAGGTGGGGCTGGGGTCGTTGGGCACCTATGACACAGCACCCAGGGTGGGATGGGGTTACGACAAGATGGGGCTGTCGTGGTGGAGGGCGCCAGCCTGGAGCTGCCTGGGTGTGGCTCAGGGTGGGAGGGGCAGGTCACCCCTGAGTGCCCCTCTGCCCCCAGGCCTACACTGATGAGCTGGTGGAGCTGCACCGGCGGCTGATGGCCCTGCGGGAGCGCAACGTGCTGCAGCAGGTAAGGCATGGGTCTCAGAGGAGTCCTGGGTGGGATGCCCTTCAGGCCCACGGGCTGCGGACCCCCTTAGGCAGCCCTCAGGAGCCGCCTGCTTTTCTTTGAGGGCCTGGTGGGGGGGCGGAGGCTACCCCAGCCCAGCATCCTGCCCATGAAGCCTCCCTGCCCCCCGCTCCTTTCAGATCGTGAACCTGATCGAGGAGACCGGTCACTTCAACGTCACCAACACCACCTTCGACTTTGACCTCTTCTCCCTGGATGAGACCACCGTGCGCAAGCTGCAGAGCTACCTGGAGGCTGTGGCCACATGACCCTGGGCCGGGTGCCGGGCCGCATCCCTGGGGTCCTGGGAGGCCACGTCCGGGCCCCGCCTTCCCCCTTCTCTCGACTCACCCGCCCGCAGCACTGCCTTAGTGACCGCCCTGTCCTTGGCCCACATGGCCAGCTGCACTTTCCTCATTGGGAGCCCTGGGGCAGAGGGGGGCCAGGCTGGCGCTGCTGCTCCCCGACACCCAGGGCTGTCACCTGGGCCTCCCTGGGAAAGCGGCTTGTATTGGAGGCGGCACCAGGCCTCACTCCTGAAGGGGAGGAAGCGTGTCCTGTGTTGGGGGCCTGGCTCCACGGAGGGGCATGTGGCACAGCTTCACTGCCCGGGCCCTCTGAGCAGCGGGGGCCCTGCCTCCAGCCTCTCCAAACGGTTCAGAACGCACGCTGTGCTCCAGGACCTCAGAGGGCCCCCGCTGCGCCTGGACGGGCCCCACTCACCCTCCGTGAGCTGGCACGGCTCCGTGTCGGCTCTCACTGTGCTGGGACTCGTGCTGTATAGTTCTCTCCCTATTATATATATATGTCTGCACTGTAGGTACCAGAGCGGGTTCCAGATGTGTGTTTCCGTGGCAGCAGTGCACGTTGGGGGGGTGGGGGGTGTGTAAGGCGGGACTTGTAGGTTAAGATGTCTCCACTGGTCGTGTTGTCGTCGGGCTGGAGGCCGAGCCGGATGCCAGCCGGCCCCTCCAGGGGTAGGGAGGATGCCTCTCCCTTCCCCGGCTGGTGAACACTACGCGCCGCCATCTCCGGAAGCAGCCCCCGGCCCGGGGCTCGTCCTCTTCCTCCTTCCATAGGATCCTCTTCCTTCTGTTGACCGAGTCTTCAAACTTTGAAAAAAAAAAAAAAGAGCTTTTGCCAAATAAGACGGGATAGTTTGTGGAGTATTTTGCGGAGCGTCAGGACTCAGAGCCAACCCCTCATGCCTGGGCCCTGGTGGGCAGCAGGCCCTCCCACCCCTGCGAGTCATACCAGTCCAGGGCCAGAGACCCAACGCCTCGCACGCCTGAAACTCTCCAAGGGCCAAGCCAGCTCCTCCTCCCCACCCTCAGCCGGAACGTCCTTGTGGGGAAACTCCTGGGCCTGGGGGCCTGTTTGTGCAGCCTCTGCTCTCCCAGACCTTGACTCCAGGCTCCTCTGGCCCCCACTGGCTCCAGGAGAGGAGGCCTGGACCAGAGCTGGGCTCACCTCCTCTCCCACCACCGTTGGATGGCCCCTTCTCTTCCCAGTTTGTGAGTACTCACGTCGGGTGCACCAAGCCCCCCTTCCCTGTGGCCCCCAAGTGTTGTCAGTGCTCCAGTTTGGTCTGTCAGGCAGACCCCCAACACTCCCTCAGGAGCCCCGCCTCCAAGGCTTCCCCAAAAGCCAGCCTTGCTGGTGAGACCCCAGGACCTGGGGAGGCCCAAGAACTTTCTGAGGAAAACGCCGTGACTCCTCGCCATCTGCTCTGAATCTCTCCCAGCCCCACTGCCTCGAGGTATCAGGAAAAGGGCAGGCCTGTGTGGCAGGCTCCGTGCCGCCACCCGTTTCCCCAGGCAGGCCAACAATACTCCGAAGTGGGGCACCTCTCCTCTGGAAACTAAGACATTGGCCAGAAGGGACTGGCCTGAGGGCAGCAGCTGCCGGGCCCTCTGCACAGAGGCCGCTGGGGTCACGGGTGGGAGCCTCAGTCCAAGGGCGCTAGTCTTTTTCCTTCTCGAGGAGCTCCTGACTCGGTGACTCGGGCAGCTCTCTGCTCAGGAGCTGGGCTCTGCGCCGGAGGCAGCTAGAGGAAGGCTGGGCTCGTGGGTCTACCCTTAGCAGCAGCAGCAGCAGAAGCTGGCCCTGCCTCTGATTTCCAGGGCCTTCAGAAGCACCAACCCATTTCTGTTACCTCCTCTGGCCAGAAGGCCCCTGTGCTGTCCTCTGGACCTACTCTGGGCTCAGTGCTGGCCCTGCAACCACCTGATGGACGTGCCAGGCAGCCAGGGCCCCGGCCACGGCATTCCCAGCTGCTCCCCCACCCCAGCCCCGGCTGCCTGGCAGCTGGGCCCACCAGGGCTCTGGGGAACACTTCCATAGGAAGGGCCGGCACTTTGTGATGGCTGCGTGTTTAGTGTTAACCCTCTTGCCCCCAGTGCAAATCCCCGTGTTTTGCTCTCTCCTGAACAAAATGTAAACCGACGCCTGAAAGCAAAAGGTATCGAATACCTTTCTTACCCACAAGGGTTTTTTGTTTTTGTTTGTTTGTTTTTTTTTTTTTTTACAAAGAATGTGTCTCACTAGAAACTAGGACACTCATCAACCTGAGACCAACTCCTGGATAAAAGGAATAAAGGAGAATTGTGTTTGTAATAAGTCACAGGATTGTTTCTGTCCTGGATTTTAAACTTTCTTTTTGTTAAATTGTGAAATTATGGAGGAGTTTTATAGAAAAAAAAAAAAGTGAAATAAAGTCAGATGGGAAAGCAGAGTCACGTGTAGGGCTTTGTGCGTCTGCTTGGTTCCCTCTGTCGTGGAGTTGGTGAGTAGAGGCACAAAGTACCATGGGGCCCCTTTTCTCCTCTCCCCGTCTCAGTGTTTCCAGATGGATGACCAGGAAGAGAAGAGGGGGTTGGAGCCAAGCTAGGTGGGCACCAGGAGCGGGTGCAGGGAGTGTGAGCAAGGCTGGCATCCCAGCGGATACAGATGGCACTACCAGAAACCGGCGAGGTGCGAGACGGCAGAGAATGAACTCCACCATCCGGATGTTGATGGTGTGTTCTTTCCTTGAAAGCAGGGAGCAAATTTTGGGTTGAAGGGCAAGCCTGACCTCACAATATAGATGAATGGGTGGGTGAGTGGATGAGTGAGTGGATAGATCATGGGAATGGGTGAGTTGATGGATGGATGGATGAAAACCAGACAGAAAATGTGGGCAAAAACATCCTTTGTGAGGTCCCAGGGTGCTTGTCAGCCAGTTTGTCCATGGTGGGGTTTGCTTTGGACTTATGGGGAAAGGCTGAGTGAATCCCAAGGAGACAACTCTCCCAGGCTCTCTCTAAGCAGTCTTGTCCACCCTGTGGGCTCCAGTCCTACCAGAGGGATAGAAGATTCATTCCAGAATGGTCAGCATTGGCCAGTACCATCCAGCCACTCTGCCCACAGCGGGTAATTAAAATCATTTCTGTCAGTTGGCAGACACTTGGGGAGACAGCTGGCCACACCAGGGTACTCAAGATAATTTTGTCTGTTTTCTAATCAGTAGCCAGAATTTCCATTTTCAGCATCCAGGCTGTGGCCTTCCTGCCCTGTCTTTCCTACCAGGGATTCTGCAGGCCTTTTTGGGACAGTTTCTCATCTGAGCTCCTGAATTAGGGACACAGAGTGAAAGAGGGTCTAGAATGGCTCCCACCATTCCCAGACACTGCCCCCCGGCCCCCGCCTCCCCCCTCCCCCCACCGACACACACATACACAGAGTAAAGGATGACTATGTATAAAAATATAGTAGGGTTTGCTACAAACCAGGTGTTGGGCTGAGAGTTGTTGCATAGATTCCACGAACACTTGGTTAGGGTAGGCATTGCTGTCAGTATTCCCACAACTGGTGAAGAAACATTCTGCAAGAGTTGACCTTCCTGCGTCCATGCAGCTAGGAGGCACATTCCTGACACGCAAGGTCAGGTATGTGTTAACTTTATTGCTTACAGAAAGGATTTCTTTGTATTTACCCATATAATCACCTCCTGGGGTGTGCTTTCTGAATTTCCATCTGGAATCATCTTCCTTAAGCCTCAAAAAAGTCTCACTAGCATTTCATTTATTGCAGTGATGAATTCCCTCAGCTTTTGTATCTTTATTTCATTGCATCTTTATTCTGTGAAGATATTGTCATTAGGTATAGAATTCTAAATTGGCAGGTGTGGTCTGTCCCCACCTCCTGCTTGCTGCTCCGTCATCTTTTGGCTTCCATTGTTTCTGTGGAAAAGTCAGCCCTTCAGTGTCATTTGTTGCCCTTTTGAGGATCATGTGACTTTCATCTCTGGTGCCTTTAAGATTCTGTCTTTCAGTTGGAAACAGTTTCATGTATTTTAATGATTTGTTTCTTCTATTGATATGACATCTCCATCCCTTTTAAATGCTTTTGCCTTGAACTGTTTCAAATATTTTTTCCCAATCTTTTTTGGCCAAGCCACACAGCCTGTAGGGTCTTAGTTCCCCAACCAGGGATGGAACCCACATCCCATGCATTGGAAGCATGGAGTCTTAACCACTGGACCACTAAGGAATCCTTCAGATTTTAAGTTTGTATTTTGGTGATGCAGGCACAAGTCCAAAGTTTCCAGGGACACAGGTGCTGTGAGTGGTGATCCTCATTCTTACTTCCTTTCCTTCTCCACTTTCTTACACAGGTCTTAAAAGCCATCTGTGCATGAACAAGACAAAACTGGACCAGTGGTACCATACATGCATCCTTTTCTCTTCCTGTATCTTAGAGTTCACTCCAAATTAGCATGCCGTGTAAAGGCACCATAATTCACATAACTCACCCTGCTGGTGGGCGTTTAGACTCTCCTTCGTTTACTTCCATGACCACACATAACTGCACACATTCAGGTGTGTGACAGCGTCTGTGCTCAACGGCTTTTGTGGTGGATCTGCCTATTTTCTACCAGGTTTCTTAGTATTTGTGTCTGTGTGCTTATGTGTCTGTGTATTTTTAGGAGCTCCTTATGGAATACATAATGTGGGGCTTTGGAATGGATTCTATTTCCCCAGCTTGTCTGTAGGTTTTGTTTATGACATTTCCACCATGCTGAATTCCTTTCTTTCAATGGTTTTTGGGTTGTTAACATTTTATTGAGGATGATTTTTTTTAAAGTTCTCTCCTGGTTTCTTCCCTCCCTCCTTTCTTCTTTGTCATCTTCCAATCCAGTTTGCCATGAGTTAGAGCCCACTGATACATTACTCAATTCCTGCATGTATTTCTCAGTCCCTGACTTCTCTCTTCTGCATATCTTTTTATGTCCCATCACTGAGCTTTCAGTTACTTCTGCTTTGTCATTTCTTTAATATCTGGTAGGGCAAGCCATATATCCTTCCCCCCACCCCATCAGTATTCAAGAAATCACTCCAGTGTCCTTGCATGCTTGTTTTCCCACATAAACTAATCAGCTTATGTTTTCGAATATTTATCTTGTTCTGAAGTTTCACATTAACATTCTGTTTTGAATTCTGATTTTTAAAAAAAGATACTGGGTAGCATTTGGTAGGGTCCCGGAAAACTCTCAGCCAAATGTCTTTATATGTTGCTTCTCACGTTTTCTGCTTCTGCGCGGCCTATAACATAGGTTGGAACCTACAGGATTATCTACCTTTCTCTAACCAACTGTTCTCTCTGCAGCCACCAGAGGGCGCCTGTGAGCTCCGGAGTCAGATCTGGTTCTGTGTCGCCTGCCCTCCGCCTGGGCTCCCTCCTGCTAAAAGCCCCACGTCCTCCCCCGCAGCCCAGAAGACGGCGTCCTCGCTTCCTGCCCTCACCTCCCACTCTCTCCACCCTCTCATTTTGCTCCAGCCTCCTTTCCTCCAACTGGCCAGCCACGTCCTACCCTAGGGCCTTAGCACTGCTCCTTAACCTCTGCCTACACCTTCCCCCAGAAAGTCACATAGCTCCCTCCCGACCACTTTTAAATCTCTGTTGAAATTTCTGCCTCATCTCCTTGGTCACCATGTTAAGATTTCAAGCCCCCAGCCTGGCTAGTCCACCCCCTTCATGCTTCAGTTTTCTCTAGATCACTGTGTACTCAATGCAGACTTTATTATGTTGACTGGACAAGCCCCTTGAAGTCTCTTACCGTCTGTCTCAATCTGAAAATTGGGCACTTATTCATTAAACACATACCTGAGCAGATAGTGCTCTCCTAGATCCTGGGGTCCCATAGGGAATAAGGCAGTCCAGCCCCTCACCCTCATAGAACTGACCAACTAAGCAAAGGATACAACCATGGTAGCAGGTGGCCGGTAGGGCAGAGCGGAAAATTTTAAAAGGATGTGGGAGTGGCGGGGGTGGGGAGGTGGGGAGGGCGGTCAAGAATGATCTGGCTAAGGAAATGGGGCTCACTGGAGAAGAGTCACAGTAACAGCAACCGTAAGACTAATGTGGATGCAATGCTTAGTGTGCCAGGAGCTATTTGATACGCGTCAATGCACGAAATCCTTGTAGAAAATCTTTGTGCTAGGTGCTATTATATTTTACTTTATATATTTATGTAAAAATGCCAATATCCCTCGTCTTACGGATGGGGAAACTGAGGCACAGTGAACCTGGGTAGCTTACTTTTCTTCGCACGCATTTAAGGTATACACGTTGATGAGTGAGGTTAAGTAATTTGAGCAACAGCACCCTGGGTGATGGGGGGAGCTGAGACTCGAACCTGTGAACCTGGGCAGTTCAGACAAACCAACCAGAGACACGGAGCGAGGGTACCCGCAACGCCGCCGAGGGAAGAAATGGCGCGCAGGCGCAAGAGGGAAGGCGCGGCGCCCAGGGAGTGGTGCGCAGGCGCGGGAGCGGGAAGCGGGCGCTGCGCGGGGCACGCTGGGTCCTGAGGAAAGCCAGGTGGCGCTCCTCGTGGTACTCGACGTAGCTGAGCCGGGGGCGGTCAGTGCTTGGAGCTGAGCCAATATAGTTGGCCTGCTTGATGGCCTTGCCCAGGACCACGTCGTGCTCGGTGATGGACGCCTCTCTGATGCAGGAGGGCTCGTGCCGCAGGCACACCTCGCCATGCCGCTTCGTGGTCCAGTAGCGGTAGCCTGTGGGCACGTCGGAGACCTCAGGTAGGCGAGAAAGAGGGACGCGGGCGCAGAGACGGGGTGTGGCACCGATGGTGTGGCTAACCAGGGCTCTTGGCCTCCTTAATCAGTAGAATTGATGAGGCCAGAGGGAAATTGAGGCAAGGCTTCACTGGGGTCCCTGCTGCAGCAGGGGAGAGAGAAAGCAAGTGACAGATATCCTTGCTCGCTCTGGGAGCGGGGAGCTGAACTGGTTCCATATACGGGATGGGTGCAGGGGTTGGGCGGGAGAGGTGGCTTGGGTGGTGCTGTTTGGAGTTTTTGTCTTTTTGTGTCTTATTCATAATTTGCCCCCGTTGCTTATGCACACAGCTGGTTTTAGTCTGTTATAGTTTCTTTGTGTTTTCTCGCTGGAGGAGATGTTGGTCCACGTGCGGGCGCAGCAGCAATGTCCCGAGTCCCAGCATGTCTCAATGCAGGCAGAGAAAGTGGAGGGAGGATGGGATGGGGGTTGGGAGAGAGCCTCGAGAGAGAGTGAGAAGACCAGGGCTTGCTGGTGGAGAGAGGATGCAGGGCCGGGTGGACAGACAGATGCACGAGAGAGCAGAGCAGACCCACAGCAAGCAGGCAACGCAGCCCTATTGGTGCTCCTCTAGACCCCTCCCTCCCAGGGCCAGGTGCCGCTGACAACAGGTGACCAACCCCCTACACACACTCGCACGCACACACACACACACACACACACTCCTAGCCCAGCATCCAGACAGAGGGACAGTGACCTCCTCTCCAAAAATAAAGTTCTGACTGGACTCCCCAAGGGACCCCACCACCACTCTCAAACTAGCCTGTCTGGGAGCCCTGCCAACCACACTTTGGGCCTAAGGAGCCCCTGACCTCTGGCTTTCATTTCTGGTGGGTGAGGTCTCTCCTTCATTGAACTGTCTTGGGCAAGGACATGGCTTCCAGGGTACTTTGACAAGTCTGTTCTCACCCTGTGGTCTCCAGGGACTGGGCAGACAGATATTCTCAGAGACACAGTTGCAACCAAGTGGAAGGTGGGGAGTGACCAGCAGTGGGGAGGCACAAGGTGGTCATGAAAGGCCTCTCTGAACAGTGGGTAGGAGTGGACCAGGCAGAGAAGGGAAGGAGAAGCATCTGAGAAAAGAGCAATGTGATGTAGGCTCTTGGGACTGGGGGAGAAGTAGGTGGTGGGGAAGGAAATGAGACAAAAGGGCCAGATCACATGGGGTCCTATTGGCCGTGTTAGTAAAGAATTGTTTTCTGGTATTTCTGTGCCCATCCCCCACCCACATGCAGCGTTTCATCCCTGGTAGAGGCTGAAATCTCTGCCTTCCACTCACCGGGCATTTTTACCTTGTCTGTCATCAGGAGGGTGGTGCCTACTCTTGTTTCCAGTTTCTTTTCATCTGTTTTGGTCACCTCCCCACCTCCTGCGCCCTGCTGTAGCCACCGGAGTGGGGGGGGGGAGCAGCAGTCTCCAGCATGAATGTCCAGAACATTCCTGCCTGTGGCCAGCTCCTGTAACGTCACTGTGGATTCCACAGCCTGAATCCATCCTGGAAGCACAGCCTCCTGCGCCTGGGGAGGCAGAGGGGGCAGAGGTCCACCCAAGGAGCCCCTTCACCCTGTGCCTCTGCAGCACATGGTTCCCAAGGTGACAGTCCCCAGGGAGGCTGCTGCCGCTAAGTCACAACATGGGATTTCCCAGGCAAGAATACTTGGTGGGTTGTCACCTCCTCCTCCAGGGGATCTTCCCGACCCAGGGGTGAACCTCTGTCTCTTTATGTCTCCTGCTTTGGCAGGCAGGTTCTTTTCACTAGCACCACCTGGGAAGCCCCCCATCCCCATCCCAGGGAGGAGCTGACCAGGGAAAACCTGGTCTTAGGTTCAAGTCTGACAACTGGAAAGGATTCCAGAGTTAGAGCTCAGCATTCATGGTTGGCTTTCAGAGAAAGCATTCACAAGGGATCCTGAAAAAGAGAAGTGAGATGGAGGAGGGAGATGATGGAGGAGGCAGATGCAGAAGGGGTGATGTCATGGGGGCCATGGAGGCAGAAGTTTTCAGAAAGCAGGGCAGCAGTAGCAGGACCCAGGGCCCCCAAAAGGTCAAGGACTTGGAGTCGCTATGCCCAGGGAGCTCGTGAATTCATTTACCAACCAGGCATGGCCTGGAGTCTCCCGTGTGTGTGCAGCTACCTTGTCAAATATTGTTGGATGCTGTTGAGATTGATGAACTGAGAAATCATGTAAAAGCCTCTCTAGTTCCTCAAAAAATTAAACATAGAATTACCATATGACCCAGTAATCTTATTTCTGGGTATGGAACCTAGAGAATTGAAAGCAGGGACTAGAAGAGAGATTTGCACACCCACATTCACATACAGCAGCATTATTCACAATAGCCCAAAATGACCCACTCTCTGACAGATGAATGGAAAAACAAAATGTGGCCCAGTGGAATGTTATGCAGCCCTCAAAAGGAGAGAAACTCTGACATGGGCTACAATATGGATGAATGCTTTGCAGATCTTATGCTTAGTGCTGCTGCTGCTGCTAAGCTGCTTCAGTCGTGTCCGACTCTGTGCGACCCCATAGATGGCAGCCCACCAGGCTCCCCCATCCCTGGGATTCTCCAGGCAAGAACACTGGAGTGGGTTGCCATTTTCCTTCTCCAATGCATGAAAGTGAAAAGTGAAAGTGAAGGCGCTCAGTCCTGTCCGACTCTTTGCGACCCCATGGACTGCAGCCTACCAGGCTCCTCCATCCATGGGATTCTCCAGGCAAGAATACTGGAATGGGGTGCCATTGCCTTCTCCAGTGATATCATCCAATTACAAAAAGATAAATATTCCACTCATATTAGGTACTGAAATGAGTGGGCTTCATAGAGACAGGAAGTAGAATGGTTGTTGCCGGGAGAGAGGGGAGAGAGGGGGCGTGGGGAGTTGTTTGAAGTGTCCAGATTTTCAGTTTTGCAATACATACAACTCAATGCACTTAACCCCATTGGACTCTATATTTTTAAATGGTTAAAATGATAAATTAACATAAAATAGTATATTTTGTATTTGCCACAAATTTAAAAATAAGTTTTAAAAATGCCTTTTTAAACTTAGTAGCTTTTTCATTTCTCAGAGAACAATTATTAAGAGAGCAGCGAGGCCAGACTGAGAACTGTTGAGAAAATACCTATATTTCTTTACTGAGTTTGAACATTTTCTTAACAATATAGCCAGCTATATTTCTTTGATGAGGGGTAAGTATTGAAAAGAAAGTAAAAAAAAATATTGACAAAGATATGTTCAGCATAAAAAAATGGCCTATATTGTTTTGAGAAATACATTGGCAGTGAAGTATCTAGATATAATATTAACACAGATCACCTCCCCCAGCTTTCCGATATATTAACATCAGCCATCTAGAAAAAGGGAGAGGCCACATCCACAAAGGAAACACAGGCTATAAACTAGAATTAAGTTGACCAGACATTATATGAAGTAGTTAATTGATGAAATTATTAAGGTTTAGGGAACTCCCTGCTGGTCCAATGATTAGGACTCTGTGCTTTCACTTCAGGGGGCACAAGTTCAATGCCTGGTCAGGGACCTAAGATTCCACAAGCCTTGGAACATGGCCCCCCAGAATTTATTAAGGTTTTCTAAAGAAAAAATATGTGTAAATTGAAAAAGACATCATATTAATGAATGAGAAGGCTGGATCAACATTGTAGAAGTTAAACTCTTCTGCAGATTAGTCAGCATAAAAGCAATTTCAGTCAAAATCCCCACAGAAATTTTTACGAAACTTAGGTTGTTTTAAAGTGTATGTAAAGGGCTTCCCTGGTGGCTCAGTGGTGACGAGTCCACCTGCCAATGCAGGAGACACAGGTTTGATCCCTGGGCCAGGAAGATCCCATGTGCCACGGAGCACCTGAGCCTGGGCGCCACAACCATTAAGCCTGTCCTCTAGAGCCGAGCCTGGGGGCTGCAACTGCTGAAGCCTGTGTGCTCCAGGGCCCTTGCTCTGCAGTGGGAGAGGCCGCTGCAGTGAGAGGCCAACGCACTGCAACTAGCGAAACGCCAACGCACTGCAACTAGCGAAACGCCCACGCAGCACCGAAGACCCAGCACCACGAAAAATAAAGTACAACAAAAGGCCTCCCTAGATAGTAAAGTGCAAGAGTAAAATAGCAAAGGAAGCTTTGTCCTGCCAAAATCGAAACGTAAAACTATCATCATGAAAGCAGCACGAAGGACTTGTGATCGGAACCTACAAAGAACTCTTGTAAGCCAACAATAAAAAGACAAAAGAATTCAGTTTAAAAATGGGCAAAGGATTTGGACGTTTGTCCAAAGAAGATACATGTAGGGATATTTGTGATACATCCAGATGATGGAATATGGCTCAGCCATAAAAACAAATGACTGATACACAGAAATGAACTCACGCTACATGGGGAAAGCCACTCGAACAGCCACTACTGGCCTGGAAGGTGATGAATCCCAACCCCATTCCAACAAGCAGAAGCCAGGAAGCTAAAAACTATATCCCCCAGAATCTCATGATGGGTGGGTTCTGGACATAACTTGTGTTCCACTAATTAGGACTGATTTGGACATGACCCATGTCATGTTCCCAGCGGAAACTGGGTGCTTCTGGGGCCAGCAGCAGGGGATCACCTTCTTGCCTGGGCCAGAAGTCTCCTGACCCAGCAGCCTCTTGGGCAGTAGTAGTTTTCCTGGTCCACAGCAGAGATGGTGTGGTTCCACTGTCAGCTCAGTCAGTCCTAAAGGAAATCAACCCTGAATATTCATTGGAAGAGCTGATGGTGAAGCTGAAGCTCCAGTACCTTGTCTACCTGATGTGAAGAGCCAACTCATAGGAAAAGACTTTCATGCTGGGAAAGATTGAGGGCAGGAGGAGAAGCAGGTTACAGAGGATGAGATGGCTGCATGGCATCACTGATTCAATGGGTACGAGTTTGAGCAAGCTCCAGGAGATAGGGAAGGACAGAGAAGCCTGGTGTGCTGCAGTTCATGAGGTCTCAAAGAGTCAGACATGACTTAGTGACTAAACAACCACCACCACCATCAGCTCCTGGAGAGGTGATGGAGCCTCCTGGACTGGTGAGCTAGAAGCGTTCTTAGAACATACTCTTCCAGCCCCACTAGTGATTCCTACCCCGCCTCCAACCCGATTTTTTGAGCTATGACTTACAAACCATAAAATTTACTCCTCATAACAGTACACAAACTTGTAATAAATTCATGCAGTGTGAAACCATTGGGACCCTCTGGGCTTTTTGTATCTGGGTATCTGTTTTCTTCTTCCTGTCTGATTCTTGTGAGAATTGTTCCCATGTGTAGGTGTGTTTTTCATGTGTCTGTGGGGAAGGTGAGCTCTCCATCCCCCTACTCCACTGTCTTGATCCCCCTTCCCTGGTCACAACAGTTTTTAATAAAAAACAGGGACTTCCCTGGTGGTCCAGTGGCTAAGACTCGCTCGAAATGCAGGGGGCCCAGGCTCAAGCCCCTGGTTGGGGAACTAAGATCCTACATGCCTCAACTAAGTAAAACCCAGTGCAGCTAAATAAAAATATTGTTTAAAAAAATACAAGTTAAATGAAAATGTATTTGTTTATTTAGCTGCATCGGGTTTCAGTCATGGTGTGCGAGATCTTTGTCGTGTCATGAAGGATCTTTGGAGGCGGCACATGCGCTCCCTAATTGTGGCATGCAGGTTTCAGTGGGTGTGGGCTCAGTGGTTGCGGCATGCGGGCTTTTAGTTGCTCAGCAGCCTGTGGGATCTTAGTTCCGTGACCAGGGATCAAACCCATGTCCCTTGCATTGCAAGGTGGATTGTTAACCACTGGACCACCCTGGTCACAATATTTTTATCCACTGATCTGAACATGCTTGTATCATATGTATTTATGTTTGACAGCAGCTTAATAGACACAGATGATTCCCTAGCATTGAGCTCATGGCCAGCGGCGCTGTAAGCCACCTGAATGGGGTTTATTTTCTGTGTGTATATTTTTCCATAAGGCTCTTCATAGCTTTCTTGAACTCAAGACCGCTAGTCAGCACATAAGCACTACACTTGGGGGCCGTTTTCAACAGTGAAACCACCAAAAAAAAAAAATGCAGAAAGCATAGTACTAAATAGACCCCCAAAAGACACAGGTTCACAGCTGAAGCCAGGAGGCACCTTGTTGGACCTTCAGCAAGCTGCAAACATGCACATTGGGTTGTTAAACTTTTCCACTGTTCCACCCATTTCTAGAGATGGCTATAGAAATGCCAGATACATTAATTTTGGGGGTTAGTCGCTCAGTCGTGTCCGACTCTTTGCAGCCCTATGGACTGTAGGCCACCAGGCTCCTCTGTCCATGGGATTTCCTGGGCAAGAATACTGGAGTGCATTGCCATTCCCTTTTCCAGGGAATCTTCCCAACCCAGGGATCGAACCCATGTCTCCTGCATTGCAGGCATATTTTTATCTTTACAGTCTGAGCCACATGGGAAGTCCTCAGTGAGCAGGCAAACTTGTAAATATGAAACATGCAAATAAAGAGGATTGACCATACTTACATAGTAAAAGCAGAAAAACGTACAAATTGTTGAGGAACGCTTTAGCCTTATCTCTGTCAGATGCTCTTTTGTGAGGAGAATGTCTATACATTTCTGATCGATTTATCATTTGGTATTTTAAAGAGGAAACAAACGAAAAAAAAAGGAGTGCCTCTGGGTATCTAGGACCTGAAGGGGACACTGGAAGTTTCTTTCTTCCTGTCCTCTTGCTCGGTCCCTCTATATGCTGGGAGATGTCCCCTCCCCACTCTCACCTGTACTGATATCCTTTCAGGAACTGATACTGTGTGTGTGCCGTATCAGTTTTGGTTTGTCTATACATGGACTATTGGATGAGAGAGGAAGAAGGTTCTATTTTCTTTCAAGCTGCTGCTGTCTCACATCTTATGACAACAGCAGACTCATCTTTCCCAGAAGATGGAATTCATAAAAAATCACAGTTATTGGGACTTCCCTAGTAGCTCAGCAGTAAAGAACTCGCCTGCCAGTGCAGGAGATGCGGGTTTGATCCCTAGGTTGGGAAGATCCCCTGGAGGAGGAAATTATCCAGTGTTCTGGCCTGGAAAAATCCTGTGGACAGAGGAGCCTGGGAGGCTACAGTCTATAGGGTTGGAAAGAGTTGGACACGACTGAAGCGACTTAGCCTGCGCTCACCCTCTCCCAAGACTCAGACATGTGAGTTCACACAGCCAGTCAGAATCTGAACCCAGAATCTGAGCTCCGTGACAAAGGACAAGCTGTCCACATCTGGCCAAAAATCAGGACATGGGGCGCCAGAGAGCTTTATTGTCAGAACTCATTGGACAGGTTTCTAAGTCGCTTCCAGGAAGATGAGTGGGTTTGGGGGCCCGGTTTCTTCTTCAAACCGGGCTTTTCTTCTTTGGTGTCTCTGCCAGTCCTCTGGGGAGGGGGAAAAAAAAAAAAAACAGTTGAAACCTACCAGGTCAGATCTTTCTTCTGAACAGGCAGTTCTTCAGGGCCACCCTCATCAGTTTCCCCAGGCTCACGCCCCAAAGGCTTGTAGGAATTCCAAGGTCTATGCTGACCTTGTCGCTTCAAGAGGTATGGCCGGCCCAAGAGTGTTTACCTCTTCCACAGGCAGATGACAAAGAGACTGACGCCCAGGGAATGTGGCTTCTTAATAACACAAGAGACTCATAGTCCCTGTAATGAGGTCTCCCTCTTGCAGGCTGGAGAGAGGAGAAAGATAAGTTCTCACATGGGGACCCTTGGTATATGTGTGTTCATTCTCTGACACCCTTTCACCCAGGGACTGTAAGATAGAGCTGTTCCAGAATAAACAGATCCACTTAGAAATTAAGAAAAAAATTGAATTCCTCTCCAGTGGACTTGAACTTGATATTTACCTTTTTAAAAAAAATTTATTTTTTAATTGAAGGATAATTGCTTTACAGAATTTTCTTGTTTTCTGTCAAACCTCAATATGAATCAGCCATAGGTATAGATATATCCCCTCCCTTTTGAAACTCCCTCCTATCTTCCTCCCAATCCCACCCCTCTAGGTTTATACAGAGCCCCTGTTTGAGTTTCTTGAAACATACAGCAAATTCCCGTTGGCTATCTGTTTTACATATGGTAATATAAGTTTTCATGTTATTCTCTCCATACATCTCACCCTCTCCTCTCCTCTCCCCAAGTCCATAAATCTATTCTCTATGTCTGTTTCTCCATTGCTGCCCTGTAAATAAATTCTTCAGTACCATTTTCCTAGATTCCATATATATGTATTAGAATATGATATTTATCTTTCTTTTTCTGACTTACTTCACTCTGTATAATAGACTCTAGGTTCATCCACCTCATTAGAACTAACTCAAATGTGTTCCTTTTTATGGCTGGGTAATATTCCATTGTGTATATGTACTGCAACTTCTTTATCCATTCATCTGCGATGGACATTTGGTTGCTTCCATGTTCTAGCTATTGTAAATAGTGCTGCAATGAACAATGGGATGCGTGTGTCTTTCAATTTTGGTTTCCTCAGGGTATATGCCTTGGAGTGGGATTGCTGGATCATGTGGTGGTTTTATTCCTAGTTTTTTCAGGAATCTCCATACTGTCTTCCATAGTGGCTGTATCAATTTACATTCCCACTAACAGTGGGGGCGTGTTCCCTTTTCTCCACACCCTCTCAAGCATTTATTGTTTGTAGACTTTTTGATGATGGCCATTCTGACCAGTGTGAGGTTACTCATTGAGTTTTGATTTGCATTTCTCTAATAATGAGAGATGTTGAGCGTCTTTTCATGTGTTTGTTAGCCATCTGTATGTCTTCTTTGGAGAAATGTCTGTTTAGGTCTTTTCCCCCACTTTTTGATTGGGTTGTTTGTTTTTCTGGTATTGAGTTGCATGAGCTGCTTGTATGTTTTGGAAATTAATCCTTTGTCGGTTGTTTCATTTGCTATTATTTTCTCCCATTCTGAGGGTTGTCTTTTCACCTTGCTTATAGTTTCCTTTGCTGTGCAAAAGCTTTTAAGTTTCATCAGGTCTCACTTGTTACTTTTGTTTTTATTTCCATTACTCTAGGAGGTGGGTCATAGAGGATCCTGCTTTGATTTATGTCATCGAATGTTCTGCCTTTGTTTTCCTCTAAAGAGTTTTATAGTTTCTGGTCTTAAATTTAGGTCTTTAATCCATTTTGAGTTTATCTTTGTGTATGGTGTTATAAAGTGTTCTAATTTCATTCTTTTACATGTAGCTGTCCAGTTTTCCCAGCACCGTTTATTGAAGAGGCTGTCTTTGCCCTATTGTATATTCTTGCCTCCTTTGTCAAAAATAAGGTACCTGGGGCATGGGTTTATTTCTGGGCTTTCTATCTTGTTCCATTGGTCTATATTTCTATTTTTGTGCCAGAACCATACTGTCTTGATGACTGTAGCTTTGCAGTATAACCTGAAGTCAGGAAGGTTGATTCCTCTAGCTCCATTCTTTCTCAAGACTGCTTTGGTTATTCAGGGTCTTTTGTGTTTCCATACGAATTGTGAAATTTTTTGTTCTAGTTCTGTGAAAAATGCCATTGGTAATTTGATAGGGATCACACTGAATTTGTAGATTGAGTTTGGTAGTATAGTCATTTTCACAATATTGATTCTTCCTACCCAGGAACATGGAATATCTCTCCATCTCTCTATGTAATCTTTGATTTCTTTCATCAGTGTCTTATAATTTTCTGTGTACAGTTCTTTTGTCTCCTTAGGTAAGTTTATTCCTAGATGTTTTATTCCTTTTGTTGCAATGGTGAATGGGATTGATTCCTTAATGTCTCTTTCTGATTTTTCACTGTTAGTATATAGAAATGCAAGTGATTTCTGTGTGTTGACTTTGTATCCTGCAACTGTGCTAAATTCACTGATTAGCTCTAATAATTTTCTGGTACTATCTTTAGGGTTTTCTATGTATAGTATCATCTCATCTGCAAACAGTGAGACCTTTACTTCTTTTCCGATCTGGATTCCTTTTGTTTCTTTTTCTTCTCTGATTGATGTAGCTAGGATTTCCAAAACTCTGTTGAATAATAGTGGTGAAAGTGGACACGGTTGTCTTGTTCCTGATCTTAGGGAGAATGCTTTCAGTTTTTCACCATTGAGAATAATTTTTGCTGTGGGCTTATTATATATGGCCTTTACTATGTTAAGGTAGGTTCCTTCTATGCCCAGTTTTTGAAGAATTTTAGTCATAAATAGGTGCTGAATTTTGTTGAAGGCCTTTTCTGCATCTATTGAAATGATCATGTGGTTTTTATCTTTCAGTTTGTTAATATGATGCATTACATTGATTGATTTGCATATATTGAAGAATCCTTGCATCCCTGGAATAAACCCAATTTGATCATGGTGTGTGAGGTTTTTGATGTGTTGCGGAATTGTTTGCTAAAATTTTGTTGAGGATTTCTGTATCTATGTTCATCAATGATATTGGCCTATAATTTTCTTTTGTGTGTATGTTGTCTTTGTCTGGTTTTGGTATCAGGGTGATGGTGGCCTTGTAAAATGAGTTGGGAAGTGTTCCTTCTTCTGCAATTATTTGAAAAAGTTTTAGAAGGATAGACATTAGCTTTTCTCTAAATGTTTGATACACTTCTCCCATGAAGCCATCTGGTCATGGGCTTTTGTTTTTTGGGAGATTTTTGATCACAGTTTCAATTTCAGTGCTGTAATTGGGTTGTTCATAATTCATATTTCTTCCTGGTCAGTCTTGGAAGATTGAACTTTTCTAAGAATCTGTCCAATTCCTCCAGGTTATCCATTTGATTGCCATAGAGTTGTTACCATAATAGTCTCTTATGATCCTGTGTGTTTCTGCATTGTCTGTTGTAACCTCTCCTTTCTCATTTCTAATTTTGTTGATTTGATTCTTCTCTCTTTTTTTCTTGATGAGTCTGGCTAAAGGTTTGTCCATTTTGTTTATCTTCTCAAAGAACCAGCTTTTAGTTTTGTTCATCTTTACTGTTGTTTCTTTCATTTCTTTTTCATTTGTTTTTGCTCTGATCTTTATTCTTTCTTTCCTTCTAATTTTGGGCTTTTTTTGTTCTTCTTTTTCCAGTTGTTTTAGGTGTAAAGCTAGGTTGTCTGTTCGACGTTTTCCTTGTTTCTTGAGGTAGGATTGAATTGCTATAAGCTTCCCTCTTAGAACTGCTTTTGCTGCATCCCATAGGTTTTGAGTTGTCATGTTTTCATTGTCATTTGTTTCTAGAAATTTTTTTATTTCTCCAGTAACCTGTTGGTTATTTAGAAACGTATTGTTTAATCTCCATGTGTTTGTGTTTTTTACAGTTTTTATTTCTTGTAATTGATATCTAATCTCATAGTGTTGTGGTCAGAGAAGATGCTTGATATGATTTCAATTTTCTTAAATTTCCTGAGGTTTGATTTGTGACTCAAGATGTGTTCTTATCCTGGAGAATGTTCCATGTGCACTTGAGAAGAAGGTGTATTCTTCTGTATTTGGATGGAATCTCCTGAAGATATCCATGAGATCCAACTCCTCTAATGTATCATTTAAGACATGTGTTTCCTTATTAATTTTCTGTTTTGATGACCAGTCCATTGGTGTGAGTGGGGGGTTAAAGTCTCCTACTATTATTGTGTTACTGTCAGTTTCTCCTTTTGTGTCTGTTGGTGTTTGTCTTATGTATTGAGGTGATCCTCTGTTGGGTGCATAGATATTTACAATTGCTATGCCTTCCAGTTGGATTGATCCCTTGATCATTATGTAGTGTCCTTCCTTATATCTTGTATCTTCTTTATTTTAAGGTCTATTTTGTCTGATTTGAGGACTGTTACTCAAGCTTTCTTTTGCTTCCCATTTGCATGGAATGTATTTTTCCATCCTCTCACTTTCAGTCTATATGTGTCTTCAGGTCTGAAGTGGGTTTCTTGTACACAGCATATATATGGGTCTTGTTTTTGAATCCATTCAGCCAGTCTGTGCCTTTTGGTTGGAGCATTAAATCCATTTACATTTAAAGTAATTATTGATATATATGTTCCTATTGCCATTTTCTTAATTGTTTAGGGTTGATTTTGTAGATCTTTTTTCTTCTCTTGTATTTCTTGACTATATAAGTCCCTTTAACATTTGTTGTAAAACTGGTTTGATGGTACTGAATTCTCTTGACTTTTGCTTGTCTGAAAAGCTTTTGATTTCTCCATCAATTTTGAATGAGATCCTTTCCGGGTACAATAATCTTGGTTGTAGATTTTTCCCTTTCAGTACTTTAAATATATCCTGCCATCCCTTCTGGCTTGCAGAGTTTCTGCTGAAAGATCAGCTGTTAAGTGTATGGGCTTTCTCTTGTATGTTACTTGTTGCTTTTCCCTTGTGGCTTTTAATATTCTTTCTTTTAGTCTTTGTTAGTTTGATTGGTATGTGTCTTGGGTATGGTTCTACTTGGGTTTATCCTGTATGGGACACTTTGCGCCTCTTGGACTTTTATTTCCTTTTCCATGTTGGGGAAATTTTCAACTATAATCCCTTCAAATATTTTCTCATATCCTTTCTTTTTCCCAGAAGACCCCTATAATTTGATTGTTGCTGCGTTTGATATTGTTCCAGAGGTTTCTGAGACTACCCTTAGTTATTTTCATTCTTTTTACTTTATTCTGCTCTTCAGAAGCTATCTCCACCATTTTATCTTCCAGCTCACCGATTCATTCTTCTGCTTCAGATAGTCTGCTATTCCTTCCAGAGTATTTTTAATTTCAGTAATTGTGCTGTTTGTCTCTGTATGTTTATTCTTTAATTCTTCTGGGTCTTTGTTAATTGGTTCTTGCATTTTCTCCATTCTGTTTTCAAGGTTTTTGATCATCTTTACTATCATTATTCTGAATTCTTTTTCAGGTAGTTTGCCTATTTCCTCTTCATTTATTTGGACATTTGTGTTTCTAGTTTGTTCCTTCATTTGTGTAGTATTTCTCTGTCTTTTCTTTTTTTTTTAAACTTACTGTGTTTGAGGTGTCCTTTTCCCAGGCTTCAAGGTTAAATTCTCTCTTCCTTTTGGTTTCTGCCCTCCCAAGGTGGTCCAGTGGTTTGTGTAAGCTTAGTATAGGGTGAGATTTGTGCTGAGTTTTTGTTTGTTTGTTTTCCCTCTGATGGGCAAGGCTGAGTGAGGTGGTGATCCTGTCTGCTGATGATTGGGTTTGTATTTTTGTTTTGTTTGTTGTTTAGATGAGGCATCCTGCACAGGGTGCTACTGGTGGTTGAGTGATGCCAGGTCTTGTATTCAAGTGGTTTCCTTTGTGTGAGTTCTCACTATTTGATAATCCCTAGGGTTTGTTCTCTGGTAGTCTAGGGTCTTGGAGTCACTGCTCCCACTCCAAAGGCTCAGAACTTGATCTTTGGTCAGGAATGAAGATTCCACAAGTGGTTTGTTATGGCATTAAGTGAGATTAAAACAAATACCCAAAAACGAGAAACCAAAGAGGAAACCCAGACAAATGGCAGTTACAAAACCAGGCAAATAATAATTAAAATAGTGGAATATATGCATATACCTATATACCCATTAGCAAAATCAAAACAGCCCAACAAAAATAAAGTACAATAGATTGATCCAGCAAACAAAGAAACCAAAAATTACATTTACCAGTTAAGAACAAAACTAACTAAAGCACAAACTGGAAAACAAAACTAAAGCAAGGTGCCAAGTGGGGAATGAAGCAATGAACACAAAACTAACAAATATGTTGAGAAGAAAGGAAAGAAAGAATAGGTATGCAAAGTTAAATAGAGGTAGATAAAGATTTGTATATATTAAAGATTAACTGCAAGGGGGAAAGAACAGTAGGAAAAGCAAACAAAGGAATAAATAATAATAGATTTTTTAAAATAAAAAATTAAAATTAAAGAAAAAAGAAAAGAAGAAAGAAAACTCCACCGAACTGCAAAAGCCCAACATAGAGGCAGAGGTTTATAACAACAATAAAAAGTGTGACTGAAAAAAAAAGCTTAATTAGATTTCATAGTGCCAATAAAGTCAACATCTGCAACAGGCTGGGGGTAGGAAAACAAAACAAAACAAAACAAAAAAATTCCTAAAGACTCTACGGAACAAGTCAAAACATAAGAATAATAACTGGTTTTCTTGAGTCACTGCTGCCAGAGTCCTCTCCCTCGCTGGGAGTCACAGACACCTCGCCTGTCTAGGCTGTCCTCCAATAGCATGCTGGTTCTAGACCTGCACTGAAGCAACTTAGCATTCACGCACAAACCAAGGAGAAGGGCTTCAGAAGGGACCAACTGAGCCAGCCAGCCTTGACTGTGGGGAGACTCCCAGCGTTCAGGGCCCTGAGGAAAGATTCTTGTTTAAGCCCTGGGCCTGCAGAACTGTCTTCTGTGGCAGTCCTGGGAAACCAGCACAGGGCATCTGAGCAGAAGGGTTTGACCACGAGAGAATTATAGGTAGGTCTTGGGACAACGGAAGATGTGTCCACCTCTCTGCCCACACCGTGCGTCGTGCTGGGTTTCTAAAACCCTACCTGTGACTCCTGGCATCGTGGAGGCTCCTTGTGAGAAAGACTTTGGGGAAAGGGAGGGCGCAGGGGGTAGTGGGAAAAGCTCAAATCTCTGTCCCTCACTTCCCTGGTGGTCCACTGGTTACGAATCCACCTTGCAATGCCAGGGACACAGGTTCAACCCCTTGTCCCTGAAGATCCCACATGCCGCCAAGCAAGTAAGCCCGTCCCCGCGCCCTGCTGAGCCCGCACTCTAGAGCCCATGCTCTGCAACAAGAGAAGCCCGAGCACTGTGACTAGGAAAACCCTCGGCACCAGCAAAGACCCAGCGCAGCCCGAAAATTGGGCCTGTGTGCACTGCTGGGATGGGCCGTGGCACCAGCAAAGACCCAGCATAGCCCAAAAAATTAGGCCTGCGTGCACTGCTGGGATGGGCCGTGGCACCAGCAAAGATCCAGCGCAGCCCAAAAAATTGGGCCTGCGTGCACTGCTGGGATGGGCCGTGGCACCAGCAAAGATCCAGCGCAGCCCAAAATTAGGCCTGCATGCCTCTGCTGGGATGGGCCGTCGCACCTCATTCCTTGGGCTTCCGGCCAGTAGAACTCCCCCACCTGCCTCCCACAACAGTTTCTGACAAAAGGGCTTCTACAGAGAAGCCACCAGGAAACATTTGGGCATTTCACATTTGGGCTCTGGTTTTGGGATGCAAAGACTGCCTGGCTCCCTCTACCAGACGAGTGGAAAAGGCAGGAGGAACAGCTAACAGAGGTGACAGCCAGGCAGGAAGGAGCAGGCGCGCCCCACTGGGACCTAGGTGGAGGGTGAGTGGAGGGCAGACACCATCCAGAGCCCACGGCCGCTGAGCATGTGTGCACGTGTGGAGACCACCTGTGTTGGACTCGTCTGTGGCCCAGCCTGCCAAGCCGGTCTCACCATCAGGGCAGCCAGGCCCTGCTCCGCCAACGCCGTCACTGGTAGATGCTGTAGATCTGCCTTCTGTATTTCTGGAGGATGAAATGGCGTTTAATCTTTGTCGTCGGACCTGCCCAGAAAGCAAAAACCGGTTCAGACGTGGGGGTGAAATAAGAGTCCGTGTACCCTGGGCGTGACCAGGCGGCAGGATCTCGTGGCTGGGGCTGGGCTGGTGGCTGGCCATGCCCTCATCTTCCTGGGGCACTGCCTTTGCCATCTTAAGGGATGGCGAAGGAGACTGTCTGCTTCACACACACACAGCTCCCTTTCTGGGAATAAAATCTCAACTCCTTACTACAGCTGAACGTGACCTCTCTCCACCGTGACTTCACAGGCCTCCCAGTTGTTCCCACGACTCTCCAGGCACCGTCCTGCCTGAGGGCCATGGTACCTGCTGCCCCCTCAGCCAGGAATATCATTCCCCTTCAATTGTTTGCCCAAAAGGCTCCTTTTCATCCTCTGAGTCTTACCCTAAGGACCACTTCCTGAGAGCAGGCTTCCCAGTTCCTTCTGGCCAAAGCAGCTTGCTGTCTGACCACTGACCCATCACCCGTCTAGCCCACTGTCACACCTGCTACACTGCCCAGTCTTCTCGCCTCCCTGGCACATCAGAGTCTGCAACTGCTGGGGGTGGGATCGGGGGAAGGTGGACACGATCTCCCTCCGGGTAGCCACCCCTCAGTCGGCAGCTGGTCCCACAGGCCCTCTGACTCCCAGAATAAGACGTGTCTCCTCAGCGCCCACAGGGCCCTGGACACCATCAGGGGACCAGCCTCCAAGTGTCGAAGCTCTCCAGGCCACTCACCTAGCTCTCCGCCACTGATGGAAAAGTCCTTCTCCAAGATGACCCACTTCTGAATCTTCTGTGCGTTGGAGATGGCTTTTTGGTTGACAGCACTGATGCCTTTCTGGATGGCCGCATAGACCATGGGATCTCGCAGGTCCAGGATCTCAGACACCGTGGTCGCCTGGCTGCCCACCTCCCGGCAGAACTTGATCGCCTCCCAGTTCAGCATGTCCAGTGGCTCTCCGGTTATTTTGTCAACCTCGCACTGCCCCCGCGACACCCCTGTCACAACCCCTAGCATCCAGCCCCAGGGACCAAGATGCAGCTTCCCACCTGCTGGAAAACCCACGTTACCTTCAGTGTCAGGAGGATGCTCAGGAACTTGGCCTTGTCGCCCACCAACATGGCATTACTAATGATGGGGATCGTCTCCTTAACCAGGTTCTCGATGGGAACGGGGGCCACATTCTCGCCACCGGCTGTGATGATGATTTCTGAAACGAGGCATGACTGGGGGTGGGTCCAACCAGGACAGCCCAGGGGCCCCGTGCCTTTGCAGATCAGAGGGGCCCAGGTGTCAGCAGCAACCACCACTCCCCCAAAAAACCCCAGGAGCAGAGGAGCACCCCTGCCCTTGGCCAGGTTGCTCTCCATGTCCTCCTCCAAGCGCCAGACCCAGAGACTCTGCCCCTCCTCCCCCATCTTCTTCAGATTCCCATTGAGCATCCACATCCTGAGTATTCCACTTGGACAGCATCTTGTCTACTCCTGGCCTGTTCCTTGGTCCCCTGTGCCCTGATCCAGGCCCTCTGGTATGCCCTTGCCTGGAGAATAGTCAAGAGCTTCTGACCATGCCCTGACTCTCTGTCTCCTGCTGTTCCCATTGTCTGGCAACTTTCAAAGATCCCAAGTCCAGGCTCCTCCCGGGGGTGTGTGGTGCCTCCCTAGTTTTGGCAGGCTCTTAAAGGATTGTGTCACTGTCTTCCCCTGCCTAAAATCCTTCAGGAGCTCCTCCTCCTGCCCGAGACACAGTCTTCACTTGTTCCTCCATCCTGGGACACTTGCTGCTTCCTGTCCCACCCACACAGACTCTCTCCATTCCATCCTGATCTTGCAGTCACCTCCGCTGAGGTCCCTGTAGCACTAGGAATGATCCGTTTGGGCCCATGATGGACATCTGTGATACTGTCTGCCCAGTGACTCCTCCGTCCTTTGAGTTTCTTTAGAGAACTACCCTCCATCTCTGTGTGGTCTGGGGAGGGGGTGGGCTGCTGGGGTGAGCCTGTGACCACATCGGACCAGTCAGTGTATTCCATCCTCTACAGTGATTCATTCGGAGATGGGATACTGACCCAGGAAGATCCAGTGAGAATCAGACATAAAACTTGCTGACGCTGTTGGGAGTAGTACACTCTTCCTCAACCTTTGGGTGTTAACGATGAGCCTAGACTGTTGGCAGCCATCTTATCATCAAGTTGGAAAAGCCTCCTCAAGAATGGCATCAGGGAGCTCCCTAGTGGTCCAGTGGTTAAGAATCTAGCTTCCAATACAGGGGATGTGGGTTCAATCCCTGGTCAGGGACTTAAGACCCCACATGCCATGTGGCAACCAAGCCCTTGAGCCACAACTACTGAGCCCACGTAACAAAGAGCCCGCATGCCTCATCTAAGACCAGATGCAGACAAAGAAATAAATGAATAAATAAACAAGAATGGTGTAAATACAGAGGGGACCTTGGTCACAGGATAAAGAGACCTGAATTCAGCCATGCCCGAAGCATGCACTTTTGGACTTTACAGTTTGAGCCAGCAGCTTTACTTTTCCACTCAAACCTGTTTAAGAAGGGTTTTCTGTTGCTTATCACAGAAATAATGGTAACATAGCCCTCTTACTGAACAGTTACAGCCTATGTCAGGCTCCATGCCAAATGCTCTACATCAGAGGTTGTGGGCTAAATTCCACAGTGCTCCTTCTGCCTGTTTTTGTAAGGCCACGAGCTAAAAAGTTTTTACATTTTTAAAAGGTTGGAAGGAAATCCAGAGAAGAGCAATATTGGTGACACGTGAAAACCCTGTGATGTTTGTATTAGTGCCTGGCCACGACCACAGGTCTGGACATCAACTTTTGTCCCACGGCAGTCGAGTGGAGCAGCTATGTCAGAGACCCTGTATCCTGCAAATCCAAAATATCTATACATGGGCCCTTTAGGGCTTCCCTGGTGGCTCAGTGGTATAGAATCTTCCTGCCAATGCAGGAGAAGCAGGAGACATAGGTTCTGTCCCTGGCTCGGGAAGATCCCCTGGAGAAGGAAATGGCAACCCACTCTAGTATTCTTGCCTAAAGAACCCCATGGACAGAGGAGCTTGTCGGGCTGCTGTCCATGGGGTCACAAAAGAGACACAGGTTAGTGACTAAAACAGTGACCAACTTTATGGGAAAAGTTGACTGATCCCTGTTCTGTATCATTTCATTTAATCATGATAACTCTGTAGTTAAACTGTTATCTGTAAATGACAGGGGAGGGAACAGAGGTTTGAGGCCCAGTATAGGCTTCTTTTCTGGCTCCATCTTGCTGAGGGCCAGATGCTGGGCACAGGGATAGCACTGGGCTGGACAGTGCATGGGCTGGGGTGTTCCTGTACATCTGTGTGAGCACCCATCCCCATGAAAGGTGGAAAGGTGGAAAGGCAGAGCCTTCAGTGTTCAAGGCTGGCCTGCTCGCTGGAGGCCCCTGGGAACCCAGCCCCAGTACCTTTGATGCGGCCGGTGATAAAGAGGAAGCCCTGGTTGTCCATGCGGCCCAGGTCCCCAGAGTGGAGCCAGCCCTCCTCGTCAATGGCCTCCCTGGTCGCGTCCTCCTGCTCCAGGTAACCCATGAAGACATGCCGGCCCCAGAGGCAGACTTCCCCCACGCCATCCTTGCTTGGCTGGTACAGCATGTTCTTACACCCTGTCACAACTTTGCCAGAACTGCCAGGGGACAGGAGGGAGGAAGACTGAGGCTCAGGGGCTGAGGTCACCCGGTTCCTGACCACCAGCTCAGCTGGCCTGGGCAGGAGCTGCCGCTGCATCCTCCCCAGGACCCAGTGGGTGCTTGTGACTGTTGGCTGAGTGGAGAGAGGGCTGGTCCCACCAAGGGAGTCAAATTCCCAAAAACCTGGTGAACTGGGCTTCCCTGGTGGCTCAGTGGTAAAGAATCTGCCTGTGATGCAGGAGACAGCGAGTTTGATCCCTGGGTCAGGAAGATCCCCGGAGAAGGAAATGGCAACCCACTCCAGTATTTCTGCCTGGGAAATCCCATGGACAGAGGAGCCTGATGGGCTACAGTCAGTGGGGTCACAAAGAGTCAGACACAACTGAGTGACACTTTCACTGGTGAACTGGGAAGCCCAGTGGAGTTGTAGGTTGGTTTTATCTTCACGTACATGGCAGAAAGACTTCCCAGCTTAAAAACAACAATGGGATTCCCCAGTGGCCAAGTGGTTGGGACTCCATGTTTTCCCTGCTGAGGGTCTGGGTTCCATCCCTGATCGGGGAACTAAGATCCCGCAAGTCACATGGAGTGGCAAAAAAAAAAAAAAAAGAAAAGAAAACCAACCAGCCCCAGCAACAAAACCCTCTCTAGAAAACAGGAATGTTACCCTGAATGCAGTGACCAGCACAGCTGATTTTAGGTAAAATGACCAGCCAGAGTCTCTTTATAGTTACTTCCACAGGACAGAGCGCTAGTGAAATCTGGATTTTCATGAAATTCCTTTCGCTAGTGATACCACTTGGGAGGATGGTCTTAGGATGCAGAGAAGGAAGTATTTTCTTTCTGCCTGGCTGAGATCTCTTCTATTGGCAGTTAGAAGGGTCGGTGGTTTTCGGGTGAAGTGTAGAAACTCCCTTAGTCAGCAAGTGGAAAAAGAAGGCAGGCCTGAGATGCTTAAAATGTATATGAGTGTATAAATGTGGACTCTGGAGAAAGGGTACAGGTGAACAGACACAGAGAACAAATGTATTGACCCCACCGGGGGAAAGGCAGGGTGGGATGAATTGGGAGATTGGCATTGACGTGTATACACTACAATGTGCAAGACAGATGACTAATGAGAGTCTCCTGTAGAGCACAGGGAACGCTACTCAGTGTTGTGGTGATCTTTGGGAAGGAAAGCCAAAAAGAGCACACACACACACACACACACACACACACACACACACACACGACCAAGAACTTCCCGATGTACAAGCTGGGTTTAGAAATGGCAGAGGAACCAAAGATCAAATTGCTACCATCTGTTGGATCATAGAAAAAGCAACAGAATGCCAGAAAAATATCTACTTCTGCTTCATTGACTACACAGAAGCCTTTGACTGTGTGGATCACAACAAAACTGGAACATAGTTGAAGAGATGGGAATGCCAGACCACCTTACCTGTCTCCTGAGAAAACTGTATGTGGGTCAAGAAGCAACAGGACATGGAACGACTGACTGGTTCAAAATTGGGAAAGGAATATGACAAGGCTGTAGATTGTTACTCTGCTTATTTAACATATATGCAGAGTACATCATGCAAAATGCCAGGCTGGAGGAATCACAAGCTGGAATCAAGACTGCCAAAAGAAATGTCAACAACCTCCCATATGCAGAGGATACCACTCTCATGGCGGAAAGTAAAGAGGAACTAAGGGGCCTCTTGATGAGGGTGAATGTTGGCCTAAAACTCAACATTCAGAAAACCAAGATCATGACATCTGGTCCCATCACTTCATGGCAAATAGAAGGAAATAGAAGTGGAAATAGTGACAGATTTTATGTTCTTGGGCTCCAAAATCACTGCAGCCATGAAATTAAAAGATGCTTGCTCCTTGGGCGGAAAGCTGTGACAAACCTAGACATTGCATTAAAGAGCAGAGACATCACTCTGACAACAAAGATTCATATAGTCAAAGCTATGGTTTTCCCATATGAATGTCGACATTCTAGGAATCAGCGAACTAAGATGGACTGGAATGGGTGAATTTAACTCAGATGACCATTATATCTATTATTGTGGGCAGGAATCCCTTAGAAGAAATGGAGTAGCCATCATAGTCAACAAAAGAGTCCGAAATGCAGTACTTGGATGCAATCTCAAAAAAGAATGCTCTCTGTTCGTTTCCAAGGCAAACCGTTCAATATCGCTGTAATCCAAGGCTATGTCCCAACCACTAACACTGAAGAAGCTGAAGTTAAACGGTTCTATGAAGACCTACAAGACCTTTTAGAACTAACACCCCAAAAAGATGTCCTTTTCATTATAGGGGACTGGAATGCAAAAGTAGGAAGTCAAGAAACACCTGGAGTAACAGGCAAATTAGGCCTTGGAGTACAGAATGAAGCAGGGCAATGGCTAATAGAGTTTTGCCAAGAGAACGCACTGGTCATAGCAAACACCCTCTTCCAACAACACAAGAGAAGACTCTACACATGGACATCACCAGATGGTCAACATCGAAATTAGACTGATTATATTCTTTGCAGCCAAAGATGGAGAAGCTCTATACAGTCAGCAAAAACAAGACTGGGAGCTGACTGTGGCTCAGATCATGAACTCCTTATTACCAAATTCAGACTTAAATTGAAGAAAGTGGGGAAAACCACTAGACCATTCAGGTATGACCTAAATCAAATCCCTTATGATTATACAGTGGAGGTGATGGAATTCCAGTTGAGCTATTTCAAATCCTAAAAGATGATGCTGTGAAATTGCTGCACTCAATATGTCAGCAAATTTGGAAAACTCAGCAGTGGCCACAGGACTGGAAAAGGTCAGTTTTCATTGCAATCCCAAAGAAAGGCAATGCCAAAGAGTGCTCAAACTACCGCATGATTGCACTCATCTCACACGATAGTAAAGTAATGCTCAAAATTCTCCAAGCCAGGCTTCAGCAATACGTGAACCATGAACTACCAGATGTTCAAGCTGGTTTTAGAAAAGGCAGAGGAACCAGAGATCAAATTGCCAACATCTGCTGGATCATCGAAAAAGCAAGAGAGTTCCAGAAAAACATCTATTTCTGCCTTATTGACTATGCCAAAGCCTTTGACTGTGTGGATCACAATAAACTGTGGAAAATTCTGAAAGAGATGGGAATACCAGACCACCTGACTTGCCTCTTGAGAAACCTGTATGCAGGTCAGGAAACAACAGTTAGAACTGGACATGGAACAACAGACTGGTTCCAAATAGAAAAAGGAGTACGTCAAGGCTGTATATTGTCACCCTGCTTATTTACCTTCTATGCAGAGTACATCATGAGAAATACTGGGATGGAAGAAGCCCGACCTGGAATCAAGATTGCCGGGAGAAATATCAATAACCTCAGATATGCAGATGACACCACCCTTATGGCAGAAAGTGAAGAGGAATGAAAGAGCCTCTTGATGAAAGTGAAAGTGGAGAGTGAAAAAGTTGGCTTAAAGCTCAACATTCAGAAAATGAAGATCATGGCACCTGGTCCCATCACTTCATGGGAAATAGATGGGGAAACAGTGGAAACAGTGGCTGACTTTATTTTTGGGGGCTCCAAAATCACTGCAGATAGTGATTGCAGCCATGAAATTAAAAGATACTTACTCCCTGGAAGGAAAGTTATGATCAATCTAGACAGCATATTCAAAAGCAGAGACATTACTTTGCCAACAAAGGTCCATCTAGTCAAGGCTATGGTTTTTCCAGTAGTCATGTATGGATGCGAAAGTTGGACTATAAAGAAAGCTGAGCACCAAAGTATTGATGCTTTTGAACTGTGGTGTTGGAGAAGACTCTTGAGAGTCCCTTCGACTGCAAGGAGGTCCAACTAGTCCATCCTAAAGGAAATCAGTCCTGGGTGTTCTTTGGAAGGACTGATGTTGAAGCTGAAACTCCAATATTTTGGCCACCTGATGCGAAGAGCTGACCCATTGGAAAAGACTCTGATGCTGGGAAAGATGGAGGGCAGGAATGGAAGGGGACGACAGAGGATGAGATGATTGGATAGTATCACCGACTCAATGGACATGAGTCTGAGCAAACTCTGGGAGATGGTGAGGGACAGGGAAGCCTGGCATGCTGCAGTCCATGGGGTCACAGAGACTTGGACACGACATAGTGACTGAACAGCAGATGACTGATTCACTTTGCTATACAGTAGCAAATAACTTTGTAAAGCAACTATACTCTGGTATAAGTTTAAAAAAAAAGTACAAAGAGGATTCTTACGACTTCCCAATTAAAAACTTTCCTAGAAGTGTGGAAAAACTCAGAAGCTGTACAAGTTTGATGTGTTCATCCAAGTAAAGCTGAAAAAAAATTCTACACAGAAAAAAAATAAAAGCCACCTGTTTAAGGAAGGACTACTCTTTGGTTTGGGGGAAAAAAACAAAGCTCAAGTGGGCATTTGGGGTTACAGAAAACAGACCCAGGTGCAGTTGTGTGCTGGAAGGGGTGGATACTGATGTACAGAGTAAAGTAAGAAGGAAGAGATGGTTTTGCCAGATTGGGAAGATCAGACTTCGATTTCACTAAGTTCAAAGCCAAATGCAACCTGGCCAAACACGAGAGGAGACTCGAACTTGCAGTATGGTGCATTTGGTGGGGGCCAGAGGGACAGGGAAGGACGACCAGGAGGTCCTGAGAAGGAACATGGCTCCCAGGCTCCGAGTGGAACTCGCCTTTGGTGTTCTTACTGCATCAGTGTCACTGGGCTCCATCCTGCAGCCCAAGGTGAGCTAAGCTTGGGAGAAAGCCAGAGGGGCCTGGGGACATGTTTGAAACAAAGCCTCTTGGAGATGAAGGGTCCCTAGGCCTCAGGAGGTCAACCTGGGGTGGGACATCTGGAGGCAGAGCTCACAAGTGACAGATAGGGAGGGTACATACATAGAATGTTTGGGAGACCTCCCTCTTTGTCCGCAGGCTCTCGGACAAATTGGGGCTTCCCACAGTCATGAAGATTTGGAGCCTGGAGGCTGGAGACCCCAAGTCAGGATCCATCATATCCCAGAAACCCTCCCACCTCCATCCCCTTTGACCCAGCGTTGCCAGAGGACCAGGTGTCTGCCTAGGAGACCAGTACCTTTGAAACTTGTAGTTTGCCAGGGTGGATATGGAGTGGGGCCCTGAGCTCTCACTCATACCGTACACGTCGCCTATTGGTATGTCCAGGCTTAAAAAGAACTCGGAAGTCTCCTGGTTGAGGGGTGCGGCCCCACTGATAAAAATGCGGCAGTGATCCAGGCCAAGGGAATTCTTGATTTTGGTGAACACGAGTGCCTTTGCCATGCGGTAGCTCATGGGAGGGTCATGTTCCCTGTGAACATGGATGCCAAGGAAGGTTCTGTAGCCACAGAGCCACACAGGGGTGGATGGGACCCAGCTGGAGAAGGCTGAGCCCCCTCACCCACCGCCCTCCATGCCTGGCCCCAGTGGTCCCACCACTTACCCTAGCATCCTTTTCAAATTGACCTTTAAGCCAATATTCCTTGCCCACAAAAACACCTTTTTCCTCAAGCTTGAAGACTTGCCAACAGCCTCCTTTATCTTCTCGTGCATCTTTTCCCAAATTCGGGGTACCCCCAGGAAGGCAGTAGGCTTTACCTCTTGCAAGGTGTTGACCAAGGTACCCTATTGGACACAGAGCTCAGTCAGCAACACCTGCACCCTAGGTGTCCATCTCTCCTCAGCCACTGAGGGCAGCCCAGGAGAACTTTCTCCTAGTTTTCTGGACCAAGGTGAGCTCCTGACCCACAGGAGCCAGCCCATTGACTAGCCAGTGGCCAATCAGTTTAACCCATTCTCCCTGGGGACATAGTGGAGCGTACAGACTGGTAGAATATTTTTGGAAGGCAGTGTGACAGTGCTGCTAACATTTTAAATACAGCTAGGCAACTTCACTTCTGTGGGTGATAGAACTCAGCTGGACAAAAGTCTCCGATACACAGAGAAATACATGTGAGATGCTCTTAGTGCATCATTTTGTAATAAAATGAAAACAGGGTACGTAGCCAGTGTGGGGGGAGTGGCTAAAGAAACTGTTGCCCAAGCATGAAGTGGAGTATCATGAAAGAGTCTCCCTCAAATTGATCTACAGGTTCAATGTCATCACTATAAAAAATAGGCAAGATATTTTATACCAACTGACAAACTGCATGGAAATGCAGAGGACCTGGAATAACCAAAGCAATTCTGAAAAACAAAATCAGAGGACTTACTATTACTTGATTTTGAAACTGACTATAATGTAGGGTGATCAACTGTCCTGATACGTCCAGAACTGGAGGTGTTCCTGGAATGTGGGGTAATTTTTATTTATGAAACTGGGAGAGTCCTGGTAGACAGGAACAAGGTGATCTCACTACCAAAAAGCTGGAGAAATAAAGTCAGTGAGGTTTTGGTGTAAGGACAGACATAAAGATCAATGAAACAACTGAAAATCTAAAGATGAATCTTTACATTTATAATCAACTGATACTCAATAAAAGTGCCAAAGACAAACAAGCAGCGAGCTTAGCTAACTTAGAGCATTCTTGGCAGACACAAAAATTACCTCAAAATGGACCACAGACCTAAAAGGAAGAGCTGTTAACAGATCTAAAAGCCCTCCAGAAGAACACATAGAAGAAAATCTCTGTGACTTTAGATACAGTATGTGTAAGTCACTTGGTCGTGTCTGACTCTTTGTGACCCCATGGACTGTAGCCCATCAGGCTCCTCTGTCCATGGAGTTCTCCAGGCAAGAATACTGGAGTGGGTTACCATTTCCTCCTCCAGCCCTTAGGGTAGGCAATGATTTTCTTAAAAATTACACCAGAAGCAAGAAAGGAAAAAAAAAAAATCAATAAATTGGAGAGTTAACACTCATTAGAGGTGAACATTTTCTGTTTTTCAAAAGACACTAGTAAGAAAACGAGAAGACAAGCCACAGAACTGGGAGCAAGTATTTGCAAAACCTATCTTTGATAAACAATTTGTGTGAAGAGCACAACATTCAACAATAAGATGTACAACCCCATTTTTACACAGGCGAAACTGTGAACAAGAGATTTTTCCGAAGAAGATACACAGGTGGCCAATACGCACAGGAAAAGTTGCTCACCATCATTAATCATTTGAGAGATGCAAATTAATAGGAGAGAGACCACTTCACGTCCACTGCTGCTGCTGCTGCTGCTAAGTCGCTTCAGTCGTGTCCGACTCTGTGCAACCCCATAGACGGCAGCCCACCAGGCTCCCCTGTCCCTGGGATTCTCCAGGCAAGAACACTGGAGTGGGTTGCCATTTTTTCCTCCAATGCATGAAAGCGAAAAGTGAAAGGATGGCAATAATAATAACAAAAATAGTAACAACAAGTGTTGGTGAGGGTACGGAGGAACTGGACCTCTCGTACGCTTCTGGTGGGAATGTAAAATGGCACAGCCTCCTTGAAAACACTTGCAGTTGCATAAATGTTAAGACAGGAATTCCCTGGCAGTCCTGTGGTTAAGACTCCATGCTCCCACTGCAGGGGGCACAAGTTCGATCCCTGGTCAGGAAACTAAGATCCTGTGTGCTGAAGCCAAAAACAAGTTAAAACGGCTTTGTTCCTAGTGCTGAGTTGCTTCAGCCATGTCTGACTCTTTGAACCAAATGGACCATGGCCCACCAGGCTCCTCTGTTCATGGGATTCTCCAGGCAAGAATGCTGGAGTGGGTTACCATTTCCTTCTCCAGGTGATCTTTCTGAACCCAAGGATCAAAGCCCCGTGTACTGTGCCTCCTGCATTGCAGGCAGATTGTTTACCGCTGAGGCACTGGAGAAACCCATTAATATTTCTGTAGATATGCATATTCCCAGTAAGTGGGGTAAACATGAAGACTCAAATAGCTTCACATCAGTTCAGGTCAGATTCTACTGCCAAAAATGTTTGGTTTGTGGAGGGTTTTGGAGCTGGGAGTACTGAATTAAAAAAAAAAAAAAAACAAAAACGCTACACACACACACAAATTCTGCCTTTAGTACCACTCACGTTTTAGTCTTAGGTAGTTCAGTATACAGCCTGAAAAACCATGGACACCATGATTTGGATAAAGATAAAAACAAAAAGAAGGTGGTTAACCAATTCACATGCTGCTAAAGGGGAGCATTAGCTGAGGACAGAGAAGGAACCCCTCTGCTTACCAGATCTGGGCCTTGATGGAGCCATCCACCCTTCCAAGCTGCCCTTAACCTTGACCCCACACCCCCAGATCTGGGCCCTGTTGGAGCCGTCCACCCATCTGGGCTGCCCTCAGCCTTGATACCTTGAGAGCGTCTGGTTCAGCAAAGTAGATGAAAGCCCCGACCTTAATGGGCACCCAGACATCCATCATCTGAGCTGCGATGTGGCTGAGAGGGAGGTAGCTGACCACCACCTCCTGCTTTTCGGGGGCATAAGCCAGGTCGCATTCCCTTGCCACCGACCCCGCTGTCCACGTGATCTAGAACACAAGCTGAGCTTAGGACCCAGTGAGATCAGACACGCTTCCTCCTCCTCACCTGAGGGCTGTTTAAACGCAGTTCTTTACCAAATGCAAGGCACCTCCTAAACGCTAGGCACCGCTCCTGTTCTTTACAAACATCGAGTCATTTAGTCCTCATCTTAACACTGGGGTTGAGAACTGTGATTCTCCCCCATCATTGAGATGGGAAACCAGAGGCACAGTTCACTAACTTGCCTGAGGCTGGGACGAACTGTAAACTTCAGTGGGCAGCTTTGGAGGATTACCAGACGCCCCAGGATCCAAAAGGAGACCCTAGAGTCATGATGTCTACCGGGAAAGTCAGAAAATCTGAAGGACTCAGTGTCTTAACTCCAGGGACTTCCCTGGTGGTCCAGTGGTTAAGAATCCACTTTCTAATGTGGAAGATCAGGTTCAATCCCTGGTCAGGGAACTAGGAGCCCACATGTCACAGGGCAGCTAAGCCCGTGCACCACAACTGCTGAGCCTGCTTGCCACAGTGAAAGATCCCACATGACTAAGACCCAACACAGCCACACACACAAAAGAAATCCTGACTCCACCATTTACTAGCTGAGTGACCCTGGGCTATTTGCTTAAAATCCCTTGCAACCTCTATTTGCTCATCTGTAAAATGGGCACAGAATTTCCTTGTGCCAACATAAAATTAAGAAACAAACACTGTCCAAAACACAAAAAGACCACTCTTAATCCCGTGGAATAAACACCCCAACAATTAGTATATTAATGTTTTTCTTAAAAAGTTTTAAAATTTTTATTGGAGTGTAGTTGCTTTATAACTCTATGAATGTTTTTCTTTGTCCAGTGCATACTTTGATGAAAAGTTTTAGCATATCTATAATTTAGCAATCTACACTTCTTATGGTATCATACACTGGTCATTAATCCGGCCACATGGGCCACTGCACTGTTATTCCAACAGGTCAGGTGAAGTCCTGCCTCAGGGCCTTTGCACTGGCCATTCCCACTGCCTGGGATCTGCTTCCTTCAACTGTCTCCACAATTATTAATAACTCTTTGGATGCTGAATTGCTAGTTAAATGTCACCTCTTAGAGAAGCTGTCTCACCCCCAAACCGAAGCTTCCAGCATCTGTCTAATCCTCTGAGTACTACTTGCCACAATCTCAGTGGTTTTATTTATTCGTTCCCTGTCTGTCTTCCCAGGGGCCACGATTGGGTCTGTTCTGTCCAAAGCCATTTTCCAAGCACATAGTAGGTGCCCAGTGAATTTTTGTTGAGAAGGGACATTTAAGAGAAGAGAAGGGACATTTAAGAGCAAGGAAACATGCAAAACCCTTGGCCCATGGTGAGCCCTCAAGATTCATCCCTTGTCTTTCTCTGGGTCTCAGGATGGAGGGATTTTCCTTCTGCCCTCAGAAGCACTGTCACTCCAGAGGCCCAAGGAATCCAGCACCCGTTTGTTGAGAAAAGGGGCTAGGTACGTGCAGACTCTGATTTACAGTCGTTCAAACACCCGTGGGTTCAGAACCTGGCTCAAGCTCATTCTTCGCTCTCTAACCTTGCTCAAGTCATGTCCCCTCTCTGAGCCTGTTTCCCCATCTGTGAAAGGGGTTAATGACACATCTTAACCTCGTGGAGTTTCTGTGAGGGGTTATATCTGTTTATCTCAGCATGGCCTAGTATTCTATAAAATGGGGGAAACTTTGAATTGTGGACATATGTTGAGCACCTGGGACTACCTTTGACTTCTTGCTATAAAAATGATGACGATTATGATGATTTTAACTCATTATTGACTGCGGGATTCTTGTGGAAACTAACGCCTGCGGCTGGGGTTTTCATTTTGGCTGGCCAAAAATCAATTCTGTGATTTCACTAACACTGTTTTGCACGTCATTACATTCAGCAGTTTACACCTGACAGACTTGTAAAGTCCTCTCTAGCATCGTGAATTTCACTTTCCACATCGGAATCAATCATTAAGGCTCTTTGTCTTCTTGTTGGTCTACATGCATATCGTCTGAATCAGAACTATGTTCTGAAGAACTGTCATCTTCTGAGACACTTGTATGTACGTTGCTCAGACAATCAGAGAAAGTATTCCCATAAAATTCACTGAAAAATTCATCTTTGTGTAAAATTTCACCGTGTGTTATCTTTGAAGATTTTACGGTAATCATCACATACACAAAGTTGGAACAAAAATCTAACAGAGAAAAACGTGAATGATAATGACAGTCGTAAGTTGTCTAATGAAACTTTGATCAACTTTAAGTTCTAACAACTTCACACTTGATGTTAATTGTATCAGTGTCTAAAAATGTACTGATACATCTCCAGTCAATAATGGGCAACAAAAGATGTATTAAAATGTCTCCAGTTAATAATGCATTAAAAGTCACAATAAGGGACACTGATGAGGCTGTGTGCCAGGTATCACTCTGAGCATTTATATCTGTGTGTAGGTTAAGTGAAGAGTTAGCCACTCAGTCACTTTGCCACCCCATGGGCTGTAGCCCTCCAGGCTTCTCTGTCCATGGAATTGTCCAGGCAAGAATACTAGAGTGGGTAGCTAGTCCCTTCTCCAGGAGATTCTCCCAACCCAGGGATTGAACCCAGGTCTCCTGTATTGCAGGCAGATTCTTTACTGTCTGAGCCACCGGGGAAGCCCACGTGTAAGTTAAAGACAGCGGCAAATTCTCTGCCACCCCCTCCATTCAGAGCTAGAGTCTGTTTCCCTTCCCCTCACAGGGCTGGTCCAGTGGCTGGTTTTGACCTGCAGAGCAGGGCACCATGTGAGCTTCTGGCCCTGAGCCGTAATAGATGTCAGCCTGTGCCTTTACATACAGTGTGCTTGCCCTTGGAGCCAGCACCACAGCGAGAAATTCAACAGCCTCACTACCTCCATGCCACAGAGAAACCCAAGCCTCAGGAGACATGAGTGAAGCCCCTCTCGGACCTGCTAACCCAGCCTGGGCACTGGCTGAGTGACCCCAGCTGACACTTTGTGGGGCAGAAAAGACACTGCTGAGCCCTGGTCCAAATCTGAGACCCAGAAATAATGCACTGTTGGTGTTTCAAGTTGCTCAGTTCTGGAATGGTTTGTTACACAGCAGTAGCTAACTGACACAGTATGGGACATTATTTAACCTTCACAGCAACTCTAAGAGCTATCAACTGTTCTTGTCTCCATTTCACAGGTGGGCAAACTGAAGCCCAGAGAAGTTAAGGGAGTTTTCTCAGGTCACACAACTAGCAAATGGGGGAGCCAGGATGAAGATCTAGGCAGACTTGCTCCAAGAGCTTGGCGTTCATCAGCTGTCTTCAAGGAGATGATCTCAGCAGACGTGAAGCCACTAGGAGTATGAATGCTGGCCAGGGTGGGCTTCCTCAGACCTTCTTCATTCATTTCAGTCCACAAAAAGGATTGAAGCCTCCTGTATACCAACCACTGGAGACACAGCAGAGAACCCAACAGACTGCCGCTGCCCTCAAGGAGCTGATGTTCACGATAAACACGTGACTGTATATAATATGTCAGTGCACGGAAAACAGTAGCCAGAGGGGATCAGGGACTGATGGGGTGGTTTATTGTTAGTTGCTGTTTTGAACATGAAAGTCAGGGAGGACTTCTCAGAGGCAGTAACATTTGAGCAGGGACCCCCAAGGAGGTGAAAGAGGAAGCCAAGTTGGTCTCTAGGAAAAATAATTCCATGCAGAGGGAACAGCCAGAGCAAAAGCCAGTGTGTACCGCCAACTCTTAAGCTGGGTTGGTGCAAAAAGCTCATAAAGTAGAAACGCTGGGACGTCCCCGCTAGTCCAGGGGCTAAGACTCTGTGCTTACAGTGTAGAGGGCCCAGGTTCAATCCCTGGTCAGGGAACAAGATCTGACATGCTGCAACCAAGACCTCGTGCAGCCAAAAATTTAAGTAAGAAATGCTTCATTGTAGAACTAGCAGTCTTTCTGACTCACAAAGGGGAGTGTACGTGTTGGGTGTACGTCCTGCCAGACACTTTTCTACTTATAAAGCTTACAGGCTTGTACATCGGTCGCTTCATTTCTCAATTTTTAACAAAAACCGCCTGTGCTCTGTGTACTGTTCTTCAGCTGGCTTCAGCGTATTTATAGTGATCGCATCTTTAAGGATCTTTACACCTTAGCCACATAGATCAACAGTGTAGGTGAAAATGTGGACTGTGACTCCAGCCTGCCCGAGTTCAGATCCTGGCTCTGCCATGCTGCTTGTTGTGTGACCTGGACCCAGCATTTTAACCTCTCTGGGCTTCAGTTTTCTCATCTGTAGAAACAGCGTCCACCTGATAGAACAGATAGAATCATAGAATCACCAGGAGGATTTACAAAGTGTAAAACTCTCGGGATGGACCCTGGCATATCACGGGCGTGCAACAGAAATGAACCGTCACTGTCTTTCTTGTTCTTTAGGAAAAAACAAACAACAGCTTTATCAAGGTGTAATTGACATGCAGGGAACCACCTGCATTTGGGGTGTACAAGTTGGTGCATAGTGACCTATATATGCAGCTGTGCAGCCATCCCCACCATTGAAATGGTGAATGTTCCCTGTTCCCATCACCCTTTGTCATGCCTCCCTTTTGCCATCCCAGGCAGCCACCATCTGCTTTTGGTTCCTGTAGACAAGTTTGCACTTGTAGGGTTTTCAACACACAGGCTTATTTTCCTGACCAGAGTTTGAACTTGGGCTCTTGGGAGTGGCACACGGATCCTAACCACTGGACCTCCTAGGAATTCCATTTCTAGGGTTTTATATAAACAGGATCTTTTATTTAGTTACAGTTTTAAATTACAGTTAGGTCATTGTATTCACTTCCTAATTTATTTTTTAATTAATGTACGGCTGCACTGCGTCTTTGTGGTACACACGGGCTTTCTCTAATTGCAGCGAGCAGGGACTGCTCTTCATTGTGGTGAGTGGACGTCTCATTGCGGTGGCTTCTCTCCTTTTTTTTTTTTTTTTTTGCGGTGGCTTCTCTTGTTGGCTTCTCTCGTGGGCTCGATAGCATGTAGGCTCAGTAGTTGCTGCACTCAGGCTTAGGTGCCCTTCTGCATGTGGTATCTTCCCAGACCAGGTACTGAATCTGTGTCCCCTGCATTGGCAGGTGGGCTCTTACCCACTGGACTGCCAGGGAAGTCCCTTTCTAGGGTTTTATATAAATAGGATCTTTTAGCATGGATTCCCCTATTCTTTCCTACCAGTGACCTAAATTACCATCAGCTTTGGACTCCACTCAGACATGCATGCATTTTCCCCAAGCACAGAGCCTTCCTCAAGTAACTAAAACATCAGCTCCTGCTTTATCCCCTGAAACTCAGTGTTTACACTGCCCTTTCACATACTAATTTTATCAAGCATGGTTCTGAGCTCAAACAACCCAGGAGGCAGGGACTGTTACATCACACCCATTTTACAGATGAGGAAACCAAGGCTTAGAGATCCTGGATGTGTTGCCCAAGATCATAGAGCCAGGTCTCCTGCAGAGTCCCTGATCTCAACCCCTGCACTGTGCTGCCCCGACCTTGGAAGTTTAAGTCTCTCTGCCCCACAGATCAAGGTCCCCCATGCCACTGTGCTCCTAAACACCACTGTGCTCCTGTGGGTCAAGAACAAAAGCAGTCTGAAGGCCTCTGCCCCAAGGCATCAAGACCCTGGAGGCTGCAGAGTCCAACCCTGTCAGCAGAGACAGCACTTACATTGTCATGGCTGAGCATCACCCCCTTGGGTTGGCCCGTGGTCCCAGAAGTATAGATGATCACGGCACACTGATTGACCTTCTGGCTTTTTATGATCTGGTCCAGTTGGGCATCGGGAATGCTACTGCCAAGTTCTAGAAAGTCATCCCACTACGGAAAGAAAAGACCAGCAGAGGGTGGCGGCTCAAGGGTGTGAGGGGGCCCCTGGCACACCAGGTGTTCCCCTTCCCCAGTCAGGTCTTGCCTCACCAGCTGCCCTGGAAAGATGATTCCCAGCAGGAGGAAGGGTACTTCATACAGAGGCCCTGAGACACCTGCTTCTCCACTTCCTGGGCAGGCTACTCAAGCAGCTCCACCTCAGTTTCCTCATAGGTAAAATGGGGATGATGTCAAGGCCCAAATCTTTGGGTTGTTTGAAGCAGTAAATAGGTCACTATGTGTAAAATGCTTAGAACAGCGGAGTTCAGGATCATTTGTTCTCTGCCTTTCCAGATTCCACTTGGCACCTCAAACTTAGTGACCAGATTGATGGAACTGAAGGCCATCCTGATTGGCTTAAGCTAGAAGGTCCCATCTGCCTGGGCCACAGTGATTGGACTGGTTCTGGACATGTGACCTCAGATGGTCCAATCACAGTGAAGGTCAGGGCTTTGGCTGGAAGTGCTGGGACATGAATGAATCATCTGGACGTGAGGTAACTTGAGCTGCTGGACTGCCTCAGGACTAGAGGGAAGCAAGGTTAGTGGAGAGCAAAATGGAGCCTGCTAAGTCATTTCAGTTGTGTCTGACTCTTTGTAACCAATGGACTGTAGCCCATCAGGCTCCTCTGTCCATGGGGATTCTCCAGGCATGAATACTGGAGTGGGTTTGCGTTTCCTCTCCAGGGGATCTTCCTGACCCGGGGATTGAACCCACATCTCTTATGTCTCCTGCACTTGCAGGCAGATTCTTTACCACTCTGCCACCAAATGGAGCCTTGGGAATGTTATTTGAGCTCCTGGTTCCAGCTGTGCATGGGTTGTAGTTACATGAGCCAACAGATGATCTTGGAAGCTTATGCCATTTGGGGTTAGGCTAGTATCACTTGCAACCAAAGATATCCTTAGTGATAAGACATACATCATCTCCCTCTGGCAGATGGAGAACCTGAGGCTCAGAGGCGGTAAGTTACCTGCCCAGGGTCACACACTAAGTAAACAGAGGAGCTAGCATTTTAACCCAAGAGTCCAGAGCCTGTGCTTTTAATTACCTTAGAATTTGATGCCTCACAAGGAACTGTGAAGGTGTATGAACCGAATTTCACATAAGAACTGCAAAAATGCTGTTTCTGATCCTCCAGTGGGGCTCTGGAGGAGGACAGTGTCCTGTCTGCAAAATAGAGGGCTCTCCATGTCCTCTAGAAATGGCCAGCATTGCCTGCAACCTGACAGGGCAACGCTGGCCCCATCCAAAAGGGAAGGACCTTTCACCCGAGCATCTCTAACAGGGTGGAGTGATGGTGAGAGGAGCAGTGCACACCGACCTTTGGAGGGACCCTGTCCTTTCTCTGAGAAATGCCCCAAGCCCCCCTCAAAAGGATGCTCCCCTAATGGCAGGTGCAGGACCTCATCCTCCCATGGCCACAGATGATGGGATCACATAGACAGTGGACCCAACCTGGTCCAATCCAGTCCTCTATTGGAAATCTGGAATTGGTCCTGAGTCCAACTCCAGGCATCACCACCTGCCCAGTTAATGGTCTTCTTCTGTCATCCCCTTGCCCTCAAATTTCACCTGTTAATTTCCCAGGCATTTCCTTTTTCTCTCAGTTCTAATGAATGTATTCCTAAACTGAATCTAAAAATAGGAGGTTCTACTCGCCCTGGCAGAGAAGTAGATACCTAATCTGTAGGGGTAATTTTGCCCATCCCCCACCCTTGGCCAGACGACCTACGCAGTATCTGAGGATATTTGTGATTGTTTCAACTAGGATGTAGTAGGTGGAGGGAGGCCAGGGTTGCTCCTTAACACCTAAAAATGCACAGGACAGCCCCCACAATGAAGAATTATCCACCCTGAACTCTGCTCAGTGTTATGTGGCAGCTGGATGGGAGGGGAGTTTTGGGGAGAATGGATACATGTTTATGTATGGCTGAGTCCCTTCACTGTTTACCTGAAACTATCACGATATTATTAATCGGCTATATCCTAATACAAAATAGCAAGTTCAAAAGAAAAAATATATCCACCTCGAATATCCAGTGAGGCTGAGAAACCCTGCTGTAAATACTGTTTCTAACAAAAGGGTTTAACTTATCCAGACTTAAGATCTTGTTGCCATGATGGTCACTTTTATTTAACCTCTTAAGGTCTGTGATTCTGATCAGCTGTCTTACTTAGTTATCATCCTGGTCTTAATATTCTAAGGTTTTCTGAAAGGTACTCAAGCTGGCGAGTGTTTTGGCCAGAAAGGATCACTGTCATCTTTCCTCCCACTTGAGTGGAGGGAAAACCAAATAAATTCCATGACATGTTAGGACTTCTGATTTGGATCATGGGTTTGATGGCCTGATCTCAGGAACATTAACAACAGGAGCCTGGGCTGGTCCCTCACAGACCTCCTGCCCTGACTTCTGTGAGTTAACTTCTTGTATCCTTAGAAACAAGACCCAAACCCTCTCCTTTGGCTTAAGTGGGTCTCTGTTGCTTGCAGTCAAGCATTTTCTGACTCTAGAAGGCCCTAAGGCAGACTGAATATGCAAAAAAACCCAACCAAACAAAGAATGTGACATGTATGATGTCACACAGTCTTCAGGGGCCCTGTCCCTCCCTCAGTAAGAGGTGGACTCTGGTCTGCGGCTTGGCCTCGACATGCTACTTCCAAGAATAGGTCATTCAAGGCACGACAGCTTCTGCCTGGATGTTTCTCTCCTCAAAACTTTCTCTCTGGAGACTTTCCCAGTGGTCCAGTGATTAAAGACTCTGAGCTTCCTTCTACTGCAGGGGGCGCAGGTTCCATCCCTGGTCAGGGAACAAAGATCCCCGCCATCCTGCCCAGCATGGCAAAAACAACAAAACAAACAAAAAAACATTCTCTGTGGAGATCTGAGCTACCAAACAAGCCCGCAGGTCCCAAAGACATCGCAGAAGCAGAAAAAGAGAAAGAAAGGTGCTGGAGGAGTCCCAGGTGCAGAGTCAGGACCAGACTGCAGGCCAGGGGCTTCTCTTTGAGTGCAAATTTTTTTAGGGAATTTCCCCCCCAAAAAAGCTTGCTATCAAGGTAAATAATATTTCAATGCAATATTTTAAAAGTCAATATCAAAAAGCAAATCTCTGATGGATGAAACATCAAAATTTGAAAACAAAAACGGCAGGCTCCAACAGGGCTGTTGGTCCAAGCCCTGGCAGAAATGGGTGCCCCTGGTATGTGTATTTTCATACATTAAAAATGGCTAGTGGTTTTAATAAAGATACTGATGACTTTGCATCTGTGAGAGCCAGGAAAGTAAATTTATAATAAATTCTGACTTGAATATAAATTAAATATTCAAACTTAATGTTGTGAGTTCCAACACAGCTTATTTTCAGTGCTGCAGTATTTTTTCAGTTGCGCTGTGTGTGGGCATGCATGCTGTCAGTCTGTCCCACTCTGTGACTCAGTGGACTTTAGCCCACAAGTATCCTCTGTCCATGGGATTTTTCCAGGCAAGAACACTGCAGTGGGTTGCCGTTTCCTACTCTAGGGGATCTTCCCCGCCCAGGGATCAAACCTACATTTCCTGCATTGGCAGGCAGATTCTTTACCACTGTGCCACCACGGAAATCCTCAGTTATGCTAATGCTATGGAAAAAAAAACTAATAATAAAAGGATTGGTACTGTCTTATGCCACCAATTTTGGGCGTGATTTGTTATACATAAATAAATTACCAGAACAGACACCTTCTGGGAAATCAGACCCTTCATGGCACAAAAAAATTCTCTCAAAAGCCTCACCCCCTTCTCTTGTGAGGCCTCGCCTTCTCCCTTGCCCACCACTCAATGGGTGGTTGAGTCTCCACCCACTTCTGTGGGCTTCCCTCCTAACTCAGTTGGTAAAGAATCTGCCTGCAATGCAGGAGACACAGGTTCGATTCCTGGGTTGGGAAGATTCCCTGGAGAAGGAAATGGCAACCCATTCAGTATTCTTGCCTGGAAAATCCCATGGACAGAGGAGCCTGGCAGGCTGCAGTCCGTAGGGTCGCAAGGAGTCGGACACGACTTAGCAACTAAACTACCACTACAACTACCCACCTCTGTTGCTCACGACCCAGTTCCCTTGAGTCCTCACTCATTTCCTTTGTATGGCCCCGCCTTCCCCCTTGCTCACCACCCACTTCCTTTGCCAGTGCCCTCCTTCCCTTTAAGGCCCGGTCCTCTCCTTTGTTGACACTTACAGAGTACAGGTTTTCACATTTGCTGTCGTCCACGGGCGGCTTGTACTGAACGATCGCTTTTAGGGTCTCCATCTTGTTGCTCGGAATCTGAAAGAAAGTTGTGCGTTTGTTGTTCAGTCGCTCAGTCGTGTAGGACTCTTTGCAACCTCATGGACTGTAGCTCGCCAGGCTTCCCTGTCCTTCACTATCGCCCTAAGTTTGTTCAAACTCATGTCCATTGAGTCAATGACGCCATCCAACCGTCTCATCCTCTCTAGCCCTCTTCTCCTCTTGCCCTCAATCTTTCCCAGGATCAGGGCCTTTCCAGTGAGTCTGCCCTTTGCATCAGGTGGCCAAAGGATTGGAGCTTCAGCCTCAGCATCGGTCCTTTCAGTGAATATTCAGGGTTGGTTTCCTTTAGGATTATCTGGTTTGATCGCAGTCCGAGGGACTCCCAAGAGTCTTCTCAGGCACCACAAATTTGAAAGCATCAATTCTTTGGTCATCAGCCTTCTTTATGGTCCAACTCTCACATCCGTACATGACCACTAGAAAAACAATAGCTTTGACCATACAGACCTTTGTCAGCAAAGTGATGTCTCTGCTTTTTTAATAAGCTGTCTAGGTTTGTCATAGCTTTTCTTCCAAGGAGCAAGCATCTTTTAGTTTCATAGCTGCCATCACCATCCCCAGTGAGTTTGGAGCCCCAGAAAATAAAGTCTGACACCCTTTCCATTCTTTCCACATCTATTTGCCATGAAATGATGGGACCGGGTGTCATGATTTTTGTGTTTTGAACATTGTGTTTTAAGCCAGCTTTTTCACTCTCTTTCACTTTCATTAAGAGGCTTTTTAGTTCCTATTCATTTTGTCATTAGGGTGGTGTCATCTGCATATCTGAGGTTATTGATATTTTCCCCAGCAGTCTTGGTTCTAGCTTGAGCTTCATCCAGCCTGGCATTTCGCATGATGTACTTGGTATATAAGTTAAATAAGCAAGGTGATAATATACAGCCTTGATGTACTCCTTTCCCAATTTTGAACCAGTCCATTGTTCCATGTCTGGTTCTAAACTGTTGCTTCTTGACTTGCATACAGGTTTCTCAGGAGGCAGGTAAGGTGGTCTGGTATTCCCATCACTTTAAGAATTTTCCACAGTTTGTTGTGATCCACACAGTCAAATTTATGCATGGACCTCAGGATAATCTGGCCCAGGAGAGCGTGTCCTAAGCTTTCTCCCACAGGGACCCCTACCTCTTTCCCTTCCCTGCCCACACAGTGAAACTTGGCTCTGTGCCTTGACTGATACTAAGCAACCTGCTCTTAGCACTGCTAAGTTCTTTATGGTTGTTATCAGTAGACCCCAACCATTGAAGAGGGCTGAGGGCAACAACCTCCTGAGTTCTGCTGCACCGAGTTGTGCCTCTCAGTTGATGAGTCAAAGGACAACCCTCTTGGCTTCTCCTCAAAGGCACCTTGAGCTACGCAGCCAAGATCTAGCCAAACTTCTAGTTGGCATCAGGCCACAGAAATTCTCCATGAAGGTGGCCGGAACCTGGGCAGGTTCAGAACGCTCTATCTAAACCTACAACTGTAAGGTTCAGGGGATTCTTGTCCCCTGCAAGAATCTTGTTGTTCATGCAAGGGGAGGACATTTGTGTCTGTGGCACATTCCTACCAATGCAATGCAGATGTCACTTCCAGCGTCAAGAATGCTGACTATAGCCAAGTCTCTGCCATGCGCTGGAGAGAAAAGATGACAGCAGTGCTTTTCACATCTGGACAAGAGTTTTCCAGAGAGAGAAGGAACAGACATCCAAAAAACCTGAAGCAGGCAGTGGCTGGCATGTTTGAGGGATGTAAGAAGTCCAGGATGATCTGGAGTGAGGGTGGAAGGGAGGAGTCCAGGGCAGGAGGCAGGAAAGGGCGTGAGGGCCAGGAGGCCATGCCCTGGGGAAGGGATGGTGAGGAGTCTGTGGTTTATTCTGAAGGAAGAAGGAAGCCCTGGAGGGTTACAGGCTGCGAACATCACCAAGAAAGAAAGATTTCCAAGAGGACCTGAACATGCAGTTTGGGAGGAGCCTGGCACTCAGAGCAACCAGAACAACATATCTTCTGCAAACTGCCTCTTTGGTCAGACTCAGTGTCTGTGTGCATGCTCAGTCATATCCGAATCTCCCCACCCCATGGACTGTAGCCCACCAGGCTCCTCTGTCCATGGGATTCTCTAGGCAAGAATCCCGGAGTAGGTTGCCATTTCCTTCTCCAGGGGATCTTCCCGTCCCAGGGATTGAACTCACGTCTCCTGCATTTGGGGCATTGGCAGACAGATTCTTTACCATTGAGCCACCTGGGAAGTGAAACTAGGAGATGGAAATAATTCAGATACTGCTTTATGCCTGTGAGGTTGAAGATACCAGACCAAGGACTAGAAGTCATAGCAGCGAGGTGGCTGCAGGGGAAGGATGGAACACGAAGCATTTTCTAACAGTGGGAAAACCCAAATCAGAAGCCTGTATTCACGGCAAGGAGGAAGAGGGCCCTACCCTCACTCATCACCAGTCACCTCGCAAGCAGTGCATTCTGCTATGAACAGGACAGACAGGACATGAATTGAGTACCAGGAACCAAAGAAGCATGGCTTCAGAAAGTAATTTCAGAAAGTAGAAGTCTGGGGACTTTCCTGGCAGTCCAGTGGTTAAGACTCCACGCTTCCACTGCAGGGGCCACAGGTCTGATGCCTGGTTAGGGAACTAAGATCCCGCATACCACGTGGTGCAGCCAAAAACAAAACAAAAAAAACCAGACAACCAGAAAGTAGAAGTCTGTGCTTCCTGAACCAGCTCAGAAGTTAGGTTTTGCATTGAAGGAGGCCTGGTGGCACAAAATGTCCACTTTCACTAAGTCAGGCTGGATTTCATTGAGTCTGGTGACTCTACCCTAGTCTCAGTGAAGTTAATATGTGGGCAAACACCCTTGATGTTCAGAGGATACTGTCTTTGGCACTGATGGCAAGACTTAAATCTCAATTTCAGAAATATGAAACGTCTAACACAGGAGAAATGGAATAGGGTATTAAAGAAACAGTCAGAGGACTTCCTTGATGGTCCAGTTGTTAAGACGCCATACTTCCAATGCACAGGACGTGTGTTTGACCCCTAGTTGGGGAACTAAGATCCCACATGCTTCATGGTGTGGCCAAAAAAAAAGATACAGAAGGAAAGAAGGGAAGAAAGAAATAGTCACAGTGGCTCTTGGGCTGAGCAATAACTCTGGCCGTGGAGGTTCACTCTTCCGAAGGACTTCCCTCCTTTCAGAATACTTCTGTCAAAACCTGGTTCAGACAACTGCAATCATTCAAACACAAATCACGGGAAATGTTTCTCCAGCATCCATACAAAGATAACACAAGGAGGGAAAAAAAGGAGTAAGAGAGGAGTCAGATTTCACTGAGTACAGAAAGTCATCGTAGGATTTCCCTGGTCATACAGTGGATGAGAATCTGCCTGCCAATGCAGGGGACATGGGTTCAATCCCTGGTCGAGGACAATTCCACATGCTACAGAGCAACTAAGCCTTCACAACTGCTGAAGCCTGTATGCCCTAAAGCCCATGCATGCTCCACAACAAGAGAAGCCACCACAATGAGAAGCCCTCTCTCTGCAACAAAGAGTAGCCCCCATTCACCACGACTGGAGAAAGCCCACGAGCAGCAACGAAGACCCAGCACAACCCAAAAGAAAAATTTTAAAAAGTCACAGCAAAGCAGAGGAAAATTGCCCCCCAAACTTCTAATATAAAATGTAAGATGTAACAAGCTCAATGCAGCTTGAAAGGAAGAACCCAAAGCAAACATACAAGCCCTGGGGGGAGAGCCAGACATCCACCAGAAAGTAGTGAAACAGTGAAGCAGTGAGACTTGGGGAGGAAACAGAAGATAAACACAAAAGCATTTCAGAAAAGAGGATGAGGAGAAGGCAATGGCAACCCGCTCCAGTGTTCTTGCCTGGAGAATCCCAGGCACGGGGGAGCCTGGTGGGCCGCCGTCTATGGGGTCGCAGAGTCGGACATGACTGAAGCAACTTAGCAGCAGCAGCAGCATTAAGATCTAACAGTGTTTTGTAAAGGAGTAAATGCAGTAACAAACAAAGCCTGTAACCATCTTAATAAATGGGAGTTTTCTTCCTGTTCTCCTTTCTCTGAGACTCAGTTTCCTCATTTAAAATGGAGACAACAGCTACTTCCCAAGGTTACTGTGAGAATTAAAGCGAATTTGGATTTATTCATGGTGATGGATAGTTACTAACAAAAAAATAAGTCTTCAGAAAAAAAAAAAACCCCACACTTGTTTAACTCACTCTCTCACTTCCTACTTTATAGACAAAGTAAGACCTAGTAAGAGGTTGTACAGTGGTAGCCTGGATGTAGACACACTGGCCAGGGCTCATTTTCCTGAATTTTTATTGATCATTCAGATATTCTAGATAACTTGGTTTGAGGAGTTGGAAAGTAAATTTCAAACCATGTGATGAACAGACCGGATATATTACTAGACTTACACAAAGTCAAGAAATATTTTGAGATTGTTCATTGGACATCTAGATTTATCAGAAGAAAAAAGTTAATGTGCTGTGACTACAAAATTTGATTTTAATTTAAAGGAATACCTTAAAGTATGATTATTAAAAAGCTGTTTCACCTTGGGGAAAAAAAAAAAAAAAGAGGATGATCCTAAGAGATGAGAATTGAAAGCGTGGCAAGGCTCAAGATAACGTTTCTAAGAGAAAAGTGATCCACAGTGGACTGTATATGAAATAACACAAGTGCATTTTAAAAAACGGAGGCCCAGGGAACTTCGCTGATGATCCAGGGGTTGAGACTTCACCTTTCAGTGCAGGGGCTGCAGGTTTGACCCCTGGTCGGGGAGCTAAGATTCCACATACCTCCCTCAGCCAAAAAGAACCAAACCAAAACACAAGCAGTACTGTAACAAATTCAATAAAGACTTTAAAAATGGTCCACATAAAGAAAAATGGAGGCCAAGTAGGAAAAGAATATGCTTTGGAAGTTAAACTCCTCCACTCTGCACACATCCCTTCTTCCTTGGTGATGGGTGCTAGCGGGCGGGGGGTGGGGGGAGTGGGGGCAGTTGTTACCGAAAGGATTTTCTGCAACTGTGCGTTATTTTCCACCAGCAGGATGTTCACTTTGGCATGAGTGATGACATATTCACAGGCGTCCGCGAAGTTGGTGGCATAAATACCAACACAGAAGCCCCTGGGAAAAGAAAACACACGCATGTGTGTGCCCACATACCTAAGTCAAGAACATCCTGGAAGGGGAGGGAAGGGTCTGGGGGTAGGGCCTGCCAGCAGGTTCTGAGTCTGAAGTCCTGCCACCAGCTTCCCTCCCTCCACAACTGGGCAATGATGAAAAGGACAGGAATGACAGCAATGATGGGAGTATGGACTCCTGTGATGTTGCTATGATATGGAGCCCTCACAGTACCCATTTTACAGATAAGGAAACTGAGGCTCAAGGGAAGGAAGTCGCTTGTTCAGGGTCCCATAGTAAATAGGAGGTGTGATTTGGAACCCCCACCCCTCCCCCAGCCACCTGTTCCCTTCACTCACAACCTTTTCTTTTTGCTTTCAACCATTATGTGGTGGGTTTTTATCTCCCTGCTGCCAGATGACTTCAAGGAGCTTTCCAAGTGCTTATTGGCTGCTTCCCTTAGTGATGTTTCCCTTCTAGTTTCCTGCTCATTTAAAATCTTTCTGTGTTTTTATTCCTGAGCTGTACAAGTCCTTCGGTGTATTTCAGATGACTTGTGTGTCTGTGTGTGTGTGTGTGTCTATCTCACTGGCTGGCCTAGGGCTCTCTGCTCATATCTCAGTGGAAACCTGTGCGGGTGCCAGGCCCCAGAGCAGCAGCCCCCTACCCTACCCCAGCATTCACAGGGTCCAGGGCCCAGGATCTTACCCTGCGAAGATGGCACCAAGAGCTGCAAGGACCCACTCGGTGGAGTTAAACCCAAGGATGCCAACTGAGTGGAACGGCTCCAGGCCCAGCTGGGAAGGCAGAAACAGACGGACAAGCAGAGAATGGAGACACAGGCGAGGTTTGCTTCTAGATGGGACCCGCTCATTGGCAGAAGGCAGTCTCCAGAGCCCCCGGAAGTCACGTGGGGAAAGAGCCCACATTGAGATGGAAATCCAGAGTGTGATGTTTTTTTGTGACTCTTGAGAGGCTGGTTTGCCTCGCTCTACTTAATACCCCCTTTTTTATTCTAATTTTTATGGATTTTAGTTTTTAATCATTCTAACCAACTTCAGGTGCACAGCTCAGTGGTATTAAGCTCCTTTACCCTAAAAAAACCCCCCAAATCCAGGGGAATTCCCTAGTGGTCCAGTGGTTAGGACTTCATGCTTTCAGTGCTGAGGGCCCAAGTTCATCCCTGCTGGGGGAACTAAGATCTCGCAAGCCTCACAGTGTGACCCAAAAAAGTACATTCACACTATTATGCAACCATCCCTACCATCCATCTCTAGAACTTTCTCATCTTCCCAAACTGAAACTCTATCCCCATGAAACACTGACTTCCCAGCCCCTGGCCCCCACCATCTATTACCCTTCCTGTCTTTGTGGATCTGACTCCTCCAGGGACCTTCCATAGAGGAAGCAACTGAGGCTTCCTGCCGAGAGCTAGCCATGCTTAGACGTGGACCCTCCCACCTCAGTCAAGCCTTCCAATGATGTAGCCCGGGCTGGTAGCTTGACTACAGTCTCATGAGAGATCTTGAACCAGATACATCCAACTCAGTCACTCCATAGAGAGGGGACAAAGATTTGAAAGAAAATTTTCACCAGTGAACCTTCTTTCTCGGGGTGCCTTGTGCATTTTGTCCCATATGTATTTCCACATAGAAGGAATGATTTGATACATGATGGACGAATAAAGGAGTGGGTGAACAGCGCACTCACCTTGAGCATGGCTCTCGCGGTCTTCCGGCAGGCCTCATAGTACTGGTTGTAGTTCAGAACTTCCCACTTTCCATTCTTCTTTGATGCTAGGGCTGGATAAGACCCAAATCGGTTGACTGACTCCCGAAAAAATTCAGGGATGGTCATGGGGCTCTCGTGGCCTGGCCCATGTTTTGATAGCCTCGTGAGGACTTCTCCATCTCGGTGAATGGTCCACAGCCTAGGAGTAACTGGAAATAACCGCCAGGGTTGGATGGCATATATTTTATAGTCACTTCATACTCAGGAGGCAGGAGGGGGCTCTTTTTTTGATACTGAATGAATCCCACGCTTCGAGTGAAGTCACATGGTCAGCGCTGGTCTACTCAAGCTTCCCTGTTCCTATTTATTTCTTCCTTACCCTCCCCCAACAGTCTGTTATGAAAATTTTCAAGCGTACAAAGAGTTGGATTTGTATAGCAAGCGCCTGCTTACTCACCACCAAATCCTACAGCTGGTAGCACAGCTACCCATCCCTCTATTTATCCATCTATCGCGCCATCTTCCTTTTTGACACATTTCAAAGAAAGCTGCATCCATTTCACTCTTCAACATTTGAATCATTTTTTAAAAATTTTATTGAAGTATAGTTGATTTACAATGTTGTGATAATTTATGCTGTACAGCAAAAGTGACTCAGTTATGCACACATAATGTTCTTTTCCGTTATGGCTTGTCAAGGAATATTGAATAGAGGTCCCTGTGCTACACAGTAGGACCTTGTTTATCCATCCGCTGTATAATAGTTTGCATCTGCTAATCCCAGACTCCCAGTCCGTGCCTCCCCCACCCTCTTGGCAACCACAAGTTTATTCTCTATGTCTGTGAGTCTGTTTGCTTCATAGATAAGTTCATTTGTGTCTTATTTGAGACTCCACATATAAGTGATATCATACGGTACTTGTCATTCTCTTTCTGACTTAGTATGATAATATCTATGGCCATTCATAGGTGGTAGATGGCATTATTTTATTCCTTTTAGAAACATTCGAATCGTTTGATGTGAATCAGCCTTTAGCATTTAAATCATTAACTAGAAATATATGTATATACACATATCTGCATTACATATATGATTACGTCTGTACCATAAGTGTAATTACATATATACTATATATACATATATCTAACTACATCTGTACTATATATATATAACTATATTCTTATATAGTAAGTATATATATATATATGTACTATATATATAATCATATTCTTATTATATATATTATTGGAGTTCCTGGTGGCTTGGGGTAAAGAACCTGCCTGCCAATGCCAAAGACTCAGGTTCAATCCATAGGTCACAAAGACCCCCTGGAGAAGGAAATGGCAACCCACTCCAGTATTCTTGCCTGGGAAATCCCATGGATGGGGGAGCCTTGTGGGGGGTCACAAAAGATTCAGACACAACTTAGCGACAATAATATATACTATTATATATATATAATTATTACATCTGCCACACATATATACACACACACACAATTACATCTGCACTATATGTAATATGTAATGTATAATGTGGCATAATATGTATAATATTAAATGTATATGTGTGTATATATGCTTTACCCACACAGGCACACCACCCTAACATGCTTAGTCACTTAGTCACGTCCAGCTCTTTGTGATCCCATGGACCATAACCCCCCGCCAGGCTCCTCTGTCCCTCGAATTCTCCAGGCATGAATACCAGAGTGGGTTTCCACGCCCTCCTCCAGGGGATCCTCCTGACCCAGGGATGGAACCCGAGCCTCTTGCGTCTCCTGCATTGGCAGGCGGGTTCTTTACCACTGTGCCACCAGAGAAGCTATAGCATTGGTGTTAGCCGCTCAGTCGTGCCCGACTCTTTGCCACCCAATGGACTGTAGCCCGCCAGGCTCCTCTGTCCATGGGACTCTCCAGGCAAGAGTACTGGAGTGGGGTGCCATTCCCTTCTCCAGGGGATCTTCCTGACCTAGGGGTCGAACCCAGGTCTCCTGCACTGTAAGCAGATTCTTTATAATTTGAGCTACAGGGAAGACCTTAGAGAAGCCATAGGGATCTTCTATTATTAATTCCCCCCACCCCCAGTACAAGGGGTACAACCGAGACTTCAAAAGAGCAGGTGACTTGCCCGCTGTCACTTGGCTTACAGAGCTCTGCTCCAAACGACGGGGCCCGGCTGTCACTCCCTGTGTCTGCCCCCTCTGCTACCCATCACATGTAGAGACTTGGCCCTCCAGGATCGGGCACCTCAGCCAAGGCCATCAGCTGGGGCGCAGAGTGCCTGTGCCCAACTGTCCAGCCCAGGCTCCTTTATAAACAGTGGTGAATCAGCGCACCTTTCTCTCTCTGGCATATCGTACCTTGTTCTTGGCTCATGTCTACTTTGAGGTCCTCAGCCTTCTCTTCTTGAGTCATCTGGGTTTCAGGCCTTCTGGGTCTACAGAGACCATTCTTCACCGTGCTGCAAGGCACAGAGCAAGAAACTTAGCATGTGCTACTGAGTTGCTTCTGTCATGTCCAACTCTGCGGACCCCGTGGACTGTAGCCCCTGCCAGGCTCCTCTGTCCATGGGATTCTCCAGGCAAGAATACTGGAGTGGGCTGCCATGCCCTCCTCCAGGGGATCTTCCCAACCCAGGGATCACACCTGTGTCTCTTACATCTGCTGTACTGACAGGTGGGTTCTTTACCACTAGCACCACCTTGGAAGCTCCGGGAACTTAGCAGGGCTGGTAAAGAAGCTGCAGGTCTGAAGCCAGCTCCGGTGTTGACTTAGTCATGTCGCCTAGAAGCCTGGGATTGATTAGTCATGCCTGTCCTGGGCCTAGGAGGAGAGGAGCCAGGCCTGCATGCCAGATCATCCAGCAATTGTAAAGTCCAGAGCATGTGCAGTTCTTCGAGTTTCTAGAAGAGTCTCTTGAACAATGAGAATGTAGAGGCTAGATCTATATGTGATCCTATGGGTGAGAGAACATTTTGGAGTTTCCTGAAGAGAAGCAACTCTCCCAAGAGAGTTCTGTTCTGGTTCGTTTCCTTAAAGATAGTACAACACAAAAACTCAATAAAGGATAAAACAGAGTAATTTTTGGCACATAAAAAGTTTTAAGTTTTTCAAACAGCAAAGAATACCATGAACAGAATCAAAAGATCAACAACAAACTGAAAAAAAAATGGGCTACACATATAATCAATCAAAGCCTGATTTCCTTAATATGTAAAGAATACCAATGAATCAATAAGAAAAAGACCAATAGCCCAATGAGAAAATGGGACAAAATCTCGAATAGATGGTTCTCTGAAAACAGTTTTAACTGACTTTTAAAAAAAAGGAAAAACAGGGCATTCTCTGGTGGTCCGGTGGCTAAGACTCTACACTCCCAGTGCAGGGGGCCCGGGTTTGATCTCTGGTCAAGGAACTAGACTGCCCATGTTGCAACCGAGAGTCTGCATGCCACAACTAAGACCTGATACAACCAAATTAACTTCGAAAAAACCAGAAAAGCATGCTCCATCTCAGTCCAAAGAGAAATGCAGTAGAAAACACGATGTAGTTTTCACATAGATGAAGTAAGACCCAGAAAACTGAAAAAGAACTCATGTTAGTGAGGGAGGATTGGGGATAACAAAGGCTCTCCTACACTGGGGTAAAAACCGACGCAACCCCTTTAGAGGATGTTTTGTCAGTAATCAGACTGAAGTTCACACAATCATGAATCCATTGGTAGAGGCCAGTGCGGATTCCGGGCTACCCTGGGTCCTTGCATGTTCAGGAACTGGACACCACTGTTTGAATCCTTTTTGTGTGATGTGGGGCGAGCACCACTCCTTAACCATCCTTGACTTTCAGTGTGTTAATCCTTTCAAATAACATTCTTCTAAACATCTGCATAACAGGAATTCAAAGTTATTCTCCAGACATCCCTGGTGGTCTAGTGGCTAAGACTCTGCGCTCCCAGTGCAGGGGGCCTGAGTTTCATCCCCAGTCAGGGAACTAGATTCCACATACCACAGGTAAAGAGTCCATATGCCACAACTAAAAATCCTGCATGTGGCAACTGAGACCCAGTGCAGCCAAATAAATGATAAGATTTGTAAAGAACAGTTATTCGCATGGACTGAATGGTCTTCCCCGAAATGTGTATGTTGAGGCCCTAACCCCTGAGTGATTGCATTTAGAGATGGAGCCTTGAGGAAAGTTGAGTGCCTGCTCATCACTGAGTCATGTCTGACTCTTGTGACCCCATGGACAGTAGCCCACCAGGCCCCTCTGTCCCCGAGTATTCTCCAGGCAAGAATACTGGAGTGGGTTGCCATGCCCTCCTCCAAAGGATCTCCCCGACCCAGGGATCAGTCCCACATCTCCTGCATTGGCAGGTGGATTCTTTACCACTGAGCCACCAAGGAAGCCCCTTGAGAAACATAATCAAGGTTAAATGAGGTCACAAGAGTAGGGCCCTAAACCAATAGGATTGCTGTCCTCCTAAGAAGAGGAAAACAACTCTTCCTCCACCACGTGAGGACATAGTGAGGAGGAGGCCGTATTGCAAGAGAGGCCTTACCAGACACCAGCACTGCTGAGACCTTGATCTTGAACTTCCAGCCCAGCCACAACGAGGAAAACAGTTGCTATTAAGCCACCCAGTTCTACAGTGTTTTTGTTAACAGCAGCCCCAGCAGACAGTTACATAAATATCTTGAAAACTGTTTCTTAAATGAGCTCATGAATTTCATTTTGTTCATAGAGTGGAATGTTATTTGGCCATGAAAAGGATAAAAGCGCTGACACTCGATACAACATGGATGGACCTGGAGAACACGCTGCTCAGTGAGAGAAGCCAAACGCAGAAGGACACACAGGGTGTGAGTCCATTTATATAAATGTTCATAGAGACAGAGTGGGTTTGTGGTTGCCAGGGGGCTGGGGAAGGAATGAGGAGTAACTTTTTATGAGCACAGAGTTTCCCTGTGGGGAGATGGAAATGTTTTGGAACTAAACAGAAACAAAGGTTGCTCAAGATTGTGAATGTACTAGATGCCACCCAGCCGCTTATCTTAAAATGGTTAATTTCACGTTATGCGACTCTCACCTCAATTAAAAAACACCAGAAATGTTGATTCACGGTTCCCGAAATGGAACGTCCTCCAAGACATAAAATTAAATTAAAAAAGCAAGATCCTGGACAACAAATACAGAAGGTGACTGGGCAGGCAGATGGATCCACGTATGTGACTCAAGAAAAAAAAGTTCTGCGTCTTTAGTCTAAGAGGTCATTACCTCCTGGGCAGACACGATGCAAAAATGCCAGCAGTCTAGCCCAGAGTTGACCACCAATTCCCTGAAAACAGGAAGGTGAGAGAGAGGTCTCAAGTCACACAGCCCCAGGCGCCTGTGGCCATCAGCGGGCATGCGCTGGTCTCGTCTGGCTTCACCAACACCAGGAACCCATCCTGCATGCTCAGCAAGGGGGCAGGAGGGGCTCCACCCCGGGGGTCAGCCTCTCTCTTACCCTGGTGTTTCCTGAGCATCTACTACTGTGAGCCAGGCAGGGCTCCAGCCAGCGGGCAACCAGATGTACAGAAATCCCTCCTGAAACCATCATTCTAGTTGGTAGAAACAGCCAGGGAACAAAGATCAATTAAGATAGTAACAGGATGCGCCTTGAAAGCATCAGGCTAAGAGAAAGAAGCCAGGTACCAAAAGGCACCGAGTGTGTGAGTCCGTTTGTAGGAAACGTCCGGACAGGCAAATCTGCACAGACAGAGAGTGGGTTTGTGGCTGCCTGAGGCTGAGGGAGGGGGGTGGGGAATGGGTGCTTAACATATTTTGGAATTACATTGCTGTGGATGTACTGAATGCCACTGAAGTATTCACTTTAAAATGGAGAATTTGGGGGACTTAACTTGGTGGCCCAGTGGTTAAAGCTCCAGGTTCCCAAGGCAGGGGTCCTGGATTCGATCCCTGCTCAGGGAACTAGATCCCACATGTTGCAACTAAGAGTTCAAACATGCAACTGAAAATTTTGCATGCCACAATTTAAAGATTCCATATACTGCAACTGAAAGATCCTGCATGCTGCAATTAAAGATCTTGCATGTTGCAACTAACACCTGGCACAGCTAAATAAAGAAGTACTAAGAGAGACAACCCCATCGGAAATGGGTGCAAGCCTTGAACAGAGAGTTCACAGAACTGAATGGGTTATAAACCCAGGACAGGATGCTCAGGTTCCTTGGTAATAAGGGAAATGCACAGTAAGACACAGTGAGATATCACGTTATCCCCAGTAGATGTGCAAAAATGCATCAGATGCTGGAGAGGAAGAAGAGTGGGAGCTCTCCTCCATTGCTAAGGGAGCTCAAGATGGCATGGCCCGTTGGGAAAGCATTGTGAACAGGGAACTAGAACAAAGTGAACACATGCATATCCCTGATCTGGCATTTTCACTCCCAGATATATATATACCCAAGGGCTTCCCAGATGGCTTAGTGAGTAAAGAATCTGCCTGCAATGCAGGAGACACAGGAGTCAAGGGTTTGAGCTCCAGGTCAGGGAGATCCCCTGGAGGAGGGCATGGCAGCCCACTCCAGTATTCTTGCCTGGAGAATCCCATGGACAAAGGAGTCTAGTGGGCTACAGTTTACAGGCTCACAAAGGGTCGGACATGACTGAAGCAACTGAGCGCATACACACACATATATATACCTTTTGCATGTCTGCCCCAGGAGACATGGGCAAGAATGATTATAGTGGCTGGGTTCATAAGAACTGCAAAGTGGAAACAGCCTGAAAGTTCAAAGGATACAACCTTCATGGAATACTACGCAGTGATGAAAAAACAGACACAAAACCCTAGGTGCATCTCGCAGCCTTGATGCTGACAAAGAAGCAGATGGCGGTGTGATTTTATTTGTATAAAGTTCACAAGCAGGCAACATTAGTCAGTCCTTGTTTAACTGGTAAAACTAGAAGGAAAAGTTCTGCGGGCAATTCAGAAGTGTTATCTCATTCAGGTGAGGGAGGAACAGGAGAAACAGGTAGGACACAGAAGACTTCTAAGTTGCTAGTACTATTATATTTCATAAAGTGAAGTAGGTACACAGACATGTATTGCTATTCATTAAGCTGTACTTAAAATGTTTTGTGCATCATTTTATATGCAAAATGTGTTTCACAATTTTAAAAAGCCATGTAGGGCTCATTATAGCAATGTATTAAGAATTCTTATTGAATTTAAGGGACAAGAGTGAAAACTATATCTTCTCAAGATATAATCTGATGAAATATCCACTTTTTAAATGAAAATCTCTTAGCCCATAAGAAATGGAAGAGTCTACATAACTTAATAAAGGCTATCTACTAGAACTATGAATGTTATACTTAACAATGGCAATAGAACCATCAGAAGAGTTTCCATGAAGTCAGAAAGAAGATGAAGACATCAGCTGTCACTTCTACTAGTCAGCATTGCTATGGAGGTCCTTAGTCAATGCAATAAGACAAGAAAAGGAAGTGAGAGGAATTAAGATTGAAAACAGGCAATACCACCATCGCATATGATTGACTGCCTCTATAGATATTCAATCAACTGAAAAGCTGTTAGAAATAAAAACAGATTTGGGACTTCCCTGGCAATTAAGACTCTGCACTTCCAATGCAGGGGTTGCAGAGTCAATCCCTGGTTGGGGAATTAAGATCCTGTATGCTGCTTGGCACAGCCAACACATCTATTCTAAGAAAAAGGAAAATAAAAAATAAAAACAGTTCTTTAAGGTGATTATAGGAAATCAATATTTAAAAACCAATAGCATTCTTGTACACCAGCAGCAACTAGTTAGAAGACGCAGTAGAAAAAGACATCGAGAGTCTAGCTCGAGGCCAAAAGGTGTGTGGGAGGTGAATCCAAATATGCCTGAATGTTACATTGGCATACTGCTTTATCGAGGGCTTCCCAGGTGGTGCTAGTGGTAAAGAATCCACCTGCCAATGCAAGAGTTGTAGGAGATACAAGTTCACTCCTTGGGTCAGGAAGGTTCCCTGGAGTAAGAAACGTCACCCCAGTCCAGTATTCTTGCCTGGGCAGAGGAGCCTGGAGTGCTACAGGGCTGCAGAGTAGGACGTGACTGAGAGACTGAGCACACACACGGATACATTGAAAGTCCAGTATGATTGTCAAGCAGCAAATCCCAGAGGACCCCGGGGCAACCCCCACCACCACCACAGCACTGCCACCTTCCACTCTTCACCAGGTATGGTTCTGGCCATCACAGCAAAGCATGGGTTGCAGAGTCATCTGGGCACTCAGGGTGTTTTCTTCTTCCACAGAGATGATAAACAAGTTGCTCCTCCTGGAAACCTGAAAATGGGCTGCCCCTTCCCAGCCCTCGTCACCGTCAGGATGGTGGTGGTGATGAGAGGCAGGAAGGCAGGCAGTTTCCCTTCCCAGCAGCCCTTCTATCCCATTCAGCCTTCCAGAACCTTCCTCCCAGTCACCTCTTATGACATCACTGGCTGCCCCTGCCTTCCCACGCCACCCCACCTCCACTCCTGCTCCCAGAGCAGGGCAGCCATTCTCTTTCCACCCATCCATCCCTTCATGCACTGCACTCCTCACCTTGTTGGTGAGATTCATATGAGCCACAGCGCTTACACCAGGCATCGTGCTAGGTGCTGAAGACGTGAAGATGTGCAGAACCAGATGAGGTCTGTTCAGGGAGACCGTGGGAAACCTGGAGTCAGACAGACACCCAACATATGTCGGTGGAAAGGGTTTGCTAGTGGGGCTGGCCTAGGCAGGGAGGTCGGGAGAGGTCCCTGGAGCTGAGTTATAAAGGCTGGGCAGGTGTTGGCCTGACTCACTGCTTTTGATCACGTACCCTGGCTCCATGCATTCTCAGTTTGCTTCTGCCTCCTCTCGCAGTTGCATCCCAGTGCCTAAAACAGCTCCTGGCCAGACACAGGTGTGTTCAATCAGTAAGACTTATTGCCCAACCTCAATATTTATTGGAAGGACTTACGCTAAAGCTGAAGCTCCAGTACTTGGGCCACCTGATGCGAACAGCCAACTCATTGGAAAAGATCTGATGCTGGGAGGGATGGAGGGCAGGAGGAGAAGGGGGCGACAGAGGATGAGATGTTTGGATGGCATCATTGACTCAATGGACATGAGTTTGAGCAAACTCCGGGAAACAGTGAAGGGGAGCCCAGCAAGGGGAGCCTTGGGGTCACAAAGAGTCGGACATGACTGAGCGACTGAACAACAACCACCCAAACATCTTGCTCTGCCAAGAGACAAGAACAGGAGTGTTCTACTGTCTCTGGAGCCTTCTGGGCAGTTCCCATCCATGGCTGAGGAGTGTCACGCTGCAGAGCACTGAGTCACCTGAAGCCAGTGTCCACCAGGACCCATTCTGACTGTCTTCTTCCAGCCCCTCACCCAAAAATCATCTCCCAGCCCCCCTTGTTGCAACATGTGGCCGTCTGGCTACATCCTGACCTGTGGAATGTGGATACAGGGAATGCAGGGGTTGCTGTAGAGTCATGCCTGTAACGGAAAGGAGATTGGGACCCCCTTTCCCTAGTGGGAGGCTGAGATCTGAAGCAATCACCTTGGATGGGAAGGAATTGCCTGCCTATTGCCTCCTGAAAAGTGAGGAGGCAGCGCAACAAGAGGGCAGGAGCCTGGGTTCCTAACGACTGTGCAGCCACCTTGCTAGTCCTGGACAGATAGAGTTTCATGCACACACACACACGCACCTTCACATGTACACACTCACATGTATACTCATCTGCGCTCACACACATGCACACATTCTCCCACAACCATATCCATTCACCCCCTCAAACACACCCTCCTACAGACCCACAATTGCATACATCCACACACTCAAGTCACATAAACCCTCTTATAGATACACAATTATAGTCACACAGATGCACTCATGCACAAATTTCTATACAGACACGTAATTATATACACACGTGCTCTACACGGGTATGCACGACAAGCTCACATTCTCGTGCATCCTCACTGGACGCAGGATTGCATACACATGTGCTCACACATGTGCACTCACACACCTTCTCACAGATATTCTCACACACGTGCACAGACAGCTGTCTCACCACAGAAAAGTAAGTCACTCGGGAAAGCCCATCCAGAAATACCTCAACGGACATCCACCCAGATCTCGTTCAGGATTAAAGGGCACACTGACAGCTTCCGGAAATGCTGCTGGAAGCGGACCTCCGCTCCTGGTGGCTTGGGATCCGCCTCCCCTGAATAGCCCTCCACATCTAGGGTCACCCTCCCTTCCCAGAGCCACCTACACCCATATGGGGGCATCAAGCCGCCCGCCCATCACCCCATCTCAGGACAATCCTGAGAGGGGTCCCAGCCACCAAGCCTCCATGGGGGAAGGGCATCTTCTCTCTGCCTTGGAAACCGGGTTCTGACTTCTCCCTTCCCCCAGGGCCCACCTGAGCACTCCCCAAATAAACCTTTCACAAGCTCAGTTTGTCTGCCCTGCTTCCCAATGAGCTTGACACATAGCAAGAGGAGTCATCGTCTCCCCCCAGAATCCCGGTGTTGACCTCGTCTCACCTTTCTCTTACCTGCCCTAGATAAGCTCGCAATGGGGACCTTTCATTCCCCGCCAGTCTTGGCCATCAGCAGTGACCATGCCCTCTGGGTGGTGGATGAGCCCCTCCTCTGAACAGAGGGACAGAGTCGATTCCAGGCCACTGCGCACATTTTAATCGAGATAAGTCTGACAGTAGAAAACAGGATTGCGCGGAGGCAGCAGCTGCAGAAAGAAAAGCCCTGATTTGGCAAAAATCTGTCCACCCCAACCGCGCTGACCCTGGAAGACTCCCCCTCCTCCAGAGCCAAGGGCAAAATGAAAATAGCCTCAAAAAAACTACAAATAGAGCTCCTATGTGACCCAGCAATCCGCTTTTGGTTATATATCTAAAGGAAATGAAAACACTATCTTGAATAGAGATCTGTCCTCCTGTGTCCACTGCAGCACTTTTTATAATAGCCAAGGCGACCTGCAACCTAAGTGTCCACTGACAAGTGAATGTATAAAGAAGATATGGGGTGTGTGTGTACACATATGATATGTATTAAGCTAGAATCAAGATTGCTGGGAGAAGTAACAATGTCACATATGCAGATGATATCACGCCAATGACAGAAAGTGAACAGGAATTAAAGAGCCTCTTGATGAAGATGAAAGAGGAGAAAGAAAAAACTGACTTGAGACTCAACATTAAAAAAAACTGAGATCATGATATCTGGTCTCATCATTTCACGGCAAACGGGGAAAAAGTGGAAACAGTGACAGATGTTATTTTCTTGGGCTCCAAAATCACTGGTCAGTGACTGCAGACTTGAAATTAAAAGATGCTTGCTCCTTGGAAGGAAAGCTATGACACACCTAGCACTTTGCCAACAAAGGTCCATATAGTCAAAGCAGTGGTTTTTCCAGTAGTCATGTATGAGTGTGAGAGTTGGACCATAAAGAAGGCTGAGTGCTAAAGAATTGAGACTTTTTTTAGAAAGATGGCAATGACGACCCTGTATGCAAGACAGCAAAAAAGACACAGATGTGTATAACGGACTTTTGGACTCAGAGGGAGAGGGAGAGGGTGGGATGATTTGGGAGAATGGCATTCTAACATGTATACTATCATGTAAGAATTGAATCTCCAGTCTGTGTCTGACGCAGGATACAGCATGCTTGGGGCTGGTGCATGGGGATGACCCACAGAGATGTTATGGGGAGGGAGGTGGGAGGGGGGGTTCATGTTTGGGAATGCATGTAAGAATTAAAGATTTTAAAATTTAAAAAAATAAAAAACTAAAAAAAAAAAAAAAGAAAAAAAAGAATTGAGACTTTTGAATTGTAGTGCTGGAGAAGGCTCTTGAGAGTCCCTTGGACTGTAAGGAGATCAAACTATTCAATCCTAAAGGAAATCAACCCTGGATATTCACTGGAAGGACTAGTGCTGAAGCTGAAGTGCCAATACTTTGGCCACTTAATGTGAAGAGCCAGGTCATTGGAAAAGACTCTGGTGCTAATAAAGATTGGAGGCAAAAGGAGAAGGGGCAGCAGAGGATGATATGGTCAGATAGCATCATCGATTCAATGGACATGAATTTAAGCAAACTGAAGGAGATAGTGGAGGACAGAGGAGCCTGGCGAGCTACAGTTCTTGGGGTCACAAAGAGTTGGACACGACATAGCAGCTGAACAACAACAACAAAATGATACCTCTTAATGTGTATATCAAGAATGGTATACTTCTCAATCATTAAAATGAAGAAAATTCTGGCATTTGAGACTATATAGTGGATCTTACAGACATTATGCTTACTGAAAGGTCAGACAGGAAGACAAATACTGTATGATCTCACTTATATATAGAATCAAAACAAAACACAGAACTCACAGGTACAGAGAGCAGATTGTTGGTTTCAGAGGTGGGGATGGGAGATGGGTGAGGTGGTCAAAAGGCACAAACTTCCAGTTATAAAATCTGTAAGGATGTAACGCACAGCATGGTGACTTCAGTTAATAGCATTCTATTACAGACTTGAAAGCTGCTTGGACTTCCCTGGTTTTCTAGTGGTTAGGAATCCACGTTCACAATGCAGGGGACACGAGTTCAATCCCTGGCCCAGAAAGATTCCACACACTGCAGGGCAGCTAAGCCCATGTGCCTCAACTGCTGAAGCCCCAGCCCTAGAGCCTGTGCTTTATGACAAGAGAAGCCACTTCAATGAGAAGCCCATGCATGGAGAGAAAGACCCAGTGCAGCCAATAAATAAATGAATATATTTTTTAAAAGCGGCTAAGAAAGTTGATCTTAAAAAGCCTTCTCACAAGAAAAAAAAATTGTAGCTATGTAAAGTGATTAACTAAACACTGTGGTGGCCATTTTGCAGTGTATTCTGATATGGGATCATTATGTTGTACACATTTGAAACATATGTCAATTGCATGTGAGCTAAGTCACTTCAATTTGTGTCTGATTCTTTGCTACCCTATGAACCTTAGCTTGCCAGGCTTCTCTGTCCATGGAATTCTCCAGGCAAGAATACTGGAGTGGGTTACCATGCCAATTATACCTCAATAAAAACAAAGTTTTAAAAAAAATAGCAAAGCAAAAAAAAACTCCATAAATTCAGGCAGAGGCTGGATTGGATACAAGGGGTGGTAGTTCAGAGATTCCTACTATAGATGCCCCAGGGTGATTCTCATTTCTATTTTTCCAGAGGAAAACTATAACTTTCCTGCCAGCTCCCGCTAGTGAGAGTGTGCGTCTCTCCTACCCAGCCAGAATGAATAGAACACAGCATCTGGGGTGTCTATGGCGTGCGGCACAGAAGGAGTGCCCTGACGTTCGTCTGCTGTGTTTTTAAGTCTTTACTCTTTTTTGGCTAGGCCAGGTGGCATGTGGGATCTTAGTTCCCCAACTAGGGATCAAACCTGGGCCCCTTGCATTGGGAGCACAGAGTCTCAACCTCTGGAACAACAGGGAAGTCCTAAGTTTTTACTTTTCGATTAAGGTAATTCATACCCCTCGTTTTGTTGTTGTTTGAGTATCAGAAAGGTTTGTGACAAAGCAAAAAAAAAAAGCCCTGTTCCACCTCTGCCTCCTCAGATTCCACCTCTGCCTCCTCAGATTCCACCTCTGCCTCCTCAGATTCCACAGGTATCCCTTCTCCAGGAGCCAACAGTTATCAACACTTTGACTATTTCCTTTGGTATTAGCCTCAGGTTTTCTAACTTAGTTTTTCATTTAATATTGGAATATAGTTGATTTACAATAGTATGTTAGTTTCAGGTGTAGGGCCAAGTGATTCAGTTGTGTACATATATAAATGTATGCTTGTCAGAACTGGAAGCTTGTTCTCTATGTCTGTGACTATTTCTGTTTTGTAAATAAGCTCATTTGTGTCATTTTTTTTAGATTTCGCATATAAGCGACCTGATACTTACCTTTCTCTGACTTACTTCACTTAGTATGACAGTCTCTAGGTCCATCCATGTTGCTGCAAATGACACCCTTTCTTTTTTTCCTTTTTACAGCTGAATAATATTACATCATATATATATACTATATCTTCTTTATCCATTCCTCTGTCCATGGGCACTTAGGTTGCTTTCATGTTCTGGGTATTGTAAACAGTGCTGCTGTGAACTCTGCGGTGTCTGTATCCTTCTAACCTCCGTCTTAGACTTTATCCTCTGACTTCCTGTTATGGCCTTGCTCTCTGACGATTTTCATCTGTATCATTACGTGAATTAATATTTCATTACCTATCCTCATAACAGTGTAAAAAAATACATCCTGATGTGAACTAACTGCTTCATAAATTGAAAATCAAGGAGAAAACCGGAATCCACCATAACTTTAAGAACTTCAGAAATTATATTACATCTTTGTAATACATTTTTGTATTACATCTTTGTATTACATCTTTGTTTTTAACCTCAGGGTGGACTTCCCTGAGCGTGAAAAGTGGATATTCTGAAACAGTCATTGTCTGGAAAACAAACAAACAAACAAACACAGGAGCATCCACTCCAAAACACACTTCAGTTCAGTTCAGGCGCTCAGTCGTGTCCAACTCTTTGTGACCCCATGGACTGCAGCACGCCAGGCCTCCCTGTTCATCACCAACCCCTAGAGCTTGCTCAAATTCACGTCCATCGAGTTGGTGATACCATCCAACCATCTCATCCTCTGTCATCCCCTTCTCCTCCCACCTTCAGTCTTTCTCAGGATCTGGGTCTTTTCCAGTGAGTCAGTTCTTTGCATCAGGTGGCCAAAGTATTGGAGTTTCCGCTCTAGCATCAGTCTTTCCAATGAATATTCAGGGCTGATTTCCTTTCGGATGGATTGGTTATATCTCCTTGCAGTCCAAGGGACTCTCAAGAGTCTTCTCCAACACCACAGTTCAAAAGCATCAATTCTTCGGCACTCAGCTTTCTTTATAGTCCAACTCTCACATCCATATATGACTACTAGAAAAACCATAGTTTTGACTAGACGGACCTTTGTTGGCAAAGTAATGTCTCTGCTTTTGAATATGCTGTCTGGGTTGCTCATAGCATTTCTTCCAAGGAGCAAGCATCTTTTAATTTCATGGCTGCAATCACCATCTGCAGTGATTTTGGAGCCCCCAAAATAAAGTCTTTCACTGTTTCCATTGTTTCCCTGTCTATTGGCCATGAAGTGATGGGACTGGATGCCATGATCTTAGTTTTTTGAATGTTAAGCTTTAAGCCAGCTTTTTCACTCTCCTCTTTCACTTTCATCAAGAGGCTCTTTAGTTCTTCTTCGCTTTCTGCCATAAGTGTGGTGTCATCTGCATACTTGAGGTTATTGATATTTCTCTTGACAGTCTTGATTCCAGCTTGTCCTTCATCTAGCCCAGCATTTCGCATGATGTACTCTGCATATAAGTTAAATAAACGGGGTGAAAATATACACCCTTGATGTACTCCTTTCCTGATTTGGAACCAGTCTGTTGTTCCAAGTCTAGTTCTAACTGTTGCTTCTTGACCTGCATACAGATTTCTCAGGAGGCAGGTCAGGTGGGCCAAAATACAGAGGGAAGCCAAATGCACACATACGAATAGCTCCTTCCATAAACCCATTCGCATAATTTATGCTGTTCCATACTCTTTTTTCCAATTCATGGTTTCCTCCAGTTAATGATGAACATGGAAGAGTTGATAATGGTTGGGTGATAGTCCGTGAATAATGTGGATGATCGGCGTCCTTCATGAAGATGTGAAGGAACTGCCAAGTCCCCTGCCCCCACCCGCCTCAGACTGTCCTTCCAAAATCTTATGCAGACCTCGTATCAATATAATTTCCTGAAAGACACATATATGTTCAGAAGTGGAGTTCTGATTCATCAACCCACATTACTGTTACAACTTGTACAGTTGCAATCAAGCTAAGAATTTTTATTTATTTATTTATGGCTGCACTGGGTCTTTGTTGCTTCGAGGACTTTTCTCTTATTGCAGGAAGGGGTGATTACTCTCCAGTCACGATGCACAGGCTTCCCATCGCGGTGGCTTCTCCTGTTGTTGAGCGCGGGCTCTAGGAAACACGAGCTTCAGTAGTTGCAGGTGTGGACTCAGTACTTGCAGCTCCCAGGCTCAGTAGTTGTGATGCACATACTTAGTTGCCCCGCAGCATGTGGGGTCTCTCCCTCCTGACCAGGAATCCAACTTGTGTCCCCAGCATTGACAGGTGGACTCTTAACCACTGGACCAAGGGAAGTGTAAGCTAAGAATATTTGGTTCTTAGGTTCATTTTTATAAAGTGGACAGTAAGAGTGCTTGACAGTTTGTGTCACTGAAGTGTTTCTCTTCCTGATTTTTTTTTAATTCTTTCACTCTCATTCCTTTCCCCTTTCATTTTCCTCTAGTTCATCTTTTTCTCTTTTCATCCCCCTTTTCTTTCCTTCTTCCATCCACTGGCAGTCACTATGGAACGTAGGTACAGCCATTCTATTGCCCTGCTTCCCTGTTGCCTGGAAGTGGTTCATGCAGTTGGCTGAAAACACGGGATTACTTTTTTAAAAAATGTTCCATGCATATTCAGCCTGCCCCTTCTAAGGCTGTTCAAGGTCACAGCAGTTTGCCCCGGAAATGACTTGGTGTCTTGGAGAAATGTGACAGGCGGCAAGAAAGCCAGGAGAAAAATGAAGATCTTCACAACACGCAGGTGCTGCGTACACAAAATTCAGCAATCAGAAGCCCCGTCATTATGGAAATTGCCCTTTCACGCTACCCTTGAAAGGATCAGATGCTCACACTCAAGTCTTCACCCAATCAGTGGCTCTCAAAACCATCCACCAAAGCTTCAACAGCCTTTAAAGTTCTAACAGTGCCGGTCAATTAACAGTTATTAGCTAAATAAAAGCAGTCAATTAGGAAGAATTCCGTCTGGGAGGGGAGGAGAAAAGTTTTCACAACCCCGTAGGCTAAATGCTCTCCAGAAGATGTGGAAAGCTCCCAGGAGGATGTATTTTCGTACCATTCTTGGACGCATCTAGTTTTTAGTGGTTTTGTGGTTTTTCTGGCTAATTCTTTTCTTGTAAACATGTGGTTGACCTTTTTGTTTTGTTTTATTTTGTTTTGGTTCAATTTTTGTTTTATATTTGAGCAGAAAATATCCTTTCATTTTATTATGCCTCTGGGGGTTTTTTTTACTAAAAAAGAAAATAGATTGGAAAAGTAATACTTGCGTTTTTGGTAAACACATACAAAGCAGACAGCCTCAGTAGGGTGAAAGGATCTGCAGAGAAGATCTAGTCTTCCCTTTTCCTGTTATGTGTATTCTTTGTTACTGTTCATTTGCTTAGTTATGTCCAACTCTTTGAGACCCCATGGACTGTAGCTTGCCAGGCTTCCCTGTCCCTTACCATCTCCCAGAGTTTGCTCAAACTCATGTCCACTGAATCGATGATGCCATCCAACCATCTCACCCTCTGTCACCCCCTTCTCCTCCTGCCCTCAATATTTCCCAGGATTAGAGTCTTTTCCATAGAGTCGGCTCTTCACATCAGGTGGCCCAAGTATTGGAGCTTCAGCTTCAGCATCAGTTCTTCCAGTGAGTATTCAGGGTTGGTTTCCTTTAGGATTGACTGGTTGGATCTCCTTGCAGTCCAAGGGACTCTCAAGAGTCTTCTCCAACACCACAGTTCAAAAGCATACATTCTTTGGCACTCAGCCTTCTTTATGGTCCAGCTCTCACATCTGTACATGACTACTGGAAAAACTGTAGCTTTGACATTTTGACTACATGGACCTTTGTTGGCAAAGTGATATCTCTGCTTTTTAATATGCTGTCTAGGTTTGTCATAGATTTTCTTCCAAAGAGCAAGCATCTTTTAATTCCATTTCATGTGTATTCTTAGTTTATATTGATTGTCTTTTCTCTGCATATTCTCTGGAATATTCTCTGCGTATATAAGTGTGCTGCATCGAGCATGGACGAGATACAGGAAAGGTTGGAGGTCAAGCATATGGGTATCAAAACCAGACCTCCTGGTTCAGATCCCAACTCTGCAGTTTATTAGCTGACTCTATGAGTTTGACTGAACACTTCTGTACCCCACCCCCGGAGTGGTTGTCAGCTTCTAAAAGGCACTCCCGAGAAGACAGCCCTCAGCAATCCCCACTTCATCATATCTACTTCCTTATGTAATCATCTCCCCACAAGTGTGGGCTGGACTTGCTGACCCCCTTCTTACAATGATATCAGAACTGATGAGGGGCTTCCCTGGTGGCCCAGTGCCCAAGTCTCCATTCTGCCAGTGCAGGGGGACCAGGTTCAATCCCCGGTCAGGGAACTAGATTCCACATCAACAACGAAGGTCAAAGATACTCCATGCTGCAACTAAGACCTGCAGCAGCCAAATAAATTTAAAAAAATTTTAAGCTAAAAAAAAAAGAACTGATGAGATGTTGTCACTGCTGAGCTTAAGTGACAAAAGACAGTGGCTTCTGTCTCAAGTGCATGGGGGTGCCAACTTCCTGGTCCCTGATGTCACGTCAAAAGGACACACAAGCTGCTTGTTAAACAGCCCATGGGGTGAAGAACAGAAGTCTCCAGCCAGTAGCCCTTGAGCAGCTGAGACCTGCTAACGACTACATGAGTGACCTTAGAGGTGAGTTCTTCCCCATGGGGAGGCGCTGTCGGATGGGTGTAAAGTTTCAGTGTTTCAAAATGAATAAGTTCCAGAGATCTGCTGAACAGTGTGGCACCTGCAGTTAACAGTTCTCTGTCATAAGCTTGAACTTTTGTCAGGAGGATATATCTTGTTAAGTGTTTTTACCACAATTTTAGAACACAAGTTTAGAAAGAAAAGGAAGAGAGAAAGAAAGGGGGGAAAGGAAGAACAAAATGGGTGGGAGGAAGGAAAGAAAGAGGGGGAGGGAAGGAAGGAAAGGAAAAAGAAAGTAAGAATCTTTTTCCACTCGAGTCTTCAGATAAGACCAGCCGACAACTTGTCCACAACCTTCTGAGAGACTGAACTAAAAGCACCCAGAGAAGCTGCATCCAGATTCCTGACCTACAGTAGCTATCTGAGATCATGAATGTTTATCATTTTAAGCTGCTAAGTCTGGGGATGATTTGTTGTGCAGCAAGAGATAACTCATATGTAACATATAGGACTAATAATACGAGTTATCGTGGAGAGGAATTGAGAATATATTGACAAATGATAGGGAATTACCTGGCACATCGTAAGCACTCAATAAATGTTTACGTATTTAGTTTAAAAGGTAATTTTAAGGTGTTTAAGTTTATCCCCCTTTGAAACAAATATACTCTTTTAAAAACACTGTCAACAGAGTGTAATGTTCCGTGCTTACTTTTTTGTCATTTAATATGTAAATCACAGCCCTTCTCCAACACCTGCCCACACTGCTACGTCTCACCCTTCTTCATGGCTGTATACTGGCCTGCTGCTTAGCTGAAGGCTGCTTCATTCAATCAGTCCTGTACTGGTTGCTGTCTAGACTGTTCCTTTTGGTCTCAGTGCCACATCTTAAAATGCGATGTTTCTAGTCATAGACTGTTCCAGGTGGAAAAGACTTGTCTTTGGAAGCATTCGGTGCTGAAGTTTTAAACTGTGGTTCTAGGAGACCAAGTGTTCTGTGGTGCCCCCTGCCTTGAATTCAAACTGCTCCTCTTTCACCAGTCTAACCCCAGACCCAGACACCTAATCCTGTGTTTTCTCCGTGCTTCACAAGTCTTCCGTGAGAACACATCTGCAGCTTCATCGTGGGATTGTTTGAGGCAAAGAAGTTTATTTCGCAGCCACCTTCTTGGAAGTGCTGTGCTGTGCTCAGTCACTCAGTCATGTCTGACTTTACAACCCTATGGACCGAAGCCCCCCAGGCTCCTCCGTCCATGGGATTCTCCAGGCAAGAATACTGGAGTGGGTTGCCATTTCCTCCTCCAAGGGATCTTCCCAACCCAAGGATTGAGCCCATGTCTTTTGCATCTCCTGCATTAGTAGGCAAATTCTTTACCACTGCACAACCTGGGAAGCCCTCCTTGGAAATAATACCAGAACAGTTCCCTTTCTTTTTGATTTTATTTTTTTATTGAAGTATTAATATAATTTATTTACAATAGTGTGTTCAGTTCAGGTCAACAGCGAAGATTCAATTATACGTTTGTATATTTTCCAGATTCTTTTCCCTTATAGTAGGTTATTACAAAATATTGAGTGTAGGTCTCTGTGCTATACAGTAGGTCCTTGTTGGTCATCCATTTAAAGTATAGTAATGTGTATATGATGGGTTTCCTTGGAGGCTTAATGGTAAAGAATCCGCCTGCAATACAGAAGACACAGGAGATGCAGGTTCGATCTCTGGGTTAGGAAGGTCCCCTGGAGGAGGTCATGGCAACCCACTCCAGCATTCTTGCCTGGAGAATCTGCCTGGACAGAGGAGCCTGGTGGGCTACAGTCCATAGGGTTGCAAAGAGTCTGAGCACGCATGCACACAGTGTGTATGTGTGAACAGCAACCTCTTAATTTATCTATCCCCTCACCAGGACAATTCCTAATAGTAAATTGCATTTCCCAAGGTGAGGGGTGTTAGTCGATATTATGAGGGGAAAATAGGTCACTTGATTTAATAGGTTTGGAAAATGCCAGTTAGATAGAATTAACCTTTTTACTAATGCTTCTGTTTGTTTGGTTTGGTTTCTTTTTTTTTTTTTTCTAATAGTAATGATAGCTCTTGTGCACCTTCAGGATCCCTAGCACCTTCCAGAGCTCATCCCACTGAATCCTCATGACGCCCTCACGACTTAGGTTTTCATTGGAAATCTTTCTCTACAAAAGAGGAGACTAGTGTTTACAGGGCTATGTGATTTTGCCCCCGAGCATGCAGCTAATGTCCAGGACTTTGAATGGTTCCAAAGATTGGGATCATAACTTGGATGCCGTTGCAGGACTTCTCAGGGCCTTGAATAAGATGCTGGCCGCTGGGCTCTTTTGACCACAGAGCCCGTTCTTCACAGCAGATCTGTCTATAGCAAGACTCCTTCAGGACAGGGTAGCAGGGACTCAACATCAGCCCATCTGCACCCCAGCCTGCACCTACAACAGCTAGAGTGAACAACCGTCCAGTTTGTTCAGGGTTGAGGTGGTCTTTGCCTTGTAGAACTTTCAGCTTTAAAAAGTTGTTTTTTAATTATTATTCAGATACAATTCACGTGTCATGAAGCTGATCATAGTAAAATGGACAACTCAGTGATTTCCAGCATATTCAAAATGTGGCGCAACCATCCCCATTGTTTAATTCAAGAATGTTTCTGCCAGCCATCATGAAACCTGCACCCGCATACCCCTCCAGAAGCCCCTCAATTTCTCCCTCCCAGCCCCTGAGAACCAGTAACCCACTTCCTGCTTCTATAGATTTGCCTGTTCTGGACATCTCACAGAAATAGAGTCATACAGTGTCTGCTCGTTTGTGACCGTTTCACTGCACCTGGCATCGTGTGTTCAGTGTTCATCTGCGTTGTACCGGGTGTCAATGCCTCCTTCCTTTTTATGGCTGAATAGTATTCCACTGGGATCCCAGGTGGCACTAGTGGTAAGGAATCTGCCTGCCACTGCAGGAGATACAAGAGACTCGAGTTTGATCCCTGGGTTGGGAAGATCCCCTGAGGGAGGGAATGGTGACTTACTCTAGTAGTCCTGCCCGGGAAGTCCCATGGACAGAGGCGCCTGGCAGGCTACAATCCATGGGGCCCCAAAGAGTTGGACACAACTGAGCAACTGAGTACATACACAGCATTTCATTGTGTAAATATACCACGTTTCATTCATCCATTAATCTGTTGATGGACATCTGTGTTCTTTCCACTTTTTGGCTATTTGAAAAAATACATGTATTTATTTGGTTGTGTGGGCCTTAGTTGCAGCACATGGGGTCTTTAGCTGGGGCATGTGAACTCTTAGTTGAAGCATGTGGGATCTAGTTCCCGACCAGACATCCAACCTGACCCTCTTACATTGGGAGCATAGAGTCTTAGCCAATGGACAGCCATGAAGTCTCTACTTTTGGCTATTATATATGAGTAATGCTGCTATGAATATGTGTAGATCAACTTTCAGGTGGACTAATGGTTCCAGTCTCTTTGGATACATACCTAGTAGGATTATCAGCTTATGTAGTAATTTTGTTTAACTTCTTGAGGAAATGGAATTTCCATTTTTTTCATTTTTTTGTCACAAAACGTGGCTTTCGAGATCTTCCTTCCCCTACAAGGGATTGAACCCAGACCCTCAGCAGTGAAAGCACGGAGTCTTAACCACTGGATCCCAGGGACTTCACCTGGAGTTTCGGTTTTAATAGCGGGAAAGTTCTGGGGAAACTAGAACGAGTTGATCACACCCTATAAATGAGTCCTCCTTGACGTCACTTGCCCTGGAACCTTAGATAAGAGGACAACCCAGTCAAGATACTGCTTTCCATGGGTTCGCTCCACTGCCACCCAACTTTTCTGGTTCGGTGGCATCCTGTACCACAGACTCTGCCATTTCCCCTCCAGACCGTGCCCTCCATTGTCTTCCAAAGATTGTCCTGTGGTTTGAGTCGCTTCTTTAAGCAAGCAACGCCTTCTCAATGGACGGGACTGAAAGCAGAGTCCCCTAGGGGGAAATGTCAGCGTTTTCTCCATCTACTTGGGAAGCCCTGGGTGTTCTGTGTCAGCAGGGACCTGGTACTTTTTGATCAGAGATGACTTGGGCCAGAATAGGATTCCAAGGGGGGCTAAGAGTGATAGGGAGCTTCCCTGGTGGCTCAGCTGGTAAAGAATCCGCCTGCAATGCGGGAGACCAGGGTTCGATCCCTGGGTTGGGAAGATCCCCTGGAGAAGGGAAAGGCTACCCACTCCAGTACTCTGGCCTGGAGAATTCCACAGACTGTACAGTCCATGAGAGTGCAAAGAGTCAGAAATGACTGAGCAACTTTCACTTTCAAGAGTGACAGAACAGAGCCCAAGTACTGAGCTGAAATCTGGAAATTCACACCTCTTTCCTCCTGCCCTAACATAATATAGAACCACCGTCTGAGTGGGAAATCATGGAATTACTATGTAGAGAACTGACATGTGGGTACAGGGGGGAAGGGGAGGGTAGGACAAGTTGGGAAGTAGCGTTGACATACAGACACTATATTGCTGAAAATAGATAGCTGGTGGGAAGCTGCTGTGGAGCACAGGGAGCTCAGCTCGGTACTCTGTGTTGATGTAGAAGGCTGGATTGGTTGTGGGGGCGGGGGTTGTCTCAAGAGGGAGGGGATATATGTATACATATAGTAGATGCACAATGTTCAGCAGAAACTCACAACATGGTAAAGCAATTATACTCCAATAACGTAAAAAATTAAACTTAATTTATTTTAAAGGCTAAGCATGAATCTTAGAGAAATCCTTCCAGGTTCGTTGTTCAGTCGCTCAGTCGTGTCTGAGTCTTTGAGACCCCATAGACTGCAGCATGCAATGCTTCCCTGTCCTTCACTATCTCCTGACGTTTGTTCAAACTCAAGTCCATTGAGTCAGTGATGCCATCCAACCATTTAATCCTCTGTGGCCCCCTTCTCCTCTTGCCCTCAAGCTTTCCCAGCATCCGGGTCTTTTCCAATGAGTCGGCTCTTCGCATCAGGTGACCAAAGAATTGGAGCTTCCGCTTCAGCATCAGTCCTTCCAGTGAATGTTCAAAGTTGGTTAATCTCCCTTCCATAGCTTTCCTGGATTAGAATCAGAGGCTTAAACGCCTTCATATTTGCACAGAATTGCATTCTTTTTTTCACCTGCATTTTCCTAATGGAAGCATTCTGTGAGGTTTCTGCCCATCTTGCCTTAAGAGATTTCAGGCAACAAAGAAATTGAAAGCAGGGTCTTGATGAGATATTTGCACACCCTTGCTCATTAGCAGCCTGAGTCACAGGCGGAAGCCACCCAAGTGTTTGTTGATGGATGAAAGGATAAAATGCGGTGCATCCACACAATGGAACATTATTCAGCCTTTAAAAGGAAGGAGATTCTGACACACCCTGCAGCAGGGATAAACCTCAAGGATATGATGCTCAGTGAAAGAAGCCAATTACCAAAGGAGATATACTGTCTGATTCCACTTATGCAAGGTCCCTGAGGGAGTCAGAGCCACAGAGACAGGAAGTAGATGCAGGAAGTGGCCATGCATGGTGGCCAAAATAATAATTTTTCTTAAAGTTAGGGAGAGGGGTGGTGGAGAATTGCATACAAAGATGAATGTACTTAATGCCACTAAACTTGATTCTTACAAGTGGTTTATGTATATTTTACCTCAAACTAAAAAAAAGAAAAATTTGAGATAGACTGGGCAAGAAATTGTCACCTGCAGGCCTGGTATTCCACCATCCATTTATTCAACAGTGATTTAGTAAGGAACAGCTGTGTTCCAAGCTCAATTCTAGACCAAGGTTTCTCAGCCTCGGCGCTGCTGCCTTTGGGACCAGATCATTCTCTGTGGTGGTGCCACCCTGTGCATTGTAGGGGCGGTGCGCCCTGCTTCTACCAGCCAAATGCAGGTAGCACTCCCTCCCCCCCCCGTTGCGACATCGTAAATGTCTCCAGACATTGCCCAGTGTCCCATGGAGGGGCAGAATCATCTCAGATGAGGACCCCTGGCTTAGGGAGTTCCATGGACCTTCCCCCACAAGATAATCTGTGTTCTGTGACCATCGGACCTCTGGATGTCCTAGGATGCTGCACACATTTCAGTGCACAAACTGAGTGGAGAGGGAGAGAGGAGGTAATTCACAGATGCTGGGAGTGGGTGGGGGGTGGCACCCAGGTGTACAGGGTTTAACCCATTGAGAGTTCATTCTGGTGCACGGTGCAGACCAGGATCAGACTCAGTCCTTTCCCCTCATACTTAATGGCAGGTTTCTTAGTCGGGCCATTGTTGGCATCTGAGGTCAGATAAATTCTCTGTGGTGGGGGCCTTTCTGCGCACTGTTGGCGGCGCTGAGCCGCATTCCTAGTCTCTTATCTATATACTCGATGCCAATGGCGGCCCCTAGCGGTGACTGCCAAAATGTCCCCAGTTCAGTTCAGTTCAGTCGCTCAGTCGAGTCAGACTCTTTGCGACCCCATGAATCGCAGCACGCCAGGCCTCCCTGTCCATCACAACTCCCGGAGTTCACTCAGATTCAGGTCCATCGAGTCAGTGATGCCATCCAGCCATCTCATCCTCTATCGTCCCCTTCTCCTCCTGCCCACAATCCCTCCCAGCATCAGAGTCTTCTCCAATGAGTCCACTCTTTGCATGAGGTGGCCAAAGTATTGGAGTTTCAGCTTTAGCATCATTCCTTCCAGAAAACGCCCAGGGCTGATCTTTAGAATGGACTGGTTGGATCTCCTTGCAGTTGAAGGGACTCTCAAGAGTCTTCTCCAACACCACAGTTCAAAAGCGTCAATTCTTCGGAGCTCAGCTTTCTTCACAGTCCAGCTCTCACATCCATACACGACTACTGGAAAAACCATAGCCGTGACTAGATGGACCTTTGTTGGCAAAGTAACGTCTCTGCTTTTGAATATGCTATCTAGGTTGGTCATAACTTTTCTTCCAAGGAGTAAGCGTCTTTTAATTTCATGGCTGCAGTCACCATCTGCAGTGATTTTGGAGCCCCCAAAAATAAAGTCTGACACTGTTTCCACTGTTTCCCCATCTATTTCCCATGAAGTGATGGGACCAGATGCCATGATTTTACTTTTCTGAATGTTGAGCTTTAAGCCAACTTTTTCACTCTCCTCCTTCACTTTCATCAAGAGGCTTTTTAGTTCCTCTTCACTTTCTGCCATAAGGGTGGTGTCATCTGCATATCTGAGGTTATTGATATTTCTCTCGGCAATCTTGATTCCAGCTTGTGCTTCTTCCAGCCCAGCGTTTCTCATGATGTACTCTGCATAGAAGTTAAATAAGCAGGGTGACAATATACAGCCTTGATGCACTCCTTTTCCTATTTGGAACCCGTCTGTTGTTCCATGTCCAGTTCTAATTGTTGCTTTCTGACCTGCATATAGGTTTCTCAAGAGGCAAGTCAGGTGGTCTGGTATTCCCATCTCTTTCAGAATTTTCCACAGTTTATTGTGATCCACACAGTCAAAGGCTTTGGCATAGTCAATAAAGCAGAAATAGATTTTTTTCTCGAACTCTCTTGCTTTTTCGATGATCCAGCAATTTCCTCTGCCTTTTCTAAAATGAGCTTGAACATCTGGAAGTTCATGGTTCACGTATTTCTGAAGCCTGGCTTGGAGAATTTTGAGCATTACTTTAGTAGCGTGTGAGATGAGTGCAGTCGTACGGTAGTTTGAGCATTCTTTGGCATTGCCTTTCTTTGGGATTGGAATGAAAACTGACCTTTTCCGGACATTGCCAAAAATCCCCTGTGGAGCAGTCACTGTTGCTTAAAAAAAAAAAGTCTATGCTTTAAAATAAATAAATAAATATTTATTTACTTATCGGTCTTATTTGAAGCACGCAGGATCTTTTATATTTTTTTGGCTGTGCCGGATCTTCGTGGCTGTGCAGGAGCTTTCTCTAGTTGGAGCGAGCAGGCGCTACTCTAGCTGTGGTGTGCAGGCTTCTCTTGTTGCCGAGCAGCGGCTCCAGGTGTGCGGGCTTCAGGTTGTGGCGCCCCCGATCGGTTACTCCGGGGCATGTGGGATCTTAGTTCATAGACCAGGGATGGAACCTGGGCCCCCTGCACTGGGAGCTCGTAGTCATAGCCACTGGACCGCCAGAAAAGAGCCCCCTCCCGCCGCCGCCCCCTAAATCTCTGATTTAGATGACAGGATTGAGAGTAGACAGAAGAGGTCCCTGCTCTAATAGAATTTACTTAGACTAGAGGAGGAGGGAGAGGCAACACATGGAAAAGCAAATCAATCAGGGCTGGAAACTGCAGTTTCAGCTGCAGCCTCAAGACACAAAGGTTCTGGAATTCTCCAGAGAGGCACCAGCCCAACGGAAATGTTTTCAGAGGAAATAACTGAGAAAGAGGATTCCAACTCTACAGGCTGTTCACCAACCCAGAGGGTACAGAAGGGCAAGAGCAGACACTGGAAGAGAACTTTCTATTTATTTTTAATTTCTATTTTATATTGGAGATCCCCTGGAGGAGGAAATGGCAACCCACTCCAGTATTCTTGCCTGAAAAATTCCATAGACAGAGGAGCCTGGCGGGCCACAGTCCATAGGGTCGCAAAGAATCAGACACAGCTGGGGGACTGAGCACAGACATACACATAGGTGATTAACAATTTTGTGACCCTTTCAGGTGTACAGCAAAGTGATTCAGTGGTACATATACGTACATCTATTCTTTTTCAAATTATTACAGGGTGTTGAGCAGAGTTTGCTGTGCTGTACAGTAGGTGGCAGAGGATAAGATGGTTAGACAGCATCACCGATTCAATGGACATGAATCTGAGCAAACTCTGCGAGATGGTGGAGGGCAGTGAAGCAGTCCATGGGGTTGCAAAGAGTCGGACAAGGCCTAGCAACTGAACAACAGCCACAATAGTAAGTTCTTGTTGGTAGTGTGAACTTGTCATCTGAAACTCCCAATCTGTCCCTCTCCCCCTTCACCCTTGGTAAGCATAAGTTCATTCTCTAAGTGTGAGTCTCTTTCTGTTTTGTAAATAAATTCATTTTTATCATTATTTTTAGATTCCACATATAAGGGATATCATGCAATATTTGACTTGATTCCCTTAGTTTGATCCTTTCCAAGTCCATCGATGTTGCTGCAAATGGCATTACTTAACTTTTTAAAAGGATGTCTTGGGCAAAAAATGTCCAGATGCTGGGTGCACAGAGGGGTCTGGTTGCCTCTCCCTCTGGTATGGAGAATGGGGGTCAGTGGGCATGCTTGAAGAGCGTGCCTTGGCTCCAGGGAGAACCCCTGGGAGCAGGGAGTGGGTGATGCTGTTCTTCCAGGGAGGCGTGCTGGATCGGTGTCTGCTTCCTGGCAGAAGCTGCAGGGCAAGAGGTGGGCTGGTTGTTTTGGCAGCTGAGCCAAGGCAACTTGCTGCTAAATCAGGATGGGCTCACAAACAGTGGGTTTGTTTGGGAAGAGGTGTGCGTTTCTCAGGAACTAGATGGGCTCAGAGAGCTGGCATGAGGGCACTTTAGATCTTGTCCTGGAGCCTCTCCTGGCTTCCCTCCACGGAGGTTCAGCAGGCCATGGGGCCTGAATTCCTAGGGACCAGGGAAAGAGGAAGGGGAGGTCAGTGTCACGAGTTTGGTGGGGTAAAGGGAAAGATAGGTGGTAGGCCACCCAGCAAGATGGGGCAGGGTCGGTGGCTTGTATCCTGGGGAACTTGACGAGGTCTCTTGTACCTGATTTATTGCTGTGCTGTTGCCATCTTGAAGTTCATAGTAACTTTCGAACAAGCAGCCTGCTACAGGCTGACAGTGGCCGGTGGAGCTCAGCTATCTCCAGAGACTTCAGACTTCTCCCAGGAGCTAATAAGCCAACCAGCACCATTTGTTGGAGAGACATATTCTTTCACTATTAATAATCTTGGCATGCTTGTCAAAAGATCAATTGATCATAAGCGTGCAAGTTTATTCAGTACAGTTCCACTTATCTACATGCTTAGCTTTATGCCAATACCACAACTGTAGCTTTGTAGTAAGTTTTAAAATTTGGAAGTGTAAGTCTTCCAACTTTGTTCTTCTTTTTCAAGACTGTTTGGGTTATTCTGGGTTCCTTGCATTGCTTTATGAAGTTTAGAATGAGCTTCTAAATTTCTACAACAACAAAACCCAGCTGGATTTTGAGAGAGATTACATTCAGTGTGTAGGTCAGTTTGGAGAATATTACCATCTTAACAACATGAAATCTTCCGATCCATGAACATGGGATATCCTTTGATTTATTTGGTTCTTCTTTAATTTCTTTCAATCCTGTTGTGTTTTTTGGATTTTGGTTTTTGTTTTGCTTTTTAGTTATCATTGTACAAGTCTTGGCTGCTTTAGTTAAATTCATTCCTAAGTCTTTTGTTCTTTTTGGTGTTATTTTAAATCAAATTCTTGTGCAGGAGACGCAAGTTCGATCCCTGGGTCAGAAAGATCCCCTGGAGGAGGGCACAGCAACCCACTCCAGTATTCTTGCTGGGCAATCCTGTGGACAGAGGGGCCTGGCAGGCTACAGTCTATAGGATCACCAAGAGTCAGACAAACTGAAGCGACTGAGCACGCACACACAATGGGCTCCTGGGGATTTCTACATACAAGATTGTGTCATCTGCAAAAAGGGAGAGTTTTCTTGCTTTGTTTCCAATCTGGGTACCTTTAATATATTTTTTTTTATTGCCTAATTACCCTGGCTATCTCATCCAGCACAATGTGGAATACAATGTTGAGAGCAGATATCCTTGTCTTGTTCCTGATGTTATGGGGAAAGCATTTGACTTTTCACCATTAAGTATTATTATCTGTGGCATTTTTTGCATGTTTTTTTTTTTTATCAGCTTGAGGGTCTCTTCTGTTCCTAGTTTGTCATGAAAAAGTGTTGGATTTTGTGAAATGCTTTTTCTGAAGCTGTTGGGATGATCACATCATTTTCGTCCTACTAAAATCAACTAAAATGAGTGGGTTTTTAAAAAATATTAGGCCAACCAAGCTTGCATTCTTGGGACAGATTCCACTTGATCATGGTGTATAAATCTTTTAATATGTTGCCAGATTTGGTTTGCCAGTAGTTTGTTGGGGATTTTTGCATCTGTGTTCATAAGAAATCTTAGTCATGAGTTTTCTTTTCTTGTGGTGTCTTTGTCTGGTTTTGGTATCAGGATAATACTGGTCTCAGAGAATGTTAGAATGGCCTCATGGAGTTTTCTCTCCTCTCATAGTTTTAAGAAAAGTCTGTGAAGGCTAAATGTTTAACTCTTTAGACATTTTGTAGAACTCATCAGTGGAGCCATTGGGCCTGGGTTTTTCTTTGTTTTTGTTTTTTTATTACTAATTCAATTTCGTTACTTGTGAAAGATTCCTTCAGTTTTCTATTTCTTCTTGAATCAGTTTAGGTAATTTGCATCTTTCTAAGAATTTCCCCCATTTCATCCAGGGTATCTAATTTGTTGACAAGCAATTGTTTATATATTATTTTTTCATTTTTGTATTTCTGTAATGCTGCTTGTAATGTCCCCTTTTTCGTTCCTGATTTTAGTAATTTGAATCTCCTTTTTATTTTGATCAGTCTAGTTAAAGTTTCATCAACCTATTTGATCTTTTCCAAGAAGCTACTTGTGGTTTTAATAATTCTGTCTTGATTTTCTATTCTCAACTTCATTTACTCCCACTCTAATCTTTATTATTTCATTCCTTTGGCTAGCTTTAGTTTCAATTTACTCTTATTTTCCAGTTTCTTAGGGTGGACAGCTAGATTATTGACTGACGTCCTTCTCTCTCTCTTTTTTTTCCCTTTAACATAGATGATTACAGCTATTAATTTTCCTCTACTTTAACTGGATCTCATAAATTTTTGTATGTTGTGTTTCATTTTCAGTCATCTCAAAGTATTTTCGAAGTTCCCTTATGATTTCTTCTTTGAGATAGCGGAGTTTTACACCTATTAAGTGGGGGAAGAAATACATAAACAGTGCTGTAAATATGACATCATGTTGGGACAAGTTCGCATTCTCAAGACAAGAGTTATAGCAGAATGAACTGTACAATGTGTCTCCAGAGCAATGCTGTCCCACTCTAAAACCTTCCCCCTCACCTCCTCATGTCCATCAGCATGTTCTCCAAAATGTGCACTGAATCCACCGACCCACCTCCACCTCTGCTACCAGGCTCCTAATCCAAGCCACCATGATTTTAAGTCCAGGGGAACGGTAACAGACTCCCAGGTTCTGTGTCTGTCTTGTTTCCTACAGTCTATTCCCCACGCCGTGAGGTTTTAAAATCACAAACCACAAGCTGGAGTAGAGTTAAGTGCCCTGCACACAAACATGGTCCCTTCCAAGAGCGCATTCGTGAGTCCAGTTGGTTCCTACATCCAACAAAGTTAGCCTAGGCACCCAGCTAACACAATTGGCTATATAGTACTGTACTGTCATAGATTTATAACACATTTCACACAAATACATAAAAACAAACACAAAAAGTAGAGAAAATATTTTTAATCTTACAGTACAGTACCTTGAAAAGTACAGTCATACAGTTCAACAGGCATCAAGTGAACAGGCAAGAAGAGTTACTGACTGGAGGAGGTGGGAGATGGGAGAGCTGAAGGATCATCAGCAATAGGAGATGGAGGGCAAGCTGCAATTGCAGGCTTGCCTGATGCTGATGACACAGGTTTGGGTTCCTTGTTGGAACCAGATGCAAGTTTGCATCTCTGAAAGTTCCCAATTTGAATGTTTGTATGTAGAGAACTTACTGTACATCTGCCCCACCCTACTTAAAATCCTCTGACGGCTTCCAAGTCTGACGAGGGCCATTTTCCATATTCAAAGGTCCATATAGTCAAAGTTATGATTTTTCAGTCAGGTACTGATGTGAGAGTTGAACCATAAGGAAGGCTGAGCACTGAAGAATTGATGTTTTCAAATTGTGGTGCTGGAGAAGACTCTTGAGAGTCCCTTGAAGGAAATCAACCCTGAATATTCAGTGGAAGGACTGATGCTGAAGCTGAAGCTCCAGTACTTTGGCCACCTGATGCAAAGAGCTGACTCATTGGAAAAGACCCTCATGCTGGGAAAGATGAAGGCAGGAGAATAAGGGACTGGCAGAGGATGAGGTGGTTGGATGGCATCACTGACTCAATGCACATGAGTTTGAGCAAACTCTGGGAGATGGCGAAGCACAGGGAAGCCTGGTGTGCTGCAGTCCGTGGGGTGGCAAAGAGTCGGACATGACTTAGCAACTGAACTACAACAAAATGAAACCTTAAGTGAAATGACCCCCTACATCCCCTGACTCACCACTCCCCGCCCACTCGCACCCTCCCCATTCACCCTGCTCCAGCCACACCCAGGAACCTGCTTTTCGTTTCTTCCACCCAAGTTTCCATCCCAGGGATTTTGAATTCCTGAAATGTTCCGTTACTCTTCCTCATTATTCTGACCCGGGCCCAAATGTCACCCCCTCAGAGAGGCTGAGAGTGGCCAACTCTTCCTGCTTTGTCTGGGAGTTCCCCAAATTTAGCACTGAAAGCCCCATGTCGTGGGAAACCCCATAATCAAACTATCCTGGTTTGGCCACACTTGAGAGGCCATCCCTGGCTGTTCCATCCAAAACAAGCCCCACCTACTCACCCAGCAAGCTACTACCCTATTGTTTTTTCTATAAGTGTGGGACTTGTGTCCTTAGAACCTAGAGCCATGCTTGGCAAATAGTAAGCACTTGAGAGATATTTTTGATTAATCACTGAGGATAGAAATTGATTCTTACAGTCTTAGGTTTAAAATTCCATCACATGGGCTTCCCTGGTGGTCCAGTGGTTAAGAATCTGCTTTGCAGTGAAAGGGACACCAGTTTGATCTCTGGTCCGGGACAATCCCACCTGCCTTGGAGCAACTAAGCCTGTGCACAACTACCGAGCTTGTGCTCTGGAGCCCATGAGCCACAACTGCTGAGCTCACATGCTGCAGGTACTGAAGCCTGTGGACCTAGAGCCCATGCTTCCCAACAAGAGAAGCCGCCACAATGAGAAGCCTCTGCACTGCAGCTAGAAAGCCTGCATGCAGCAATGAAGATGCAGCACAGCCAAAAAAAAATTCCATCATATGAAACACTGCAAGAAGCAACCCATTAGAACGTGGCGAAATTATCTTATCATTTTCATTAAAACAAAGTCTAAACAAATCAGCATTACCTAAAGCATCATGTCATGAAAATGTTGTTTTCATGATATATGTGTTGGTGTGGACTGGGCCTCTGAGTAAAATAAATTTCCTGCTATGCTTTGTGGTCAAAAATGTTTGAAAACTACGCATCTAGGGGTCAAGAGTGTGGGACTGGGCATCAGACTGCTGGCATTGGAAGCCCTTACAAGCTGCTTCATGCAAATTTATTCGTTTTTTCCCCTGGCCTCTGTTCTCTGATCTGTAAAATGAAGACAGTGCACAGTCTCTCTCAGGATGAGACTGTGAGTTTTAACTGATGATTGTTTTGTTGATAAGACGTGTCTGACTCTTTTCGACCCCATGGACTGCAGCACCATAGGCCTCCCTGTCTTTCACTGTCTCCCAGAGTTTGTTCAAATTCATGTCCATTGAGTTGGTGATGCCATCCAACCATCTCATCCTCTGCCACCCTCTTCTTTTGTCTTCAGTCTTTTCTAGCATTCGGGTCTTTTCCAACGAGTCAGCTCTTCACGTCAGATGGCCAAAGTAGTGGAGCTTCAGCTTCAGCATCAGTCCTTCCAATGCATATTCCGGGTTGATTTCCTTTAAGGTTCACTGGTTTGATCCCCTTGCAGTCCGAGGGACTCTCAAGATTCTTCTCCAGCAATACAACTTGAAAGCATCAATTTTTCTTTGTGGTTGCACTGTCACATCCATACATGACTACTGGAAAAACCATAGGTTTGACTGTACAGAACTTTGTTGGCAAAATGATGTCTCTGCTTTTTAATACATTGTCTTAACTGAGTTAGTGTATGAAAAATGCTTAGAGTACTTTCTGGCATATAAGGACAGTTTAGTCAGTGTTGACTAATATGATGATTTGTCGAATGGATGAATGAAATCTAACCTTCCCTTAAATTGCCCTGCCTGCCTTTTCTCAGAACAAGCTTTTTCTCCTAGAATTCCAGCCCCTTCTCCCAAATGACTATTTATGTTTACTTTTTTTAGTGTCAGTCACCCCCTGCTCCCCTAAAAACCCAAACTCTACCAGGGTGTCTTGTTTGTCCCATTCAAAAGTTGAACCCCCTGGGACTTCCCTAGCAGTCCAGTAGTTAAGTTTTCGCACTCCCAAGGAGGGTGGGGGGCTGAGTTCAACCTCTGGTCGCTGATCTAGTATCTCTTATGCCAAAAAAAAAAAAAAAAAAAGAAAAATTGAACCTACTACCTGGGGGTAGGAAGGAGGGGGAAAGGTTGGCAAACATTTTCTGTGAAGTATCAAATAGTAAATATTTTAGACTTTGCTTGTGTCATCCCATCTTTGTGCAAATACTCAAGTGTCTGGTACCCAACTCTGTGGGACAACTTTCCCTGTCCTGAAGACAGGTTTCACGGAAGACAATTTTTTCCTCGGACTGGGAGGGGAGAGATGGTTTCCGGATGATTCAAGCACACTACATTCATGGTGCACTTTATTTCTATTATTATTAAGCCAGCTCCACCTCAGATCATCAGGGGGTTAGCTCCCTGAGGTTGGGGACCCCTCACTTAAGCAAATAGGCAAGCTATGTTCTGATAAAACTTTATAGGCATGGGGCTGGTGGAATTTGCCCCACAGGTCTTAGTCTGTTAACCCTTAAAGGAGTTGAAAATACTGGATTCAGTAAAATAAAATAGACTTTCATATAGTTTCCACGTGCTACCAAAGATCCTTTTAATTTTTTTACCGTTTAAAATATATATTAAAATTCCCAGCTCGTGGGCCATGAATATAAGTCATCTGTCTTGCGGATCGGATTCTGCTGACCCCGGGTCCAGACTGTACCAGAACACCGGTAGTAAGGCGTCTGGGTCCCCAAAACCCGGCCTTCCGGGAGCTGCACCACCAGCGCCGAGCCCGCGCGCGCCTCCGGCCTTCCAACCCTCCTTCGCAGAGCGCGCCTCCCGCCAAGCCCCGCCCCTCTTCGCGGCGGTTGGTCGAGCCGCGTCCTCTTCACGCCCGCTGACAGGCACTGCACACAGCCAGTGGGGAGCCGCAAAGTCTTGCGCCCCGCCCCCATCGCGCCCGTGGGAGGTGGCCGTGGGCGGGCCGTTGAGGGGGTGGGGCGCGGAGCCTGGTAACCGTTGCCGATAACAACGCCCCGCCCCGTCGCGGCAGGAGGGCAGGCGGCGCGAGGCAGGCAGGCGGGCGGGCGCCGGGAGCCGGAGGAGGAGCGGCCGCCGCCGCCACCGCCGCCGCCATAGAGACTGTAGCCGTGGAGACTGTTACTTACCAACGGGGACCAACACGCAGCAGCCGCCACCGCCGCCGCGGGAGCCGTTGCCCGAACTCCCGGCCCGAACTCCAGGTGACCGATGCGACCGCCCCGGGCTCTGCCCGGCCAGAGAGTGCGGGGGGCGGCGGGGATCCCGATCGGGGGTCGAGAGGCGGGCAGCGCAGTCCCTGCCGTTCACCCCAAACGTCCGAGATGGCGCGCCCGCGGGACCTCCCTCCTCACCCTGAGTCCCGAAGTCTCAGCTGAGTTTGGGGTGCCCGGGGGGTCCCCCTTTTCCTTTTAACCAAAGTCAGGGAGAGGTGGGGACCCATCACCTCACTTTTTTCAGAACTTTCTGAGTTGGGGGCTCCCGGGGAGCCGTCTTTCACTGTCACCCTCAAACTCCCCGAGTTGGGGGCGCCCCGAGAACCCCTTTCAAACTTTTACCTTCAAACCCCCTGAATATGGGACTCGTGGGGAACTCCTCACTCTGACTCCCCAAATCTTTAAGCTGGGGACGCCCGAGGACCCCTGTCTCACTCTTTCCCTCAAACCCCGAATTGGGGGGCGCCTCGGCAACGCCTGTCGAACTCTGACATTTAAACTTCTTGAATTGAAGGCGCCTGGGGGCTCTTCCTGTTAATTCCCCAAATCTCTGAAATTGGGGCGCCCGGAATCACTTCTCTCACTCCTAAACTCAAGTCGCTGAATTGAGAAGGTTTAAAGCGTTCGTTCTTACCTCCTTTTGACCTCGCCCCCAAATTCTGAATTTGAGGGTTTTCCTGTAGCCCCCTCCTCACTTTAAAAATCCGAAGTCGGTGCGCTGGTCTAGAGGAAGAACCGCTCCCCTCCTCGCTTTTTGACCACAAACTCCCGAGAATCGGGCTTCCCGGAGACCCGTTTCTCACCTTTTCACCAAAAAAGTTTCTCGGGTTTAGGGCTCCTCGAACACTTCTCGGCTGTCTCTCCTGGTAACCCCGCATTCCACAGTTTGGGGGATCCTGGATCCGCCAGTCCCTCGGCGCCCCTCAGGAAGCCCCTGTGCACACCCACAGCTCCCATCTTAGGACTGATCGCGAAGCAAGAAAAGTTTCACCGAAAGGATTTTTTTTTTTTAATAATTATTTTGTAAAGGGTTTGTGGCCCAAACTGCTCGGTGGCATTTTCTCCGGGAGTTGTTCGAGTGCTTGGTTGTGTGTGTGTCTGTGATAATCCATCCCCCACCCCGATCCCCCTCCCCCCAGTCTCTCCCCCCATCCCGACCTCCCAACCCCCGCCCCCAAATACTTTATTCCTTTTTTTCTCCCCTCTGGGACATGCCAGCGGCGCTCCCTCCACCTTCGTCCCCGTTGGTTTTTCTCGCTGCCGTGCTCGGAAAAGTTGGGTTTCCGATCCTAGTGGCTATTTACAGGGCCCCCGGGGCCCAACAGCCCCTGCCATTCTGGCGGCGGCGGCGGGGGTGGTTCATCGTCCTAATTTTAACCTCCTGGTTGCCCCGCAGGAATGAGGGAGAAGGGCAGGGTGCCGCACGCAAGTCCAGGGCTGCCTTTCCGCGGAGAGCTCATTCCTCGGCTTCTGGGTGTTTTAATTATGCGCCGCCCCCCGCCTCCCCACCCCCACCCCACCCCGCAGTCCCCTCATACAGTTATTTTCTTGCTCTGTGCCTCTGTGCATTTAACTGTCAGTGCAGGCTGTCAGGAGTTTTCCCCCCTCCCAATCAGCTTTATCTCTGCAGATCCAAAATATCAAACCTTATGCAAGGCTCTTCATGTTAACGAAGACTTACCCAACAAAATAGTAATAATAGTAATAACAACAGAAAACATTAACAATAACAATTTTCTCTGTTGCCTGCAGGTATTGGCAATACATTTTTGTCTTGTTGCTTCATACTCTGAAACATTTGTTTGCTTATATGAAGACCCTTACCCTCTGTGCTGGGGAGTACCAGGGGCTGATTACCTGTTCTCTCTCCCACTCCAGTTTAAAAGCTTGGACTGACTCTAAAATAATCTTAGAAATGGCTACTCATCTACTCTGGCCAGAGAAAAAACGCATATGGGATCCCCCCTGCCCAAGGAATTTGATTTCCTTAATTACTGCTGCTAATTTTGCCAACAGGCTAGGTAGAGTATGGGAGGGGACTGGGTAGTCTTTTTTTTTTTTAAAGATTTTTCATAATATATGATGGAAAAGATAACTGGTTCCCAGAGCCTGTGATATTGCAACTGATTTGGGTCAGGAAATGAGTTCAGAAACACTTTGGCCCTGTGATCCAAGCCATATGACTTATTTAACCCTGAAGGTGTGTTCCTCTCATCCCAGATAAACCCCTGAGATGCTGAGAAGGGGAGTCCAGGAGGAGAGGGACAGAGTTACTGGTGACACCCAGTAAGAGAACAGTTCCTTTGACATTCAGCTGATACGTGCTTTCTGGGTGCTGGGTACATATCACCTTAATATTTTTCTTTTAACCATGTTGATCACTGAAGCACTGCCAGGATGGAGCTAGTCACCAGAAATATGCCAGGAACTTATCTGGCTCTCATTCTTTAGATCTAATTTGTAAATTCAGATTTGAATTAAAATTAATTAATATGAATTTACATTTGATGAATTGAACTTTCATTAATCATAGAATTGAGTCAACATTTTAAATGTACAGTTTTGGTAGTCACATGTGGTGGTTTTGCTCATAAAATTCCAGGGCCAGGAGGAACCATATCTTATGGTACATTTGGCTCTTTTTAGTTAATGCAGGTTATCCACTTATTTATTTATTTAAAAAATATTTATTTATTTTTCTGGCTGTGTCAGGTCTCGGTTGTGGCATGTGGGATCTTAGTTCCCTGACCAGGGATCAAACCCAGGTGCCCTGTATTGGGAGTGTGAAGTCTTAGCCACCGGACTGCCAGGGAAGTGCCAACCACTTATTTAATCCCAACCACTTATTTAAATGACGTGCTCCCGCTACACACCCACATATTTGTAAAATGTAAACATTTTTTCAAAGCATGGGAGGTTCTCAGAGAAACTCTCCCTCATCAGACCCTCACTGAACCAAAGATGAGCCAAGGAATTCTTATCAGGAAAGGCAAACAAAGAGGGAGAGCTTGAGAGGAAGACCCAGAATTAAGGGGATAAGGAGTAGGGGCAGAGGATAAGGGGAAGGGCTGGGGAGAGCCCACCAAGTGGGTTGGCTGCTAGGGCTGGTGAAATTGGCGACCCTGAGAGGCAGCTTAAGGGCAAGGGCTTACAGTCCCCCAATCTGTTCCTCTGAAGACTCCCAGGTCCCTTAGTGAGTATCAGCCGGCTTCTCCCAGCTGCTCAGGCTAATACTTCGGAGTCATCCTCTAGCCCTGTGTGTGTGTATGTGTGCATGTCTCTGTCTTTCCCTCAGTCTCTCTCTCTCTCAAGCCATCAGCAAAAAAACCTAAAATCTAACCGCGCCTCACCACCTCCACCATCAGCCCCTGGTCTAAGCCTCTAGCTCCTCATGCCCAGATGCTTCCAGCCGTTCACTGAGGGTTGTATCATGTCCTGTTGTGTATTCCTCAGCTCAGAACCCACCCATGGCTCCCATCTCACTTGGAGCAAAAACAGAAGTCCATCCCCCAACTGGGGCCCCCAGCCCAGTCCCTCTTTAGCCTAATCTCCAACCCCATGTGCCTGCCTTCAACGTCACTGGCCTTCCCAGAGTACCTCAAACCCTCTGCCTGGAAAGTTCTTGGTCCAGGTGTCTGGGGGCTTCCTCCCTCACAGCCTTCAAGCCTTTTCTCAAACTCATCTTCCCAGGCCATTGACTTGCAAGTGATGGTACCTTTGTCCCCTCCCCCCACCACCCTGGGCTTTCTCTCTCTTTCACATTTATCACTAACACCCCATATATTACATAGATTGATTTTATGATTGCTGTTCTCTCATTAGAATGTCAGCTCGCTGCCAAGACGCTCTGGGTGTTTTATGAACTTCCGTATCCCCCAGGCTGAGAATCATTCTGGCACTGAGTGGGCACTTGATAAATATTTGTTAAGTGAATAAGTAAATGATCTCCCATGCATCTAATGGGAAAGCTGCTGTGAAAATGAAGAGCTGCTCTTTATCTACCATATCTCGCCTTCTGTATGACTCAGTACAGCTCAGATTGGATGAATGAAGTCAGTGGGAAGAGGGAAGGAAAAGTATGAGTCCCAGCCCTGGATGCTGCCCATGTGGGCTTCTGGGCCTGGCGCAGAAGGGGGTTAACGTTTATTAGCTCAGTGACTTCAGGTAAGGTTTGGCATAGGTGAAGGAGGTAATCACTTACATATTTTTTTAAAATACTGTTTGTTTTTTTTTAATGTAGACTGTTTTTAAAGTCTTTGTTGAATTTGTTACAAAATTGCTTCTGTTTTATGTTTTGGTCTTTTGGCCCTGTGCAGCATGTGGGATCTTAGCTCCCCAACCAGGAATCGAACCCACACCCCCTGTATTGCAAGGCAAAATCTCAACCACTGGACCACCAGGGAAGTCCCCACTTTATGGTCTTGATATTAGAAATAATATTATAACTGTGTAGCCCAAGGCCTGGTACAGAATAGGTGTATGACAGAGTAGCTATTATTATTGCTGTTGTTAATTTTATTATTAGAACAGAACAAAGAAGCAGTGTGGCCTGCCTGGGATGGATTTTTCAGTTTGGTTTCCTGACCACCAAGTGCTGAGGAGACATTCAGTAAATACTTCTTGCTCTATTGAGTGGGTGAGCCTTACATGGTCTGTTTTAAGTTGGGAAATACCCTTCAATTGCATAGAAATCCTCTGATATGGTATCTGCAAGCGTGAAGCTCTAGGCAAAACCAAATGTCACCAGAAAAGTATCTCACATCTTGGTTGGGGTATCGGTTCATCTGAAATTACTCCCCAAACATCACACTTTTTGATGGGTTTCGCCAAGCAGCCAGCTCAGCCAGCAGAACCTCCAGATGAGAATGTTTAAAAACTGGTTTCCCCTCTCTGTTATCGCTGTCACTTAGGTGCCAATCAGGTCAAAATCTGGAAATCAGTGGCTCAGAGGTGAGAACCGGCCTGGTGTTCGTGCCAGGACTTGAGTTGGGCCCTCAGGAGCAGACTGCCTGGCCTTACTCCTTGTTACACCTTGCTTCTTTTTTTCTTGAAATGCATTCCTATTTTATGATACTTAGGTTTTGTATGTTTCAAAGCAGGGTTTTGAGCCCTGGCAACCTCATTTTTAATTCTGGTCAATTCTATGACTTTCCAAGAAAAATGGTTGACTTCCAAAGCCTATTGATGATACATACAGCAACTGGATTTCAGACCCTGTGAATTAGATTATACCTGCCACATGCTGTGTTGAAAAATGGAAAAAAAGAAAAAACACCTTATAAAGCCATTAAAAGCCTAGAACTTACTTGTTATGGCCCAATATAGTGATGATTTGTCATTTACTATGTAATGAAGCCCAGATATGCTATATAATGTGAGCCTGTTTCTACTAAGATCTCTGCAGTTACTTTGAGTGAGTGTGTGTGTGTGTGTGTGTGTGTGTGTGTGTGTGTGTGTGTTTAAGTCTAAGAACTGGGCTATGGTGTCCAGGAAAGCTCTTCAGGAGGTGATAGCTGAGCTGAGACTGAACTGAGAAGAGGGAGCAGCCCTGTGCAGTTCACAGGGAGAGCCTTCTGAGGGGGCAGCAGGTGCAAAGGTCCTGTGGCAGGTGGAATCACCTGGCCCTGGTGAGGGCAGAGAAACGTGGCTCTGTGGCTAATGACTGGTGAGCAAAAGGAGGAGACACAGAGGGCCCCAGGGGCCATAGGGAGCAGTCTGGCTGCTATTCTAAGTATAAATTAGGTCTCGGGAGATTTAACCTCCTTCCGTAGCTGTCAGAGCCTTGGTGTCCAGTCGTTCACTGGAAGACGTACTTTCTAGACCTTTGCCATTTCTTCATCTCTCATTCATTCATTCATTCCTTTGTTCATAACTCTCTGAGTCAAACACTATCCTGTGAGGTTACAGAGACTAAGACCAACTAGGAGAGGGCGACGGCTTCAGAACAAGGATGGGCTGGAGGCCTCTCCAGGGTCCAGCAGGTACACAGAGGAGGCAGGCACTCACCTGGAGGGGCCATGAAAGGTGTCCAGGAGGAGGTAGGCTGGAGTGGAGCTTTGAAGTGCAGGCAGACAGGTGGGGAGAGCTGTGGCGCTACTGTGTTTTCGGAAGCTGAACACAGGTAATGGAGGAGACCAGGCGAGAGAGGAGAGCAGGTGTCGGCCTCCATGGTCTGTTTCTGGAAGTGAAGGCTCGCTGCGGCACGGCCACACTCATCCACCCACGTAATCTCTGGCTGCCTTTTAGAGGCCACGGCGGGATAGACTATTTGCAATGGGCACAGAATGTGAAACTCAAAGCCTAATGTATTTACTGCCTGGGCTTTTACAGGGACAATTTGCCTACCTCTGACTGGATGAGTGGGACTTGTCTGGTGCCAGGACAAGAGGTTTGTTGGGGAAGATCTTTGCGATCCGATGGGATTTTGGTAGGTGGAGTGGAAGGCCTGGCCTCTGGAGGCTGGTGATGGAGAATTATGGCTGGTGTGGTCCAAGCCTGGGGTGACAGGGGCCAGGCCGACTACACCAGCCGGGGATGCTTGGGGAAACAGAGGTGCAGGGTTCTGGGGGCTCCGAGGGCCCAGTGACTTCTTGTGGGACAAAGGACTGGAAGGAGTCCAGTCTGACTTTGGGGATCAGGCAGAACAGGCCACTTCAGTGAGTCAGGGGTCCCAGGAAATGCTAGTGGGGAGAAGGGTAAGGAGTTGAGGCATGGGCATGGGCTTGGCTGGCTTGAGACTCATGGGGCCACTGGAGAGCAGGCAGTTTTCCGCCAGGCTACTGGATTTTGGGGTCCGGAGATGGGGAGGGAGGCAGTCCAGGCTGGAGGTCAGGATCTGGGTGCTGTCAGCACGTCATTGCTCATTTCAGTCGTGAAAATGGATGCGCTCACTCAGGGAGAAGCCAGACAGTGAGAAGAAAAGGCCAGAGGCAGAACCATCCAAATTCCAAGAGCAGGAAACCAAGAGTCAGAGGAAAGCATGTTTAAAAAATGATAGCAAAACACAATGACATAAAATTTATCATTTTAACCCATGTTATGCACACAGCTCCGTGGCACCAGGCACATTCACATTGTTGGGCAACCATCCCCACCACCCATCCCCAGAACTTTCTCATCTCCCAGACTGAAACTCGGTCCCCATGAAACACTGACTCCCCACCCCCTCCCGCAGCCCCTGGCCCCAGCATCTACTTCCTGTCTCTATGGCTTTAACTCCGTGAGAGACCTCCTATGGGTGGAATCAGACAGCATTTGTCCTTTTGTGTTGGTTTCTCTTACGGAGCTTTATGTCCTCGTGGTTCATCCAAGGTGTAGCAGGTGTCAGTGTCTCCTTCATCTTTGGGGCTGAATAATATTCCACTGTGTGGATGGACCACAATTTGTGTATCCATTCATCTGTCGATAGACACTTGGGCTGCTTCCACATTTGGCTCCTTGAATCATGCTGGACAGAGGAGGTTTGGCAGGCACAGGGGGAACCAGGCAAAGAGCTCTGAAGCCAGAGGAGGAAGCAACTCAAGGTCTGAGCACCAGAGGGTGAGATTTGGCAGAAACCAGAGAGATGAGCCAACAGGGACAGTTCCCCAGCAAAAAGGGGGAAGGATATGTCTCCAGAGAAGGACAAGAGGTTTGGCTTACAAGTGCCTGTCTCCTCGGCAAACTGTTGAAATCACACTAATGATATAGAAGCGGCCCATTCCTGAAGTCGCAGCAACACTTAATTATGCTTGTATTTTTAAAATGTGAACTGTTTATCTTTTGGAGACAGCGCCATGTTTCCAGGATACGTTTCTGTCCAAAGGGTGACCTGCAGGGTAAGGCCTGGGAAGCAATTTCCCCCAAAAATCAACAGCCCACAAAAATGTGTTCCAGCTCCACCCGTCTAGGAAGCACCCAAAGAAAACACCACGCAGAGGTTCCCCACCTCGCCTGTCCTTCTCAGAATACGCACAGATGGAGCCTGCTGGAGAAAAAATAAATTCGGAATTCCAGACCCACCGAAAAGAGCTTGAAGCATGTGTTGAATTTTTAAAAGAATTCTTCATCTTCTAGAAGAGTTCACCTTCCTGGGGACTTCTCTGTGTTTAGTGCTCCTAGGGTCTCCACCTGTTCAACCAGTGCTATGGACCCCAAATATGAAACATCTGAGTCACTTACAGTTAGCCAAACACTTAAGTGTATTCATATATCATCATGTAGGGAGTTACAAGGGGAGAAGGTGATAGAGAAATTTTAAATTGCTAGCAGCCATTTGCCACTGACATTTGGACTGGAAGTTAAAACGTGAAGTGGGTATAATTCCAGAGCTCCTCAATTGTGTAAATCAAGGCATGGTGATACAGCCAACTCTTAAAATGACAGGCAGGCATGAATAGGAGTTACTTCTGGAGACTTCCCTGGTGGTCCAGGGGCTAAGACTCTGAGCTCCCAATGAAGGGGTGCCAGGTTCCATTCCTGGTCAGGGAACTAGATCCCACGGGGCACACAGTAAAATCCCACCTATGTTCTGCAGCTAAGACCTGGAGCAGCCATATAGAGATTTTTCTTTTTTTTTTTCAAGAAGGTATTTCTGGAAGCCCTGTAAAAAAATTCATCGCTGGCCTTAGTCCATGCCTGACTGAGCCTTTATCACTGGAACTGGACTGTGCTCCTTGGGGAAACTCGGCAGGGACCGGAAGAGACTCACCAATGAGCGATTTTCTAGCTGAACAAACTGCAGGATGGCAGAATAAGATGTGGCGGCCCCGCCTAGATTCTGACTGGGAAGCTTCTCCCTCCCTCGAGTATGTGGGGTCTGCAAGGCCTCGCTTCTCCGGGTCTTGTAGCTCTCATGACCACAGGAGCCCACCTTCCTCTCCCCTCCTGTTCTGCAAGGAGGGTTTCTGTAGTCTCAGCTCTGCAGCAGTGAGCACACTTGGAGTCACTCCAAGATCCTGCACGTAGACTTCGTGCCTTGGGCTCCCAAGTCTTACCTACCTCTTCATCCCCTCGCAGTCCACCCCGCCATGGCTCTCCTGGGCTCCGGCAGGAGGAGGGGTTGGGCACATTCTCTCTGCTTTCTGTAGCCAAACAGATGGACTGGCCCCTCCCCGTCGTTATAACCACGTGGCACTTAGCTCAGTGTTCAAGGCTTGTCTCCATCCAATCCTGCTTCTCTTCATTACCCATCTTTCACGACGTCTCTGGATGGGCTTGCGATGCCTTAAAAGAGGTCTAATACTTGGGTGTCCCCTTTCTTTGAAATGTCATTTCTGCTGATGAAAACTTACCTCTTCTCTGATGCTCTCTCTCCAGGGACCCTTGAGATGGTCATTGGTGAATTAAGTGGGAAAGCAGAAGAGTAGGCCAGGTTTCTCCAACGCATCACCATTGACTTTGGGGCCCGATTGTTCTTGGTGGGATGGTGGGGAGGCCGTTCTGGGCCTCGTAGTAGGTTGAAGAGCATCCCTGGCCTCCAGCTGACCAGAGCGCTCACTCCAGCCCCCCAGTCCTGATGACAACTCTGTCCCCAGCACGTGGCAAATGCCCCCTGGGGGGCAGAACCAGCCCCTAGTTAGGTACCCCTGGATCGGTCAGAAGTACCAGGGCATGTAGGTTTCGCATCCCATGCTGCATCGTGGCTTTATGTATCTCACCTCCTGTCCTCAGGTGTGAGCCCTCAGGGGACAGCTGTCCCTGCCGCACTTCCCGCACGCCTTTGTACTTCACACATGAGTGACTCAAACCCTTGAGCCAGAGAGCTCTTTAGGCCTACGTTGAGTAGCAAGTAAAAATCCCGAAATCCTTGCCTGCGATTTGGTAACCCTCAAAACTCCGTGTTTTTCAGTTTGGCAGTTCCTCATAGAGTTACCATATGGCCCAGCATTTCCATTCCAAGTGCGTACCCCAAACAATCCAAAACCCACCATGTCTACACCAAAACGTGTACACAGTGTTCATAACAACATTACTCATAATGGCCAAATGTGAAGATGACCCAAACATCTATTTGTAGAAGAATGGATACACAAATGTCATGTACCCATATACTTGACTACTATTTGCCAAGTGAAGCAAATGAAATACTGATAATACTACAACATGGAGTTGTATGACTCTTGAAAACACTTTGCCAAAGGAAAGAGGCCAGGCCAAAAAAAAGCTCACATATTATACGAATCCATTCATAGGAACCATCCAGAATAGCAAATCCACAGAGACAAAAAGTCACTTAGTGGTTGCTGGAGGTTTTGAGGGTGGGGATGTGCAATGGGGAGTGATTTGTAATATATAAAAGTTTCTTTGGGGATGATAAAGATATTCAGGAATTAAATAATAGTGATGGTTATACACATTTGAGAATCAGTAAACTTTATATTTAAAAAAACAACAACAACCTGTGTTTTAGATTCAGCTTAGATTAACATTCCAGCCCTTTCAATATGTAGTTTGTGTTTTTGTTGTTGTTTTGTACCAAATCCCAAGAGAAATTTTAATCAAAGACCCCTGCTGCTAATTGACTCTCCTTTTGGCCCAGCTGAAATTGAAGGTTCTTCTCCAGAAAGCAGGGCTCTTCCTGGAGACAGGAAGTCTTACCACCCAATTGCTGCTGGGTCCTAAAGCCAGGAGCCACGTACACAGTTGTTGCTGTTCTTAGCGACTGCTAAGTTGTATCCCACTCTTTTGCGACCCTGTGGACTATAGCCCACCAGGCTCCTCTGTCCATGGGATTCTTCAGCCAAGAATACTGGAGTGAGGTGCCATTTCCTCCCCCAGGGGATCTTCCCAACCCAGGGAATGAACCTGTGTCTCCCGCGTTGCAGGCAGATTCTTCACTGCTGAGCCACCACGGAAGCCCATGCCATACACCGTGGAGGATGTTTAAATGCCTAATTTTACATCAAGCCAATTGCAATGGCTTGATTCATATTCGTTTGCTTTGGAGCTTTTCAAAGATTTCACTCCATTAAAAAGTCGATTTGAAACAAGCATACTTACGTCAGTTAGATTTATTTCCTCCACAAGACATGGCACTCAAAATTTGTGAAAGAACTCTTCTTTCTGCAGTGGGATAGGGCCACAGTCATCACTGTTTGGAACCAGATTTTATTTATGGTGGTTCTGGTCATTTGCAAAGGATGCCAAGTGCCAATAAAACTTCACTTATGGGCGCCGAAATGTAAATTTAGTATCATTTCCATGTGCCACAGAATAGTTTGACTCTGACCTTTTGTTATTTTTTTCGACCATTAAAAAATGTAAAGGGACTTTACTGATGGTCCAGTGGTTAAGATTCTGGGCTCCCATTGCAGAGGTGACACAGGTTCGATCCTTGGTTGGAGAACTAAGATCCCACATCTCTCAATGCAGCCAAAGAGTAAACAATAAATTAAAAAAAATTTTTTTAAGTAAAAATCATTCTTGGTTTGTGGACTGTACAAAACCAGGCAGCCAACTGGACTGGAGTTGGCCTTGGGCATGGGCCATGGTTTTCTGGCCTCTGCCTTGTGATGAAGGATGGAGTCCAGTGCATTCATAGCCTGTTTTCCCCGAGAGCCCCCACCAGCCCAATCTCTCTGCCCTTCTCCTGGTCCCCACCCCCAGGACACACACACTTCCCTGTACAAGGTTCTTGCTCTTGAACTCCCCCACCCTCCCTATCTACCCCACCCTCACCCCTCCACCCCCATGGGAAGGTCCTGCTTGTCCCGCAGTGTCCATTATGAGACAGTCTCAGGTTCCCTGACCCTGGGTTTATCTTCCCAAGTTCTACCTGGAGTCAGCACCTGTCACCTTTAGCTCCGATGGCGTTATTTGTGTGTTTCCTTTTCTCTCTTCCCTGGTGGCTCAGATGGTAAAGAATCTGCCTGCAATGCAGGAGACACGGGTTCAATCCCTGGGTCAGGAAGATCCCCTGGAGGAGGGAATGGCAACCCACTCCAGTATCCTTGCCCAGAGAGTCGCATGAACAGAGGAGCCTAGTGGGCTACAGTCTATGAGGTCCCAAAGAGTTGGACACGACTGAGCTACTAACACTTTTCTCTCACACACAGTATAAGACCCCTGAGGGCAGAGATCAGGTCTGTCTTTGTGGAGCACCAAATAATTCGTTGAATTGACTCTGCTGCTGCTGCTAAGTCGCTTCAGTCATGTCCGACTCTGTGCAACCCCATAGACAGCAGCCCATGAGGCTCCCCTGTCCCTGGGATTCTCCAGGCAAGAACACTGGAGTGGGTTGCCATTTCCTTCTCCAATGCATGAAAGTGAAAAGTGAAAGTGAAGGCGCTCAGTCGTGTCCGACTCCTAGTGACCCCATGGACTGCAGCCTACCAGGCTCCTCTGCCCATGGGATTTGCCAGGCAAGAGTACTGGAGTGGGTTGCCATTGCCTTCTCCTGAATTGACTCTAGCTCTTACTAGATCAAAATCTGACCATTCTCTGAAATCATTTCGCTTATTACTTTCTAGTAACATAGGGCCTCATGAGAGATTTGTGATTTCACAGTTGGGTGACTTACCCTAGGAGTCCCCTGGATCACAATTTTCCAATGGAGACATAACGTGAGTTGTGTGTAACTTAAAATTTTCTAGTAGCCATGGTCTCAAAAGTAAAAACAGGTGAAATTAATTTGAATAATATTTTTTATTTAACCCAGTATCTACAAAATATTTTTTTTAACCACAGCCTCTATATGAAACCATTTTTATTGAGGTAGTCCACATCCTTCTTGGGGGGCTAAGCCTCTGAAATCCAGTGTGTGATTTACACCCAGCACGCGTCTCAGTTCAGGTGGGCCACATTTCAAGAACTCAGTAGTAATATGTGGCCACCATGGACATATTAGACAGTGTGGGTCAAAGTGTCAAATGAGGTCAGGCACAACCTTTAGATCATCCTGAGTCTTTTATTGATTGATCGGCTGAGCGAGGTTCTCTAATTTTGGTGCGAGGGCTTGGTTGCCCTACAGCAGGTGGGATCTTAGTTCTGTGACCAGGGATTTAGTACATGTCCTCTGCATTGGAAGGCAGAATCTTAACCACTGGATCACCAGGGAAGTCCCCATCCCAACTCTTTTTAAAAGACAACCACTTAAAACGATAATAATAATGATAAAAGGTGACCAGTCTTTGAGCTCTCGACTGTCTTCAGTCCTTCGTAGTCTCTCAGTTTGAGGTCACTCACAAGATCTGAGGAGCACAGGTCCCCCCACCTCAGATGTTTGCCATTTTCTAAAGTGATCATGGTTGAACTTTGTGAACAGGTGTCCACGCCTGGCGGCTGGGCAGTTGGATCCCAGAATTCTCGAGGGACCATCTGGGGACTTTGGGATCCTTGTGGGCAGTTCCTGGAAGTCTGTTTACTTCCCCTCTTCCATTACAGAGCCGAAGTCATATCTTTTCACTGTAGAAAAAAATCCAACTCGTTTTAAAAAATAAAGAAGAGAAAGAGAGCCTCTGGCTTCCCCCTCTTCTCTCCTCCTGCCCTTCCCACCAATGGTAAAGTTCAGTGCGGTTGCTTTCCAATTTTGTACACAGATAAAACATCCTCACTGCTACTTTCTTATTCTTTCATCGAAATGTAACTGATAAAAATTCACCCCTATGTAAAGTGTACAATTTCACGGCTTTTAGTATCCTCATGGGATTATACAGTCATCACTGCTATTTCTAGAACATTCCATCACCCCCAGAAGAAACCCCCTGACCCTCCCGCAGCCCCTGGCAGCCCTTACTCCACTCTGACTCAGTGGACTTGCCTGTGCGGCGCGTTTCCTGTCTGGCCTGCTGTGCTGCCTTCTCTCACCGCCATGTTTTCCAGGTTCGTCCGTGCTGCGGCGTGTGTCAGTGTCCCTTCCTTTTTCGTAGGCATGGGATGCTCACTTTTCTGCGCGTGCTCTTCTCATCTGATATTCAGTCTGTGTCTTTCCTTGTCACACTGTGTGTCTGCTGCGTCTCTCTATGCTGACTGTCTGAGCTTCCTCTGTACAGATGTGTCCTGAGGCACTTACTTAGCTCCTTATTAGGGGCATTTCATTCGTACTTTTTCAATTTCATCAGCAATGTTGCAGTGAATGTCCTCATCCAAATATATTTATGCATTTGGTAAGATGTTTACAGATTCCCAGAAGGGAAATCGCTGGGTGGGAGGGAACTTCCTTTCTTTTGCATTAGCTTGTTCTCATGTTCTTACTCCAGTCTTGCAGCAGTGGTCACTTCCAACCATGTCCTTGCCTGAAACTTACGCCCTCTTCTCCCACCCCGGCCCCAGCACCCTCACACTCCTTCACAATCTGCTTGTCCTTTACCCTTAACTTCCGGTCTCATTCATAGCATAGCAGGTCACAGAACTCTGGACAATCGGGTGAACTTGTGTGTCCCTGCCTGACCACCAGGAAAATGCACAGTGATCGCCCCCCTTGGATCTGCCCGGGATTTCAAAGATTCTGGGGCTCCTCACCCCCTCTCCCTGGACCAGCCCATTTCGCAGCCCACGTGCAGCTGACTCAGCCCCGTCCATCACTGCCAGCTGCGCCACCTGTGCCTCTGGGGGAGGCCCAGCCATTCGGCAGGTTTGTGCCGACACAAGTTCACGCTTGTTGCCTTGACTCTGAGCCGAGGCTTGCGTGGCAGCAGCGCTTCCCCACTCCCATCCCTTCCAGTTCCCTGTTGGTACGTGGTTTCCAGCTGTTGCCTCGAATCCCCATCAGAGCATTTGCTCAGCTGTGGTGAAACCAGATGACTGGTCCCTCGGGGTCATCGTCCTCCAGTGCCAAGTGGGGGCCCGCTCCTGCTGGGGTGTCTCCTCCCAAGTGGGGACCCCGTTTCTCGTGCAGCCTCTAGATGCTGCTCTCCAACCTGTCTCTCCATGTCATCTGACTTCTCATAGAGTTTACACTGTGACTCTACACAAATGACACAAAACCAGGATCCAGACCAAGTGGAATAAAGTTATCCACCCCTAATCAAAGCTGTCGCCCCACTTTAAATGTAACAGATCATATGTTTCTTTTTAACATCCTTGAAGACTTCTGAGACACCTAACTTGATTTTCCTTTATTAGTGTTTCATGAATATGAAATCTTCTAGAAACTGCTTGCTTCTTTATCCTCCAGTGGTGAGGTTCAGTTGGAAGGAGGGGTACAGAGCAGGAAGTCTTCATTTCTCTCAACTCTCAAATTAGGACATATTCTCCTTTCAAAGTCCTGATGGTGGGAAGCCCGCCCCTAGCTATCCCCTCCTCCCTCCTTCCCGAAATTGGTTATGTTTACGGGACACATCTGACCAAACATTGTGGCGTTTTAAAAGCAGGCTTTCTTACACCTTCCCCCACGTCACTGAGGTTTTCAAACAGAAGGTCTCTTAGGAATAGTGTGTGAGAAGGATTTTTGTCCCTTAACCAAGTTTACTTCTGAAAATGGTACAAAGAATTCCAACTGAGTCAGCTCTCAGGCCTAACTTCCTCATGGTTGGGAGCAGTGCTGTATTTCACTTCTTTCCAGGTAAAGAACAAAGGGACAGGGACTTCCCTGGGAGTCCAGTGATTAAGACTCCACACTCCCAATGCCCAGGGCCCGGGTTCAATCCCTGGTCAGTGAACTAAGATCCTGCATGCTCTGGAGCAGCCAAAAAACTAAAAATAAAAAAATATGGGAACAAACTCGTTTATAGAACATCTTTTTTGCTACTTGTCTGGCATCTGCCCGTACCTGCTGGGTCATTTTCTTTTAATTGAGATAAAATTCACATAAAATAAAATTTACCATGTTAAGGTACAATGCAGTGATTTTTAAGATATTTACAATGTTCTGTATCCATCCCTATCTAATTCTGGAAGTGTTTCATCGCCCCCAAAACAAACCCTGTGCCTGTTATGAGCCTCTCCGCATTCCCCCTCCCCCAACCGCTGGTAACTGCTAACCTAGCTCCTGTCTCTGTGGATTGGCCTGTTCTGGATGTTTCCTATAGTGGCATCCTATAATCAGAGGCCGTTTGCGACTGACTTCTTCCACTGAGCATCGTGTGCCGAAGTTCATGGACATTGTAGCAAGTGTCAGTGCTTCCTTCCCTTTCATGGCTGAATTTTATTCCATTGTATGCATGGACCACAATTTGTTTATCTCTTCATCCAGTGATGGACATTTGGATTATTTCTACCTTGGGGTTATTCCAAGTGATGCTGCCGTGAATGTTTGTGGACAAGTTTTTGCGTAAACATCGATTTCCATCTCTCCTGGGTGACTACCTAGGAGTGCAGTTGCTGGGTCATATGGTGACCAACTTCTAAAGGAGGTGCCAAATGTTTTCCACAGCAGCCACGCCATTTTCCGTCCCCGCCAGCAGTGTAGGAGGGCTCCAATTTCTCCTCGTCCTCGCCGACACGGTCTTCTTTTCCCTTGTTTTTATTATAGCCAACCTAGTAGGTGTGAAGCAGTATCTTGTGGTTTTCAATTTCGTTCTTTTCCTTGCCCATTTGTATACCTCCTTTGGAGAAATGTCACCTCAAAAGTGTGAGCTTCTACAATTTTCTTGCATCCACAAATTCTTTTCCTTTGTGAAATGTGCAAAGACCTGAATCATAAAGATGGGGGAGATGAGCATCAGAGCTATGTGGAGGGGGTGGTGGAGGGGAGTGAGGGTCAGAAGCCACAGGGCAAGAGGGCTGTCCTCTCGCTTCCTTGTGACCGAACTCCTGCTCTGGCTTGTGGGCACGTCCTTTTCAGAGACTTCCTGACAGCCTGCATCCTCTTGCTTGAGGAGAGAAACTGGGCAGGGATGTGGGCGATCACCCTCCAAATGTCCTTGGTCTCTGAATGCTCACATTTCCACACCAACACGCAATTAGACATGACATGGCCTGTTGGACACCTGTCCATTTGTCTACCCTCAATTGTTTTAGGCTCTCCCTTAGAGATAAGAATGATTATTATTATTATTTTGCATTTTAAAGCAGTAGGAAAAAAACAAAATTAACAATAGTTTAGAAACACATGAAATTCCATGAAATTGACATTCCAGGGGCCATAAGTGAAGTTTTATCGGTACACGGCCACACTCATCCATGTACGTATCAACTGTGGCAGCTTCCGCCCTACATTGGAGGGGCTAAGTAGTCTCCGAAATGAGCATCTAACCCTAAAACATTCACTGTGGGGCCTTTTACAGGAAAAGTTGGCTAAGGGCTGATCGCCCAGTTCTTCTGGTTATATTTGACCTGCATTGGGTACAGCATCGAGCGTGTATGAACATGATGCTGGCTTGGAGGTGTGTGAACACTTGGACGTGCCGGCACTGTTTAACGTTATTTTTCACTTCTTTTAAGACAAAGGGGATAATATTTACTGTATTATCTTTTCCCGGTTGCTGTAATTAAAGAGTCTTGGTCTGGCCACACCCATCCTGTAGGCCGAGTCCCCTTTCTTCCTATGTCCGTGAGGCTGGGCCTTCCCCTGTTCCCAGCACTCTGGCCGTTCTCTCTGAGAAGCCTCCTCATCTTTCAGGCCCGGTGAGCTGGGCTGAGTTTAGACCAACACATGGAGTGGGCAGGTCCTCTGCCGTCAGGAAGCTCCAGTTCTTCTTCCTTCGGATCTCCTGCTCACCAACACTCAGCCCTGGTAGCAGTCCCCCGTGGACAGGTCCCTCTCAGAGGGTCACACCTGCTCTGGAATTTGGTGCCCGAATCATGGCGCCCAAGAGTAATTTCTGAAATGAAAATCACTGCTCATGTGGGAAATCCAGCATCTAGAACCATTGTGTTCATGTTGGAACAGATGCTTAAGAAGTCAAAATGTGGGGACTTCCCTGGAGGTCCATTGGTTGAGACTTCATCTTCCAATGCAGAATCTGGTGGTGTTTGCCACCTGGCCGGAGATCTAAGATCCTGTCTGCCGTTTGGGGTGGCCAAAAAAAGGAAAGAAAGACAAGAAATAGACAAATATCTGAATAAACATTTTTCTAAAGCTGATATTTAAAGGGCTAATAAGCACATGGAAAGATGCTTAATATTACTCATCATTTAGAAATATATGAATCAAAACCACAATGAGATACTGCTTCACACCATTAGGATGACTAGTACTGAAAAAAAAAAACCCAGAAAATAAAAAGTATTAGCAACAGGATAGAGGAGTTGGAAACCTTGTGCATAACCAGCAGAATGAAAAATGGTGCCGCTGCTGTGGAAAACAGTATGGTGGGTCCTAAACAAATTAAACATGAAAATTACCTTATGGTCCTGCGATTCCTCTTTGGATAAATACCTAGAGACTTGGACAAATACTTGTACACCTGTGTTCACAGCAACACTAGTCACAGTAGCCCAAAGATGGAAGTAACCCAAGAGGCCATTGAAAGATGAATGGATAAGTAAAATATAGTCCATCTGTACAATGGACTATTATTCAGACCTAAAACAGAAGGAGATTCTGACACCTGCTACAACCTGGATGACCCTTGAGGACTTGATGCTCAGGGAGAGAAGCCAGACATAGAAGGACACACACTGTCTCATTCCACTCATAGGAGGTCCCTGGAGGAGTCAGATCCACAGAGACAGGAAGGAGATGGTGGGGCCAGGGGCTGGGAAAGGGGAGGGGAGTGAGTGTTTCATGGGGACAGAGTTTCAGTTTGGGAAGCTGAGAAAGTTCTGGAGATGGATGTTGGGGATGGTTTCACAACAGTGTGAACGTGCTTAATGCCGCAGAGCTGTGCACTTAAAATATGGTTAAGCTGGTAGACTGTGTGATATATATTCACCACCATTTAGAAATAATAGTGCATCTTTCACTCCACTTGCATTTTGCAGTGCTGCGCTAGAGGAGGCATATTCTTTCATAGTTCAGACCTTGTTAAGTCCCACCTCTCCTGCCAAACCTTAGGGTCACAGCTTCAGTAAGGGCCCTGAGAACCTGTAAGTGGTCATTTGATAGTTGAGTGACGTGTCATTAGCTCATTTCGCTTCCACACCCTCACTTGGGAAGTTTATACTCTTGGGTTGACGGGCCTTCCTAGATGAGAAAGCAGGGGAGGAGGGGAGACTGAGGGCCAGTCTGGCCACTCACAGGTGTTCCTGCACCAACCACCAGGCCTCCTGGGCTATTCTGGGCAGGCACCCTGTGCTTGGGAACCTGGGCGCAAGAAGGTACATCACAAAGGAAGAAAAGTAGAATCGATGTGTTCAGAGTCATTTGAATGCCCGTATGATAGCAGGTATTTTTATGCCAGGACTTCCCTGGGAGCTCAGGCATAAAGAATCTGCTTGCCAAACAGGAGATTCGAGTTTGATCCCTGAGTCTGGGAGATCCCAGGGAAAAGGAAATGGCAACCCATTCCAGTATTCTTTCCTGGGAAATCCCATGGATAGAGGAGCCTGGTGGGCTACAGCCTGTGAGGTCACAAAAGAGTTGGACACAACTGAGCGACTAACACAAAATCATTTTATGTGAATATGAAGATGAGTAAAAATGAAAAAAAATTTTAATTAAGCGTTTAAAATTTTGTTACGTTGTTTAAGACATGAATCTTAAATGACCCTCGGAAACAGCACAGCATGCCGCATGCAGGGGCCCAATCTGGCATGCCACCTGTTTTTCTACAGGTCCCACAAGCTGAGAATAGTTTCTTCATGTTCCAGTGGTTCAAAAAAGGAAATCAAAGGAATAATATTTTGTGACACGTGAAAATCATATGAAAAGCAAATTTCAGTGTTCATAAATTAAGTTTTATTAGAAGAGAGTCAGGAGTAGGGCGAGGCCAGTAAGACAGTCATCTTGGACACAAAATGTAAGGAAAGGCCAAAGAAAACCCAGCCATCAACACAAATTGTATCCTTTTAAAATATTTATTTTTTAATTGAAGGATAATTGCTTTACAGAATTTTGCTGTTTTCTGTTAACCTCAACATGAATCAGCCGTAGGTATACATATATCCCTTCCCTTTTGAACCTCCCTTGCATCTCCCTCCCCATCCCACCTCTCTAGAGTAGTTAATACAGAGCCCCTGTTTGAATTTCCTGAGCCATACAGCAAATTCCCCTTGGTTATCTATTTTACATATGGTAATGCAGGTTTCCATGTTGCTCTTTCCATACATCTCACACAAATTTTATCTTGATGCACTATTGGAAAAAAAGCAAAATCAGGGACCTCCCTGGTAGTCCAGTGGTTAAGAACCTGCCTTGCAATGCTGGGGACACTGGTTCAATCCCTGGTTGGAGAACTAAGATCCACAAGCCACAGAGCAGCTAAGTCTGCACACTGCCAACTTCTGGAGGCCTTGCACCACAATGAAGATCCTTTGGCCATAACTGAGACCCAAGGCAACCAAATAAATACATATAAATGCATATTTTAAAAAATCAAAATCAATGCCAGAAAAGTCCATAATGAGCACTATATCAAAATCTTAAAGACAGGATTAGTGTCTCCAGTTTTTCTCATCTACCCCAGGTTCATTCCTTGTGGAAGGTCCTGGGCAGTTTTCTAGAGATAGGCACTGAGTAGAGTAGCCTCAACAGAGAATTTGGGGCCCATGAAAGCAAAACCACTTATGCTCTGGCCCTTTATAGAAAGTTTGCCAATACTTGATTGAAATCAATTTATTCTGTTGATCCCAAACAGCAAATAACTATTAATATAACCAAAATACAAATTCAACACTTTGTCCATTGCCTCCGTCTTGGGTGCTCTTTTTTAAAAAAAATGAATGTACACTCATATTTCATTTTTGGATAATGGTATTTATAAGTCAATAAGGACAGTTAATACTGAGCTCATCAGTAAGTCAACACTTGTGGGCTGTGATAATCTACCTGCATGAAAATAATAGAGGCCACTACTTTATTTTTTGTTTCAATATTTATTTATTTGGCCATGCTGGGTCTTAGCTGCAGCATGCACTCTTGTTCCCTGACCAGAGATTGAACCCCGGCCCCCTGCATTGGGATCAAGGAGTCTTAGCCACCGGATCGCCAGGGAAGTCCCCATCATTTGCTTTCATGTTGACTAAATACTGAATGAGTTAACCCTTCATTCACTGGGGTGACTGTGCCTTGGCTTCCTTGCAAAGTCCTGTCCATCTTCCATATCTAGGTCTTCAGAAGCTCGATTAGGAACTTATGAAACATTAATGATCAGTAAAGTGCCACACAAGCTTCCTCCTCCCTGATTCTCCTGCTTTCACTCTTTATCCCAGTGGTCTGAAAAGAGGGCTCTTCTAAGAACATGAAAAGTTGAAAGTAAAAGTCTTTCAATCATGTCTGACTGAATTCTCCAGGCCAGAATACTGGAGCGGGTATCCTTTCCCTTTTCCAGGGGATCTTCCGAACCCAGGGATTGAACCCAGGTCTTCTGCATTGCAGGATTCTTTACCAGCTGAGCTACAAGGGAATCCTCTAAGAATACAAGTGAGATGATAGTGTACCACACTCCCCCACCCCCAGGGCTTCCCTCACAAGCTAGAATAATATCCTGACTATTGACTGTGCCCATGGAGTCTCTGCTGGCGTCTCTAACCCCCCTGCCCTCCTCTACTGAAAGGCCTTTGCACCCGCGACTCCCGGTGCTGGGCGTGCTCACTCCCACCTCCCTGCGGGTCTGGCCTACTCTCAGGTCAGTGCCACCCTCCATGGTACCCCTAACTGGCCTGTCAAGGCCCCCTTCTCCCCCAGGACCCCCGACTGTCCCCCATGAGATCTCTGGAGTCACCTTGTGTTGCTGGTGACTGGTTTCTTGTCTGACTCCCCTGCCCAAGAATGTTGGTGCCCCAAGCTGGGCTGTCATCACCTGTGAATCCTCAGAGCCTAGAGTAGTGCCTGCACTTAGCAAATTCACGCTGTTCCTTTGGTTCATTAGTAGTGGACAGTTACATACACACACTCCCAGATTCTTGCAACCACCACCCACCCAGAGGGCAGAGAGCAGTTCCAACACCCCAGTACGTTCTCTTGAGCTGCCCATCTACAGTCAGACGCTCAACCGCCCACCCCCCCGCCACCATCCCCTGGCCACCCTGCTCTGTCCCCAGCCTGCGGTTTCCCCTCCACAACCTCATTTAAGTGGAGGTGCACAGCATGTACCTTTACCTTTTCTTTCAAAAATTGCCATTTTAACCACTTAAAAAAAATAATTTGATTTATTTTTGGCTGTACCGGGTCTTCGCTGCTGTGCAGGCTTTTCTCTAGCTGTGGTGAAAGGGGGCTCCTCTCTAGTTGGGGGGCACAGGCTTCTCATTACGGGGGCTTCTCTGGTTGCAGAACACAGGCTCTAGGGTACTCGGACTCAGTAGTTGCGGCTCCTGGGCTTTAGAGCACAAGCTCAATGGTTGTGATGCATGGGCTTAGCTGCTCCGAGGCACGTGGGATCTTCCCAGATCAGGGATGGAACTGGTGTCCCCTGCGTTGGCAGGCAGACTATTCACCACTGACTCACCAGGGAAGCCCAGCATGCAGCTTTTGAGACTGGCTTCCCTCACTCACTTGATGCATCTGAGACTCAGCAGGCTGATGGGTGTTGCAGGAGTCTGTTCTTTTTACCAGAGTCGTATTCCATCGTGTGAATGCACCACAGTCGCTTTATTTAGTACAGTTTCTTTTAATGTTCAGTGTAAAATTAATATCAATATTAAAGGCTCCGGTCATGAGAGTGGCAGCGTACTGTAGACCAAGTAGGTTGAACAGTACGGGTATTCCCTGCTGAAACAGGATGCTTTAGGTACAGCCTGCACATTTGCAAGAACTGACTTGCCTTCAAGTGCTTACAAATGTATCACCATTTTTTAAATGAAACATAAGTAATACAAACGGGGATTCCCTGATAGCTCAGCTAGTAAAGAATCCTCCTGCAATGCAGGAGACCTGGGTTCGATCCCTGGGTTGGGAAGATCTCCTGGAGAAGGGGAAGGTTACCCACTCCAGTATTCTGGCCTGGAGAGTTCCAAAGGTCGCAAAGAGTTGGACAAGACTGAGCGACTTTCACTTCCAAGTAATACAAACAACCCTACATACAATTTTTTAAAAACCTATAAAGGGCTGTCATCTGTAGAAGTCGTTAATAAATGTAAGTTTCTCTCTCGTCCTCCTGACTCGCTCGCCTCTGGCAACATAAGCGTTGTTAACAGCATGTGTGTCCTTCCTGACCTCCTAAATAGATTTACCTGTTTTATAGTGTATATCTCGTATGTGTGCTCAGTCGGGTCCAACCTTTTCGCAGCCCCAAAGACTGTAGCCTGCCAGGCTCCTCTGTCCGGGGAATTTTCCAGACAAGAACACTGGAGTGGATTGCCGTTTCCTCCTCCAGGGGATCGTCCCCACCCAGGGATCAAACCCGAGTCTCTTTGATCTCCTGCACTGGCGGGTAGATTCTTTACCACTGCACCACCTGGGAAACCCTTAGAGCATATAGACCTGCATTTTATATATATGTGTGGCTGCACCAGGTCTTATGCTGAGGCTTGTGGGCTCTTTAGTAGTTGCAGTATGTGGAATCTTGTTCCCTGACCAGGGATGGAACCCGGGCCCCCTGCATTGGGAGCTCGGAGTCTTAGCCCCTGGACCACCAGGAAAGTCCTGATAGCTAAATTTTCTTAACATAGATTCTTTCTCAAATATTTGAAAATCTTCTGCCAAGGCACCGTAGATCTTGGAGATCTTTCTTGGAGAAAGTACCTCATTCTTTTCAATGACATCCTGGTATTACAGCAAGGATGTACCATAATTTATTGGATGGTTTCCCTAAATGATGGACATTTGAGTTAGTTAGTGATTTGTGACTTCAAATAATGCCACCCAGAATGTTGCCCATATGTCCTTTTTTTTTTTTTTAAACAACTTTAATGAGATAAATTTCACGTACCATCACTTTGGCCCATTTAGAGTGTGCAGTTCAGTGGATTTTTGTATATCCAGGGAATGGAGCCATCACCACTAACTCCAGAACATTCCATCATGCCAAAAAGAAACCCCATGCCTGTTAACAGTCACTCCCCAACCCTCCTTCTCTCTAGCCCCTGACAACCACTCAACCACTCTTGGTTTCTGTGGATTGCCTGTTCTGGACATTTCTCATCAGCATAATCACACACTATCCACCCTTTCGCGTCTGTCCTCTCTTGGTGAGCATCATGCTTTTGAGGCCTATCTGTGTTGCAGTGAGTGTCCATGCCCGTCACCTCTTCGTGGCTGAATAATATTCCAGCCATGGATGGAACTCGTTTTGTTGAATCAGCTGACAGACAACTGAGGCTATGAGGAGCCATGCTGTTGTGCACATTGGTGAACAGTGTCTGTGTACCTTTCAGAACACGTGTGCTTCTGTAAGATAATTTCTGAGAGGTGGGGAAGAGACACCACTCTGGCTAGCTCTTCATTCTCTGGTGGTTCAGGCTCACACATATCCTTGGTCTCGAGAGATGCTCGGAGGTCACTTTCTGCAGAGGCAAACCCTGCTTCTGGGTGAGAACCACCCCTCCTCTCCACCACCCAGGCTGCCCGATTCTGCTTCGCTCCTGGCACACGCTCAGGGGGATACTACCTGTCTTTGAATTAGCCCTAACCTTGTTTCATTACTTCCCTGGTGGTGCAGAGGTTAAAGCATCTGCCTGCAATGTGGGAGACCTGGGTTCGATCCCTGGGTCGGGAAGATCCCCTGGAGAAGGAAATGGCAACCCACTCCAGTATTCTTGCCTGGAGAATCCCACGGACGAAGGAGCTTGGTGGGCTACAGTCCATGGGTCACAAAGAGTCGGACACGACTGAGCGACTTCTCTTTCACTTTGTTTCAATGCAAACCCTAGGAACTTGTGGCAAAGAAGGCAATGCACAAAGGATCTCCTTATGGGGTATTAAACTCCCCCAAAAGGATGATGTACTGCTTTGAGTCTCAGGCAAGGACATGGTTCTGAGAAAGGAAAGGGACCGTGATCCCGTGTCATCTTCATAACAGCAGTGCGGCAGGGTTCACTTGGAAGGAAAGCTGCCACGTTTGGCATGATGCTGGGAGAGAAACAAATACAAAGTCTTGGGCCAAAATGACGAACCCCACAAGTATGCCCTGGAATGCGTTACAGCACAGAGCACGAGGCGCTCCCTGAAGGGCTAATCTGGCGCATCTGCTTTGAAATTCCAAACAGCAAAGTGCATAACTGCTTTGGGGGTTGCAGGTATTTAAATAGGTGAACATTAGCCGCTGATCTTGGTTGCCTTCGAATGGAGTGACTTGACACTAATTAACAGCCACTGAACATCTACTGTGAGCTGGGCCATCTTTGTAGGCTTCATTTTATTGAATGAAACAACCAGCCAAAGCAGACAGAATTTGTTTTCTCTGTTTACAGAGAAAGAAATGGAAACTCAGAAGCGTTTAAGTCACTGGCTGAAGGTCGTTGCCCAGCCAGTAAATGGAGAGTCCAGGATTCAGATCCGAGTACCTGCTCTCAGCCATCGCATTGTACCCTGGGGGCGGGATACTTTGCTGGTGCTGTGTGTCGGGTGGAGGGGGCGGTTCACATGTCCAGGACAATTTCTCCCTCGTCCACTGTGGGTACAATCAGGATTCCACTGGCTCCACCTCTGACCTTAATGGACAGATGCTCTATTTTTCATTTAGCAGGAATTGTACCAAACTTACAAAGCAACTTTTTGCATTATAGTTGGATTGGGTGCTTAATTTAAAATAGATATACTTTGTAACTTTTCTAAGGTGTAAGCCTTAAAAAAAAAACTGTTAATGCTTTAGAACTCTCTCAGCTGTATGAATGATGGCAATTTCTGTGTTATCCCTGCTAAAGACCCCGCCCCTTCCACATCTGTCCCCTTGGTCACTTCGCACGGGGCCACCCCTCACCCATCTTCTATCTTCCTGAGAGTTGGCCTTGACCAGGGCACTGCACAGAGCCCCTGCCCCCCGGGGAAGGCCTGCCTAGAGGTCGTTAGGTGGTCCTTGTGTGCTTGTCCGTGGTCATTCACGTGTAGGGGTGAAGCACACTTGCTGTTTACTAGAGAATCAGAAAGCGGGTGGGTTTCTCTCGGTGTCCCGCATCCTCAGGGATGCTCTCTGAATCAGCAGGACTGAGCAGCAGGCCAGGGAGATGCTGAGGTCCCCAAAGAGGAGCGTTCAGTCCAAATTACTGAGCTCAGCCATCCACAGTTAATCTAACCTTCAGCACCACATTTGTGTCCTGAAAAAGAGGATTTCACTTACACAAAGATGCAGTTGTGTCTTCGTGATTCCAGCCCACAGTAAGCATTAGAGGGCTTTTTTTGTTCCTTTCAGTTCAACCTTACTTTTTTCCTTATTCAAATCATTTCCAATTCTACTTGGACAGAAATGTTTCAAATATTTATCTTAAAAAATATATATGCCAAAGTAGTGGTAAATGTTTTTCAAATGTCACAGTGGTCAAGCCACAGAGACTTCTAGAAGCAAGAGGAGCTGGGACCAGTGCTGGGACGTGGGAGGGTTCAAGGGGCAGCTTTTTTCCCAAGGAAGCGTTTTGAGTGAGAGAAAAGAGGGAAGGAAGATGGGGAGGCTGGCCTGCCAGTACCTGAGCTAAGTTTCCTCATCTGCTTCTCTTTTCACCTCTCAAGCAGAGCTAGAACATTTTATTTCATTTCTTCCCCCAGTTATCTTTCACTCTGCTTCAGAAGCTGACTTAACATGGGGCTGGGAATGGAGACACCAGAAACAGAACCAGGCAGAGCTGGGCGTTTGTCAGGGGCCCTGAGGGCTATTGCTGGTTTCCCGCTCCTGGTCCTTCCCTACCCTGCACCTGTAGAAACTGTTTGCTGAGAAAAACGAAGACTCATCTCAAGTCTTGATGTATAATAACAGGAATGTCCTTGAAAACACTTTCAGGGTCTTCTGGTGCTTTTTTCAATTTTGAAACTAACATTTCCCTCCCCCAAACTTTGGATGAAAATACCTTTCTAAAATGGAATCAGTTTGAGTGTATCTTCTTGGCATTAATTAGGCTTTTTGTTGTTTAGTTGCTAAGTCGTGTCCACTCTCTGCAGCCCCACGGACTGTAGCCCCCACAGTCCTCTGCCCATGGGATTTCCCAGGCAAGAATACTGGAGCAGGTTGCCATTTTCTTCTAAGGGGATCTTCCCAACCCAGAGACTGAGCCCACGTCTCCTGCATTGCAGGCTGATTCTTTATTGTTGAGCCACCAGGGAAGCCCTTAATTAGTCTTACTAAGGCTAAAAATGTAAAATACTTCCATGATTTCTCTCCTTGGGTTTAATTAGAATAATGGATTTAACAACAATGACCACAGAACCTTGTTTTGCTCCATTTTGTCAGAGCACCCTGAGGTTTGGCTCTGGGGTTGAAACTTGCATGGGGCCATGAATAGAAGGTCCTTTTGTCCATGTAAGTTTGGATGGGGGTTTGTGATAGGGAGAGAGGAGCTGATGGATGAGATCGATATTCCTGATTTTGCCTTTGTCGCTTTATTTTCATTTCTTGAGACCTCCCTGGGTGCTGTGGAAGGGATCTCAGACCAGATTTTTGGTCCTGGGCCAGTCGAGATAAAGCTGTAGCCCAGAGACCTGAGACTACTTCCAAGCCATGGAGGGTCCTCCCCTCCCTAAAACAGGCGGGACTCTGGGAGCTGGCCCGGGTCCACACATTACCCAGAGCCACAGAGCTCTGCTCTTGAAATCCTCACAGCAAGATTCTTGGCCTCGCTCGCTTATCTTGCATTAAATTTCTCAGTAATCTCACATAGTTCAAACATGACTTAGGAAGATATACGCTTTTATTTTTCTGTGCGACCCTAGAGCTTCCTATTTATGGTTGCAGGTTTGAATGTTGACCTGGCAAGAAAAATCTATGTCTAGAAATGAATTTCTGGTACTACTTGGACATGGAAAGATCAGACATGTTGATGGATTTCCAAAGAGGTTTCTAGTCACCATAAAGACCAATAAAAAGGGCAGATCGTGTGTCTGCATGGAGGACAGGGCTTCTATTAGACTGTTGATGGGGAGCCATGGGGTTAGGGGACAGCTCTTGGCCTAACTTGGCCCATTCAAGCTGCTGTTTCAGAGAATACCACAGACTGGGAGGCTTATAAACAACAGAAATTCATTACTCACAGTTCTGGAAGCTGGAAGTCTGAGTTCGGGGCACCAGTGTGATCAATGAGGGCCCTCTCTGAGTCACAGCCTTCTCACTGTGTCCTTACATGGCATAGAAGGGGTGAGCTGGATCACTGGGGTCTCCTTTATAAGGGCACTAATCCCATTCATGAGGGCTCCACCTTCATGACCTAAGCACCTCCCCCAGGCCCTGCCTCCTTCCAAAGTCGCATGGAGCGGTGGGGTCAGAGAGGCAGCCTGAGGGCTCCTTCCCAGCTACAGTCAGCCCCCAAGCCTGGGGGCTGCTGGAGGCTCTGCTGTGAGTCTGGAGACCTGATGAGTGGTTGTGTGTGATGCCCAGCTCCCCCCAACCCCAAGTAGACTCCCGAGGGCCCTGGAATCATAACAAGTGGATCCTGTGGCTAAGGAATGGGATTGGAGACTGGGAGATCCCAGGAGGGACTTTCGGGTTTGGGGTAACCCATCTATGACTTGGTGACACCTGCATCTGGGCCAAAGCTCTGCCTTCCATCCTGGGCTGGTGGACAGAAATCCATGCACCTATCCCTGGCCAGCCCCTCCTCCTTCCTGCAGGACTTCTGTTCCTGTCCCATCTGTACATGGACAAGCCGCCAGCAATCCTCACCCCCTTCCCAAGTCAGTCCCTCTTGTTTGATCCTGCCCGTCATGACACACACCTGCTGTTGCTTCTTCCATTTACAGAAACCCTCTCTCAGCTGCCACACCGTCCCTCTCTTCCTCTTTCCAGCAGAGATTCCTGACAAATCTTGTCTGTTCCTGGTTCTCTGGTTCCATAACTGTTGGTCTCTCCTGAACCTGGCCCAATCCCTGTGCCTTTTGGCCACACCACTCCCCTGAAACTGCTCTGTCAGAGTCACAGTGACCTTTGCCTCCCTGAGTCCAGTGGTCATTTCCCCCTCCTTGGTGCTCAGGATACCACTTGCTCGTACTTCTATGTCCTCCTCTTTTCAGGCTCTTTTGCTGGAGTCCTTCTCTTTCAGAATCTCTAAATGATGGAGAGCCTGGCTCTGGGTCTCTTCTCTGTTCTCCCTTGATGAGCTCAGCCAGCCTCGTGGCTTAAAATAGATCATCTATACACTGCTGGCTCCAGCCTATGTCATATATACACTCATGGGTCCAGCCTATGTCATCTGTATACTGCTGGCTCCAGCCCACCTCCTCTATACACGATGACTCCAGCTTACTCTTGCCTCTCAAACCTTATCTTGTGTATCCACCTGAATCTCTCAGTATTCCGACTCAGATGTCTGAGCCTCTCACCCCTCACACCTTTAAAAATCGACTCCTGGCTGCACCCCAGGCCTGCTTCTGTTTCAGTTTCCTATTCTCATCCTTTTAATTGCAAAAAAGTCTTTGAGACACTCTTGACTTCTTTCTCCCATGCTCTGCATCCGCCCGTAAGCAGATCCTGCTGACTCCACCCCCTGTGTTTATCCAGAGTCTGGCTGGCACCCCTCTGCCGCTGTCACCCAGCCTGGGCCACGTCATCATCTCTCACCTGCATGACCACATTCACCTCTTAACTGCAGTCTCTGCCTCTACCCTCTTTCTTCTTCACCCACTCTCAACCCTGTAACCAGAGGAACCTGGTGAAAACACAAGTCAAATCAGGCCATTCCTGGGCTGAAACTCTTTGGTCGCTTGGATTTCACCCAAAGTGGAAATCCAGAGCCCACGTGATGGTCTGTGTGGCTCTTCACTGCTCCTCTCCTGGTTCCCTCAGCACTAGTCACTGGGCAAGTATGATCCCACCTCAGGACCTTTGCACTGGCTGTTCCCTTCAAAGGAATGCTCTTCCCAAAAATACCTGAATGGCTCTGCCCCTCACGCTCCTCGTCTCTGTAATGAGTCTTTTCAGGAAGGCATGTGACAGCCCTTTAAAGCTGCAGCCCCTTCTCCCCCCACCCCACAGCCCCAACTCTGCTCCGTCTGCCCTTGGAATCTGTCACCACCTGACGCAGTATATATCTATCTGCTCATTTTGTTTACAGTCTCTCTCCCCTGTCCCCCCATTGCCTACTAGAACATAAACTCCTAAGGGAAGGGAATTTGGTCTGCTTTGACTCCTGGGCGATGCCTGCCCAGGCTGAGCAGTCAGTAAATGGATTTTGGTTCGAATCAATGAATAATGCAACTAGGATGCCCATGTCTATCCTCTTTCTGGACAGGGGGTTTGGGGTCCTCACAGCTGCATGGCAGAGCTTCCCTCCAGATGGGGAGTCCAGGCAGACTGAGCCCTGTCCCCTGGCAACCCCAGAACTAGAGATGGGCATGATGACCACTCCACATCACTGCTTAGCCCTGGGTAAACGGCCCAAGAGTTTGACCTGGAATTCCTGGTCTCCCTGAAGCCCAGGTTCAGAGTCTTAACAACGTGGGAATCTACCTTCCCTTCTCAAGGGCATGCATCCGTCTATCCTAGGAGCGACTCCTGGACCCTGTTTTAAGACAAAGATTCTGTGTACCACGGGCCAGGTCCCAAGCAAGAGCTTTAATTATGCACCAGTCTCTTAGTGTCGTTTGCTTTGATCATCTGAAATGTTGACCCTTGTGGCTGGAGTCACGTGCTCCCCATTCAGTCAATGTGTTCGAAGATCCTTGGCTGCGCTCCCCCTAAAATCAGACCATAGCTTAGAACCCCGCAATCCCTTTGTAAGATGGGGGGCTGCCCCCTCTCCCTTTTCCTGGTCCAGAGACCCCTGGAACCCAGGCACAGCCTGTACTGCTCTGCCAAGCTGGAGCTCTCTGTCTTTGAATTCAGCTGGCTTTCTTTTTTCTGTGGGTCAAGATTGGCCAACACTAGGGACCTCCCTGTGGCCTCTCCCTGTGTGTCCCTGTGCTTCCTGCCATCTGGGGGCCCCAGTGTGGCCTCGCTTCCTCTTCCGGGAGACTTCCCCTCTCAGAGCGGGGGGGATTGGGAGGGTGGTGGGGGAGAGCAGACACCAGGTTGCCAGGTGCTGTTGGTTTCTTCCCGTACTGTTGCAGGATACTGTCGCAGGATGCGTTTCTAATGCCAAGTCCATGGTTTCCTTTGCACTTATTTCTTACGCACTTGACGTTCTCAAAAGTCTTTTTAATTAGGTATCTACTTCTCTGTTCTTATGTGTTTTTCAAATAGCTGAATCTCCGGGCTGTTTCAGTTTGTGTAATCACTGCCCAGAAAACCTGGGTGCAGTTACGAGCTACCCCACCTTGTTGGCTTGGTGATAAATAAATTCTTTCCTCTTGGAGAAAAAGGCACTTTCTCCTCCCAGCACTAGGAAGGCTTAAAGAAGTCCCTCCTCTGATGCTTTCCACGGAGAAAGTTGGTCCTTCTTAGGTTTTGTTATTTCAGAACAAATATGGTAAACTGTTTTCCCCTCGGTTACTATAGAGAGGAGATTATTTGCCTTTCTCTTTGGGCTTCTGAAAATAATAGATTACATATTTGGGAGGGTTTTTTTTTAGATCTGGTTAATGTGAGATAGAGGGGATTGCTCTGGGATGACATTGTTTGGTTTGGGAAGTATTCTCGCAGTTGCCCAGCAACAGGCTCTTGGAGACGGGAGTGGACTGCGTCGCCCCTGGCAACCGTTGTTACTCAGCAAACAATGAGGGCCGGCAAACCGTGCCAGGACTGCGGACTCCAGGTTTTAATTGAACATCTGCATATATTTTTCCCTGGTGAAACTGTTTGAGTTTGATCTGCCACCACAGGTAGACATGGGTCCACTGAGGGTCGATTTAGAAGAAACTGTGTTGTCACACTGGTATCTCATCCATGTAAACCAGGAGGAGCTGTTGGGAGAAAAAAAACAACAACAACAAAGGAACTTTCAGTCCCTTGAATATGTCCTAGACTTTTCTCAGCTGGAGACTTATTTCAGTCTTCAGTCGAATATCTTTTTTGATCTAATTTCTTGTGTTTATAAAAATCTTTACCCATCTAGCCTACTTGTCTTAGGCCCTTGATAAACTTCAACTCCTTTGTCATTTTTCAGCATAAAGTTTTTATTCCTGTTGCTCCAAAATATCAGAAAAGCTAGGCTTCAACAGCTCACTCGTAAAGACAGTCACATGTCAGGGTGGCTGGTGATGGAAACTGAACCCTGAACCTTCTGTTTCTTCAATATTCCTCTTAAGAATTTGGGAATGCAGGTGATCCTCAGGGGAGTGTGTACACTATGCTTATGACATTGCTTATATGTGGAACCTAAAAAAAAAAAAAAATGGTACAAGTGAACTCATTTACAAAACAAATAGTCACAGATGTGGAAAACACACTTATGGTTACCAGGGAGGAAGAGGGGGAGGGAAATTAGGAGATTGAGATTAACATATACACACTACCATATATAAAACAGATAACTAATAAAGGCCTACTGTATAGCACAGGGAACTCTACTCAGTGCTCTGCAATGAACTGTTAGGGAAAAGAATCTAAAAAGGAGTGGATACATGTGTACATACAACTGACTCACTTTGCGGTACAGCAGAAACTAACACAACGTTGTAAATCAGCTATACTCCAAAAAAGATTTTTTCAGAAAAAAAGAAGCAGGATGTTCCCACCAGATCCTCACCCTGTTGAGGGGCGCTTTGCAGCCACTTTGCACAGAGTGGCTTTTGATCAAAACAGTGTCACTCCCCAGCAGAGAGAACACTTGTTTACTGGACTCGGTTGCTGAGGTAAACACTGCCCATGAACTTCATTCAAAGCCGGTGACACATTTCTTTCCCTCCTCCCTGCACCACCACCCGCCCACCAACCAGGGCTATAAATTGAGAAATGTTAGCCAGGGCAGGTTTTTGGTGGGGACTTGATCCTGCCTTGTTCATCTGAGTGTGGGCCATCTGATGGAGGCCGCCGCCACCCCACGACTGCCACCCGTGTGAGAATGCAGCAGCCCGCGGTCAGTAGAGCAGCCCTCGCAGGGAGACTTGCCGAGTCGCGCAGATTTGTGTTTCCTTGTGTTGTTGTTGTTGTGTTTCTCTTTGGCGGGCGATTCTGCTGAAGCTCCCAGAACATGCTCTCTGCACCTTCATATCAGCATTTCAGCTCAGGTCTTAGGACAATGTAACGGATCTGAACACATTTCCCAATGTTGTTTTGCAGCCAAAACTTATCACAGGATGTCATTTGTGTTCTAAAACAAATAAAGCAAGCTGTTAAAAAAAATCTTGTTAGATGCCATCCCTATTAGATGTAATCAAGATCTAATTATGAGACTTCCCTCGTGGTTCAGTGGCTAAGACTCCTCTCTTAATGCAGGGGGCCAAAGTTCGATCCCTAGTCAGGGAACTAGATTCCCACATGCCGCAACTAAGACTCGAAATAGCCAAATAAATTTAAAAAGATACATACATATCCAATTAGGTCAAACGATGCTGGAATCAAGATGAGTAAGTTCTGACTTACATGAAGATTACTCCAAAGGTTAATTAGAACACACTATTGTTCCTGCAGCAGGAGAATTGTAGATTGTTACATACTGAGGAATATAAATTCTTCCAAAAGAAATGCTGCTCTGCATTCCAGAAAATTGTTTCGGATGCGGTCCCAGTTTAGGAAAGTCATCTTTCAGGAGTTGTAGCCTGATCTGGGGGCTTCCCAGGTGGCACTAGTCGTAAAGAATCCATCTGCAGTGCAAGAGACACAGGTTAGATCCCTGGGTTGGGAAGATCCCCTGGAGAAGAGAATGGCAACCCGCTCCAATATTCTTGCCTGCCTGGTGGGCTACAGTCCATGAGGTTACATAGAGTCGGATATGACTGAGCACAGCACAGCCTGATTTTATTTATTTTTTAAGATTTTTTTTATGTCGATCACTTATTTAAAGTCTTTATTGAATTTGTTACAGTATTACCTCTGTTGTTTACATTCTGGTTTTTGGCCCAGAAGCATGTGGGATCTTAGCTTCCCCACCAGGGATCGACCCCGCTCCTCTTGCATTGGAAGGCCAAATCTTAATCATTGGACCACCAGGGAAGTCTCTAATTTTAAACTTTTCTTTTAAGCACTGTGTTAGTTGCTCAGTCATGTCCGACTATTTGCAACCCCGTGGACTGTAGCCCTCCAGGCTCCTCTGTCTGTGAAATTCTCCAGGCAAGAATACTGGAGTGGGTAGCCACTCCCTTCTCCAGGATTGGACTGGCAGGGAAGTCCCTAATTTTAAACTTTTCTTTTAAATTGATCATTTAATAAAATTCCCATGGACATCTCTCCACCCCACCCCACCCCTACGTAGCAGGCCTGGCAGCTTGGGCACCTTACATCTTTGGGTGAAGTAGCCCTTCCTCCCTTGGGGGATAGAGTTATCGTGCTTGGAGTTTTTAAGGGCTCCTCCCCTGCTCTCACATCAAGGAGACATTCTCCATTTTTAGGTAGTCTGTTTCTCTGCTTTTAAAATCCCGGAGTGGGGTGATGACCGGCAGGGAGTTGAGGGTGACTTGGAAGGTCCTGGGTGTGCTGTCACGTGGGTAAAGCCAGCCAGCCTCTCCTTTGGGCCTGAATCTGTCACAGAGGTGCTGCTCATCACCCGTGGTCGCTGGCTATCTCTGGGATGCTGAGGGGGACAGGAAGTGGCCTGGTGCCAGGCAGCCCTATCCTGGGCTGGGTTGTCACCGGCTCAGACCCAGAAGATGCTGGTCGAGGAAGCAGTGCCTGGCCTGGTCCTCATCATCCTACCCCCTCCCCCTCCTGCTCGCTCCTCTGTTTTGTAGGGGCCACTCAAGAAGGGGACAAGTTAACTCAATGCCTTTCACACCTGCCCAAATAAAAAAGCAAGACACCAATAGCACTGTGCCCCAGACCCCAGGGCCAGGACCCTGGCCAGTGGGAGGCAGAGCCGGTGGCCGGCTCAGCAGAGGCAGACAGGGCAGGAAGGCAGCCCCCAACAGCTGTGAGGGGTCCCCTTGCACCCGCTCACTCCAAACCACATCCGGGGGGGTCATCCATCGTGGGCAGCATGCTAGGGGCTCGGAGGGGTCCTCAAGGATGACTAAGACCCAGACTTTGTTTTCTAACATGCACAGCTGCGTGATAGGAGGCAGATGCGAGGCCCCCGGCACCCAGAAGGGTGTGTGGTGGGTGTGGAAATGCCATGCTTAGCGAGGTTGTGGCCTCAGACCAGGGAGTCTCCTGGGGGATGACCCTGCCTCGAGGGGACACTGGGCGATGTCTGAGGACACTTGTGGTCATCTCGACTGGGGGTGTTCCTGGCATCGAATGGGTGGGGACCCGGGAGGCTGCTCTACAGCACCCAGGACTGCCCCCCATGGAGGATGTTGGGCCCCCAAAGTCACTAGTGCTGAGGCCGAGACACTGTCGCAAGCAGCTCTTCTCAAACTTTTAACGCGCAGACAAGGCTCCTGGGATTGTGTGGAAAACGAGGTTGTGATTTACGAACAGTTCCAGGAAACACGGGCAGCTCCTCTCATCCCAGCTGGCTTCACCCCCCGACCCCTCCAGGGGACCCTGGGGGATGTCTCCACATTTATGGTTGTTGTGACTGGAGAGGTGTTCCTGGCCGCGAAGGGGGATGGGGCCTGAGGATGCTGCTCGGTACCCACAGGGCCCGGGACAGCCCCATTTCCAAGAGTGACCCAGCCCCGTGGGCCAGAGTAAACACCTTGGAGCTGACCAGCAAGAGATGGGTAGAAACAGCAGGTTGGGATCCGGGCTGGATGGAGGAGGATGTGGGGGGCAGGCAGACGATGCGGTGGAGGCGGTAGGTCTGGGATGGAGAGGTTGTTTCACCAAGTAGGGTGACAGAGGTACAGTTCAGAGCAGAACCCCAGGATGAGGAACTTTTCTGCAGAGAGAACTAAATGCAAGTGTGCAAACATGTACACATAGGAGTCCCCTCCTCTTACTATAAGAATCATTTGTTTCTCCCTCCTGAGCCCGGGGATCTAGTCAACCTTCAGTTTAGTAGAAACATCCAGAGTAAGAAAATGGCAACAGTGTCTTACGAGTGTTTGCGTCCAATTTTCTCAGGTTAGCCTGTGGGGGGTATATGTGTGTGTACACATGTATGTGTATTTGTGTGTCTGTGTGCCCTATATGTTTCTGTGTTTGCATGTGTGTATACACAGGTATGTCAATGTGCGTTGGTTCCTGTGTATGGGTATACGTGTGTGTGTGCGTGTGTGTGTGTGTGTGTTGTGGGTACATGTGTACCTGGGTGAGCAGATGACACTTCTCAGCAACGCTCCTCCTGGGACAGATAAGTGGCTGATGTGCTGAATTTCAGGGGGCCTCCCCCTGCCCAACCAGGGGGGAATTGCCTGGAACCCAAGTCTCGTGCAGTTTAAGTGATTACTATGAGGGGATGGAATTAGAGTGCTTTCCAGAAGTACATTTGCTGGATGAGAATGTCAGGGCAGGCTGGTGTGGTTTTTTGTTTGTTTGTTCTTGGCTGTGCTAGATCTTAGTTATGGCATGAGGGGGTCTTAGTTGGAGCACGCGGGATCTAGTTCCCTGACCAGGAATCGAACCCAGGCCCCCTGCATTGGGAGCACGGAGTCTTAGACCTTGGACCACCAGGGAAGTCCAGGCTGATGGTTTTTTGATTCACGTTTTCCCCTGAATCTGTGACGTTGTCAGTGGGAACTAAAATCAGACCACATCCCAGATGAGGTAACCATACCTAAGTCTGGACGATTTTTACATTCATAGTCAAATCATGTCTCTTTAGGAGGAAAGTGAGACAGCATTGCCCCATTACAATGTGGGGGAAGGTCGTGGTCCTTGGAGTTCGGAGGGGCATGTCCCACGCAACTCTGACCCCTGTGACCGGCTGAGCATCTGCCTGCCTCCCACCCTGGCATCATGCTTAGAGGCCTCTGACGGCCAGTTTCAAGGGCTGGGACCTGATCCTGTCTCTGCTGGAGAAGGAGGGATGGCTTGGCTCCCGTCACGAAAACAGCAACAGAAGCCCAATTCTGACCAAAAGAAAAAGGAATTTGAATTCTGAAGATACTTCATTCCAGAGCGACTCAGAGCCAATTCTGATCCCTCAGAGTCTATGGCTGCAACAGGAAAAACAAAACAAACAAAAAAAAACCTGAGAATTGACAGAGGAATGCCAGGGCATCCGAAAGGTTTAGGCCAGTGTTGGGTCAGCCTTGATGTGAGTTGAAATTATGATGCTTAGAAAGAGTGGTAGATTCTAAAGGGTCCAGTTGTTTCCCCCCTCATTCTGTGCCCCTCATCTAGCAGAATTTCAACTATTTGGGGCCCGGGTCACCGCAGGGCCCGCCCTATCATTGTCCCTGTTCTCAGCCTGTCTTTGAGTCTCGTTCTCAAGCACCATTTGTCTGTCTCATATCCCAGAGGCTGCACAGTCCCTGAAGACGCTGCTGCTCCAGTGAGGCAACCCTGTCCCCCGCCCCAGGGACAGTCGGTAGTGTCTGGAGACTCAGGGTGGGGGAGGTACTCCTGGCATCTGGTGGGTGGGGGCCAGAGGTGCCATCAGCACCCACAGTGCCTGGGCCAGCCCCTCACAGAGAATGACCTGCCGATTATCCACAGTGGGGACCCTGCATCAGTGCCTAGTGAGGGGAGGGGGCTGGGAGGGCCAAAGATAGAAAGGATGTGATTTCCACCTCCATGGATGATTATGTTGTTGTTCAGTCACTGAATATTGTCCGATTCTTTGCAACCCCACGAACTGTAGCACGCCAGGTTTCCCTGTCCTTCACTATCTTCCTGGAGTTTGCTCAAACTCATGTCCATTGAGTCAGTGATGCCATCCAACCATCTCGTCCTCTGTCACTTCCTTCTCCTTTTGCTCTCAATCTTTCCCAGAATCAGGGTCTTTTCCAATGAGTCGGCTCTTCTCATCAGGTGGCCAAAGTATTGGAGCTTCAGCTTCAGCATCAATCCTTCCAATATTTAGAGTTGATTTCCCTTAGGATTGACTGGTTTGATCTCCTTGATGGAGTGCTGTAGGATCCACTTTTCAGCAAAGAGGAGAGGGGCGTTTCGTTCTGCAAGCATACGGGTCTCCACTGGGTAACCAGCCCACAGCAGGGGCCACGCCCCAGCAGGGCCAATTGAGAAAGTAGACCTCACATGGCTTGCTCTCCAGGCCCGGCCTCAGACTGGCGGGGACCCATGAGCAGCAAAGTGACCTGATGCTTCTGGTCCCTGTAACAACTCTGCGAATGTCAACACAGGTGTCAAGCCAGACCCCGGGGTGCAAGACAACCCGTGCTCTTGAGAACATTCTGGACTTGTGGCTTCTCGTCCATAGGGAAGACATGAATTGCTTATGGACCCAGGTGCCATCGAATGCCACCAAATACCAGCAGAGGCCACGTGTCTCTCCCCAAAGTAAGAGTAAAAGGTCTGCGACTCCCCAGTGAAGTGAAAGTTGCTCAGTCATGTCTGACTCTTTGCAACCCCATGGACTATACAGTCCATGGAATTCTCCAGGCCAGAATACTGGAGTGGGTAGCTTTTCCCTTCTCCAGGGGATCTTCCCAACCCAGGGATCAAACCCAGGTCTCCCACATTGCAGGCAGATCCTTTACCAGCTGAGCCACAAGGGAAGCCCCAGAGTGGAAGTTAATTGGCCATTCAGAACAAAGGGAACCAAAACCCAGCAGGCTGCCCTCCCCTAATTACCCAGAGATGACAAGCAGCTTCCTAAATGTCGAGAGACCCATGCAAGGCAGGTGATCCCTCCACTTGGCTCAGGGAGGAGCAGGAATAGAAAGGCCATTGCTTCAGGTCGTGGTGAGTCAGCACCAGGCTAGGAACCGGGCCCAGAAATTGCCCTCAGCTTTTTCTACATTTCCTTTCCTGTCATTACTGGTTGCTGGGTAACCAGAGTATTTTTCCTGTCAACAGAAGCCTCTTCCCTTTGTGCCCGGGCAGATTCATTCATCGAGGCCCTGATCCAGGGCTGCTGACAGTGGGTCTCTACTGGGTCCCTTCACAGATGCTCAGGAACCCTCACCCCTGTTCGCACTGGTTGGTGTTCCTGGGCAGCGTCTCCAGCAGGTCAGACGTGCATTCTAAATGCTAGGCCGGCCCAGGAGGGGAAGGCTGCGCCCATGGCCCTGCGTGTTCCCACTTTCTCAAGCCTGCCCTTATCTTGGAGCACATGACAAAGGAACCATGCTCGGCTTACAAACAACACACTGGGCGTGTCTCTGAGCCACACAAAGCTCTGGGCCAACCTGGCCAGGCTGGGCCATGGATTCTGTTCCAGGCAGCGGCCAAAGACGGAAAGCCGTCAGAGAAAGAAGGCTTGAGTCCTGGCCTGGGGAAGAAGAACAGGAGAGAGGACAAGTGAGTGTGGTAGAACAAGCAGGAAGATGCAATGGAATGACTCCGAGTTCTGATCACAAGTTCAAGTTCAGAGCAGATGCTCAGCCACCCAAGTTGATTGCAGTCACCCATGAGCCTGACCCAGGTGAGCAGGAAAATGGAAGTGCCAAGGACTTCACATTGTGTGCGGTGTCTGCTGCCCTTGTCCTCGAAGCTGGCTACCTTCCCACAGCCCCTGGGGGGTCAGTCACCCTGATCCCGCCTCACACCTTCCAGAAGGACCCCTGAAACTGCTGGTCTCCTCTTCACGGGCTGCTACCTCAGCACCAGTGCTGTGGAGAAAGGCAGGACCCAGCACTCATTCTTTGTGGCTGAAAACTAATAGCAGGATGAGTTTTCTGGTTTAACTTTCTGTTATGGAATTTTCAAGCATCAACAAAATCCACATGCAGGATCAGTTCGGTTCAGTCACTCAGTCGTGTCCAACTCTTTGCGACCCCATGGATGGACTGCAGCACCCCAGGCTTCCCTGTCCATCACCAGCTCCCAGAGCCTACTCAAACTCATGTCCATTGCATGAGAGATGCCATCCAACCATCTCATCCTGTGTCATCCCCTTCTCCTCCTGCCTTCAATCTTTCCCAGCATCAGGGTCTTTTCCAATGATTCAGTTCTTTGCATCAGGTGGCCAAAGTATTGGAGTTTTAGCTTCAGCATCAGTCCTTCCAATGAATATTCAGGAAACTGATTTCCTTTAGGATTGACAGGTTGGATCTCTATACACAGATGACACCACCCTTATGGCAGAAAGCAAAGAAAAACTAAGGGGCTTCTTGATGAAAATGAAAAAGAAGAGTGAAAAAGTTGGTTTAAAACTCAACATTCAGAAAACTAAGATCATGGCATCTGATCCCATCACTTCAGGGCAAATAGATGGAGAAACATGCAGGTGATGAACGCCTAGTAGCCGCCACCAGCCTCTACAATCATCAGCACTCTACATTTTGTGCCCCCTGTACAGATACCCCCTCCCCATCCTCCACTCGCTAGTAAAGGTTTTTATAGGTTAAGATTTACAGACAATAGGGACTTCCCTGGTGGTCCAGTAATTAAGACTTCACCTTCCAGTTCAGGGAAGTGGGTTCAATCCCTGGTCAGGGAGCTACGATCCCACATCCCACATGCTTCATGGCCAAAAAGACCAAAACATAAAACCGAAGCAGTGTTGTAACAAATTAAATAAAAACTTTAAAAACGGTCCACATTAAAAAAAAAAATGACAGACAATAAATGTGGAAATCTTTAGCTGTCCACTTTGGGCAGGTGGATTTCCCGTGTAATACGCGTCCTGACACATAGAGAACGTGCCCATCCACCCCTCTCAAAGCTCCCCTGTCCCTTCTCAGGCCCGGCGCCCACACTCCTCTGACTCTTCTTTAACCTTGTATTGATTAGCCAGTCTGTATTACGAACATACTCTTTCGGATCCATCTTCTTGCACTCAGTGTAATGACTTTGAGATTCACCCGCGTGCTATCAGCAATTCACGCTTCTCTCTCAGTAAGTTGCTTTCCCCATCAGCTTTTTGGCTGTGTCTGTGTGTGTGTCCGTGTTCAGTGGTTGCTTGAGGGATTATGCTCTGCATCTTTAACTTACCACAATCTGCAATTTCTGATTCATTCTTCTTCTGATGGACATTTGGGTTTTTTCTCCCTTTTGGCTAGAAAACTATGAATGTGCTAGTTTTTTTTTTGAAGACATATGTTTCCATTTCTCTTGGATAAACATCCAGGAGAATTCTGCCTTAAATGGTAGGTTGAACTTACTAGAAAACTACCAAACCTTTTCCCCAATGTGGTGGTATCATTTGACACCCCACAAGTGCATGAGAGTTACAGTTTCTGCATGTGCTCACAACACTGGTTGTCAAACTTTTATTTTAGCCATTCTAGTCGTTGAGTGTTTTGTGGCATCTCATTGTGGTTTTGATTTGCATTTCCCTAGTGACTATCAGTGTTAAATACTATTTCATATATTTATGGGGCATCTGTATACCTTTATGAAGTACCTATCCAAGTCTTTTGCCCATTAGATTGTCTTCTTATTATTGAGTTGTAGGGAGTTTTTTATATATTGTGGATAAAAGCCCTTTGTCAGATACAATTTTTGTAAATATTTTCTCCTAGACTGGGACTTAACAATTTGGCCTTTTGATGAAATCTTTAATGAGCAGAAGTTTAAAATTTTTGTGAAATCTAATGTATCATGTTTTAACTTTTATGTATAAGTCTGTGATCTAACTCAAAATCATTTTTGTATATGGTGTGAGGCAAGGGTCGAAGTTCATTTGTTTTCTTCTTCCCATGTGGATATATCAGTTGTTTAAGAGACTTCCTTTCTCTGTTGAATTGCCTTGACACCTTTGTCAAAAATCAACTGAGAAGGAAGAGAGCTGGGGCACCATTAGAAAAGTCAATTGACAATGTAAGTATGGGTTATATTGGTTATATATTTCTAGATTTGATTTGTTATTTTTATTATGATTTTTGTAAGTGTGCTCATGAGAGAGAATGGTCTAAATACTTTTCTTATAATTTTTTTAAATCAAATTTTGGCATCAGGACTTTGTTGACCCATGAAATGAGTTGTTAAGTAATACTTTCTCTATTTTCTGGTGGAATTTGTGTGTTAATTCCCTTTATGGTGTTGGATAGCATTCACAAGTGACACTGTTTGTGCCTGGACTTTTCTTTGTAAGGAGGTTTTCAATAATGCATTCAATTTCTTTGTGTGACCATATATTTTCTTTTTTCAAGAACTTATTTTTTATTTATTTTTAATTAATTTTTATTTTTCTCTGTGCTGGGTCTTCACTGCTGTGTGGGGGCTTTCTCTAGTTGAAGCTCATGAGCTTCTCATTGCTGTGGCTTCTCTCGCTGTGGCCCGCGGGCCCTACAGTTCACGGGCTTCGGTAGTTGTGGAGCGTGGGCTTCAGTTGTTGTGATGCACAGGCTCAGTTGCCCCACTGCATGTGGGATCTTCCCGGCAGGGGATCGAACTGGCTCCCCCCTCAGTGCAGGGCAGATTCTTAACCACGGGACCACCAGGGAAACCCTGACTGCCCATTTTCTGCTTCATCTTGGTCAGTTTGGGTTTGTTGTGTTTTTCAAAACAGTGTTAGTTTGATCTAAATTGTTAAATTTATTGGCTAAAGTTGTTCATAATAGTTCCGTTTTATCATTTTAATTTCTGTGAGATTTGTACTGCTATAGCTCATCCCATTCCTGGCATTGGCAATCTGTGTTTTTTTCCTTTTCTTTTCTCTTTCATTCTTGTCATGTCAATCTTTAAATAGAAGGTTGTCAGTCTTTTTATTCCTCGATTTTTTTAAAGAGCAGTTTTAGGTTCACAGCAAAATTGAAAGGAAGGTACAGAAATTTTGTGTATACTCTGCTTTCACACCTACATAGCCTCCCCCATTATCAACGTCTCTCACCAGATGGTCCATCTGTTGCAGCTGGTAGTACACGTATACTAACACATCACTGGGGCTCAGATGGTGATGAATCTGCCTGCACTGCCAGAGACCCAGGTTTGATCCCTAGTTAGAGATGATCCCCTGGAGAAGAGAATGGCAACTCACTCCAGTATTCTTGCCTGGAGAATCCCATGGACAGAGGAGCCTGGCAGGCTACAGTCCAGAGTCAGACACGACTGAGCAACCGACACTAACATATCATTATTAACCCAAGTCCAGACTTTACACTAGGGTTCCCTCTTGGTGGTGTACTTTCAGTGGTGTGGACAAATGAATAGTAGCCTACAAAGTATTTCTGGTGGTGGTGTTTAGTCACTCAGTCATGCCTGATTCTTTTGCGACCCCATGGACTGCAGCCCACCAGACTCCTCTGTCCCTGGGATTTCCCAGGCAAGAATACTGGAGTGGGTTGCCATTCCCTTCTCCAAGGGATCTCCCTGACCCAGGGATCGAACCTGTGTCTGCTGCACTGGCAGGCAGATTCTTTACTGCTGAGCCACCAAAGAAGCCACCGAGTATTTTCACTGCCCTAAAAACCCTCTCTCCTCCTGTCCATTCCTCCTTCCACCAACTCCTGGCAATCTTTTGCTGTCTCCATAGTTTTTCCTTTTCCACAATGTCATATCACTGGAGTCATACAGTATGTATGCTTTATCAGCAACAGCAGGGTTATCTTAGTTTGGTTGTAATTATTTCTCTTTTTTTGTTTCTCTTGGGCATGAATCACAATTTCCTATTTTTTCTCATAGCTCACGGTCTTTATTGGGTCCTGGACACCATGAGTGATATGTTACAGAATCTCTGGATTCTGCCATGTCCCCCTGATGGCCGTTAACTTGGCTGGACTCAAACTGCCCTCCTGCAGTGAGTAGCAGCTGAAATCTCCTAGCATTTTCATCTGTGAACTGCCGGGTTTTCTCCAAGACCCCCATGTCTCCTCCACGTGTGTGGTTTTTAGCCAATTGGGGTTTTGGTGTACTCTGTAGTCAGATTGGGGGATTCATCCTCTCTGTGGCTCTCTGTCTTCCAAGATTCCCCCCAACATTGTGAACTCTCTCCTTTGACACTTCAAGATGCCCAGCCTGCTGCTTTCTGCCACCCAAGCATTCCTGCACAGGGGATTTACCCCCAAGCGAAAGCCAGAGTCCCCAGGCAGTCTGATCTGTGACAGTGGTCTTCCAAGGGTGGGACCCCTGGCAGTGTCCTCCTGCTTCGGTCACCCTCCAGTGTCTTAAATAGTTGCTTTAAAAATAATGATAATTTGCCCAGATTTTGCAGTTGTTTTCTGCAGAAGGTTTAATCCACCCCATTTGCTGCTCTGTTACTGAAAGCCAGTGTTTCTTTTGCATGCCTTTGAAAAACCATGTTTTAAAAAACCCAAAGTTTGATGTGCTAAGAGCCCTTGATTAATGGACCCAAATAAAACGTTTTTGCAGGAAACTGGATCAGCTTATGTGCAACCTACAACCTTGGTGATCTTAGGTGGGAAAGGAAGGGTATCACACTGTCTGCAGATGGGCATGCTGTATCTTCATGTACAGGAGCAGCCAGGCTGACCCACCAGGCATCTGTCATTCTGTTCCTGATCCCAGTGTCAAAGGATGAATTGAGGGAGCAGAGAATTTGGTCTCAAAGAGTCATTATCCTTCCCAGGAGAGTCCTAGGTACCCCTGAAATAACCAGGTGGTTTGTACTTTTTCTGAAACCTCTATGAACCTCTTTGTATTTCTCAACTGTACCGTCACTTGAAATAATAATTCCATGTATCATTATCTGTTTCATAAAGTGCCATCATGGACTCTCACTGTCTGAAATGCTATCTGTAAGTTTTTATCATTCAGTGTCAGATGTAATACTGAGGCATTACTGGTGTTCATTCATTTGCTAAATGTGTATCATATGCCTGATACAATGTGCCTGGGACCAAAGCAGGACCCCAGCACCTCATGGGGTGGACCATAGGGAGACCCCTGTGTGGGTTTCCCAGGGATGCCATTCAAAGTACCCTGGGTGCCTTGAAACAACCAAAAAAAAAAAAAAATCCTCTAGCAGTTCGGGAGACCGGAGAGTGTCAGCAGGGCCATGATCACTCTAGGGGAGGCGCCTTCCTGCCTCCTCCAACTCTGAGGGCCTCGGCATCCTCGGTTTGTAGCTGCGTCACCCCAGTCTCTGCCTCCACCGTCACATGGCCTTCTTTCCTGTGTGTCCTTTTCTAAGAACTCTATCACTGGATTTTGGGCCCACCCTCATCCCCTGTGATCTCCTTTCCATCCTTCTCTTCTGTACATCTGCAGGGACGCTGTTTCCAAATAAGGTCTCATCCTGAGACTCCAGGGGGACATGAATTTTGGGGGACACCCTTCAACCCACCACAGCCCCCCAAAGTGAGCTGTGCCCAATTGCCCATCCTGAGTTTTAAGGGCTACCCCTGGCTTTTAGGGTTCTGGCATTCAATGAATCAGCCTTCTTTGTGGCTTCATAAACTTCAGGATAGCTGGCACAGTGGTAAAGAATCCACCTGCCTGTGCAGGAGATGCGGGTTTGATCCCTGGGTCAGGAAGATCCCCTGGAGAAGGAAATGCCAACCCACTCCAGTATTCTTGCCTGGGAAATGCCATGGACAGAGGAGCCTGGCGGGCTATAGCTCATGGAGTCGTCAAGAGTCGGACATGACTGAGCATGCAGCAGCAGCAGCAGCAAGCTTCAGGAAGACCACAGTTGGCATTTAACCAATGTCTGATACTTCCGTTTGTCTTTAAATGTCAGCGACTTCACTCTTCTCCCAATTTGAGTCACCCTCTGGGGTCCCCCCAAGTCCTGTCATGTTGGTGAGATGTCGCCTCAGGAACAAGGTGCTGGATGGAAGGCCTGTGGGCCTCAGGCTTCAAATCAAGGCAGTGTAATTTTTCTGCGTCTTCTGAAACCACACCACTTTGTCAAACCCAAATTATGTGGATCAATGACCAGCAGCCATGGTCCATCGCCTGTTTTTATAAATAGTTTTATCAGAACCCTGCCAAGGTCATTCATTCCTGTGCCAGCCATGGTTGCTTCTATGCCATGATGGCAAAGTCTAGTAGTTGTAACAGAGATCAGGTGGGCCCGTATGTCCCGCTCGGGACTCAAGTCTGCTGACTCTGGTCTGAGTGGCATTTGTTGCTGTTGTTCACTTAATCAGTCACGGCAAACTGGCAGCCCCAGGGCTGCAGCGTGCCAGGCTTCTCTGTTCTTCACCATCTCTCGGAGCTTGTTCAAACTCATATCCATTGAGTCAGTGATGCCATCCAACCATCTCATCATCTGTCATCCTCTTCTCCTGCCTTCAGTCTTTCCCAGCATCAGGGTCTTTTCCCATGAGTCGGCTCTTCACATCAGGTGGCCAAGTATTGGAGCTTCATCCTCAGCATCCGTCCTTCCAATGAATATTCAGGATTGATTTTCTTTAGGATTGACTGGTTTGATCTCTTTGCTGTCCAGTGGACTCTCAAGAGTCTTCAACACCGCAGTTCAAAATCATCAGTTCTTTGGCTCTAAGCCTTCTTTATGGTCCAACTCTCAAATCCATACATGACTACTGGAAAAACCATAGCTTTGACTATTCAGACCTTTGTCAGCAAAGTGATGTCTCTGCTTTTTCATACACTGTCTAAGTTTATCATAGCTTTTCTCCCAAGAAGTAAGCATCTTTTAATTCCATAGCTACAGTCATCACCTGCAGTGATTTTGGAGCCCAAGAAAACAAAGTCTGTCCCTGTTTCCATTGTTTCCCCATCTATTTGCCATGAAGTGATGGGACCAGGTGCCATGATCTTAGTTTTCTGAATGTTGAGTTTTAAGCCAACTTTTTCACTAAACGCCATACACTGTGAGACAGATAGTGCATCCTGGTCAAGAATGTGTTAGACTAACTCACATTCCGGAAGGTGCATTCTGGCCACAGTAAGCAGAGCATGGGCCCGCCATCTATCCCACTCACTCACAGCCTCTCCTTGTCTCCATTAGACTTCAACTATGGACTTAGGAACTGGTCTCAGTGAAGTCAGCCTCCTCACTTTCTCACTCGTGGATTCATTTCATAGAGAGTTTGAATCACTTTCGCCCTAGTGCCACTGAAGTTACCCACTTCCTGGCTTCAGATGGGGACAGAATGGTACTGAGTGGGGAACTGACTGGCTTAAATGGTCAGAGAAAACCGTGAACATAAGACCACAAGTTAGGCAAATTCCAGTAGAATAATTCCGAAAGTGAGTTTCATCAGGAAGGAGAGCAAGTTGGAGACCCAGCAAATACAGATTGGGAATCCAGTCTCCTCCTCTCCCTCCTCTTCCTCCTCCCCTTCCATCCCTCTCCCTCCCTTCTCTTCTTCCTCCTCCAAAAGAGGCAAAGAGCATAAGAAGCAGCAGTCATTGTATGGATCTGGGGACCTCTGGTGGTGAGAACTGAATCAAGGTCACAGGAAATAGAAAAATGCCACAGGCATGGCCACCGTCCATCAGATGGTTCCTGTGGTACCAAAGGCACTGGGGGTGGGGGTGGGGGTGGGTGGGAGGGACCTGGGATAGTCGATAAAGATGGAATTTAGCCAGCACTCTCAGATCCAAACAAACACACATGCACACCTTTCTGCTTCCCTTAGGCAAATTGTTTAAATCTGTTATCAATTTTTCTTTGAATTTTATAAAAGCCTTTAAAAAAATTATCTACTTATTATTAGAGGTGGGGCTCTTGGGGCTACAGAGACACACAGAGTTTCTGGCAGCATGTCCTGGGCACCGCGGTGTGTGCCATGCTTTCCAGGTCTCCCCGGGAGCTGGGAGCCCAGACCCGCCATCCGTGGGAGGACATGCTCAGAGCCGTGGCCGGGAGGGGACAAGACAGAGACGAGACAGCTGTGTGCGGCCCCAGAGCCATCTCCTCTGTCTGCAGTTGCTGCTCTGTTTCTTGAAGCTTGAAGGTAGCTAGTGTTTGTTAAAAAGCAGAGAGGAATTTCCCTGGCAGTCCAATGACTGAGACTCCATGCTTCCACTGCGGGGTACGTGGGTTCAGTCACTGGCTGGGGAGTCAAGATCCCGCGTGCCCTGCTGCGTGGCCAAAAAAAATTTTTTTTAATATAGAGAGTTTTCCTTTCAGCATTTTCCTGGAGTCAGTCTCATCTGCCACTTTGTGCTGCGGTTACATGAATTTTTTGGTAGAGAATTTTTAAATGACCCATTTGAGAGATGTCTGCACCTGGCTGCAGAGAAATATATCAATAGTTTTACACTTTCTCATAGGCAGAGGAACAAAATGCACCTTTTCTGATTGCTGAAATGCCTGAGGATTTTTCTCCAGCCCAAAGGAAGTTGCCTGTTCTTTCCTCTGCCATCACTTTTTTTCTCGCTGGTGTTGAATCTGCCCCCAAAGGGATACTGGGATCTGGGGACATCTGTGGTTGTCATGACTGGGGGCGCAGGGGTGCTGTTCCACCCCTCACCTGGCCCAGGAGGTCCCACAGACCTCCTGCTCACCGGCCTGCTCGCTGACACCTGCTCGCTGGCCACAGTGCCAAGAGGACACCCTGCCCTAAGAGATGCGCTTATAGTGGGGTGTGGTAGCTCCCCAGATGGCAAACATCCAACAAGCGCTTTTCATTTTCTCCATAAATGGTTCAAAAATTGCATGAGCCCTTGAAAATAGTCAAGCTTGATGTGATTGGAAAGGGAAACGCCATTGTCCCACACCTGTCCTTAAGGAATTCCTGCTGGGCTATTTTTCAGGTTTCTGTTGGGAAAAATACCTCCTGCGCCTCCCTTCTCTCTTCTTATGAAATGATTGCGAAGCCTCTCTCCCCCCGCCCCTTACTTACCTAGTCTGGCCAGGATCCTCGCACTTGAACTTGGTCCTTGCCACTCGCTCACTACCTTGTACATCGCCTCTCCAGGCTTCGTGATGGCAGCCCTGCCCTCCCTCTCTCTCCGCCCTCCCCTCCCTCTCTCTCCGCCTGTCTTTAGACCTGAGCATGCAGAACTCAGAGAGTGGATCGGATTCCCCGGCTTCCGTGGCGTTGTGCTCGTCGGCGGCTGCCCAGGCGCCCGTGGCCCAGCCAGTGACAGCCTCTCCGCAGGTAACAGATCAGGCTGCCTGTTGCTTAGGCAGCCCCAGGAAAACCAGTGCAGCCAGGGTGGACACATCCACCACTGTTTCAAAAAGCATTTGAATCTGCAGAGCCTGGCATCTCTATTCTTCTAAATTGACTTCCCAGCTCCACGGCTGCTGCTGTTGAAATGCACCCTCGTGTTCCTCCCTCTTCCCATGTTATCTGGCTTTTTCACCATTTGTTTTAAAAGGCCCCACCAAGGAATTGGTGAAATGATCCAAACTCAGAACCAAAGCCCTTCTCGGACTCTGGTCGACTTCATTCTCATCTGCTAGCGGCAGTTTTCTTGTACCTTGGAAGTGAGCCTTCTACGCAGAAGTGAGAAGTCTTAGGATTGGTTCATAATTGAATCTAGCATTAGAAGTGGCATATTCTTTCAAATTTGCGGAGAATTTTCACATCAAGGTTCTCCCAGCTCCTAGATTTCCACAGTAGTTTGGAATACACCAGAAAATTGACATAAACATAATTCCACATGAAACTGAAGATAATGGAACAGACCAGAAATTGTAGACATATGCAGAGGCCCACTATCCATGATTTATGAGTCTGAAAATTAGGAGCGGGACAGAAAGAATTGGTACAGGCAAAAAAGAAAAATAAAACCCATAATTCAGCAAAAGCAAGTAGATAGACACCGAGACCACTTATTCAGTTTGGAACACGTTGTCGGGCATGTGTGGCATTTATTTCTTGGAAGTGTGGCCACCCCAGCCTGGGTATCTAGAGGGCGTGATCACCTGCGGCTGTGGCCTCACTGTTTCCTTGCCCACCGCATCTGATGCATGGGCCCTCCAGCCCCTGTTCCCTGGGGTCCCTCTCACCAGCCCAAGTCTCAAGTGCCCCAGGTCTGGGTGGCAGCCGCCTTCACTCTGGCGACTGCAGGCAGACATGTCCCAGCATTCTGCCATGAGCTCGATGTCCATCCCAGGCTCCAGGGCTTCCATCCCTGCCAGAGATGGGTCCAGCCCCCCAGCCCAGCATCAGTGGGTACATCCCCCACCCCTTGGGCACCTGCCTCGCCTGCAGGCTTCCTGAAGAGTGAGCACCCAGTGCCTCCCCAGTAAGGGGCTTTCTTGCTCCCTCCATGCCATGATGCACACTTCCTACTTCTCCTCTCAGCCCCGCGTTGTCCAGCAGAACTTCCCAGCACAGTGGGAGTGTCCTGCCGCCAGCGCCACCAGGCTCCAAGCACCAGCAGTGTAGCCAGGGCTGCAGAGCAACTGAAATTTGCAGTTCATTTAAATCGAAGTGAATGTCAGTGGCCACAGAGATGCACAGCTATTACCTTCCATATTGGATGCCTCAGCTTTGGAGTGTGTGCCTGTAAGTCCTCAGAATTCTTATGTATTTGAGGTAACATTCACACGACACAGATTTGCCATTTTAAGGTGAACAGTTTAGCAGTGTTTGAGACATTCACAGTGTCTTGCAACCTCCACTTCTGGCTAGTTCAAGGACATCTTCATCCTCCCGAATAGAAAGCCCCTCCCCATTAGCAATGACCCTCCATCCCTCACCCCCAGCCCCTGGCAACCAGGAATCCACTCTGTCCCTGTGGATCAGTCTGTTCTGGATGTTGCACGTAGATAGAATCACACACTGTGTGTGCTTCTGTGCCTGCTTTTCTCACTGAGCGTCACGTTCTCAGGGTCCATTCACATTGTGTTGAGAGTTGGGCTTCTCTCCTTTTCCTGGCTGAGTGATGTTCTCCTGTGTGGATGGACACCTGGGGTTTGTCCATCCATCCTGTTGATCTCTGTGTGCCATCTGTGTTCTCTGTGTCTTTGGGGGCGAGTTCACGGAGGGCTAAGTGTGTGGAATTCTTAGTGCAGTGGTGTTCATGAGGCCAAGCCCTGCAGAATTACTGCACCTGGTTATGCATACGGTCCATGAGGCCAATCACAGAATCATGGTCGACCAAATCCCTCCTGTTCCTCCCTCCCCTTCGGAGTGCATTTGATCCTTTCCGCTTTCACAGCTTTGTCTGTTCAACCAGTTCTCCAGCAAAGTGACAAAGCCATTCTGGGGAGATGGCCCAGGGGCCCAGAGAGCAGCCATGGAGGCCAGGAGGGGGCTGGCCTGAGTCTGGGTTAAGGAACTTCCAATACTGAGATGCTGGGACTGCAACCTAGCAGTGACCACTCTGGGCTTCCTTTCTTCTTAAACAGGGGCAGGTCGAGGGTGAGAGACACAGAGGGGTGTGACCCAGCCTGTCCGGGGGAGGCAGTGTGACTGGCACCCAGTTCTCAGCCCACATCACCCTGATGACTACAGACCCCAAGGAGACAAAGCTGCTGGGGGCATGTGTGTGCCCTCCTTCTTCTTAACTGCTCCCCTACATACGTTTCCATTAAGCGGCAGCAGGCATCGTCAGGCTGGCTGTGACCTGTATTTGTTTTCAGGACTCACGTATGATGAGCCTAAATGTCCTCTCTCCTTCCCTTGTAGAGGGTGTTGGTCCAGGCAGCGGGCTCGGCTCCCAAAGGGGCCCAGATGCAGCCACTCTCCCTCCCCAGAGTCCAGCAGGTGCCACAGCAGGTAACCACAGCACAGGGGATGTGGGACACGGTTGGCATGGGATGCCTGGGAGCCCCCATCCGAATGACAGTGCTTCCTTTCCTGTTTCGTCGTTTCCTTTTGTGTGACATGTTTGGTTCCTTACCAGGAAGTTCTCTTTGGAAGCGTTAAAAAAAATCTGTTGCTGCAGATAGTTTGCTACAAGCCAAGAAAGCTGATGATCTTTATTCATTCAGATCTTCAGCCTTCTGGGCACAAGTGAGCTGCTAGGTAGAGCCTGGGGTGCAACTGTAGACACACAGGCAGATAGCAGAGGTTTCTGAATAGGAGGAACATGGAGCCTCCAGGAGAGGCAGACCCACCCGCAGCCAAGTGCTGGACCCTCAGACAGGCGCCTCTTGTTCAGTTAAATGATTAGAGAACAGAGCTTGAAAGTGTAGGCTCAGCAGCCAGATCACAGCCCAGATCATCAGCTCAGACAGGCAGCGTGATCTTAGCAGCGGTTGACAAACCTTTTTTGGAAAAGGCCTCACAGTGCTTTTTGTTTGGTTGGTTGGTTTTGCAGGCCAGACAGTCTCAGGTACAACCATGCAACTCTCGTGGAAGGGATGGTGTGGCTGTGTGCCAATAAAACTATTTGTAAGATCAGGCGGGCCAGATTTGACCTAAGGACCCAAGTTTGCCAACTCCTGCTCTATGTGAGATGCTGAGTTCAAATTCATTCAGGCTCCCATGCAACAGGACCTATGAGCATAGTGTGGAGATGGCGAGGTCCCAGATGACACGCTTTTCCCTTCAAGGGGCTCTGCTCAGATTAGCAAGGTATTTAGAGAGGTTTGGCCTTTCCCTGGTGGCTCAGAGGGTAAAGCGTCTGCCTGCAATGCAGGAGACCTGGGTTCGATCCCTGGGTTAGGAAGATCCCCTGGAGAAGCAACGCACTCCAGTACTCTTGCCTGGAAAATCCCATGGACAGAGAAGCCTGGTGGACTACAGTCCATGGGATCGCAAAGAGTCGGACATAACTGAGTGGCTTCACTCCTTAGAGAGGTTTGCCTGATGCTGTGTGATTTGGGATTTCCTGCAGGAGGAGCGAAGGCTCTGGGGGTGCCCAGCAGGGACCCTGCATCTTTGCCTCAGCTCCTCAAGGGAGGGGCGCCACCATGGCTCCGTGATTCCAGAAGCTTCCCCTGTCCCGTGGGGCTGGGCATGTGTCCACCATTCCTCTCTCTGCTGACCTCTGCATCACGCCGACCTCTGCATCACACCGGCCTCTGCATCACACCCACCCTCTACGGATGAGAGGGGTTATGTGTGTGCGCATGTCCCTGGGTTGTGTCCTCAGAGGGTTGTGTCCTCAGGATTGGGAGTCGATCCAATCCTGCCGCTGCATGAAGGTCTACAGAGAGGCCATGATGAGACCTGCCCCTGACTTCCTCACTCCCAGTGAGCTTGAATCAAGCATGCACTAAGCCTCCCTCCACAGCGGAGTCCCCACACAGAGCTCTGGGCTCCATCAGAGCACCTGCATCCCCCAGGGGTCATCAGCTGAGGCTGTGGACTGACAGAGGAGGGAGGGGTCTTCCTACCGGCCCCTGCCCTCTACCCGCAGCCCCCAACCCCTACTCCACGCCCAGCACTCCTACTGCTTCTGCTCAGACCTTCACAGTCTCTCCCCAGAGGGGTTCCCAAGGCCCCTCCCCCAACCCAGCTGCTGGGGACTGCCACTAGGGCACCAAAGAGGGTGGTGCGGGGGTGATAGAGCAAGTGAGCCACTTGAACCCCTTCCCTGCCGGCGGGTGGGAATAATGGGGAGTGGGATCAGACGCTCCAAGGTCCCAGTTCTGTCCACATCTGTGGTGTCCACCATCAAGCAGGACTGGCCCCTCTGCCCAGTGGCCAGTAGACCCCAGGCACCATCGCCACCACCACCTCCTGCCCTGTTCTGCATCTCGGCTCCCAGGTGCCAGCGGGGCTCCTCTCCGCATGGAATAGGGGCCCCAACCTGCTGCAGTCATCCCTGTCTGGGCTAATCCAGAATACGTGGCCTCGAAGTGACCATCTCTCCTAGTTTTCAGACATGCCAGCCAGGGGTGGAACAAGTGTAACGTGGCACTAGGTGTTCACAAAAGGCAATAGGAGATATTTCCACCTGAATATTCTGGAAACCGTGTAACACTAAGTGTCTGCTGTTGTTTCAGGTCCAGCCGGTGCAGCACGTGTACCCCCCCCAGGTGCAGTACGTGGAGGGCGGGGACGCCGTCTTCACCAACGGAGCCTTGTACGTGGGTGTCTTCTCCCCTCCCCAGGAAGGGGTTTACAGAGAACCAACCTAGCCACCATGCCTACTAAGCTCCCCGGCAATGGGTTTGCCCACAATCTTCTCCCTTCACCTCCTGGTGGGGTGACCCAGCTATTACACCCCCATCAGGACATCTCAGCCCAGTGGAGATATCAGAAATCATAGGCCTTTGTGGTTTTACTTCAAGGAAAGGCAGTTTTAAAAAGCAGAAACTCCAGTCCACCCTTGAAGTCTGGAGAGCCCACCTTCGAAACCCAGAAACCATTTCCATCTCTGCCTTTTCATTCTGGCCTCTGTCAGCCTCTGGCTTATCTTGATGTTTTGAGAACTTGATCTTCTACTTGTCAAGGACGTCCAGGGCTCTCTGCTTTTGAACTCTGTGATGCTTGGGGCAGAGTGATGCAGTTCCCAGAAGCTCACTGCTCGGCAGGCATCCTTGTGCCTGCTTCTGACTCTGGTTTCACGACTCCCCGTTGGGGTCCTGGGAGGGCGTGGGGGCCTGGCTGTGGTTAGAGATGAGACTGCTGGGATCCTGAGTGTCCACAGCTCAGCGCTGACCCGGAGGAGGATGAGTGAACCCTGGGGCCCCAGCAGGCTCTGGGGGGCACTCTGGTGGTAGTGTCCTGGTTTGACTGCACTGTGGTCAGAGATGATGTCCCCTGGAGATTGGAGGGACCTCCCTACCCACCAGAGGGGCCTTTCCTCAGTCACCCCTGAGGAAAAACCCCTACTGACCTCCTTTCACTGCAGCAGGCTGGACATCAATGCACACGGTTAATGATTTGATCCAGATGTTAAAGGAACGTCAGACGAATTCTTGGAATCCTTTAGATATTCTTTTTATTAAGCAATTACATTTAAAAAAACAACTGACCTTCTGGGTTGAAAGAACTAGATTCTCAGGAAGCTGCAAAATGAGCCCACAGTCCCTTGTACCATTCACCCAGGCTCCCCATCCCGCTCCCTGCCGCCAGTGGTGACAGCATCTGTGACTGCAGGACACTGACATCGGGTGTATTCAGCTTCACAGCCCTTACACGCACTTGTGCCCATGAGCCTCTGTGTGTGTGTGGGTGTGTGTGTGGGTGTGTGTGTGGGTGTGAGTGGGTCGGTGGGTGACTTTACATCATCTTATCCCAGGGTAGCCCTCCCGTAACCAGGGTCGGGTGCAGTCCCGCCCCATGCCCCCAGGGGGCCCCCGCGTGCAGTTCGCACCTGCGGTTTGTAAATGACGAGTTGTGTCAGCTGGGATTCCACGTACTTTCTGAGACCCTGGCTGTGAACTTGGCTGTGTTGACAGTCCGTGGCTGACTTAGCCACGCGCTCGGTGCCCTGGGCCCCGGCATTGACACAACGCCTTTTCCCTCTCCACCAGGCGGACGGCCTACGCCTACAACCCCGAGCCTCAGATGTACGCCCCCAGCAGCGCCGCGTCCTACTTTGAGGCCCCAGGCGGCGCCCAGGTGACCGTGGCAGGCTCCTCCCCGTCTGCAGTCCCCTCCCACAGCATGGTGGGCATCACCATGGATGTCGGGGGCAGCCCCATCGTCTCCAGCGCGGGAGCCTACCTTATCCACGGGGGGATGGACGGCACCAGGCACACCCTGGCCCACACGTCCCGCTCGTCGCCGGCTACGGTATGTACATCCCGGGCTCTGGAGGGGGCAGGTTAAACCCCCAAAGCAGCAGGATGGTGAGTAGAAGGCAGCGGGGACCACGGGCGTTGGGCCCCACCAGGCTCAGACAGGTGCCCCCTCTGTGAACCTGGGGTCCTCCCTTGGTAAAGACAGAGTGGATAGCCAGGCTGCTGCTGGGAGTGATGTTGCGAGCTGGCGGCCGCTGCTGGTGCTGGTGTTCCACCATGACCACGGTCATCATCGTCAGCCTCTAGGAGGTGGAGATCGGCCCTTCCCTTCGGAACTGGGCTGAACCAAAGCAGAGCTATATGGGCACCCCTTGCCCCTGCCCCAACCGTGGCTCATTTGCTTTGGAAATGTATCTGCTTTGAAAACCCTATGTCCCATACTTACTCTAATTTTTAAAACTAGCACAGAATAGAGTGACCCGCTTGGGTGCACAGAGAGACAAGTTCTGACGCACACAGACTCGGGTGCCTGTCTCTACCTCAGAATACAGCATGGTGGCGTTGCCCCCGGAATTCCCTGGGTATTTCTTGGTAGTGACACCCTCCTCTCACCCATGAGCCCTGTCACCCGTCTGTCTGTCCTCCATCACCGCAGTTTTGTTTTGGTCGGGGGGGATCACCCCCAAGATCCCCATTGTGGCCAGCTCCTTTCCCCCAGTGTGGATCCTGGAGACCCTGTCCAGTTGTCGTGTGAGTCACCGGCTCCTTCCTGTTCCTCAGTCGTCTTCCTTTACCCAAAAGTTCATTCATCCTTTCACCAGCCAAGGGCCGCCTGGGTTTTCCAGTTTTTCATGATTTTGAATAAAGCAGCTAGAAGTGCTCACATGTGTAGACACATGTTTTGCTCTCTGGGGTTAATCAATGCCTACAAGTGGGATTGCTTGCTCCTATGGTAAGTACATGTTTAACTATCCAAAACCACCCATGTTTTCCTGCGCAGTCTGAGTTCCTCCCCCAGCCAGGTGTGAGCTCCTCTCGTCCACCTTGTCGCCAGCATCCTTCGTTCTCAGGTGTCCTCAGCATCTTCTGTTTTAGCCATTTTCATCAGTGTGCGGTGGTATCTCACGGTGGTTGTAATTCGCATTTCATAATCACTAGTGATGGTGAGAACCCATTCATGGGCTTTGCCTCTCATATATATATTCTCTGGGGATGTGTCAGTTAAAGTTTATTATTATTTTAACTGTGTTGTCTGTTTTCTTACTGTTAATTTTGAGAATTGTTTGTATATTCTGGATTCAAGTCCCCTGCCAGATTTGTGATTTGCAAATATTCTTTCCCAGTCTATAAAGTATTTTTTATTCTCTTTCAAGTTCTATATAAATTTTAGATCAGCTTATCTATATTTACAAAAAAATTCCTAGTGAGATTTTGATTAAATAGCCTTAAAGCTCTATATCAGCTTGGAGAGAATTGACATCTTTAAGTATCTTTTGGGTTTGGAGCTATTGTAAGTGGTATTGATTTTTAATTTCCAATTCTTCATTGCTAATGTGTGAAAATATAGTTGATTTCTGGCTCTTGACTTTGCCTCCTGAGACTTTCGCAAACTCACTTTTTAGTTCTAAGAGTTCTTTGTGGTCTGCAAATAGGAACAGTTTTATTTCCCCCTTTCCAATCTGGATGACTTTTATTTCTTTTTCTTGCCTTACTGCACTGGCTAGAACATCCTGTGCGTGCTAATTCACTTCAGTCATGTCCCGCTCTTTCCGATGCTACGGCTGTAGCCCACCAGGCTCCCCTGTCTATGGGCTTCTCCAGGCAAGAACATTGGAGTGGGTTCCCATGCCATCTCCCCGACCCAGGTGTCGAACCCATGTCTCTTATGTCTCCTGCATTGGCAGGTGGGTTCTTTACCACTAGCGCCACCTGGGAAGCCCAGGACGTCCTGTACGATGTTGCATATGAGTAGTGAGGGTGGATATCCCTCAGGGAAAAGCTTCAGTCTTTCATCCCCAAGTGATGTTACCTGTAGGGTTTTCACAATGCCCTTTTTCAGGTTGAGGAAGTTTCCTGCTATTCCCAGTTTGCTGAGAGTCTTTTTCATAATCGGATGTTGAGTTTTGTCAAATGCTTTCTTTTCATCGATACGATCATGTGCTTTTTCTTCTTTAGACTGTTGATATAATGGGTCAATTTAAAAATACCTTCCTGTTTCTGTGGAGGCCTAATTTTCAATAGAAGGGGATGCTCTAACCTCATCCCTATTCTCTCAATCCTGATGTGTTTCAGGGTCACCGTGATATCAGAGGCTCCCCAAGTCTTGCTGGCCTCTCCTTTCTATGTCCAGAGTGTGGGCACTGCCCACCCCGCCATCCCAGGGCACCGACAGCCTGTGCCTCCCCACCTGCCCTCTAGAGCCAGGCTGTGGGTGCCGCCCGCCCCACCATCTGGGGCACCAGCAGCCTGTGCCTCCCCGCCTGCTCCCTAGAGCCAGGCTGTGGGCACTGCCCACCCCACCATCCCGGGGCACCAGCAGCCTGTGCCTCCCCGCCTGCCCCCTGCAGGGCCCTCAGCACACTCTCAGAGGACTGGCTGGCAGACGTGAGCGTGGAGTTGCTGTCAGTAGGGAATGTTCCTCACAGACGTGATGCCTCCACATCAGCAAACTGCATTGACTCATACTAGTGAATAAACTAGGGTCACAGGTCACAGACCAACTGCAATCATAGGTCGTGATGTTCTCTGTGGCCCACACCACCCTACCACAAACAAAGGCAGCTCAGACCCTGGGCTGCCCAGTCACTGTGGTCTGATATCTGGGTTTCAGGTTTTTTAATTGATTGGAAATCCATGGACAGTCTATATTTTGACACTCTACCCTGCTCTTCCAGGACTGATTTTATTTTCTTGAGCTCCAAAATCACTGCGAACAGTGACTGTAACCATGAAATTAAAAGGTTCTTGCTCCTTGGAAGGAAAACTGTGACAAACTGAGACAGTGTATTAAAAAGCATTACTTTGCCAACAAAGGTCAGTCTAGTCAGAGCTTTGGTTTTCCCAGTAGTCATGTATAGATGTGATAATTGGACCATAAAGAAAGCTGAACACTGAAGAATTAATGCTTTTGAATTGTGGTGCCAGAGAAGACTCTCGAGAGTCCCTTGCTACAAGGAGATCAAACCAGTCAGTCCTAAAGGAAATCAACTCTGAATATTCATTGGAAGGACTGATGCTGAAGCTGAAGCTCCAGTCCTTTGGCCACGTGATTCAAAGAGCCAACTCATTGGAAAAGCCCCTGATTGAGAGCAGGAGAAAGATTTTTCCTCAGGGAAAGACTGAGGGCAGGAGGAGAAAGGGGCAACAGAGGATGAAATGGTTGGATGACATCATCAACTCAATGCAGATGTGTTCGAGCAAACTCAGACAGTGAAGGACACAGAAGCCTGGCGTGCTGCAGTCCATGGGGTCACAAAGAGTTGGGCACAACTTAGCGACTGAACAACAACAATATGTAGAATCTAAAATATGTTACAAATGAATTTATTTACAAAACAGATTTCCAGACACAGAAAACAAAGTTATGGTTACCAAAGGGGAAAGTGGGTGGGGGAGGGATAAATTAGGAGTCTGGGATTAGCAGATATAAACCACTATACATAAAATAGATAAACAACACTGTCCTACTGTACAGCACAGGGAACTATATTCAGTATCCTTTGATAAACCCCAATGGAAAACAATATGAAAAAGAATATATATATTTTAGTTGCAGTATCTGGGGCCTTGGGATGACAGATGCAATTTCTGCAGTATGCAGCCTACAGCAGATGTCTCTGAGATGTGCCACTAGAAATCCTAGGAGTTTCTTGTCTGAGTCATCAGAGACTCAGCTCTTGCTTTCAGGACCCCAGCAAACATCCTGGCTCTGACCACCTGCACTCGTGGGCATAGAGGAGCCAGATCTCACACCCTCCGTCCAGCTCGGCGAGAAGACCGTCACACAGTCACTGCAAGGAGCTGTGTCTGTAAGGGACTGGCTTCCATCTGCGCTCAGCAAGACTGATGAGAGCCTGTCCACGCCTCCTTGTGTCTGGCCTGGCTTCCCACACGGGCCCTTCCATTCTCATGGCACCCTTCCTGGTGGCTCACGGGGCTGGTGCACCATCCACGTGGCCTCACAGCTCACAGTGGCTCATCAGCTGCAAAACAGCTCTTCTCTGTAGCCTGTGTTTTCAGGGAATATCGGGATATCTTGACGGCAAGCTCACATGCCTACTGGGCTTTTTCTAGAGGCTACCTTTCCCCCTGGACAGACCTTTGTCAAAATACCACAAGAAACATTTTGCCAGCAAAAGCACATCCATTTTTTTCTCTAAAATATTCATCATCAGACTTCCCTGGCAGTCCAGCAGTTAAGACTCAGTGCTTCCACTGCAAGTGAAGTGGGTTTGATCCCTGGTCAAGGAACTAAGATCATGCAATCAACCAAAACAATAAATGAATGAATAAATAAATAAATAATCCATCATCACTTTTTATCTGTTTACAAGACTTTTTAAGAGAAATTTTAGGTTTATAGAAAAAGCTAGTTCAGTTCAGTCGCTCAGTCATATCCAACTCTTTGTGACCCCATGGAATGCAGCACCCCAGGCTCCCTGTCCATCACCAACTCCCAGACCCTACTCAAACTCATGTCCATTGCATCAGTGATACCGTCCAACCATCTCATCCTCTGTTGTCCCATTCTCCTCCTGCCTTCAATTTTTCCAAGTATCAGAGTCTTTTCTAATGAGTCGGTTCTTAGCATCAGGTGGCCAAAGTGTTGGAGTTTCAGCTTCAGCATCAATCCTTCTAATGAATATGGTTGGATCTCCTTGCTGTCCAAGGGACTCTAAAGAGTTTTCTCCAACACCACGGTTCAAAAGAGTCTTCTCCAACACCACGGTTCAAAAGCATCAATTCTTTGGCACTCAGCTTTCTTTATGGTCCAACTCTCACATCCATACATAACTACTGGAAAAACTATAGCTTTGACTAGATGGACCTTTGTTGGCAAAGTAATGTTTGTGCTTTTTAATATGCTGTCTAGGTTGGTCATAGTTTTTCTTCCAAGGAACAAGCATCTTAATTTCATGGCTGCAGTCACCATCTGCAGTGATTTTAGAGCCCCCCCAAAATAAAGTCTCTCACTATTTCCATTGTTTCTGTATCTATTTGCTCTGAAGTGATGGGACCAGAGGCCATAATCTTAGTTTTCTGAATGTTGAGTTTTAAGCCAATTTTTTCATTCTCTTCTTTCACTTTCATCAAGAGGCTCTTTAGTTCTTCTTCACTTTCTGCCATAAGGATTGTGTCATCTGTGTGTCTAAGGTTATTGATATTTCTCCCGGCAATCTTGACTCCAGCTTGTGCTTCAGTCTAGCCCAGCATTTCTCATGATGTACTCTGCATATAAGTTAAATAAGCAGGGTGACAAACAGCCTTGACGTACTCCTTTCCCAGTTTGGAACCAGTGTGTTGTTCCACGTCCAGTTCACTGTTGCTTCTTGACCTGCATACAGATTTCTTAGGAGGCAGGTCAGATGGTCTGGTATTCCCATCTCTTTAAGAATTTTCCACGGTTTGTTGTGATTCATACAAAGGCTTTGGTGTAATCAATAAAGCAAAAGTAGATGTTTTTCTGGAACTCTCTTGCTTTTTCGATGATCCAGCAGATGTTGGCAATTTGATCTCTGGTTCCTCTACCTTTTCTAAATCCAGCTTGAACATCTTGAAGTTCATGGTTCATGTACTGTTGAAGCCTGGCTGGGAGAATTTTGAACATTACTTTGCTAGCAAAATGGTTGTCTGAGGAAGCCTTACAAATAGCTGTGAAAAGAAGAGAAGCTAAAGGCAAAGGAGAAAAGGAAAGATATACCTATCTGAATGCCGAGTTCCAAAGAATAGCAAGGAGAGATAAGAAAGCCTTCTTCAGCGATCAGTGCAAAGAAATAGAGGAAAAGAACAGAATGGGAAAGACTAGAGATCTCTTCAAGAAAATCAGAGATACCAAGGGGACATTTCATGCAAAGATGAGCATAATAAAGGACAGAAATGGTATGGACCTAACAGAAACAGAAGATATTAAGAGGTGACAAGAATACACAGAAGAACTGTACAAAAAAGATCTTCATGACCCAGATAACCATGATGGTGTGATCACTCACCTAGAGCCAGACATCCTGGAATGAGAATCAAGTGGGCCTTAGGAAGCAGCACTATGAACAAAGCTGGTGGAGGTGATGGAATTCCAATTGAGCTCTTTCAAATCCTAAAAGATGATGCTGTGAAAGTGCTCCACTGAATATGCCAACAAATCTGGAAAACTCAGCAGTGGCCACAGGACGGGGAAAAGTCAGTTTTCATTCCAATCCCAAAGAAAGGCAATGCCAAAGAATGCTCAAACTACCACACAATTGCATTCATCTCACACACTAGCAAAGTAATGCTCAAAATTGAACCTAAACCAGAGAGTTCCTATAATTCCCCACCCCATACCCAAGAGTTCTCCTTATCATTAACATCTTACCTAAGTTTGGTGCATTTGTTACAGCCACTGAGCCAATAGTAACACCTTATTGTTATTAACTAAAGCCCCTGGTTGACATTAGGGCTCCCTCTTTGTGTTGTACGTTCCATGGGTTTTGACAAACATCTAACGATATCATCACTTTTGAATTTGGTTTTGCGCATTTCTTTGCAAAGAGGGAAGCAGTATCCCTTTGAAAGGTCTACCTGAATTTTTGTCTTTGTTCTGCTTTAAGTGACAAAATTAAAGAGTGCTACTGGAAACTCTGGCACTTATTCTAAAAAATCTCAGTTAATTTTCCAGAGAAGTCATCATCCTGTTTAGAGTGACACAAACCCATTCATCATGTCAAGGGATACATGGGTCAGCACTCAATAAAAGCCTCTTTCTAATTTCCTTCATCTTTTCCTTGTGTTCTTGTTTTTTTTCATGGCTCCGTATGCAAATATCCACAGTGTGTGACCCCTGATTGGCTCCTGGTCCACAGATGGGACTTCTGATTGGTTAACAGTGTTGAGTGGGGGCTGGTTTCCAGGTCTTGGGGAGGCCATTGGGTCAGTGAGGTCAGTGACCATTTGGGGAGGCTGGCTGAAGGGCCTATAGGAAAGCTTTGTGCTCTTTTTGCACCTTTTTTTAAGTCTGGAGTTATTTCCAAACTAAAAAAAAAATTTTTTTTAAGTTTAATTGATGAATTAAGAAGTAGAACTACAATATTTTAAGTTCTAGGAACTACAAAAAGAGCTAAACATGTTTGTTAGCCTTTAAAAATGACTACTTAGACTTCCCTGGGGGTCCAGTGGCTAAGACTCTGCACTCCCAATGCGGGAGGTCTGGGTTCCATCCCTGGTCGGGGAACTGAGATCCCACATGCCACAAGGCACGGCCTGATCCAGGCTTGAGATACTGGTCATTGCTGGCCCTTTGCAGGGGTGATCTTGGTCTGTCAGGTCATTTTAATGAGATTACTATGTTATGGATGGAATGACCATTTGGGCGGACGCTATTGAACTCAAAGGAGAAGTAACTTTCACCCTCCCTTAGAAGACATGAGTCTAGTCCTTATGTCAGGCAAAACCTTGCCAGGATTAAACAGGAAAGGAATTTTTTAAATGCTAGACTAAATTTCAGTATACGTGTGCGTGTATGCTCAGGTGCTCAGTCATGTCCGACTCTTTGCCACCCCATGAATTGTAGCCGTCCAGGCTCCTCTGACCATGGGATTCTCCAGGCAAGAATACTGGAGTGGCTTGCCAGTTCCTTCTCCAGGGATCTTCCTGGCCTGGGGATCAAGCCTGCGTCTCCTGCATTGGCAGGTGGATTCTTTACCACTGAGCCACCTGGGTGATACTTGGAGAAGGGGACGACAGAGGATGAGATGGTTGGATGGCATCACTGACTCGATGGACATGGGTTTGGGTGAACTCCAGGAGTTGATGATGGACAGGGAGGCCTGGCGTGCTGCGGTTCATGGGGTCACAAAGAGTCAGACACAACTGAGCGCTGAACTGAACTGGAAACTTATCTGCGCTCTGCTATTACATTAAGTTCTTGAGACACTGTATCTTTGATCACAAGTCCTTAGGCATTGTCTCCCCACCTTTCTCCAGAACCCCTAAAGCATGACATGTGTGTACCCTTCTCCGCAGGCATTCTGCTAATAATTCTTGCAGTGGAAGCCAGTGAAATTAAATCGCCAAGGAAAAGGAATAAGGGTTGCACTGCGCCCGATCAAAAATAAAGATGGAGGACTTCCCTGGTGGTCCAGTGGCTTACACCTTGCCTTCCAATGCGGGGGCTGCAGGTTCAACCCCTGGTTGGGGAGCTAAGAGTCCACATGCCTTTCAGCGAAAAAGACAAAACATAAAACAGAAGCAATATTGTATCAAAGTCAATAAAGACGTTAAAAAAAACAAAAAGGTCCACATCAAAAAAAATAATCTTAAAAGAAATAAAGGTAAAACTCCTGGTAAGTCAAGAAATATGTATTTGTGTGTATATATATATGTATAGCATGTATATATATGTTGTATATATATTATATATACATAATATACATAATATTATATACACATACATAATATATGTATAATATATATGTATAACATATATATGTATAACATGCATCCATGTTATACATAATACCAAGATGTAAAGGAATCCTCAAAAAGTTCAGAAAACAGAAATGATTTTAAGGAAAGCTGCCTAGTCGGACACGACTGAGTGACTTCACTTTCACTTTCCACTTTCATGCATTGGAGAAGGAAATGGCAACCCACTCCAGTGTTCTTGCCTGGAGAATCCCAGGGATGGGGGAGCCTGGTGGGCTGCCATCTATGGGGTCGCACAGAATTGGACACGACTGAAGTCACTTAGCAGCAGCAGCAGCCTAGCCCTGGGGTGGAAATGGGGCACCTCTACGTCCATCTTTGGCTCTTCCTTACATGTTGGACATGTGCAGGTACCACTTTGATTTTTAAAAAAAATTAACAAGAATTAAACTCCAGTGGAGTATAAAATTAATTTCCACTTTAAACACTAACTTTTCCAGCCCCTGAGAGGACTGAGCAAGCCTTTTGTACTTGTGCAGTGAGAATCCCTGGGCCAGGTTTGTAAGCAAGCCTCCCCTCTCACTCACCCCCCCTACCCTCCCCCACTAACCCCTGCACCCCGACTCCCTGACCCGACTTCAAGTTCTAGTGTGAGAGGCTCCTTTTCCAAGGATGCTGGCTGGTTGGGTGCTGCTCAGGGCTGGGAGGTGGCGCTGCAGCGCCCTCTGCTGGATGCACTGCGCTGTGCCTTCCGTCCGAACTCCAGGGCACCAACCTCTCCATCGGAACTTGGGGAACGAGGGATGTTTTCTTGAACTTCACGACCTTCAGAAGTGTCCCCGATGTCTTAATTTTAAAATGCAGTGAACACCTTGGGAGGTTCCACTGTGAATCAAGTTAATTTAGTGTATAATATCAGTGGGCTTGTTCAGACCCTGTTTACTAGCTAGAGGGGTTTGAGGATGGCCTTACACAGCAAATGTTCATTTGTATTCTTTTTCACAATACTCAGAACTCCACGCCTTTTAGCAGTCAGTCTTACGTATGTCTGGCACCCTCTCAGGTGCTCCATGCGATCTAAATTGTTTTCGTGGGCTTCCCTGATGGTCCAGTGGTTAAGAATCGACCTGCCGATGCAGGGGACACAGATTCAGTCCCGAGTCTGGGAAGATGCCACGTGTCTGTGCGCCACAGCTGCTTACTGAGCCTGCGCTCTAGAGCCCACAGGCCGAAACTGCTGAAGCCCGCGCACCTTAGAGCCTGCGCTGCGCAGTAGGAAAAGCCACTGAAATGAGAAGCCCTCGAACCACAACTAGAGAGGAGCTCTGGTGGCCCATTCGGTAAAGAATCTGCCTTCAGTGCGGGAGACCTGGGTTCAGTCCCCAGGTTGGGAACATCTCCAGGGGTAGCACATGGCAACCCACTCCAGCATTCTTGCCTGGAGAATCCCCATGGACAGTGGAGCCTGGCAGGCTGCAGTCTATGAACACATGAAATGCTATTTTTCCTTGAAAGGATGACAGACAAATTATGATTATTTAGACTTGGAGATCTGGCCCGCATTTTCTCAAAATGAACGTCTGTGAGCCTGACACATCCAGGGAAACAACTGACAGATTTTATTGCCAATATGTTCTACAAAAAAAAATTGTATTTTGGAAAACTGGTATCTTGCTGAAATGACTGGATGTTTTTGATATTGTATGATGAAATGTGTCAGTATTTGGAAGATCTGCAAATTTGGTAAACCAGTATTTTCCAAGTGACCGGTGCACAGTGTTAACAAAGGCATGTGAGTAAAAAGATTCATTCAAATTGCAAGTGAGACTTAAGTTTTTTTTAATTATATAGTTTTTACTGAGGTAAATTTCACAGAACATAAAAATGCCGCATTTTAATTATGTAAAAGGGTACAAACCAGTGGCATTTGGTACATTTTTACAATGTTGTGTAACCATTACCCTATCGAGTTCCAGAACATTCTCAGCAACCTGTACCAGTTAGGAGTCACCTCCCCACCCCATTCCTTCCTCCTCCAGCCCCTGGCAACTAAACTGATCTGCCTTCTGTCTCCATGCATTCACCTGTTCTGGACAAATGGAAGCCCTCACACGTGAAGCCCTCACATGTGAAGCCCTCCCACGTGGCCTTCTGGGTCTGGCTTCTTGCACTGAGCGTCATGTTTTCAAGGCTCATCTGCGTTGTAACATGTGTCAGCGCCTCACTCCTCTGGGGGCATGAATAATATTCTGTTGCATGTGTGGACCATATCTTGTTTATCCATTCATCGGTGCCTGACATTTGCATTTTTCCGCTTTCTTGTCATTATGAATAACACTACTATGGACAAGTTTTTATTAGAACACTTGTTTTCAATTATCTTGGGTCTAATGGCATTGCTGCGATTCATGGGGTTGCAAAGGGTCGGAGACGACTGAGCGACTGAACTGAACTGAACTGAATGGCATTGCTGGGTCATGTGGCTTAACCGAATGTCTACCACAGTGGCTGAACCATTTTGCATTCCCACCAGCAATGGACAAGGGTTCCCAATTCCTCCCCATCCTTGCCAACACTTGTCATTACTATTTTTCTTATTTCTTTTACTAACCGTCCTCGTGGGTATAAAGTAGTACCTCATTGTGGTTTGGTTTGTATTTCCCTATTGACTGTTGATGTTGAGCGTCTTTTTAATGCGCTCATTGGAGACATATCTATTCTCGACTTTTGCCCATTTTCTAATCAGGTCATCTTGTCATTTTGTTTTTGAGTTGTGAGAGTTCTTTATAATATTCTGGATATAGGCCCTGACTAGAGAGATGATTTGCAAATATGTTCCTCCATTCCGTGGGTTGTCTTTTCACTGTCTTGATAGTGTTCTTTGATGTACAAAAGTTTTTACTTTTGATGAAATCCAATTTATCTTTTTAAAAGTTTTTATCTTTTTTTAAATTTTACTTTTGGTGTCATATCTAAGAATCAATTCCCAAATCCAAGGTCATGGAAATAACCTTATTTTACATGATTACTTCAGGTTTTCCTCTAAGGGTTTTGTTGTTTTAGCTCTTACATGTAGTCCTTTGATCCATTTTGAACTGATTTTTGTATATGCTGTGAAGCGAGGGTCCCTCTTCATTCTTTTGCATGAGGCTATCTATTTATCCCACCACCATTTGTTAAAAAGTGTCTTCTTTCTCCATTGACTGGTCTGAACACCCTTGTTGAAAATCAATTGACCCTGGATGCATGGGTTTATTTCTGGACTCTCAGTTCCATCCCATTGTTCTCTGTGTCTGTCCTGTTCTGGTACTGCACTACTTTGGTTACTGACTTTGTAATCAATTTTGAAATGAGGACTTGTGAGTCTTCCAACTTGGTACTTCTTTTTCAAGATTGTTTTGACACTTGGGGTCCCCTGCAATGCCATATGAATTTTAAGATCAACTTATCCATTTAAGAAGGCACCTGGAAGCTGTGTAGAGAATTTTGATAGAGATTGCATTGCGCCTATAGATCAGTTAGGAGAGGATTACCCTCTTAATAGTAAGTCTTCCAGTCCATGAACATAGGATGTCTTTATTTGTTCTGATCGTCTTTAAGTTCTTGAAACATTTCATAGCTTTTTCAGTGTACAATTATTTCATCTCCTTGGTGAAACATATTCCTAGGTATTTTATTCTCTCTGATACTGTTTCAAATAGGACTGTTTTCCTCATTTTATTTTCATATTGTTCATTGCTTGAAATAATTGATTTTTGTATATGCATCTTGTATCTTGCAACTCTGGTGCTGATAGTTTTTTCTGTGGCTCCTTCAGAATTTTCCATATTTAAGATCATGCTTTCTGAAAACAGAGGTGGTTTTGCTTCTTCCTCTTCCATGCAGATGCCTTTTATTTCCTATTTCCTCTTACTCCTATGGCCCTGGCTAGAACTTCCAGTACAATGTCAAATAGTAGTGGTGAGAATGGACATTCTCAGCCATGGTCAGAAGAGGTGGTGGGTGAAGTGGAAGCCCCTGGTTCCTGAACACGGCTCTAAGAAGTGGTCCACGTGGACTTTTTGAATGCACTGGGCCTGCTTTTTACAGAAGCATCTCTGTGGTCTTTGCCTCCCCTGGGTCCTGAAGGGTCATTTCTTCCAGCAGAGCTCATGTTTGCATTTTCCATGAAAGAGTTGGGCTCAGGGGCTTCCCTGGTGGTCCAATGATTAAAAGTCTACCTTGCAAGGCAGGGGACACTGGTTCAATCCCTGGTCCAGGAAGATCCCGTATGCCTCGCGGCAACCAAGCCTGTATACCACAATTAGAGAGTAGCCCCTGCTCTCCATAACTAGAGAAAGCCTGCTCACAGCGACAAAGACCCAGTGCAACCAAAATTAAAATAAAAAATAAATTTAAAAAACAGTTGGGCTCAGATGGGGTTGCCACACATGACCAGGTGTCTCTTCCTTTGCACAGACCTGCCATGGTCCCTCAGCCCACACCTCTGAGAGGCCTGAGATTCTATTTCAGAAGCCCTCTCCCAGGAAGGCACCCCCCTTGTAAGCTGCACATGACTCCCCACCAGTTGGTCCCATCTCTGTGACCCCAGGAACCTGTGCCCCCCGATGGCAGGGCTGGGGTCGTGGCCTCTTGGTGTTCTCCCAAAGCCTGCAGCCAGGAGACCCTGGGGATTGCAGCATGACAGGCTGACCTGTAAACCAGCGCCACAAACTGTCCCCACTGTCAGTGATCCTCTGAGTCTCCCAGCGCACTTGACGAGTGTGGGGAGCAGCAGGCGGTTATTATGCTGACTTCGCTTAAACTTGAACTTACACAGCCACTAAGTCCTCCTGTTGTGCGTGCTCACATGCAGACTCGTTAAAACTTGGCTACCCACGTAGACCGGCCCGTATAGACGGGAGGACCCCACCTGCTGCTGTTGTCTGATGGGCTCTGGGCACCTTTGCATGTGATGAAGTAACACTCCGGGCCAAGGCTTCACTACCCCCTCACAATCCATTCCTCACCTAACCCATCCCCTGCCTGTGTCCAGCCTGGTTTCTGTTCCATAAGCACGCGGATCTTTGTTTGGATATTAATACAAACAAATCTTGGCTGATGCTAACTATCTGATTTCCTTTTTTTTTTTTTTTTCCGTTTTGTTTTGTTTCTGCGCACATTTTCTTTAGCTTGAAATGGCGATTGAAAACCTCCAAAAAAGCGAAGGGATCACCTCTCACAAAAGCGGTTTACTCAACAGCCATGTAAGTGTGCGTCGACCTGCTGGTCTGCCCTGCTCTGCCTGTTACCTACATAGGCATTTTAAAAATCAAACAGGGCGTTCCCTGGTGGCCATGACCACAGGTTCAATCCCTGATCCCAGAACTGAGATCTGGCAAGCTGTGCCGTGAGGCCAAAAAAAAAAAAAAGAAAACAATGAGTTGACACCTTTAAAGTGCCAAAAAGGGGAAGGGGGAAGCCAACCTAGAGTTCAGCAAGAATATCCTTCTACAGCGAAAGGAAATCAAGATAGACTCTCCCTTTGTGAGAGGAGAATCCCTCTCCTGGTGGGACAGGGATTAAACTGCTTAGTGTCCCTAACATCCTGCCCACCAGGCCTGGCAGAGGATAGCATTGTAATAAATTCATACTCAAACAAGCCACCACCAAAGAATGATACCGGATTTTATGGGGGCTGCCATAAAGGTTCTTGGCTAATTCTGTAATTAGCTCTTTGGGGGAAAAAAAAAAAACAAATTGGTAATTGGAAGGACTTCCCTGGCTGTCCAGTGGCTAAGACTGCACACTCCCAGTGCATCATGGGTTCGATCCCTGGTCAGGGGAATAGATCTAACACAGAGTGGCCAAAAAAAAAGGTAATTTGAGAAAGGGTAAATCAACTAAATCCTACTGATTTTAGCTGCATAAGACCCTTCTCTGTTGGGGACACTGTGATCACAGGTCCAGGCCAGGATGGCGAAGACGGTCTTGCCTCCCATTGGCTTTTCTGGGCAGGATGGGGGCAGGGGCGGGTGACAGCCCAGAGGCGCAGCTGCCAGGGACAGCTGAGGAGGGAAAGCGCCAGTCTCCCCCAAACTCCTCCCTGTTCCCTTTACCTAAACGCTCTGAATTCAGCTTTAACTTAACTGGAGATTGGTTCAGCATTCTGAAGGAGGGACAAGTGGCAGCAGTGAGAACGTGCTTTGGGCATCTTTTCTCTGGCACTTGGCTTGGGATTGGACGTTCCTTGGAGAATTAAAACATCAAAGAGAAGAAATCCCCATTAGTCAAACCCGACCCCAAATGTGACCCCAGCCCGACTTTTATACTGGCTTAAGTTCAAAGGATACTGTTCAGGCCGGGGCGGGGGGAGGCAGAAGCTCCACCCACTAGGGAAAGATCCAGAAACTTCTGGGTTTGTGGAGGGGCAGGGCACAGGCGTGGCCAGAAGCTGCAGCCCCCAAGCTGAACGCCAGAGGAAAAGCAGCCTTAGACTCCAAGCAGAGAGAGTAGAAAGTCGTCAGGACACATTCTCTGCTCTGGGACCAGGGCTCTTCAGCTCTGGAGCGGACAGCGCAGCAGCGGCACCGCGTGCGACGCCCAGCGCGCGGAGAGGCGTGAGGAAGGCAGGGTGGGCGTGGCCCCGGGAAATTTACAATGTCTCTGCGAAACGCAGACGCCCTGTCTCTGGCCGCGGGGCTGCCTCTGACTTTCTGACACTTCTCTCTGGAAGGTGGGCTTGCCTTAGCTCCTTCCCCCCAGACTAGCATCCATTCCTGAGTTTCAACTGCGAACAGGAAGAACCTCTCTGTGTCCATTTTCTGCTTGCTGGCTTGTTGAGTCTTTTCTTCCATCGGGAGCTTGAGGAGTAGGATCTGGGGCATGGCGACTCAAAGAGAAGAGGAATGAGGTCTCTGGAAAGAGTGACCCCGCGCGCTCACTGGTGGAAAACCGCCAGGAGCTTGTCTGGGCCGGGAGAACCAGGAGAGAGCTGAGGTGTGGCCTGGAGACCGGCGGCTGTGTGTCCTGCACGGAGAGCCTTTCGTGGTCCTCCCCGGCCATGCTCACTGGAGACAGTTGACATGGGCGCCACCGACCACAGTCCCCATGCCCGGGCAGACGAGCCTGGTGCGGGGCAGCGAGATGCCCTGGCCCCGAGAAGGCTGGCCTGTGCTTCCAGACCCATTCTGACATCAGGGTCACCTGAGCTCCCCAGACTGCCCTGGGGGCTTGGACAAGGGGGTGTGTGGGTTGAAGGGACCTTCTGGCTTGGTGTGGGAACCCCCAAGAGAGAAAGTGGGCCCCAAGGCATCTCTGAAACGGGGAGGAGCAGTAATTTGGTGGCAGGAAACGAAAAACAGCTGTTTTGGAGGAAGGAGGCTCTGGGGGTGGAGACACCATAGCCCGCCAGGGTGTCTGCGGCCTCTGGGTGTAGCCACACTGGCCAGGCACACACCACGCCCCAGGGCTGCCCCTCTGCTGTCCCCCAGTCTGTCTGGAGAAGGCCCCAGTCGTGGGTCCCTGCAGAAATGACCTTGGTCTACTGCATAATCTGCTATTCCTCCCCTGGGAGAAGGACCTGCTTTTAGGTGAATCATTCAGATTATATGACTTTGTTTTTTTAATCAAGAAACACATATTGTAAAAAATGATTTAACCTTCAGTAGTGGCACCGTGACAGGGCCATGCCCTGCAGTCTAGGGTGGGGCTGGGCTGGAACTGGCAACTCTAGGGGCTGGTCCTCTGCCCAGAAGCTGCTCCAGGTCACGTGGCAAATGCCTCCAGCGGTGGTTGAGGTTGGACTGCTGTGTTCTGGAGTCTCTGAAACCCCCTCACCACTCCCCTCAGCTACATCCTCAAGTGTCCAAGGTGCCTGCCTGCCTGGAGGAGCAGTACCACACAGGTGTTCAGGGCTGGAACCCGAACCCCACCCGAAGCCCACACCCACCTCGCCTCCCGCCATCTTCCCAGCTCACCTAGGACAGCGAGGTCCTGCTGGGGGCTCTACCTTGCCTTCCCTCCTCCTGCAGCCACACCCAGTGCTCCAGGAGTGCCCCTTCAGAACCACCTGGAATCGGACGACTCCTCCCACCCCTCCCACCACGGCCACAGCCTCTCACCCCACCCCCAGCCCCCAAATCTCCCGGACATTGTAGCAGAGGCCTGCTAGCCAGGCATTGCTCAGCTTCCAGGCCCTTCTCATGGCAGCTGCCAGAGTGGTCCTGCTAAAAACCTGGGTCAGGCCCCACCCTTCCTATGCACACAGACTTCCGGGGCTCCCCCCTCCTTAGAGTAAAAACCCGAGGCCTCCCCGTGGCCAAGAAGGCCCTGCACGACCTGCCCCATCCCCTCCCTGCCCTCCCTTTCTCCCTCTCTCCCCCTTACTCATTCTGCTTCAGCCACCTGGACCTCCCCACTGTTCCTGCAACACACCAGGCACAGTCCTGCCCCAGGGCCTTTGCATACGCTGTACCCTCTGCCTGGGACACCTTCCCTCAACTCACTCCCTCAGCTCCTCCCCCCTGCCCCATCCCTCCAGCTCCCAGCTCCCTCTCCTGGATTTTACTCATAACAGCACCAGCTCTCATTTTGAGCATTTTACTTATTTTTTGTGGGTCGATCCTCCAATGAGAATGGGCGCTTCCACGGGGCAGGGGGCTTTTGTCTATTTTGATCACAGTTGTATCCCCACCACCCAGGACAGGTGGGTGGATAAATGTGTGGGCTCAGTCACTTCAGTTGTGTCTGACTCTTTGTGACCCCATGAACTGTAGCCCGCCAGGCTCCTCTGTCCATGGAATTTTCCAGGCAAGTACACTGAACTAGGTTGCCATTTCCTATTCCTGAGGATCTTCCCAATCCAGGGATCTAACTGGCGAATCTTGCATCTTCTGCATTGACAGGCAGATTTTCTACCACTAGTGCCACCTGGGAAGCCCAGGTGGATAGATGGATAGATGCAAAGCTGAATTATATGAACAGAGTGAGGGTGGCTCAGGAGCCACAGTCAGGAGCATTTGCTCCCAAGAGTGGAAAAAATATCCTGAAGGACAGAGGCGCTGGGTGGGTGGGCAAGTCTGGTCATCCAGCCCCTACCCCCTATTTGTATGTTAGGAGCACATGTGTTCGGGGGTCCTGTGCCACCAGGGAGCCCAGAGCCAGCGCGAGTGTTGGGTTCTGTGGCTTTGCTCATTAAAAAAGGGATTTGACCGTATCATCAACAGGAGTGCAATCTGGACAGATCACAAATGTGGCTAAAAACGTACTTTTTCCCGGAAAAGATTCTCTTTATTTGCTACTGACTTAGAAATCATGCAAATATTGGCAGAGAAAATGGCGCAGAATCACCCAGAACCAAAAGGTGATCCTGTCACCCTCTCACTGTGCTTGCATGAGGGTGCTGGGACCCCAGCAGTGGGTTTGCCGTGGGTGAGGCAGAGCTGTGTAGGGAGGAAACTGGGCCTCCCGGTCGTGTAGTGTCACTGATGAGTGATGCTCAGCGGGTGGGGATGACGCCAGGTCGCGGCATCCGGCAGTGCGCCTGCATATACCCCGCGGTGCTTGCTCAGGCGGCAGGTGAGGCTCTGCCTTCATGGAGCCTGTAGACCGTCCCCCAACCTGAGCACAAGACTTGGCCATTTGTCTTCCTCTCTCTCTCTTTCTCTTTCTGGGTTGTGAGTACAGGGACATCGGTGATGCTCCCTTGCCCTGGGCACCGTGCTGATGCACCGTCGAGCTCGCCTTCGTCCGTCTTTCTCTTGGCATCAGACGATCTCTGTCCCCATGGGTTTAGGAAACGTTTGGTGTGCGGGACCTGGGGGGCTTTCAGTGATGATGAAGACATATCCTAAGGTCTCCATCATGTTCAGGTTTTTATAAATTAAGTCAGGGCACCTGAAAGTCTGGCTAGAAATAGAGGGAATAAATGGGTAGACAGAAGCTACTGATTAATGGGTGTGCCCAGGTCTCTTGACCCCAAATTGGTGACAGTAGCCGTGAGTCTCCGGGTCATGTTCGAGGTGGGCCAGCATGTGACGTGCGATGGTCCCAGTGGGTCCGTGTCAGCATCGGGCGTGTTTTCTCCGTCCAGCTGCAGTGGCTCCTGGATAATTACGAGACTGCGGAGGGCGTGAGTCTCCCCAGAAGTTCACTCTACAACCACTACCTGCGGCACTGTCAGGAGCACAAGCTGGACCCGGTGAACGCCGCCTCCTTTGGGAAGCTGATCCGCTCCGTGTTCATGGGCCTGCGGACGCGGCGGCTGGGCACCAGGTGGGTCCCCGGGGGAGGCTGGCATCCCTGACCTGCCTGCCCACCCCCTTCCCTTATCCAGACACCCAGCTTTCAGAGAAGGTGAGGCACCCTCCTCTCCACACACCTGATGTCCAGAGCTCCAGGTGTACCTGGACTTGGTCTGAATGGGTAGCAGCCAGGCCACCCCCCGTGGGGAGGGGGAGTGGTCACCCATCTCCTGGGGACAGGACACAGGCTTCCCCTCAGCTCTCTCTCTCCATTTGAAATTTTTCATAGTAACCAACTTTTTCAACAGCAGCCTCCAGGTTGTCTAGCAGAGTGGGATTCACCGTGTCTTGATGCTTTTTTGCTGAGCCTGGACTGGCCCACTGAGGGCTGCCCTTGGGTGACAGCAGCCAGGGGCTATCATGAGCAGGAAACTTACCCCACAAGAGCAATCAGGTCCTCCTGCTAGAAAAAGACAGCCTTGCTATGCTCAGAGCAGGGGCTGGCCCATGTGTGAGGCCACCCTGCGTGGCCTTGGCCTGTGGCCTGCGGCCTGCCAGGGTAGGTGAAGGGTTCACCTGCAGCCTTTGTGAAACTGGCATCCTGGAGAGCTCTCTGCCACCTTGGGATCCTTGACAGAGGAGATTCTTACAAACCATGAATGGATGGGGGGAGGAGGGGCAGCTGGGCCCTGGTTTCAGGGACATGACCACCACTACCCTGGGCCTTTCCAGAAGGCTTCCGGGGCCTCCACCTTCCCAGGGTCCTGGGTGCTGCCTCAAGACGGGGGCTCAGTCCCGCTATGCGCCTCTCAGCACTGGTTCCACTCACACTTCATGTGGGAGGGGCGCAGACTCCACCTACTTGCCCACGTTTCCAGCTCGGGAGACATGGCAGCTCGGGAAGCAGGGTGTCTGCAGGCCGCGTGTCTGTTCCCTCCTAGGAGTCCCTTCTGACCTGTCTCCTTAAGGAAATTGTTCAAAACCCTTTGATCATTTCCCCCATAATAAACTAAGGTAGAATCTCCCGGAGAGCAAAGTCTACAGAATTCCCTGAACTTCTCTGACCACGGACCGGTCTGTGAACACTCCCCACACGGTCCAGGGAACATGGGCCCCGAGAGCCCAGGGAGGAGGCCGGGACATAGCCCTGGTCTCGTGGTTCAGGACCCCGGTCTCATGGTTCAGGACCCCTGCGGGGAGAGCTGACCCAGATGTTCGGTTCCCAGGGGCAACTCCAAGTACCATTACTATGGGATCCGCCTGAAGCCAGACTCGCCCCTGAACCGGCTGCAGGAGGACACGCAGTACATGGCCATGCGGCAGCAGCCGGTGCATCAGAAGCCCAGGTGGGTGAGCTGCCTCAGGCCAGCCTGGGGACTGGCCGGCCCGCCTGCGAGTTCCACTGGGGGCAGTGGACGGAGGGGGCCTCCGGGCCATTGACCACATCCTGGAGGTGGATGAAGATCAGCCTTTCGCTTCCGCTTGGCATGGAGTGAGGCCAGCAGGACGCCTCCGATGCCGGGCCTTTGTTATGGTCGGTGAACCCACACAGATCTATCTTTGTCACGCCGGGTCCACAGCTGACGTTAGGGTTCACTCCGTGTGCGTACATTCTGTGAGTTTGGACAGAGTTGTAATGAGATGCATCCACCATCACAGGACCACACAGAATAGTTTCACTGCCCCGAAGGCTCGCGCCGCTCCTCCTTTTGCGCTCTCCCCGTCAGCCTCCAGCAACCACGGCTCTGTGTTTTACTTGCTCCTTTGTTTTCGCCTTTGCATAGTGCCCTAGAGTTAGAATCACAGTCTTGCATTTTTCCTCCGTCTACAAAGAAAGAAAGAACATTGAACACAGCCCCAGAAGCAGGAAAAAGAGGCTTGTACACCGAAGTCGCTGCTTCTTCCTGACCTTTGGGTCTGATGGCTGGAAAGGCCTGGTCATTTTGGGGAATGTACTCTGTGCATCACACACCTACTCGCCTTTTAAAGCAGGAATCAGCACAGTTTTTCTGTAAAGGGACAGAGAGCACATACCCCCGGCTTTGCAGGCAGACACTGTCTATGGCAGACACTTCAGCTCTGTCTGTGTGCATGAAAGTCATTACACACCAGGCATGAAGGAACAGGTGTGGCCAGGTGGGGATCAAACTATATTTCAAAACAGGTGGTAGAAATGGCCCTCTCACCACCCAAGTTGGAAATACCTGGTTCAGGGCCCCACTGGAATGTCACCTCCCTGGCCCCTTCCGGTCACCCCTCTGCCCCACGGTGTCCCAAGCCCCTTTCCAGAGTCTACTCAGCTCCAGGGCAGGGGTGCACCCCACTCACCTCCACTTGGCACCTTCGTGCCTTCGTTGAGCTGCATGGCTGACACCCCATTGTAGCTGCTTAAGGGGTCCCGGTGACTCCCAACTACATGGAGGTCACGGGAGGGAGTCCAGAATGTTCTCCGGAACCAGCAGTCCTTCCTGTTCCTGGTTTTCCCCAGAAAGGGGGTCCAGCTTCCTTTGTGGGGTTCAGGCCCCTGAGAGCACCTGGAGAATTTAGATGCATGTTTCACGGCGACAGGCTTGTGCTGTTGGCATGGGGAGCCCATCCCCCGGTCAGGAGGGCCACGCACATCTGAGCCACATCCTCCCACCTCCCAGCGAGCCTGGCCCCATGTCCCACAAGGAAAGGAACTCCTACCTCAAGCTGGATCCCCCTTGTCCATCTGGGCTCCAGACAGTTACCCTGGGAAGCCCGTCTCTGTTAGTTTCTCAGTTTGCTGCCTAGACAGGTTGTCCACTGCTTTCTGGCTGAGGGCAAAACACAGTCTCAGAATTTGCTTCAAGACCATATAAACGTTTGGGACCCTATGTAAAGAAGTTCACTTGTCTTCTAAGAGAGAATTATTAGAATATATACATATAAATGCAACCCAGGGGTCCATCAACAGATGATGGACGAACAAATGTGGTCCAATCACATGGTGGAGTAGTATGCAGCCCTAAAAAGGGAGGGGATTCTGAGCCCTGATACAGCATTGATGAACCCTGAGGACGTGATGCTGAAGAAGAGAAGCCAGACACAGAAGGACACACTGTCTTTTCCACGCTCAGGAGGTCCCTAGAGTCAGATCCACAGAGACAGGCAGTAGACGGGGCCAGAGGCTGGGGGAGGGGATGGGGAGTGAGTGTTTAAAGGAGACAGCGTTTCAGTATGAGGAGATGCGAAAGTTCTGGAGATGGATAGTGGGGATGGTTGCCCAGTGGTGTGAATGGACTTAATGCTGCTGAGCTGTGCATTTGAAAGTGGTCCCAATGGTAAATTTTGTGTGTTCTATTTGACCACAAGTTTTAAAAAATTACACACCCTCCCCAAACCAAATCTTGTCCAGTCCTCCGGCCCCTCCTGGGGAGTGCCGTTGGGGCCTCATGGTGGCTCATGTGTTCCCTGCCAGGTACCGGCCAGCCCAGAAGACGGACAGCCTTGGGGAGAGCGGCTCGCATAGCAGCCTGCACAGCACGCCCGAGCAGGCTATGGCTGCCCAGAGCCAGCACCACCAGCAGTACATCGGTGAGCCACCCCCACCCCCACCCCTGCCTCCGCCCCCCGGCACAGGGCCTGTTGGGAAGGCTCCGGAGCCACTCAGCACCTCTGGGGTGGGTTTCGGCACCAGCAGCATCTAAAGGGCTACTTCAGACAGCTTTCCTGCCACCTTTTCAAGTTCGAGTAGACTTCCTTTGTGGAATTGCTGAGGTTTTTGAATTATCAGCATGTGCCTCCCGTATTAATGGATATTAATCCCCCCAAAATGGAGTAAAGTGACCATCAGGAAAAAATAAGTAAATAAAATGAAATGCCCATCGGAAAGAAGACTAGATGTACTTTGGGTCTGACCCCTCAGCCTGGCCCCTCCTGGGGGCCCCGACACAGGGCAGCCTGGCCTCTCCCCTCCTCTTCCCTGGGAGGGTCCCTCCCCAGCCCAAACAGTCACTGCTCCGGAGCAACAAGAAAGCGTCTTGACTCAGCCCACTTCCCAGGGCAGCCGCGGGAGGTGCACACACACCTGAAGACACGGGGTGCTCTGTGCACTTTAGTGCATGCTTGAGCCCCAACAGAACCCTCCCGAGTTAGGGCCTCCTGGAGAGGCTCTCACCCCAGCCCCCCGGCTGCCCCCTTGCTGGTGGGAATGAAGAGCCTGCTGTGTGCTAGGCCTCCTCCCCTCCTTTGTGTGAGTGTGTGTGTGTGTGTGTGTGGTGTGCATGTGTACTTAACATCACCAGGAGCTGACAAAGTCGTCCCCACCCTGAATCTGAGAAAACCGAAGCTTAAAGGTGGTGTGGCAGATCCTTGGGGCTGCGGCGGGCCATTAGCACATCCCACCAGCGTCCCCAGCCCGCCGGCCTGCCAGCAGCTCCTGCACGCTGTCCTCGGCCCTGCTGACCCCCACCTTCCTCCCCCAGATGTGTCCCACGTCTTCCCCGAGTTCCCGGCGCCCGACCTGGGCAGCGTCCTGCTGCAGGAGAGCGTCACGCTGCATGACGTCAGGGCCCTCCAGCTGGCCTACCGGCGGCACTGTGAGGTGACTGGCCCAAGCCCGGCCCCGGGGCTCCGGTGGGTGCCTCCCTCAGCTGCATGGGGCCAGCGCCAGAGTATCCCTGGGTGTCCCTGCTGGGCGACAGGGAGCAGACAGCGCCAGCCTCCCTCCCTGTGGCCGAGGATTAGATGGACTCTCCCTTTGTTCACCCCATCCCTTCTCGTGTTCTCTCTGGGTTTGGAAAGACCCCACTGCAGCCCGGCTGCTTGCCAGTATGTTCTGACGACAGACACCTGCGCACATGGATGTGTTTAACCAGTGCGTTTACTCCTAGGCCACTTTAGACGTCGTCATGAACCTCCAGTTCCACTACATTGAGAAGCTGTGGCTCTCCTTCTGGAATTCTAAATCCTCTAGCGATGGTCCCACCTCTCTACCCGCCAGGTACTGCCTGCCCCTCGGCCCCCAGACGTGGCTTTCTTCACTGGCCCGGGTTTACCCTGCAGACCACCCCAGACACATGCTCTAGCTTTCCAAGAACTGGCGCTCAGACACCCTCATGCACTTGTGGTCTCAGGGTGACCACGGGACGGGGAGCTGGCCTGCACCGGGGAGCAGCCTTACCCGGCTTATCTATCCCAGGAGAGCTGCCCCTGAGCCGAAGGCTGACCCGTTTGCCCTGGTGTCCCCTGTCCCCTGCAGTGATGAGGAGCCAGAAGGCGCCGTCCTCCCCAAGGACAAGCTGGTGTCTCTGTGCAAGTGCGACCCCGTCCTCCGGTGGATGAGGACCTGCGACCACATCCTGTACCAGGCGCTGGTGGAGATCCTCATTCCAGACGTGCTGCGGCCCGTGCCTAGTGAGCGCCCTGCCCCGACTAGCGCACCCAGTGAACGCTCCACCCTCTCCTGGCCCCGCACCCGCTAGCGCCCAGTGAGCGCCCGCCCCGCCCCTTCTTGACCCGCCCCCACCGCGCCCCCACTCATCTGGTCCGATAGATACGACTGATACTCTGGGGACCATCCCAGGGGCCTGTCCCCATTCGCCCCCGTGGCTTCCGGAGGCGGTGACACGCCCACCACTAGGAGGCGCCCGCCTGCTGGCCCCCTACTTAGGAGCTCTCCCTGGGGCTCCCAGGCCCCTGAGGGTGGGGTCCCCACCCCATGAGAGTGAGGGGGCCAGGCTCTGAGCCTCATTTCCCCAAGGCCTCTCTGTAAACACTCGTGACTGTTAGAGCTGGGGAACCTCCGTCTTTTTGATAAGCTGGCCTGTGCTTTTTATGCCAGTGAAAGGCAAATAGCAAAACCATTGCCCTTGTCCTTTGGCCTTGCCTTCCTGGAAACTGTTCAGTGCAGTGTTCTTTTAGAGTCTCTGTGCTAAGGTTTGAAATTGGGGTATCTTTTTTTTTGTAACACTGGGATTTTTTTTTTGGTTTTTCAAAAAAAATGTGTTTCATTTATTGCAAGCTGTCTCAAATTTGGAAGTCGGTAGAATACATTTACACACATTTGTGTGTATCCGGGGCTCTCCCCCTCAGCACTGGGGGGTGTGGAGCAGCATCCCCTACCCACTGGCTGCCAGAAGCCCCCTGGTCATGGTAGCCACAGATGTACCCAGACATGGTCTTACGTCATGTGGGGCAGGGTCGCTGGGGTGAGAACCGCCAGTGTAGACACTGATGAGCAGAGATGAGCGATGAAGGGTTGGCACCGGTGTCAGGGTCCACTCAGTGTTCCTACTCAGAGGCTCCCTCGTAAGAGCCCCAGATGCTCAGTCTCTTCTCAGCTGTGTTGCTTGTTCTCGGTGGGGATTCCCACGGCATGTGCATCTCTTGCACTTGAGCTGATTCTGACGGGGGAGGCTGCCTTCCTCCCAGTTAATACCACGGCTTGTGTCCCCAGGTACCCTGACACAAGCCATCCGCAACTTTGCCAAGAGCTTGGAAGGCTGGTTGACCAACGCCATGAGCGACTTCCCACAGCAGGTCATCCAGACCAAGGTAATGGTCAGGGTCTGGGCCTCCAGACCACACTGGTCACCCCGGGAGCGCCTTGTGCTGTGAAGGGAGGGGACTCCTCTCTGTCCCGGGGGAACCTGAGGGCCCCTGGGCTCCAGAGAAAGCAGGCTGCTCCCGAGTGTCCTAAAGATAAGGGGTCCTTCCTGAAGGGCCAGGGATGCCTCTGATGGGGGGCGGGTGCTGGCAGCTGCTGGCCTGACCGAAGGTGTCTCTGCTGGGAGACTTTTGGACTGAATTGGAATAAATTGAATATTTCCCTGCTCACTGTAGGAGGGGGATTCAATCTCTTTGTGGTCACCCTTTTTTGCTATAGCCTTGACCACAGATGAGACTATAAAATGTGGAGACGAGGCCTCTTTGTAGAGAAGGGGTGATCACATTCCTATCTCAAGCATGCCTACAGCCTCACACAGGTAGGGCTAGATCTGGGCATTTGGCCTGCCTGTCCCACCCTCAACCTGGAATTGATCCCTGAGGCCAGTGAGTCTCAAACTTCAGGATGTACAGGAATTGCCTGGGAAGCTGTTGAAAATAATAACTCAGTAATTCCCTGGGGTCCAGTGGTTAGGACTTTGCAGTCTTACTGCTGAGGACCCAGTTTCAGTCCCTGGTAGGGGAACTAAGACCCCACAAGCCACGTGGTGTGGCAAAAAAATAATAACATGTTTTGAAAATAAAATGGAAGATTTCCACACCTGCAGAGTGGCTGGTCCAGTGGCACCCTGGAATTAGTATTTTAACCATCCGCCCCAGAGAGCTGCTGTCCTGAATTCTGCCTCACTCATGCTCGGCATCCACGATAGATGCCGCTCGATGCATGTCCCTCATTGATCTTCAGTTTTGGGGTCTTTGAGCCTGTCCAGAGGGTGGGTCCCTGCCGGAACCACCCTTCCCCACCCCTCCTCCTGCACTCTCCCTGAGCAGACACAGGCTCACCCCGGGCCTCCTCCCCAGGTCGGTGTGGTGAGTGCTTTTGCGCAGACCCTGCGGAGGTACACATCCCTCAACCATCTGGCTCAGGCGGCCAGGGCAGTGCTGCAGAACACCTCCCAGATCAACCAGATGCTCAGCGACCTCAACCGCGTGGACTTTGCCAATGTGCAGGTGACTTCTCCCAGGCACCTCCCCCACCAGAGGCAGGCATGGGAACCCACTGGCTGAGCTCCCACCCGCTAGAAAAATGCAGAGACCCACCAAACTTAGCCCACAGCAAGCCGGGCACCTCACCGGGGCCCACATTTCTGTTGCATGGGAACGGTTGGGGTTGAAGCCCTCCGCAGCCAGTCTGGGACCCCTAGGTTCTACTCTGTGATCATCCCCCTGGCCTCCAGGCGCTGGGACCAAGACCTTGATCTGTTTTCTCTAAAAGTGTGCCTTCCCCGTGCCGCGTTTACGGCTCTCTTCTGGGCTTAGAAAAATACGTGCTGCCGTCAGGTGGGCCCTGCTGCCATATCTATGTCTAGTTCAGGCCCTGAGCTGATCCGTGAAGCAAACACACACACGCAGAGGAGCGGCCACTTAGGAACAACCCAACGGGAGCTTCCCTGGTGGTGCTATGGTTAGGACTCTGAGCTTCCAGTGCGAGAGGCACAGGTTCCATCCCTGGTCTGCAAGCTAAGATTCCACATGCTGCTCCAGGCAGCACCCCCGCAAAAAAACCACAAGGCAAAGATGAGGTACAGTCTGAGCTTCAGATGTAAGAAGCCAGGATGTAGGCCCTAGGAGCCTGCCAGGTCCCCTCCTAAAATCCTTCTGTCTCTACCTCATGAAATGGGTATCGTGCTGGAAAAGGCCGAGGGCAGTGGGCATCTATGCTCATGTGCATCCAGCCGGGGGCCACACTCAGGACGTGTCGCTGACCCAGAACACCCACGCCCACAGGAGCAGGCCTCGTGGGTGTGCCAATGCGAGGAGGGTGTAGTACAGCGGCTGGAGCAGGACTTCAAGCTGACCCTGCAGCAGCAGAGCTCCCTGGACCAGTGGGCCAGCTGGCTAGACAATGTGGTCACCCAGGTCCTGAAGCAGCATGCGGGCAGCCCCAGCTTCCCCAAGGCCGCCCGGCAGTTCCTGCTGAAATGGTCCTTTTACAGGTGAGTGTGCGTGTCATCTCCCAGAGAGCTGGGAAGGTGGAGGGGGCTGAGGTCCACAGACGCAGGCCAGCCTTCGGGACTCATTCCTGGGGGCTCCCAGGGACAGGCCCTCCTGGGACCTCAAACTGGGTTACAGAGGTTTCTGTTTTAAAAATTAATTTTTTCCTTTTAATTCACCACTATTGTTTTAATTAATTCACATTTATTTATTTGTCTATGCTGGGTCTTAGTTGTGGTGTGTGGGTTCTAATTCCTTGACCAGGGATTGAACCCAGGCCCCCTGCATTGGGAGCGCCAAGTCGTAGCCACTGGACCACTAGGGAGGTCCCAGGTTAAAAAGGCTTCTGCAGACAAAAACCTCCGTTTCTGGCCTCCCTGCTGGGAAGAACACAGCACAAGCCTTTATTTCTGCCCCTAGAGTGTCCCCACAGAGTGAGGTAAAGGAAAGGTCTAGAGAGAACGGGAGGCGCAGATGGTGGCGCGTGAGAACCAGTTAGAGAATCATAGTGAGAGGCTCCAGTGAGGACGGTGACCAACAAAATAGGGTGTGACATGAGTCTCTATCCCCTCACTGCCAGGTGCAGGCAGGAGGCAGAGACGGGTGTCGGCTCCCCACATAGTGGTCCTGGGTGAGGGGTAGGTGGACCATTGATTATTTATTTATTTATGGCCGTGCCACCACTTGTAGGATCTTAGTTCCCCGACCAAGGATCAGGCCCAGGCCCCTGCAGTGGAAAGGCAGAGTCTTAACCACGGGACCACCAGGGAAGTCCCTAGGTAGACCTATTTTAAAATGATGTATGTAACTGTACTACAGGCTTCCCAGATGACTTGGTGGTAGAGAATCCACCTGCAATGCAGGAGATGAGGGGTTGATCCCTGGGTTGGGAAGATCCCCTGGAGGGGGGCATGGCAACCCACTCCAGTATTCTTGCCTGGAAAATCCTATGGAGAGAGGAGCCTGGCAGGCTATAGTCTATGGGGTTGCAAAAGAGTTGGGCATGACCGAGCAACAAAACTGTATTAGAATTAATTAAGACGTGTGTGCATGAATGTAAGGAGATTCTGGGAATGGGCTGGCGTGAAGTCTGTATGTGAAGTCTGTACAGTGGGCTGGCGGGCCGGACACTCAGGTGGGAGCAGATGCCGCTGTCCACAGGTGGGACTCTTTCCTCCTCAGGGAAACTTCACTTTTGCTCCCAAGGCCCCTCAGCTGACCAGGTGAGGCCCAGCCCTGGTGTGGAGGCTAAGCTTCTCTAACCTCTAGTCAAGAGATGGTGGACAGCAACCACGGCGACTCCCAGGCTCGCACTGAAATGAATCACTGCCCATCACTGACACAGAAAACTACCCGGCACAGAAAGGAAACATGGGAGAGAAAAACAGAGGGAGGAAGAAAGAAGAATGTGAGAAAGAGGACCCATGAAAGAAAAAAGAGAGAGAAAAAGACCCGAAGGGATCACCTCATGCAGTTTACTCTCCTGTTGATGGGAAATTTTTTTAAAGAGAGAAATCGGAGCGAAAGAGAATAATAGAACATAATCAAGAAAACATCTCAGGGACTTCCCTGGTGGTCCAGTGGTTAAAACACTTGCAAGGCAGGGGATGCAGGTTCAATCCCTGGTTGAGGAACTGAGATCCCACATGCGTCAGAGCAACTAAGGCTATGCCATAAGTACTGAGCCCGTGAGCCACAATGAAGACCCAGTGCAGCCAAAATTTAAAGAAAGAAAAGAAGACATCTCAGAACTAAGGGCTCAAGTTTCCAAGAGCTGCCGGGTTCCCGGCCCAGTGAAGGAGCCCGAGCCTCCCTGTGACATTCGGACACCGACACCGAGAAGAGCCGATCAGGAAGGTTTTCAGAGAAAAGACAGCAGATCGTATGTAGGCCAGGAGCCAGGGCAGCATTCAGGCCAGGGTGCTGGGGGACAGTGTCGCCAGGAGACCCAGGGAAACCTATTTCCTCCCGTGCAGTTCTCACCTGGGCAGACAGAAGCGGGAAACTCAGGCTGAGGAGGACCAGCCCAGAGGGGCCCTGCAGGGCATTCTAGTCCCAGGCAGTGGCAAACACAGGGAAATGAGTCGTTTTGTCACAGTTGAGCCCAGGAAGACCACCAGCTGTTCTAGGCGCTGGACAGCCCATCAGCCCACTATAGCTGAGGGTTCAGATCCCTGTCCACCTGGCAGTCTACCAGGCCCGCTCATTTGCAACCTCTTAGCAGAGCTGAGCAGAGGGATCAGAAGGCTATTTACTCTCTCTTATCAGCGTATTCTGACCCCTCAGATGACTATGCTGGCCCAGTCACTCCCAGTCCCCAACTCCGTCCTCACATGCTGCCATCCTCAGATCCTTTGCACGGCCCTCCCCTGCCCAGAACGTGCTTTCCCCAAGGAGCCCTGTGGCCAGATTGTCCTCAGGGAAGCCTGCAGGCCTCTCCTGTGAAGTGGCACACGCCTTCTCACCCTCCATCCCCCGCACCCGATCTTCTTCCATTGCCTGTCACCTGTCCTTTGTGTGACTGTCTGTTGCCTGTCTCCCCGACATCGGGAGTGTCCCCTCAAGAGCCAGGGTGTTATTCTTGTTCACTTCTGCATCCTCAGCATCTGAATGTTGAATGAACAAATGAATGAACAGGAAAGGGACCGTGAGCCTGATTGGGAGTGTGGCTCAGTTACACAGCCTTTGCGTTCGTGAAAGTTCTTCAAGTGACCTTTGCTTCCTACAGTGTTCATTTGGGACCTCTCTGGTGGTCCAGTGGGTAACAATCTGCCTGCCAATGCAGGGGACACTAGTTCGATCCCTGGTCTGGGAAGATTCCACATGTCTCGGAGCAGCTAAGCCTGTGCGCCACAACTACTGAAGGCCACGTGCCTAGAGCCCATGGTCTGCAACATGAGAAGCCACCACAGTGAGAAGCCTGCACACCACAAGCAGAGAGTAATCCCTGCTTGCTGCCAACTAGAGAAAGCCCATGAGTAGCAACAAAGGCCTAGCACGGCCAAAAATAATACTAAATTCTTAAAAAATAATGTGCTCCTCTGGACGCAGGCACTCACCACCTGGTGCCTCCTAGGGCGTCTTGGAGCCACAGCCGGCTGGAGCCGGCTCTCCACCTCCACTGCTGAGCCCACCTGCCTTCAGAGTGTGTCTGTCTACACGCTGGCCCCAGAAGATGCAAAAAGAATTAAGAAAACTGATTTGTTGTCAGTTGTCTTTACTGACTCGCAAGTAACAACAGTTTCAACCTGTTAAAAGATAAACTGAGGCTTGTTAACTTTTCAAAAGATTCTCTGAGCAAACATTGCTTTGAACCGAGCAGCGCCAAAGCCAAGATGGTGAGGAGCCTCCGCAGCCGGGAGCAAGGGGAGAGGTGTTCACACAGGAGATGATTTGATGGCTGCGGCTGGCACGCGCTGACTGATCTGATCGGGTTGTGGATGCTTGGACTCCGGGGTGATGCCCCCTGAGTTCCATTACTGTCACGGGTGGTATTCACATTGTGGGTCCCCTCCTGTCTCGTCCCTTTCTGCTGCTTTTCTCGCTGTCACAGCAGTTAGACATCACCGAGGGTAGGTGGGTTCTGAGATGGCGCATCTGGGTGTATAGTCCAGACTGTGTGGTTGGGCACCACATTATCCCTTTAGATTTCTCTGTAAAGAATGAGATAGGAGAGCTCTTTCAGCAAGTTTCCCAGGCAGATGGCACACAGCACATCAGCAGCAGACATGACTAATAAAACTTTACTTATGGACACTGAAATGTGAATTCAGGTACTTCTTACGTGTTGTGAAATAGAATTATTTTATTTATGTACTGATTTTGAAGTATAGTTAATTTGCATTACTGTACCAATTAGAATTTTTTTTTGACACTTTTCCCCGCAACCATTCAAAACTGAGAAAACTGTTCTTGGCATGCAGGCCATCCCAGACCAGGTGACAGGCTGGATCCAGTCTGGGTCGGCCACAGTTCACCAGCCCCTGCTTTTGGATGAAAGCAGCGAAGGCACCCTGAACTTGAGCCTTTGTTTTAGACGCCTAAAGCCACTGACTGGGGACATGGCAGGGCAGGGGAGGCGGGGTGGTCCAGGCGGCTGGCTGGCGCCCTGTGGGCCAGCTTGGGGCTGGAGGGGAGCCTGGCGTCCCGGAGGTGCCAGCCTGTGTCTGCCGCTCCAGCTCCATGGTGATCCGAGACCTGACCCTGCGCAGCGCCGCCAGCTTCGGCTCCTTCCACCTCATCCGGCTGCTCTATGACGAGTACATGTTCTACCTGGTGGAGCACCGGGTCGCCGAGGCCACTGGGGAGACACCCATTGCTGTGATGGGAGAGGTGAGCGCTCCCCACCCCCACCCTGGGACAAGAGGGCAGGCCTTGGGGTCCAAGAGACCACATCGAGGGGGGTCAGCGGCTGGGAGAGAGCTCGCCTGCCCCAGTCGGACTGACACAGGCAGACCCTGGCTCCTGTCACCTCCCTATGAGACCCGGGCAGGATGTCCTGCCTCCTGGTGGCAGCGCACACAGAGCATGTCATTTACCTTTTCAGTCATCTCACAGTAAACAGTCAAGTGGCATTCAGTACATTCACGGCATTGTGAAACCCCCACCTATCTTGTTCCAGAACATTCCACCACCCCAAAAGAAAACCCCATTCCCACTGGCAGGCCCCCCATGTACCCCTTCCTCCAGCCCCTGGCAACCACTCACCCCCTCTCTGTCTCCATGGATCTGCCTGTTCAGGACGCTTCCCAGCCGTGGAGTCACAGCCTGTGTGTCCTTCTGTGTCTGCTACTCCTCCCGAGCATCGTTTCTCAGGGTCCGTCCATGTGGAGCGTCAGGGCGTCCCTCCTTCTCATGGCAGAGTACTCTCTGATTGCCTGGCTATTTGCCACTTGGCTGACCCGTCACCTGTTGATGGAGGGGCTGTTTTCAGCCTCTGGCTGGTGTGGGTCGTGCTGCTGGGAGCACTCCTGCACGCGTTTTGTTTGAACATCTGCTTGAATTCTTTGGGGTGCATACCTGGGAGTGTACTTCTGGGTCATGATGAGTTTGTTTTGAGGAACAAACAAGGTGATTTTAGTGCACAGAGATTTTAGTGCATGATAAGCAGTGAGAAAAAGCGGCCATTCCTTCCCTGAGCATTCAGAGGTCACAGCCTCTGTGCCCTTGCTAGCCTGGGCAGTCGGCACCCCCTGTGCCCTCCAGCCACTCCCAGGCAGGGCGTAGAGAGTGTCAGAGGGGACAGCCCAGGCCCCTGCAGCTTCAGGGCCATTTCTCAGGGCATAAGCCCCCTCACTTACAAAGCCAAACCAGTTTCCACTGTAGACACGGCTCACCTTCCCCGGGTCCACCCTGCAGAGCCCCTCACTCTGAGCCTCTCTCTTTCAGTTCAACGATCTGGCCTCCCTGTCGCTGACACTGCTGGACAAAGGTGGGTGTGTCTGGGCGTTCCCTCCCATCCTGGGCATAGTGGAGGTGGGGGCAGCCCCTAAGGCGGGGCCCTGGGCAGCAGCCCGCATGTCCACCGGGGCTCAGAGCAGAAGCCCCCACGCTCCTCCTAGATGACTGTCCTGCTCCCCCAGCCGTCCACACCAGGCCTGGAGGAGCAGGGCCACGGACGGGACTGAGGCGGCTAAGTGCCTCCTCCCTCCACGTCTGGAGAGGGAGTGGGGCAGGTGGGGCAGTGAGCACCCCTGGGGCCCATTCCCTGCCCCACGGGGATGGGAGGCTCAGCGCCCAAGGGGGACCCTACCAGGTGCATGACCCAGGCACATGGGCACTGGTTGAGGGGTGGTCGCAGGCAGGAAACCCCCAGTCAGCTCACACCCGAGCCAAGGCAGGGCCCTCACCTGGCCTGTTCGTGTCCCCCACCCCACCCGACCCTACAGATGACATCAGTGAGGCCCACTCGGAGACCCGAGGACGGGGCGAGCCCCTGGTGAAGCGGGAGCGCAGCGACCCCAACCACCCCCTGCAGGGCGTCTAGCTGGGCCCCCAGCTCCAGGCCTGAGCTCCGCCACAATAGTGCCTCTTAGACAAGTGACCTTTACTCCGAGTCCAGGCGCCCTGGGCCAGGGTGCCCATAAAAGACACCCTCCTCTTCCTCAAGATGAAAACCGCTGTGACCCTGGAGGAACTGTGCGCCAGGTGCCCAGGGCCTGAGCTGCACACTGGGGCACCCAGCCCACCTTCTCCTCCTCCTGAATCTCCTCCCCCTTCGGCACACACCCTGGCTCAGAGCTGGAAGGGGCCAGGCGGTGTTGGCCAGTTGCTGCCTCCCCTCCCAGCTGGGAACTCCAGTGGCCCCTGGGAGGAAGGGGGTGTCCCGAAGCCCCCCTCGTGTCCTGCAGAGGGCAGGGGCCATCTTGATCCTTGCCTCATGGCCTCCTGCCCAGCTGGTCCCCAAGAGCCTGGTCTCTAGATGCCAAAGGGTTCAGAAGCAGCTGCCAAATGATCCCTGGATGGGGCTCAGCCCACAGCCCCACGTGGCTCAAGAACCAGTCACCAAAACAGGCTCCCTGGTGCCAAGAACCAGTGGGACCTTTCCATCAAACCCAGAAGCTTGATCTGCAACCGGAAGGATTGGGATTCTGCCCAAGTTCACAGCCAACATCAAGCTCAACAGTGAGGTCTGGAATGAGTTTGTTCCAGGGAGTTCGGGAGATCAGTGTCCCATCGGCGCCTTCAGAGGGCAGCCCATCCAGCCAAGACTGCATGAACAGCTGTGTCTAAGCCTCGCTTCACAGAACCTTCCAGACTGCCTCCCTTTGAAGTAGTGATCCCTGAGCACTGTGACTCCAGCAGGTCCCATCTTGAACTGCTCAGAGTCCAAACTCTTCTCTGGGGACGAACCCCAAGGCCCGGCCCGGCCCCGAACTCTACACGCTTCATGTCTGCATCCCTCATAATTTAACCTGATGCACAATGGGCCCGGGACAGAGGGCTGCCCCCACAGCAGCTGCAGAGAAGACGGCAAGCCTCTGGTCTAAGAAGGCCCGGCTTTGCTTCTCTTTTTGAAAGTATGTTCATACCGATAGTTTCGTGATCTAATTGTTATTAGAACGTTCCTTATGAATGTGTATATGGCAGTATATCCGGTCCCCAATGGTTTCCTCACGCATGAAGAAGGTACTCATGGAAACTCACGTGGCCTTGCAAACCCTGTTTCTTGACAAGCAGCACTGTGCATCCGTGTCCTTGAGTGCACTGGGCAGGGAGCTGAGGGGAAAGATGAGGAGTCTCATCTAAGGAGCCAGCGGCCTGCTGTGGCGATCACCGAGTGCATCTCCTCTCGAGACTGCAGACTCAGATGAACTCCGACAAAAAGAAAATCTTTAAAGGCACATCTGCTTTCCTGGGAGACGGTCAAGTTCATGGTTCCTGGACGGTCACGCCTGCCTCTTCCTCCACGTTTCTGCCTTACGCCGTCTAGTCCTTTGCCGGATTCCGTGAGGAGGAATATAAACGACATAAAGACACCAGACTTTCGAGCCCATTCTTGTTTTTCGTTGCAATAAACACACTAAATGTACCCACTGAGGGTCATGGTCCACACTCCCACCCCTGCCGCACCCCCCGTGGTCCTGGAAGATTCAGCACCCCCTCCCGCAGGCCCCTAGTCCTGGGACAGCAGGGCGGCCCAGACTGGGCTCTGCGAGCCTGGGAAGGGGCAGGAAGGAAATGGCGCTTTCCTCCGGCTCCCTGGGGAATGTTCCAGAAGGGGCAGTTTCCCCAGGCCGAGAGGACAACAAAGCAGCTCAGCCCAGGATAGGCAACACAGTGTGTCCAGGCTAGAGTGATCCAGAGGCGCAGCGCCAGCCCAGCTCCAGCGCTGATGCAGCCCGCTGAGTGTTTACCAGGCGTGTCTGGTAAAGCGGGGGCGGGGGGGCATGGGCCGGACCTCAGAACCCCCTAAGGATCAGTGCCTGAGCGTCTTGCAGAATCACCAGGCCCTAGCCCCAGGGAGCCCCGCTTGTGGCATTAAGGTCGGGGCTGGGCGTCCATAACTGTTGCCACCACCCTCTCTGCAGGGGGTGGGGGTGGGGGTGGGCATGGGGTGACCCAACACGGGATTGTGGGACTTTGGAGAAATCCTGCAGAGAAGAGCAATGCACTCAGGAACCAGGAAGGGCCCAGGGGCAGGAGGATGTTCTAGAAACCCGGATGCAGTTCTCAGTTTTCCGTAAAAGCTGCTTCTAGGGGGCGAGGCAGGTGCCCCATATGCTGAAGTTGCTCAGCCTCGGCCCCAGCCCAGGCCTCTTTGTCCCAAGTGGCAGCCCAGGTGACTCCAGGCTACATGAAAATTATCCCAAGCTGGGAACCCCAGGGCCTGCGCTTGGCTTAATGCCTGTGCGGTCCCCATCTTGAAATTCCTAAGAATTTTCCACCAAAGGGCCAGTGCTTTCATTTCACACTGGGCCTCACAAATACTGTGGCCAGTCCTGGGGAGGATCCCAGGACCCAAGCACGCAGCCTCCCCCTCAGCCAGTGGCCAGGCCCCAACTCTGTGCAATGCCCTGCCAGGCTCTGAAAACCCAGCGGAGCCCAAAGGTGTCCCCACCCTCTCATGGTTCAGGATTTCAGCCCATGGCCCCTGAGCAGCATCAACCCTTGCACAGGGCAGGAGCTGCACCCCTAACCTTCCCCCTCAGAGATCCCAGCCAGGGCCAGGTAATAGGGTCCCTGGTAGGGGAGGGCACCTTAGGGCCTGGGTAGCTGGTGAGGCTCATAAGCACAGGTGATGCCCACATGATTGCTGCCCCAGGAGCCAGAGAAGAGAGAGAAGGAGGGGAGCCCACTGAAGACTCCTGGGTCATCAAGTCCCTTGATGGCCCACTGGATAGTGCATAAGAGGGACCTAGTCCTACCAAGAGCCTCAGGAGGTCCTGACCAATCACAGTGGCTTCTCTGTAGATGCTCTGGTCCATTCTTTTTGATGATCTTCCCAGGTAGGTATTAACCACCCCCATCCACTGTCATACCCATGGGAAAATCGAAAGTTACTGGCTGGAAAGCAAGCAGGATGGCTGGAGCCCCAGCAGCCATATTGGACCCTGAGGTGGACATCATACAATAAGGGTGGCAAAGCAATGAGACAGAGGCGCTTGGGTTCCCAGGGCCCCAGTGAACCCTCCAGTCAGAGTTCAGTAAACCACCATTTAGGAGGGTTGTAGGGGGACCCGCTGATGTTCCTGCTTCTAAGAACTCTCTGGTAGCAAGAACTCTGAAGCAGAGTATGGGGTGCACCTGCATATGACACGCACACACACGAGCGTGAAGCTGCAAGAGTGCTAAGAGAGATTCTCCCGGCTGGGAGTGGCTCTCCTGGCTGGGAGTGGCACCCCCTGCACCAGTTTTCCTCCCGCTTCTCTGGCTGTCCCACTGTCCCCACTCACTACACCTGGGTCCTGCTCCTTCCACACCCTCTGTGACCTCGTCCACATGCTGCTGACTCGCTCAGCATCTGAAAATCCAGACCTCCTGCCCAAATCCCCACCCCACAGCCCAGGAGCCCCCGTTTTAATTTTTACTGGACTATCACCAACTCGATAGACGTGAGTTTGAGCAAGCTCCGGGAGCTGGTGATGGACAGGGAAGCCTGGTGTGCTGCAGTCCATGGGGTCAGAGTTGGACATGACTGAGCAACTGAACTGACTGATAGTTGCTTTACAATGTTGCATTTACTGTGCAGTAAAGTGAATCAGCTTACATACATCCTTTCTTTTTTGATTTCCTTCCCCTTTAGGTCCCCACAGAGCATTAACTAGAGTTCCCTGTGCTGTATAGTAGATTCTCATTAGTTATCTACTTTATACACAGTATCAGTAGAGTATAGTGTCAATCCCAGTCTCCACATTCACCACAACCCCAAGAGCCCCTGTTTTAGACATGGCCCACCCCTAATGCTGCGAGTGCAGTCTGAGCAGCCGGCACCTACTTCATCTGGTTCCAAGAAGATGCCCAACCTCAACTAGTACAGAGCCTTTGGGTTTCCACAGATTTATTCACTTTGAAGGAGCTCAACTGCTTTTTACCTGGAGCCCACTTTTCACTTTTATGCACTGGAGAAGGAAATGGCAACCCACACCAGTGTGCTTGCCTGGAGAATCCCAGGGACAGGGGAGCCTGCTGGGCTGCTGTCATGGAGTCGCACAGAGTCGGACACGACTGCAGCAGCAGCCGTTTTTATTTCATCCCAATCCTCTGCCGCCCCCCTGTGGTCAGTTTGTGACACTGCCTCTTCCTTTACACGGGAAAACAGCCAACTCCGATTTTGCCTAGAGGCGAGGCTGTTTTGTTTACACTGAAATTGCAATCATGCCTGGAAAGACCAGAGCTAGCTGTCTCTCTTCCACATCCCATCTCTCCTCCTCTTTCTCAATATTTCCTGTTTATTTAGGTCCCTACAAGATATTCAGTAACTGTTAATACAAAGAGAAAAACAGTAACCTGACCAACACCAAGTGATCTGAGTTGTCAGTAATGATACAAATTGCCATCAGGTGCCTTCCAGATAGGTTATTCTGTGTTATTCCCACCCAGAAATCATCACCTTAATTAAATCAGGAGGAAACATCCAGCAGACCCAAAATGAAGGCGTATTCTACAAAAGAGCTGGGAGTATTCCTGACGAGAGGCTTCCCCGGTGGCTTGGTGGTAAAGAATCTGCCTGCAATGCACGCAGCGCAGGTTCGATCCCTGGTCTGGGGAGATCCCTGGAGATGGAAATGTCAACCCACTTCAGTATTCTTGCCTGGGAGATCCCGTCGACAGAGAAGCCTGGTGGGCTACAGTCCATGGGGTCCCAAAAGACTCGAACATGACTGAACAACTAAACAATAACAACTCCTCACTAGGGTCATGGTGAAGGAAAAATAAGACACAGGAATTAATCCAGACTAAAGGAACCCCGAGGAGAAATGACATCTAAATGCAACAAGGGGGTCTTCCCTAACAGTCCAGCGGTTAAGACACTGCATTTCCATTGCAGGGGGCACAGGGTCCATCCCCTGGTCTTGGGAACTAAGATCTCACATGCCGTGAAAAGCCAAAAGATAGAAAATAAAAATTAAAGGAGGAATCCTGGACTGGATCCTGGGATAGGAACAAAACACTGGCAGTCAGCAGATGAGACCTGAATAGGTTTGTAATCACTAGTGTACTGATCACATATTGATCAGTGCAAATATCCTGGTTTTGAGCATTGTGCTGTTTAAGCAATATTTGGGGAAGCTGGATGAAGGCCACATGGAATTTCTTGGCAGTTTTTTCAACTTCTTTGTAAGTTTGAATCTTTTTTTCTTTCTTTTTTAGAGTTAGGGGAGGCCGAATTTATTTTTAATTGAAGGTTAAATCCTTTTCATTTCAGGGACTTCCCTGGTGGTCTAGTGATTAGGACTCCACACGCTCAATGCAGGGGACACAGGTTCAATCCCTGGTCAGGGAACTAAGATCTTGCATGCTGCACAGTGACCTTTAAAAAAAAAAATCTTTTAAATTACAAAGAGAGTAAGGTCAGTGCACGCGTGCTCAGTCACATCTGACTCGTTGCAACCTCATGCGCTGTAACCCGCCAGGCTCCTCTGTCCATGGGATTATCCAGGCAGGAACACTGGAGTCGGTTGCCATTTCCAGCCTCCCCAGGGATCGAACTTGGGTCTCCTGCGACTCCTGCAGTGGCAGGCAGACTGTTTGACACTGAGCCACTTGGGAAGCTTCACCATCGGTATTTCCTCCTAGATGCACATTTAGCTGCGGCAAAACATGGGAGGGAAGCTGATGCACCTAGATTGGATCAGGGGTCCCCCTCTCGGCTTCTGTGTTGGCCACACCTTGCTGGCAAGAACTTGACCCAGTGGACGACAGTGGGAGAGGAGGTACTGAACAGAGGCGGCCAGGAACTCCTGCTGACTAACCTCTGGGTCCTCACCCTGCACGTGGGGCTGGGCACAAAGCAGCTACTCCCCACGCCAGCTCCCTGCCCACAATGGGTAGATGATAACTAAATTACAGCTGTGAAGGCCCTTTTCCTGGGGTCTAACTACAGAAGCCATTTTCCAGCTTGGCTGTGGAGAAGGAAGTTCTTGCTCCTCAGGGCTTCAGCCCAGACCCAGGGTCAGGGGAGGAAGAAGGCAGCAGAGAGGCTGGTCAGCAGCTTAAGGGAAACCACTGGGGTCCCTCCATTTCCCACTTCTGACCCTTGTCTTGGAGAAAAATCACAAACTCCTCCAAGAACTCTATAGCCTCCCAGGCCCTGTGGGGCTCCTTGCTCACTCAGCCCCAGCCACACTGAGCTCCTCACTCGTCACCAAACTGGCTTCTGCCTCAGGACCTTTGCACTTACTACTGTCTAGAGTGCTTCTCCTGCAGGTCTTCCACTAGAACGCCACCTCCTCAGATCCCGAGGGGACTCCTGGGGACAATCTTTTTTTTTTTTTAGTATTTATTTTTGGCAGTGTCAGATCTGTTGCCCTGCAACACATGGGATCTTAGTTCCCCAACCAGGGATCAAACCCACGACCCCTGCATTGGAAGGTGGATTCTTAACCACGGGGCCACCAGGGAAGTCCCTGAACAGCCAACCTAAAGTACCCTCTCTGTCACTTGATGCTTTACTATTTTTTCTGTAACACTGACTGGGTCACTATCTCAAATCATTTCACTTCCTTGTCTATTGTCAGCCCCCCCACAGAAGAATGCAAAGCTCGGTGACGGCAGGCTGTCTTGTTCCTGGGCCCCCAAGCGTAGAACAATATCTGAGACATAGTAGGTGTGGTGAATATATGCTGCCGTGTAACGAGTATTCTGTGGTTTGGTTTATAACAGGAAGCATCATTTATCTTTCACGGAGGTGAGGAATGGAAAGGGCCAGGGTGGCCAGTCTCTCAGGGATTTGCCTTTTGGTCTCTTTTTAGTGTGTTTGGCTACAGCAGGTCTTAGCTGCAGCCTGTGGGATCTGGTTCCCTGACCAGGGATTGAACCCAGGCCCCTGGAGGACCAGGAAGGCCCTGCCTTTTGGTCTCATTTCAGCGCCTTTACAGCATGGCAGCCTCAGGGCAGGGGGACTGCTTACAGGACAGCAACGGCTCCAGCGAAGCAGGCGGAAGCTGTATCCTGTCTTGTGAGTCACACGGTATCACTTCCACTTCCATAAATGGACGCGTAACCAGCCTGCCCCCATTCATGGAAAATGGAGCCCTCACCTTTTTCTTTTTAATTGGAGAAGAGTTGATTTACAATGTTGTTAATTTCTGCTACACAACAGTGACTCAGTTGTACATATTCTTTTCCATCATGTTCCATGTTTTGTGACATTGAATATAGCTGTGTTGCACAATAGGACCTTGGTGTTTATCCGTTCTGTATGTAATAGTTTGCATCTGTGAACTCCAAATTCCCAATCCTCCCTCCCCCACCTCCATCCCCCTTGGCAACCACAAGCCTGTTCTGTGTCTGTTTCGTGAGATAAGTTCCTCTGTGTTGTATTTTAGATTCCACATGTTAAGTGGTATCAGGTGGCATTTGAGACCTGACCTTTTGATGGGAAGGTCAGAGAATTTGGGGCCATGTTTTAAAACCATCAGAGTAGGCAATCAACAAATATTTCTTGCATAAATAAATGCTGACTAAGTGAATGTGTAAGAGACCAGATAAAGAAAGCAAAGGAAGGTCTAAGGGACACGACACAGGCAACCATGGCCACCAGGATGAAAACCGTGAAACCAGGGGAAATTTAGTTGGCTCATCAGGCTGATGGGGCTTCCCTGGTAGCTCAGTAAAGAAGCTACCTGCCAATGAAGGAGACACGGGTTCAATCCCTGGGTCAGGGAGATCCCCTGGAGGAAGGCATGGCAACCCACTCCAGTATTCTTGTCTGGTGAATTCCATGGACTGAGGAGCCTGGCGGGCTGCAGTCTATGGGGTCACAAAGAGTCAGACAACTGAGTGTGCGTGAACATCAGGGTGATGGGTTTAGCGTCCCTTGAGAAACCACAACTGGATTATATTTAGCCAGTGATGACATGTTGCTGGGAGTCTCCCAAAGTGTGGGATGGATGTGGTCCATGCAACTGACTTTCGGAGGCATGCAGACACAGCACTACTGACACAGAATCTCATGGACTAGAGTTACCTCAGTTCAGTTCTTCCATTCCTTCTCGCTGTGTCAAGAAGTTTCAGTTGAGTGACAATATGCCTTTAATAGCCCTGTAATACTTTGCTAATCTCTTTACATTAAAAAAAAAAAAAAAAAGCAGGCTTGGGGCTCAACACCTTGGCAGGCAACAATATCCACCCAGAATTACAGAACACTGTTTTTACAGTTTTTGTGTTTCTTTTTACAGCTACGGCTCAGTGGTTTTCTATCTGAAGTGGCAATATATGGTATCTATTTAATGTCAACTTCAACTAATAAAAGGCACATAAAGTATTAAGTTCATTACGGGTCAGAGGGTTCAGAGACATGGCAACAGCCAAGAACACTTACCCAAGAGAAGTTACAGATAACAAAATGTAATGAATACAGTGATTGTTGTTCTTTAGTTGCTAAGTCGTGCCTCACTCTTGCAACCCCATGGAGTGTAGCTCGCCAGGCTCCTCTGTCCACGGGATTTCCCAGGCAAGGATACTGGAGTGGGGTGCCACTTCCTCCTCCAGGGGTTCTTCCCGACACAGGGATTAAACCCACATCGCCTGCACGATCAGGCAGATTCTTTACCACTGAGTCACTAGGGAAGCCCAAACATAGTGATAACTAAGTCTCTGTACTGCAGTCTAGACACCTGGGTTCAATCCCTGGGTAGGCTAGAGTCCGTGGGGTCGCAAAGAGTCAGACATGACTGAGCGACTTCATTTCAGTGCCTTTCCAGCACTGACATTCTAGCTATTTCCGAAGAATTTCTAGCCAATCTCTATGGCCTGTGCCTGCAGCCTGGAGGCAAAATCCAAGGTAGCAAGTGAGTATCTTACTAAAATGCAGATTCTGATTCAGGTCTAGGTTGGAACCTGGGAGTCTGTATTTTCAACAAATTTCCTGGTGATGCTAATGCTGCTGGTTTGGAGGCCACAGCAAGAAAGTAGCAGGCTCTAGAGAGAAAAATCTAGTATGCTACTGCACACCTCTGCTCAACTCTGATTAGTGATATTCACACTGGTAGCCTGAGACTGGCCATAGGAAGTATTTATATCAAGGAAATCAGCATTACAAGGCAGGGTCCGTTTTATTGTTCTATTGTCTTCAAAACTTAAGTATGGGAAAATGGTAAAATTTACAAGAAACTATATATACACAGGCACATGTGTAATTATAGACAGAAACACACGCTTCTCTGCTTCTCCCAAAGCAGCAGGAGCTGTTGAACATTCACCACACCCCATTGGTTGTACAGAAGTGTATAGGACAACCATATAAATACCGCAAACCAGTCAATCTTAAAGGAAATCAGCCCTGAGTACTCATTGGAAGGACTGAAGCTGAAGCTCCAATACTTTGGCCATCTGATGTGAAGAGCCAGCTCATGGAAAACACCCTGAGGGCAGGAGAAGAGGGTGGCAGAGGATGAGATGGTTGGACGGCATCACCGACTCAGTGGACACGAGTTTGAACAAACCTTGGGAGATAGCAGAGGACAGGGAAGCCTGGCCTGCCAGAGTCCACGGGTGAGCAGAGCCAGTCAGACTAGACTTGGCCACTGAACAACAAAACTACTATCGAGACCCAACAAGTAAATAGTTTAAGAGTTTTGGGCCAGTCTGTTAAAAGAACTCAGCTCTGTGGCTGCAGCTTGAAAGCGGCCAGACATTATGTCAATGACTATGGCTGTTTTCAAGTAAATCTATGGGCACTGAGATTTAAATTTCACATGATTTTCATACACCATGAGAGATGATTCTTCTTTTGGTTTTGTTCCTACAATTAAAAATGTAACAGCCACCCTTAGCTTGAAGACAGATGTGGCCCAAAGGCTACAGGACCTCCTCGTCACGATCGTACTGGAGCAGGAGTGGGACTGGGACCCAAACCGAAGACCTGGAGCACAAAGTTCCAAGTGTAGGGATCAGCCAGTGGCTCAGAGAGTTTGGGGAGGTCCAAAGTGTGAGAAATATGCTCACATGTCCAAAACCAACGAATGGAGACACGAAGCACGGTGAAAGTGAGACTTTTAATGACGGTCTTGCAAGACCGAGTGTCTGGAGGGCAGGCACAGCCAGGACAGTTACAGCAAGCACTTTATTCGCTAGCACGCAGGTCCCTCCCTCGGTTCCTCATCGGCTGGGTACTATGGGGTGTATGATCATCCTGGAGGTTTGGTTATAGAGTATCCTTCCTTCTCCCTTCCCGACCTAATTCTGTTATTTCTCAACCAAGATTTTAGTTTATCTCTCTCACAACATCCCGCTTGCTTAGGGACTTTCCAGGTGTGTGAACTTTGCGGTGGTTATGTCAGCAAACTGTTAGGCACGCTTGGCTGCTAGTAGTTTTCCACTCAGAGCTAGCTACCTTTGAAAATGGACCACTTTTTTATTTCTTACAAATTCCTTATGGAGAAGCTCTATACAGTCAGCAAAAACAAGACCGGGAGCTGACTGTGGCTCGGATCATGAACTCCTTATTGCCAAATACAGACTGAAATTGAAGAAAGTGGAGAAAACCACTAGACCATTCAAGTATGACCTAAATCAAATCCCTTAAGACTATACAGTGGAAGTGAGAAATAGATTTAAGGGACTAGATCTGATAGGCAGAGTGCCTGATGAATTATAGATGGAGGTTCGTCACATTGTACAGGAGACAGGAATCAAGACCATTCCCAAGAAAAAGAAATGCAAAAAAGCAAAATAGCTGTCTGAGGAGGCCTTACAAATAGCTGTCGAAAGAAGGGAAGCAAAAAGCAAAGGAGAAAAGGAAAGATATACCCATTTGAACGCAGAGTTCCAAAGAATAGCAAGGAGAGATAAGAAAGGCTTCCTCAGCAATCAATGCAAAGAAATAGAGGAAAATAATAGAATAGGAAAGACTAGAGATCTCTTCAAGAAAATTAGAGATACCAAGGGAACATTTCATGCAAAGATGGGCTCAATAAAGGACAGAAATGGTAGGGACCTACCAGAAGCAGAAGATATTAAGAAGAGGTGGCAAGAATACACAGAACTGTACAAAAAGATCTTCACGACCCAGATAATCACAATGGTGTAATCACAAACCTAGAGCCAGACATCCTGGAATGTGAAGTCAAGTGAGCCTTAAGGAAGCATCACTATGAACAAAGCTAGTGGAGGTGATGGAATTCCAGTTGAGCTGTTTCAAATCCTGAAAGATGATGCTGTGAAAGTGCTGCACTCAATATGTGAACAAATTTGGGAAACTCAGCAGTGGCCACAGGACTGGAAAAGGTCACTTTTCATTCCAATCCCAAAGAATGCTCAAACTACCGCACAATTGCACTCATCTCACATGCTAGTAAACTAATGCTCAAATTTCTCCAAGCCAGGCTTCAGCAATACGTGAACCATGAACTTCCTGATGTTCAAGCTGGTTTTAGAAAAGGCAGAGGAACCAGAGATCAAATTGCCAACATCTGCTGGATCATCAAAAAAGCAAGAGAGTTCCAGAAAAACATCTATTTCTGCTTTATTGACTATGCCAAAGCCTTTGACTGTGTGGATCACAATAAACTGTGGAAAATTCTGAGAGGGATGGGAATACCAGACCACCTGACCTGCCTCTTGAGAAATCTGTATGCAGGTGAGAAAGCAACAGTTAGAACTGGACATGGAACAACAGACTGGTTCCAAATAGAAAAAGGAGTACATCAAGGCTGTATATTGTCACCCTGCTTATTTAACTTCTATGCAGAGCACATCATGAGAAACGCTGGGCTGGAGGAAGCACAAGCTGGAATCAAGATTGCCGGGAGAAATCTCAATAACCTGAGATATGCAGATGACACCATCCTTATGGCAGAAAGTGAAGAACTGCCTCTTGATGAAAGTGAAAGAGGAGAGTGAAAAAGTTGGCTTAAAGCTCAACATTCAGAAAACGAAGATCATGGCATCCGGTCCCATTACTTCATGGGAAATAGATAGGGAAACAGTGGAAACAGTGGCTGACTTTATTTTTCTGGGCTCCAAAATCACTGCAGATGGTGATTACAGCCATGAAATTAAAAGACACTTACTCCTTGAAAGGAAAGTTATGACCAACCTAGATAGCATATTCGGAGAAAGCAATGGCACCCCACTCCAGTACTCTTGCCTGGAAAGTCCCATGGATGCAGGAGCCTGGTAGGCTACAGTCCACGGGGTCGCTGAGAGTCGGACACTACTGAGCAACTTCACTTTCACTCTTCACTTTCATGCATTGGAGAAGGAAATGGCAACCCACTCCAGTGTTCTTGCCTGGAGAATCCCAGGGACGGGGGAGCCTAGTGGGCTGCTGTCTATGGGGTCGCACAGAGTCAGACACGACTGAAGCAACTTAGCAGCAGCAGCAGATACCATGTTAAAAAGCAGAGATATTACTTTGCCAACAAAGGTCCGTCTAGTCAAGGCTATGGTTTTTCCAATGGTTATGTATGGATGTGAGAGTTGGACTGTGAAGAAAGCTGAGCGCTAAAGAATTGATCGTCTTGAACTGTGGTGCTGAAGAAGACTCCTGAGTCCCTTGGACTGCAAGGAGATCCAACCAGTCCATCCTAAAGGAGATCAGTCCTGGGTGTTCATTGGAAAGACTGATGTTGAAGCTGAAACTCCAATACTCTGCCCACCTGATGCGAAGAGCTGACTCATTGGAAAAGACCCTACTCATTGGAAAAGACCCTGATGCTGAGAAAGATTGAGGGCAGGAGGAGAAGGGGACGACAGAGGATGAGATGGTTGGATGACATCACCGACTCGATGGACATGGGTTTGGGTGTTCTCTGGGAGTTGGTGATGGACAGGGAGGCCTGGCTTGCTGCGGTTCATGGGGTTGCAAAGAGTCAGACACAACTGAGCGACTGAACTGTTATGAGAGGGATGAGAACTGAGGCAACCAAATCTTTCCATTTTCCAAACCATCCTTTTAACCAATCTGTGAATGGATCATCAATTCCAGCATTTTCTGCCAGCTCATTGGTTGAGGTCGTTAGTCCTTCTAAGGCCTTTGTGATGGCTCCATCAGGAGCTGTATTTTTGGGAAAAAAAAGTACAGCATTTCCCACCCAGCATAACATGAACGCCCCCTTTCTCTGCTAGGTATCATGTCCAGTGCGATCTTACTTCCCAAGCCATCGACTAGTGGCATCCAATTGGCTAGCTACTCCTTGGAGGGCATCTCTGATATATCTGATAAATCTGTTGGTTATAATATATATAATTAATCCAATCTACATTTTTGTTTCCTTTTTATTAACTGTGGACCACCTAAAAAGTACTGACTCAAACCCTGTAGCTATTTGGTTTCAGGCCTTGAATTCATTAAGAACTCCCTTAGGGACTCCTATTGAATCTATATATACATGTATATACACATATACATATATGTCAAAGGAGTCCACCGCTGTTCTCCGACTTTGCTGGCTGGGTGGCTTTTCAGGTACCTTGTGGAATGCCAGGGTGAAGGGAATGGCCAGTTGAATGAAGGCACAAGTCCCTGTCCAACTTGACGGCAGTCAGTCTAAGAGGTTCCTTTTCCCACAAAACCACCACCAGCCATCAGCCTGGGGTCTACGGAAGGCTGAGTAGGTGCTGTTGTCTGGCTCACCGGTAACGTTCACGATGCTGGCACAGGTGGCAAGTTCTTCCAGGGGTCTACTGAACTCTGCCCCCTGCCTAGAGGCAAGAGCACTTGCTGTGCTCAGTCATGTCCGACTCTCTGCGACCCCGTGGACCGTAGCCCACCAGGCTCCTCTGTGCATGGGACTTTCCTGGGAAGAATACTGGAGTGGGTTGCCATTTCCTTCTCCAGAGGATCTTCCCCACCCAGGGATCGAACCCAAGTCTCTTGCGTCTCTTGCACTATTTCATATTGCCTATGGAGAAAGAGGGGATGGCTTTTGGGTCTGACCTTTGCAGTTTGGGAAGAGTCACGACAGATTCTTGCAGGTCTTTTCCCCACGCATCTTTGTCCCGGTAAAGGGCCAACATGTGGTGCGTTCCTCCCAGATCAGTGCCCCATCTGAGGGGGAACTGGTTCCCCACCTGTGCCTGTGGGCGTCCGGCCACACGCGCATCACATCACTCTTATGATGGGCTTGCACTGTAAATTTGACCCATTCGACCCAGGCATTCGTATCTCCATACCCTGTGTCAGTTTCTAAAGTCTGTCTTAGATCTTTGTACCTCAATTATTTCTATTCTTTAGGGATCATTAATAGAACTAACATGGTTTTTGGAGCTCGGGGTTGGGACAGTCTCCGATACACAGGAGATTTTTATTTTCAATACAGTTAAGAACAAATCACCCTAGGGGGGTCTCTCCCAGTGACATCTGTCCCTAACCCATATACCTGAGATGCTCTTAATCTAGGGTAGCTGGGTTGTTAACAGTCAAGAGGATAGGGTTGCATTGTAGATTTTGACAGGCTTCTGGTAGAATGCCCTTTAGGTATATTTTGTCTTTCAAAGGCCTCACCTACCCTATGTTTACCATCCAGTCCTGAAACCCGGTGGTCCACCGTACATCATCCCAACTGGGGCAGGGGCTTGCTCTAGTATAAACCAAATCTGGTTCAGGGCAAAGATACTTATCCGCCTGCGACAACTGTCTCTGGTTTTCTAAGTTTCCACAAGGTAAAATTTGGCAGGCATCAAAACTTAATAGTCTGAGGTGACAAGGTTTTGGTTATATTGACAACCAACCTGGTTGGATAATCAGGGATTCCTTGTCAATTTCGACTCTGACTTTTTACCTGTTGGTTTCAGTACCAGTTTCCAAAGGTGTGGCCACATGGTTAATGGTTATTGTGGAGGGGAGGATTCAGAGGGAGGAATTTAACAAGGTTTTCTTAAAGTTACCTTTAAAGGCTGCTCATTGGTCCTTTCCCTTCCTTTTGAGGTCTCTTTTATTGGCCCCTTGACTTGTGTATGAGTACAACCTTTCAGCAGTGCACACAGCTGTCTCAGTGGTCAGGAGCATTTGATAAGGGCCTTTCCAGCTTGGTTGGAGTTTGTCTTCTTTCCATGTTTTAATTAACTCCAAGTCACCTGGCTGGAAGTGATGAATTCTACAGGCAGAGTCTGGGCAAGGTGTCCTTTTAATCTGGGGGATGATAAGGCAGAGGAAATGGTCAGTATATAGTTTCTTAGAAATTGGTCTTCGCCCAGGAGGTCTGCCTCCTGAAGTGTGTTTTCCTAATCACCCTCTTGTTAATTTCCTGGCAGGCTATGCAGCTTCTGTAAACCTGTTTCGCAATGGTGTAAATTCTCAGGCAACCACAGTTTCTAAGTATTGCATCATACATAGCCCAGGGGCCCCAGTGGTCATTAATTCCCTCATCATGGGCTTACTTATCATTTTCTTTCCATCAGGTAACACCCATCTTTGGTCTTCAGTTTGGGTGTTCGAGATCAGGTTCAATAGATTCACTTTCTCCCCTAGAGAGGCTCGCTTAGTGGCTTCATCTGTGAGGCTGTTCCCTGTGGCTTCCATAGAATTCCCTTCCTGGTGACCATTTACATAAGCTATAGTTACCCTGTCTGGAAGCAGACTTTCTGGCATTTGTTTAATCAATAAAACTATTGCACCTAACGTTGATGGCTCTAAAGTGAAAATGGAAGTGAAGTCGCTCAGTTGTGTCCTACTCTTTCTGAGCCCATGGACTGTAGTCTACCAAGGTCCTCTGTCCATGGGATTCTCCAGGCAAGAGTACTGGAGTGGGGTGCCATTTCCTTCTCCAGGAAATCTTCCCAACCCAGGGACTGAACCCGGGGTTCGACCTCATTGTAGGCAGATGCTTTACAGTCTGAGCCACCAGGGAAGTCTAAAGACATGGCTATATTAACACTTTAACATCAGATATTAACTTAATATTGAATTTTTTTTAGTTTTCATGAATCTAAAATTCTGGCCAGTTATCTTTTGTATTTTGAGAATTTATATAGGCTCTTAATTTTCTCAAGCCAATTAAGTAGTGCTTATTTACAAACTAATTTTGATAACATCATCTACAGGTAAAGCATATTACATACCTATAGATAAACAGAGAGAGCTCAGATTAAAATTTACTAGATTATCTCTAGCTAGCTTTCTTTAACAACTGCCTATGCAGTAAAAGAGCCCATTTTGGCTATTTTTAGGACAAAAATTTTCCTTTAATTCCAAGTAGAAACCTGCAAGAATAAGTTTTGTACATGCATAAACCAGGTTGGTGTTAGAGGCTGTTTTCTGATGCCCAGTGTTTCTGTGTTTGAGGGATTTCCCCATTTTAAGTTGAATTTGTCATGGGTAAAATTTACTAGTGAAATTGTGTGGTGGGCCAGTGTGCTGCATGTGAGCTTAACTCCTCCAGGAGACACCCCAGAGTCGTTTCAGCCCTCTTACATGTCTCAATAGCCAATTCTTATTTAAGACCCCTGGACAGGCAAGTGTTTTAATTAATGAGTGGGTTTCCCTAGGGAACCACTGCACGGTATGAGGACTTGGCCTTCACCATTCCCGGAAATGTCTCGGTCACCTGAGAATCATGAGCGGCCGGGAAGAGTTATGTCCCATTTCTTTGGAGCAAAGCTCTCATGTAAAAATCTTCATTTTTATCCAGACAAATTCTAGTTAAGCAAACAGAGGAAAAGCATCACATCAGCCTCCAACTCAACTGCTCAGCATAGACCGCTCTGTCTCCTACAAGCAGGCAACAGTGCTGTCTTTCATCAGAGCCTTACTCAGCCGCTAGTCCTGGCAGGAGGATTATCCTGCCCCAAATCTCAACATCCTCCCCAGTGGACTATGGGGTGGGGGGTGGGGCGATATCAGAGGAAGAATCCTTATCTCCCCCTTTCTTTGGTTCCCTAGGCCTAGAACATTTATTCCCCATTTTCAGCTGGTCCCTATGCCTGAGTTTCCCTGTGCACTCAAGCCCCCTACACTGGAGGCTTCTTGCACACTCTTGAGAATAGGTTTGACCATCTCAGGCCGTTTCTCAAGTGGCGCTAGTAGTCAAGAACCTCTCTGCCAAAGCAGGAGACTTAAGAGATGCTGGTTTGATCCCTAGGTGGGGAAGACCCCCTGGAGGAGGGCATGGCAACCCACTCCAGTACCCTTGCCTGGAGAATCCCAAGGACAGAGGAGCCTGGTGGGCTACAGTCCATGGGGTCGCGAAGAGTCTGACATGACTTAGCGTTCACCGCCGTTTTCCTCGGGAAGAAGGAAACCGAGGATTGGGACTCCATACTCGCTTACATCTCAGTCACACACACTCGACCTCCGAAAATGCCCAACCACCAAGGCAGTACTTATAGTTCAATTTTTGCCTGGTTGCCCCGGTGCCTGCTTTTGCTGCCTGTGTAGGTTTCACTGTCTTCCAGACGTTGGGCGATAGCCAGCCCACGTGATCTATGAAGACAGTCGCCGCGAGGTCCAGGGCCTCGTGGGCCATTGGTCCCGGAACGCCCATTCTGATGGTTCAATGAGGCAGGTCCCCTGCGTTGAGTCCCCCGACCAACATCTGAGCCCCGTCCCACCCCCATGGGCCTTCCCTTTGGCCAGTGATCTCCAACCTCTGACCTCTACTTCCCCCAACCATCCCCCCACCTCTCCACGTGGCCTCAGAAAATTTGCCTGACGTACGGTTCCTTAGAAGGGAAAACTGAGGCCTGAGGTGACATAGGGAGCCCCAAGACCCCCTCCAGGGTCCCCTTCAAGCCCCGGGCCTGCGCACGTGAAAAGCCTCCCCCCGCCCCAACCCAGGGATTTACCTAGAAAAAGGCCTTTGTTGCGGAGCCCTCCACTGTCCACGCTCCAGCCTCGGGGGGCAGAGCCGGAAAACAATCGGAAAGCAGGAGCATGAAAACCCACTCCGGCCGGGCAGCTGTAAAGAACTTCAGACCCTGTTGCCCGCCGCGCGCTCGAGACTCACTGCGCGTGCGCCCTGCCCGGCCCTGCCCACGCCCCCTGGGTCGGCGGGAAAAGGAGGCGGGGGCGGTTAATGCGCAGGCGCGTGCTACGAGCTTGGCCTGAACCTGACTGCGATCCGGAGCGCGTCTCCGCGCTGGGCTCCGCGCGCAGGCGCAAGCTGCCCACCTCGCTCGGAGTCGATTTGGAGAGTGCGCACGCGCGGGAGTTTCTGGCAGAAAGCAGACGAGCCCGGGCCGGCGCGGGGCCTTGTGGGAGGGCTTAAGGAAGTAAAATGGCGGACCTGGCGAACGAAGGTAGGGGAGGCGCCGTCTGGGGCCAGCTGGCGGCCAGGGAACGGGCGGCGGGAGGTCCGGGGGCCACAGGCCCGAGGGGTGAGCACTCCGGGTGCGGGGCATCTGTCTGCTCCGGAAGAGCGGCCCAGCGGGCCTTGCAGCCGCCCCCCATTGCGTCCCCTCAGGCCGGGCTCACCCGCCCGACCCATCAGTCCCGGCAGCCCCGGCCCTACCACCGTCCGGCCAGACGGCCCGGGAGACGGCGGGGACCGCGATCCTGAGGCCCTTCCGCCTCGCAGGCCAGGCTGGGGGCCGAAGGGGGCGGGAGGCACGGCCGCAGCGCCTCGACCTCGGATGTAAATAGATCTCGGGGCCTGGTCGCGGGCCCAGCGCGCCACGCTCTCTCCCCGCCCCCTCGTTCTCGGGGACCCGGGCTTCCCTCCTCCCTGGCCTGGCTGCCAAGCCGGCCCACCCCCTAATCCTGTGGCGGTGCCCCACGCCGAGGATTGAGAACGTCGGGTTTGTTTTCATCCCCACCCTCAACTCGGCCCCCCAATTCCCGCCAGTTACCCCGGATCCTTAGTGGCGACCGAGAGTCGCGCCTCGTCTTAGCTCCTTGAGGCCCCAGCCGCAGGGTGTGGGCCGCTGAAAGCCCAGCTGGTTTTCGGCCCTTTTTTTGGTTGCACTTCCAGAGAGAGACAAGGTTGTGTGATCCCCTCCTCTGCGAAGCGCTGACATCCCAGCTGAACGATTTTGACAAGGTTACAGTTCCGAACCGCTGAGAGAAAGCGCGCCATCGGCCGCCGTCTGATGAAATCAACTGTGATGTTCAGATCGCTCGTAGCTTCAGGACTTTCTGAGGCTTGTGTTTAGCTTCCTTCGTTCTTAGGTGCACAGCTGCGGGCAAGCGGTCATCTGGCCCCGGTTCCCCCTCATACCCTCCTCCCTGCTGGCCTGAGGTTTCCCCCCGCACAAATGACGGTCCTAAGTGCTCACCCTGGTGGAGCATTTGGGGCAGTACCAGGTACTGTTCAAAGACTTGGGCAGGCAGCTATCTGGAGAATAGAAGTTCCGCACAGAAGTTCCCAGAGGAAGGAACCATCAGCCCTGGTTGTCTGTGAGGAAACTGAGTTAGAACGGTTAAGTTACTCCTCCAGGGCAGGTCACACAGCTAGTAAGGAGCAGGGATGGGCATCAACGTGGTCTAACTTCAAAGCCCCCACTTCACCTCTCATCTGTATCACATATCTTTGATCAGTTAAAGGAGCTGGTGGCGGGTTGAGGCATTCCATTCACAGGATCCATTTAAAGGCAGAACGGGCACTGGATAAAAGAGAGTCAATAGGACACACCTTATATATTTGCGAGTTTGGCCCGTTCACATTCTTGAACTTAGGGCTCATATTCAGCACCTCCATTTGGATGTCATATCAGATGAAACCCCTATCTTTCTCCCCCAAACCCGCCCACCCTGCCAACTTTCCCCCCTCGTGGTAAATAGCAGGTCCATTGTTTAAAATTGCTCAGGCCAGACACCTTGAAGTTGCCCCTGGTGACTTTCTCTCACGTGCTGCAGCACATCTTTGTCTGTTCTACCTTCAAAATCTTTCCAGAGAATGACCGCTTCTCACCACTGCTGCTGCCACTGCTTGGTCCTCCCTGCCACCTTCACCCATCTGGCAGAGTCTCAACCCAGAAGGCAGACGACCCCTGCGTCCCAAGACCTCCCTGTCCTCCCCTCCCGCCGCTCTCTCCCGACTTGCCCTGCTTTAACTACTCCAGCTTTCTCAGCGCCCGTCTCGCACTCCGTATCCCCCCTCTGTTATGCCGCTGGACCCGCTGGTTCCTCCGCTCGAGTCAGTCTTCTCCAGTTGTCCCTGTGGCTCGCTCCTGTACCTCCTCCAAGTTCCTCCTCGCATGTTGCTTTGTTGAGAACTTCTGTTTTAACTACCTATTTTAAATTTTATCCTCATTCCCTATCCCCTTTACTCTGTTTCGTGTTACTCCACAGCGCTTATCACCTACCAGCAAGCTGGGTTGACTTGCTTGTCTGACTACCCCTCTTCAAGAATGTACGTTCCATGAGGAGCAGGGTTTCTGTCTGTCATTAATGGATCCCCCACCCCACCCCGATGCAGAGTAGTGCCTGGCGCAGGGTATAGGGATCCAGGGAATGTTCGTTGAGTGAACGAGTGAGGTGTACCTGTGAGCACAGAGGGAGATACAGATTCTGGTTGTCCAGGGACACCGTGTCTAGCATAGGTGCTGCCACGTGAGCTGTCAGTTGCGTAGCTGAACTGATCAGTGTATGAAATAGAGACAATGGAATGTTCTGCACTTAAAGTTTTTGCCTAGTAAATGCCACGCTCGCCTAGTATTTTGCCTCTGACACTAGTTCTGGCCTAGCTGGCCTCAAAGAAGTCCAATCCTAGTGGCCTTTTATGCCTCCCTTATCTCTACCGTCCTTTAGTTGGTTGTCATGTGTTTCTCGACTCTATTTCTGGTTTTGGCTTCTGCAGCCCGCCAGCATGTTTAGTTTCTTATCCTCTGTGTGAACTAGGACTTCCTTTCTATGCATTGTGCAGCCTAGGGGACTGCCCCATACGTGTGCTTTCCCACTTGTCGTTGAAGCTCACACGCCCTCTTGGCTTCTGTCTTTCTGGACTGGGATCCTGAGCAGACCCATCCTTACTCCTGGGCGTCTGTAGAGACAGAAAGCAGCGCACGTGATCCTGCTGTGCAACAAGGGTTGAGAACCGCCGGCTTGAGTGGTGCGGTACTGGTTAGGAGGGCCGTACTTGTGTAGAGAGAAGCATTTCCAGATGTGCATCGAGTTCAGTGTCTTGTTGGCTCTCATTGCCATGGTGATCTCTTCAGGGATGGTGACAGCCACTCCCACAACCCTTGCTGGTAGTCCTGTAGTCTGTGAGTTTTAAAGTCCCGTTGGAATGTTTCCTAGGAGAGAGAGAGTGTGAGGGGGGAGCGGGGGAGGTACACTTGTGTCCTGGAATCTTCTACCCGGCACTTCACTGTTGACACATCCCAAAGTCGTTAACCATCTTGTCTCTGGAGTTATTCTGCCTGGTAGACTGGCATCAGGATGTGAAGGCAGCGTTTGGTTTCTGGTGAAGGTGAAGAAGGTGAGCAGAGCATATTGGAGCTTCAGGAGACCTTGGGTTCTAGATCCCCGCCTCAAAACTTGACACCATATACACATGATGCCTTGCTGGCCTGCAGAGCCACATGGCAGAAACCTGAGAGACGTACGGCGCAGGCTTCTCAGCTCTCATCCTCTTGACACGTTGGACCAGATGAGTCTCTGTTGAGGGGCTGTCCTCTGCTGTGCAGGATGCTAAGCGTCCCCACAGCATCTTTGCCTCCATGCGACGCTGGCAGCACGCTCCCTGCCTGGCGCCCCTACCCCAGGGGCCGTGACCGTCTTCAGACACAGTGTGTCCCCCTCAGCTGAGGCCTGTGGTGTGGCGTGATGGTGGACCCCAGTCTCTGCCCTGGAACTGGGCTTGTGCTTTGACTCTGCCTTGTCCTCTCTGAGTGACTTTGGGCAACTCCTTAACTGCTTTGAGCTTCAGTTTCCTCACCTGTAAAATGAGGATAATGGTGATTGTACCTATCACACGGTTGCTCTGAGCCCTGGCTTAATTAATACATATAAATGATTTAGCGCCTATCTCAGCCCAGTAATAAACAGTCAGGAGGAAATGGCAGCTATTTTTATTGTGGAGGGCTTATGTTATAGACACGTTTAGCTGAAGTGCCCAAGGCAAAGGCAGAGAGAGCAAGAAGCAAGTCTGAACGAGGTGGCCTTGGGGCGCGCCCAGGATGGGATGCAGCCAGAGCTGGGCTGTCCATCCTCTTTGGTTCTGTCCTGACTTTGATCACATGACCGTCTAGCCACGCGCTCCCAGCCTGGGCACTCCAGGCATTTGGGGCCAGAGCATTCTCTGTGCTGCGCTGGGTGTCCTGGGATGTTGATCTGTTTCCCTGGTCTCCACCTGCTGGATGCTGGTAGCACCCTCCCACTGTCATGACAACCAGAAATGTCCAGATGTTGCTCAGTGTCCCCTGGTGGCGGGGTGGGGGACTCCCATAGTTGCCCCCTGTTGAGAACCCCCGATCTGGCCTGACCAGATAGCAGTCCGGAGATTTTCAAGGGTGATTTGTCTTTCTTTACTCACCTGACTTGTTTTTTGCCTTTTGTTTGTTTGGCTTTTGGCCATGCTGTGCAGCATGTGGGATCCCTGACCAGGGATCGAACCCATCTCCCCTGCAGTGGAAGCTCAGTCTTAACCACTGGACTGCCAGGGAAGTCCCTCACCTTGTTAATTTCAAACCTAACCCCTGAGAGGATGAGATGCAGCTAACTGTTTATTGATGCGCTAGAATTCCAATGGTTGAAGTTCTCAGTTCACTTGATTCTTACCACCCGCTTGCCCTGCCCTCAACTTAATACTTAGGATAAGTGAGAAACAGTTTTTCAAAGTTTCATGAACTTAAACAATAAACATTAACCCTGAGGTTTGCCCTGCAGAGTGTACATTGAACTCCCCCTGCGTCTCACCTGAGGCAGATTAGGGCTGAGGGTGCCATGCCTTTGTATACTTGGAAGAAAATGTTAAGTTTTGCCCAAGATCCTGTGTACAGACGAAGCATGGTTGTAGTTCTGCAAGTTTAAAACTCTTCACCGTGTCTTCAGCCTGCCTCTCAGTTAACTGGGAAACGGACTCACCCAGCAGTCCCATTGTGGTTGTTTAGTCACTAAGTTGTGTCCAACTCTTTGTATCCCCATCGGCTGTAGCCACCAGGCTCCTCTGTCCATGGGATTTCCCAGGCAAGAATACTGGAGTGGATTGCCTTTTCCTCCTCTGGGGGATCTTCCTAACCCAGGGATCAAAGCCAAATCTCCTGACAGGTGGATTCTTTCACACTGTGCCACCATTTCCTGCGGGCATCGTTGGGTATAGGACAGGTCAAGCTCTGCTGTGTGTTTACATGCTGAAGCATCTGGAGAGAGAGAGGTGACAGAAGTAAGGGCAGAGCTTTGAATGGTATTGGGAGGGGGGCGGTGTTTGGGCCTGGCGAAGAGGGTGTTTTAGGTACCAGTCGAATTCCCACCTGAGTTCAGAGACAGAGAATGGTCTGGAGTAAAGTGGGAGATAGGGGCCGTTTGGGGAGCAGTAGGATGCGTCTGGGGGACTTGGACAGGGCCTGTTTCTCATGTGATGGGAGCTGCCTGACAAAGGCAACGGGCAGAGGTAGCTGCTGCCGCCTCGCCGAGCCTCTGGCAGGTAGCTCTCCATGGTACTTTGAAGCGAGCAGGAGGCAAGATCTGGTGGTGGTGGCGCCAGCAGCAAGCAGCAGGGGTTCTCTGTTTTGTTTGGACGTTTGTTTTGCCGCCTTCCTGTTGATCCCGTGGAGCCCTGTCCAGCGTGGCTGTGCCCTCCTTGGTGGGAAGCTAGGCCGCTCAGGGCCGCAGAGCAGGTGAGGCCCCCGAGTGTCCACACCTGCTGCAGCTGTGTAGCCCTCACTGCGAGCCCTAACCCCGACTGCACTTCACGCTTACTTTAAGGAGGTTGTGGAGGAAAACTAGAACCAACCCTTGGCTGCACCGTCGGAGATGGCTGGAGGAGGCCAGGAGGTCTGCGATGTCTAGGACCCCACCGGTTTTCTGCAGCACAGAGCCAGAGTCAAAAACCCCAGGCAGGAGTTGTGACCTCACTTCCAGGACAAACAGTATGTAATTTGGTCCGTTGGGTTTGTCTTTGTTTGCTGTTAGTTAGGAGCAGAGTAAGGAGTCTAAGGCCTTAGGGGAAAGAACAATCCAGATTTCTGATCTCTCTTGGAAAACAGCACCAGCCTCAGCTGGTGTTCCTGCCCGGCAGTGATGTGCCAGGATTGAGGCACAGCGCCCCCTTGAGACAGGCTGTGCTTCCCAGTCACCACAGGCAGCGCCCCCCACCCGCCCCAGCCCCCTGCCGCCCCGGCCAGCTGGGAACCTGCCTGCTCCCCCCTCCCCAGGCCTGCCTGACCTCGGCTGGCCTGTGGGCTTCAGTCCAGTGGCTCTAGCACCTCTCAGATGTGTTCAGAGCACTGGGTGCTCCGTGGCAGAGACCCTCAGCAGACGGGTCTTGGCGGTCCATCATTAATTCAGGATTCTGTGCACTCGAAATGCTAGTGCTCAGAGCAGCGTTTCTCCAAGATAGTCCAGGGGCACTGGGAGTTTTTCAAGGGGACTTTTCAACCTTTTCAAGGGGACTGCGAGTTCAAAACTAGTTTCATAACAATGCAAAGGCATCATTTGCCCTTTCCACACTCCTTGTGAATGGATGGTGCTGTTTTTTCCCAGAGGTTGTATAGTGTAACAGATGGGCTGCAGAAGCAGATAAGAAAACCTGGCTGTCTCCTGTTAAGCCAGATGTTAAAACATGGGTCCAAATATAAAATAATGTCCCTCTTCTCCCTAGTGTTTTTATTTGTTTCAAAAATAGTTATTATTCATAAAAGTGTGTTATCTAGATATTATCTTAAGTAAATTAACTAATTTCTGATGTTTCTTATTTCAGTTTCTAACATGTTATTATCGTTTAGTCACTCAGTGTGTCCAACTGTTTGTGACCCCATGGACTGTAGCCCACCAGGCTCCTCTGTCCAGGCAAGAATACTGGCATAGGTTGCTGTTTCCTTCTCCAGTTTCTAACATGGTACATATCAGTAGCTGTAGCTCACATTTACCAAAATTCTTGGGCATCCTCAATAACTTACAAGTGTGGAAAGGGGTCCCAAGGTCAAAAAGTTTGAGAAACACTGGCTTGGGCCAGTGGAGCCCAGTGTGAAGGGCCTGAGTGGGGCCTGTACAGGGTCTGTGGGACTTTCTCCCCTGTCTCAGGCCTCGCAGGAATCTTAGACTGGAGCTGACAGGCAGCCTCCAGCTGATAGCTTGTGGCTTAGTTGGAAGTGCTCTAGGTTTGTGTCTCATCTCTGTCACTTACTTGCCCAGGATCTTGGGCAAATTGTTTGACCTCAGGTCCTGCATCTGTAAAATAGGAACGGTGCTCTCTAGTCTGCGGATTGCTGTGAAGGAACACATGGCGGGTGATCGGCCCACTAGCGTGTGGGGAGCCATATCAGTTCCTGCTGTTAGTCTGCTGATGGATCCTAGGGAGAGAGAAAGCTCCCTTCGGGCCATAGCCAAGTTTCATTGGTGCTGGTGGGAGCTGTCCTCCAGCTGCACTGTGTCTCATGGGATGTTTGGCGGTGTCCCTGGTCTCTACCCAGATGTCTCCGGATATTGTCAGATGACCCCTTGGGGGCAAAGTCACCACCGTTTGAGTACCCCTGGGTTAGGGGATTCTGTTGACCTCCCCCTACCTGCCCCCCCCCCCCGCCACACACACACACGACTGTGTGGCATAGTCATCTCTACGGAAGTCCTGAGATGCTGCACACATTTAAATATACAGACTGAGTGGGGAGGGAGAGGAGGTTATTCACAGAAGCTGGGGTGCCACCCTGATTTGTGCCATCTGACCCACTGAGAATTTACTTCGGTGTACAGCATGAGCTAGGGATCTAACCCGGCCTCCTTGTACATAATCAATGTGTGGTTTCTCAACCTCTGCACAGTTGATGTGTGGGTGGCTCATCCTCTGGGCTTGGGGGGGGTCATCCTGTGTACAGTGGGATGCTGGTCAGCATTGTGATCTCTGTTTACCAAATGCCGAATGCCATTAGCAGCTCCTGCCCTCATGGGAACCAAAAATGTTCAGACATCACCCAGTGGGAGGGAGGGGGGCAAATAAAACTGTCCAGGAGTAAACTATTTGCCAGCTAGAGCTTAGGGCTCACCCTGCCGACCTTTTTTTCCCATATGGCCTCTTGGCAGCCGTTGGCATCATGGTGTGATGGACTTCATGTCCCAGTTAAGGGGAACAGTGTTTTCCATGACCTTCAGCACTGTTCCAAGTTCAAGATGAGGGCCTTCCAAGATGCTCTGTGTTTGAGCAATCCCCTTGCACAGGGGTTGAAGCTCAGGGCCGGGTCTGTTGGAAGAGTTGGCCTGTCCCAGTGTGCCCACCTCCAGCCACTGAGTCTCAGAGCCTAGCTCATGCTTCCCAGTGGGTCATTCTGACTCCCCGGGCACCTGTTCTCCTGACAGAGATGATAGTGGTTTCTCCACGCCCTGTTCAGGAGGCAAGCCTCACTTTTGCATCGTATTTTAAATGCCTTTGCTAAATTAAACATCCTCCAGGCTGGCCACACTGGATTTCAGGAATTCGTCAGCCCAGAATGAACGCCTGTGTTGTATCTGTCACAGCACAGCAAGCTTGGGCAAAATAGTTCCAGAGAATGTGGCCTCTACCATGGCAGGAGTTAGAAAAGAAGGCCCCCTGTGCTCAGAGGAGAAAGAACCTTTTGCAGCATTGAGTGGCCATAGGGAATCTGAGTACCCAGGGCCTGGGTCACGCATCATCCGTGCCACATGGATGGGACCCCTGTTCATGGAGTCTTGTTGTCCGAGTGAGGGTCCTGTCAGCCGCTGAGCGAGCGGACCGTGCTTCCACAGCCTCGCACGGTCGTCTCAGCCCTCCCCCAGCTCAGACACTGGAGGCTCTGTCCCCAGAACAGTCAGACTCCCATCCACCGGAGATCTCTTCTCCTCACCACCCCCGGTGACCTTATTAAAAACATCCCAGCACACCGAGATGGGAAAGATTGCCTGAGGACCCCTGCCAGGGTGGGGTGGGATGTGAATGCCACACCTCCACTCACTCCTCACCACACACCCCCTCCCTCCCCACTCCCACTCCCCCCCCCCCACCCCAGGAGCTCTTGGCTCACTTAGGCCTCAGGGTTCTTCCTGCCCTTTGTTCATTCACTCTGAGGGCCCCCCACCCCCCCACCGGGTACTCTGCCTCCGCCTGGCTCACTCCCTCACCCACCCAATGCCCCCTTGTGACCCCTGCACGCCTCTGCTTCATGTTTTTCCTTCCCTCTTCCCACTAGAAGAGGGCTGTGGCCTCATCCACCTTTCGTCCTGTCTCTGGCCCCTGGGCCCTTGTGGGTGCTCAGGAGGTCGCACTGCTGCGAGCAGGGCTTGGCCGGTGGACTGGCCAATCATCTCAGTGATTCTCTCGGCCTCAGAAGGGTTCCAGGGATTCTGAGAGATGGAGAGTGTGTGGTCAGGCCGCCCTTGGAGAGGGACTGGCAACTGGAGTTGGGTCCAGGACCCATGCTTTGAGATGGCGTCCGTGTATCTGCAGTGTCCTGTGTGTAATTAGAGTAAGATAATAAAGCCAGCCGCTTCCCGAGCTCTGGATGTGCGTCTTTGGGTCCAGTCCTTCTGAACCGACAGAGTGGGGGTCCCATCTGCACTGACAGACACAGGCATGTGTGGAGAGAGTTCACCTGCAGGGGAACCCAACCCCGGGTGGTGGAGGCGCACCTGAACGCGCACAGAACCCAGTGCCCGCGTTCCCAGGTTCCCTTGGTTGGTCTGCAGCCTCCGCAGAGGTCTTGTAGTCCTGAGATTGCCCTTGGGAGCTGCCCCCCTTCAGGCCCAATCTCAGCTCAGCCGTGCTCTTGTCACGCCATCTAGTGGTAGAACAGAGAACTACTGTCGAAGCTGGCTCCCTGGTTTCTTGGTTGCTGTAGGTGAGGTTGCTGACTTTGATTTAGTAATAGGCGAATGGGGTTTTTCTGGGATTTAAGGCCCAGGGGTATGCACAGTGCAGGGTGTGCCCCAGGATCTTGTAGTCTGAGTGGATGGGGCAAGGATGGGAAGGTCGTAGGGTCTGCCGGGCCGATAGTTCTAGAAGAGAAGGCGGCAGATGTAGCTTGGCCCGAGAGGTTGTGAGGGATGTGAGGCGGCCAACTTGGAAGTCAGGCTTAGGGTTCTGGTCCCACCCCCGCTATGGGGACCCGTCATGACTTAGGGCACCCATCTCTCCAAGGCCTCCCAGTCTGGCTCCGTGATTTGCAAATCAGAGATGATAAATGATTCCTCTGCCATGGGGCTGTGATGACACTGAATGAGATGGAGTGTGTGAAGTACCAGGGTCTAGGAAGGGCCACTGAACAAATATGAGCCATTTGTCATCCCTGCTGTTGTCAGGGTAAGGTTGGAGCCCTGAGCAGTGGCTTGATTTCAGTATGTGAAGGTAACGGTGTGAGGAAGAGCATTCCAGAAAGAAGGGATGAGATCATCATCTCCCAGCCGTGTGCTCCTGTGGTCTCTGTGAGACCAGTTGAGAGCTGCCTGAGGCAAAACACATTCGAACACCAAAAAAGGAACGAAGGGGCCCACACCCCACAGTGGCTGGGCCGTGGGGCCGCGGAGTCTGCGGGGCATGAGATCAGAGGCGTCGCCTAGCAACAGCACGATGGAGATCAGTTCCATTCTTCACTGGAGAATTAGCTGGTGGACAGTGTTGACACATTGGTGACAAATTCACCTTTATGTTGCTGCACCGAACTGTTTATAATAATTCCTGAGAAAAGAAACGGCTCGAAGGGTTGAGATAGTAAGTATCAGGGGATTAAAGCGGTTGCCACGTATTAACAGACCGTTGTTTGTGCTGGCAAGATGCTTTCCATATTTTTTGCACAGATAAGAAGATTAAGCCACATCAGCCCAGGATTAAAGCTCATTTCGCACAAGTACCTTACTGACATTTTGGTCAAGAATTGTAAGTGGCTTTCCAGATGGGAGCTGTTTCCTGGCAGGTGTTGGAGACATCATTTTAGTAGGGGGATAAACAGAACAGGCCAAGGTGGTCCAGTGTGCTCTCTGGTGTCTACAGTCTCTTCTGTTTAGTTTAACAGGCGTCCTCAGGCACAGGCAGTCAAGCCGCCACGGGGGGTGCCAGAGCTTGTCATGGAGCAGCCGCCCGTGGTTTCTGTGTACATACCTCCCTGCACGGCACAGTGGAGAAGGAAAGCCTGCGTGCGGGGGTGAGTGAGTGAGTGAGTGTGTGTGTGTGTGTGTGTGTGTGTGTGTTTCCAGCTTAGACAGTGGAAGTGTTACACAGAACATCCCACGGTTACACGTTTGACAGATGAAGACGGCGTGGCTTGCCTCTCCGTGGAGCATGCACCTCGGAGTGGGTCTTCATTTTTTCTCTAAGGACCATAAGGATCTGCCCTTGGCTTAACTGCATGCTTGCTCGTCCGAAGCAGATGGTCTCGTGACTTGGTGAAAGCCCACCGCTCACCGGCTCTTTTCTTTGGGACTCTTCCAGAGATGTCTGTCTAGAATGTTCACTGTAGCTGCTTTATTCCTGATGTTACTTCTCAAAAGAAAAGTCTCAGTGTCTCAGCTTCGAGGCCCTCCTAAGCAGGAGAGATGGGAGGAAGCAGGCTAGGGTAGTGACTTTCTCCCTTTTGCCCCTGCGGTGGGGGGATAGCAGTGGAGGTCAGGGGCCAGAGTCAGACCTGCCTGGGTTGGAGGCCCAGCCCCACCTTGGACAAGTCACTTGGCCTGAGTCTCCGTTTCCTGTTCTGTAAACTAAGGACCTGCCCTTTCAGGTGGTTGTGAAGATTCAGGACAGTGTTGCCAGCAAAGCACTGAGCACCTGCCTGGTCCATCAGTACCCCACAATCAGTGACCACTGATGGGTGAGACCATCTGAGGGTCTGGACACCCCATCTGGAGTGTTCTTGTTGTGACTGCATGGCAGAGGCTGGGAGGCGTTTAAAGATGGGTCTCCCAAGACCTGTGTCACCCTGGAGGGTTGGGACACATACCCTCCTACCACAGGGCTGCCGCTGTGGTCCAGGCCAGCTCCTTGCATCTGGGCAGCTGCCGCCACCCACCCTTTCCCTCGGGACCCCTCCACCGTAGACTGGCTTCAGGTCTGTACCCGCTCCATCCCCCTTTCCTGCTGCATCCGAAATAGACACACGAGTCATTTTGTTTTAAGGGTTTTACCACCAGTCAATCTCTGGGCAGAAAAGACACCAGTGAATCCTCCCTGTCCCCTGCCCTGCCTGTAGCAGTGGTGTCAGAAAGCCCACGGTTTTGAATCTGTCAGGCATGACACTTTGTAAAACTCTCCTCTTCTTTCTGACCCTCCTCACCTCCTCTTTCAGGAGACAGTTTAAGGGGCCCTCTTCCTGACAGAGGTGTCACACAGATAACAGAGGTGCCTTCAGGGTGGGGCTTTTACAGCTTCCCACACAGGCACCCAGCCATCTGAGGACTTTCCCCCAACCTGGGCCCTGGGTCAGTAGTTTGTGCTTTAGGAGAAGGACCTGGCTCCTCGGTGATCCCTTTCTTACCCAGAGACCTCCACTCCCAACCGAGAGGATGGTTTATGGACCCTTGGGTCCAGAGGCGGCCTGCACCTCAGGGACCCCCTGACTTCTTCACAGCCATCTTAGTTCCTTTACTCAAGAAAGAAACTACCCGCCTAAGTGTTATTGGTGCTTACCTTCCAGGAGCGTTTCCCCTGGGCCGTGCAGTCACGGGGGGTTGCCCCCCGCTCCTCTCACCCCGGGCTGGGGCGTTTCCCACCCTGACCTTCCTCGAGTTCCTCCAGTGCATCCGCATGCCTCCCTGCTCCTGGCTGCCTGGCCAAGTGCTGCTCCGCCTTCTGCTTAGAGGCGCTTCCTCCAGAAGCCTTCCCTGATGGGCTGCTCCTCTGCAGCCTCACCGGCTTGGGTGCCCCAGCCCTGAACTCTGTGCTTCCTCTCTGTTGTAATGTTCAACTAAGTCTGAAGTCGGCTCCTGGCAGGCAGGGGACGTGTCTCTCTGTGTCACCACCACACCCTAGAAACCCTCTTGAGGCAGGGGTAAGGGCTTTCCCTGGCTGGGAGCTGGGATCACAGTTGGGCTGGGGTAGCCCCCTGGGGCCCTGGAGCTGAGGAGGTCTGTGTGGGGGACAGTGGAGGAGGGGTTCAGACCAAGAGCAGCCACCTTGGACTTGGCATTGGCACCTTGGAAAGCTGAGGTGAGGCGGGCACCCCCAGTGCATCCCTGACAGTAGTGCCCACTCTGTCCAGAGGAGGGCCATTCTTCCGGGTGACTTGGGGTTCTGAATCCCGCCCCATTTCACACAGCAGTGCTGACTGCAGTTACCCACTGTTCTCAGGACTCGTCACAGGTGTTCTTGCAAAGGGTTCTCTGGTCAGATAGTTTTGGGCAACATTTAAAACACCTGGTGGACAGACTCTGCACTAAATAGCATGCATTTGATTAACCTTTTACTGTCTTAGGTCTTTGTGGTGGCCTTAGTCTCTACAAATCTGTGGAGGTGGTTTTCTCTTCACGCATGGAAGGAGAGCTGGGCTGGGATTCCAGGCACTCCCTGGAAGCCTCGTTGCCCCGTCCCCCTTGTTGTTCAGTTGCTATGTTGTGTCTAGACTGCGGCACCCCAGGCTTCCCTGTTCTTCACTATCTCCTGGCGTTTATTCAAACTCATGTCCACTGAGTCAGTGATGCTATCTAACCATCTCATCCTCTGTTGCCCTCCTCTTCTTTCGCCTTCAGTCTTTCCCAGCATCAGGGTCTTTTCCAGTGAGTTGGCTCTTCTCATCAGGTGACCAAAGTATTGTTGCTTCAGCTTCAGTTCCTCCAATGAATATTCCAGACTGATTTCCTTTAGGAATGACTGGTTTGACCTCCTTGCAGCCCAAGGGACTCTCGAGAGTCTTCTCCAGCATCACAGTTCAAAAGCATCAGTTCTTTGGTGCTCAGCCTTCTTTATGGTCCAACTCTCACATCTATACATGACTACTGAAAAAACCATAGCTTTGACTAGACGGATCTTTGTCAGCACAGTGGTGTCTCTGCTTTTTGTTATGCTCTCTGGATTTGTCATAGCTTTCCTTCCAAGGAGCAAGTGTCTTTTAAAATTTCATGGCTGCAGTCACTGTCCGAAGTGATTTTGGAGCCCAGGAAAAATAAAACCTGTCACTGCTTCCACTTTTTCCCCTTCTCTTTGCCATGAAGTGATGGGACTGGATGCCATGATATTGGTGTTTTAAATGTTGAGTTTTAAGCCAGCTTTCTCACTCTCTTCTTCACCCTCATCAAGAGTCTCTTTAGTTCCTCTTCACTGTCTGCCATTAGATTGGTATCATCTGCATATGTGACATTGTTGATATTTCTCCAGGTCTTTATTCCAGCTTGTGATTCATTCAGCCTGGCATTTCGTACGATGTATTCTGCGTATAAATTAAATAAGCAGAGTGACAATATGCAGACTTGATGTACTCTTCCCAATTCTGAACTAGTCCGTTGTTCCATGTTTGGTTCTAACTGCTGCTGCTTGACCTGCATATAGGTTTTGTCAGGAGACAGGTAGAGTGGTCTGGTATTCCTATCTCTTTAAGAATTTTCCGCGGTTTATTGTGATCTGCACAAAAGCTTTAGCATAGTCAGTGAAGCAGAAGTAGATGTTTTCTGGAATTCCCTAGCTTTCTCTGTGATCCAGCGAATGTTGGCAGCTTGTTCTGGTTCCTCTGCCTTTTCTAAATCCAGCTTACACATCTGGAAGTTCACTTGAGAAAGCAGAGCTGGGCTGGGGTCTCAGGCATACCTTAGGAGCCTCGTTGCCGTTGTCCCCACTCCTTCCCCACACTGGGATCTCAGTCTCCTGTGTGATGGTGCTCATCTGGTGACCGCACAGGTGGTGGCCCGGGCCAGTTGAAGACCAGCCTGCCTGGAGGAGGGCACGTGTGTGTTGTCGTGAAGTCAGGACTGATCTGCGGGTTACAGGCTTGGGGCCCTGAAGTGGATGAGCGGAAATGAAACTCGCGTGGCTCTGGTACTCTGTGTCTTTGGTAGAGAGCTGACTGAAGTTCATGACTGCCAAACCTGCCATCCAAGGGGTCTCCCTGGCCCCAGTGGCAACATTGCGCTCGCTTTGTGACTGTGTGTCGATCACGTGTCAGGTATGAGACTGCGTTTGGCTGTGAACAGGCAGAGGCTCTCAGGAAGCTTATGGTCCAGGGGTAGACGCAGCCGGTGAGCAAATAACCCGCCCCGCCCTGTCCCACCGCCACCTGGAGCCCCCAGGCTCCGCGGTGCCAGGCCGCATGTACACACACCCCCTCTGCTTTCACAAGATGTTTTACCCTGAAGTTTTCTGCCCTCAGTTTCCTCGTCCTCGTTTTTCCCATGGTGCCTTGCACCGAGTAAGGGCTTCATCTGCCTATGTGATTACATGGCAGCTGGCACTCCCACAGGAAGAAGGGCGGGGGGGGGGGGTTCAGTGCAGACATGATGGACAGTTCTCACCCTCCACGCACCGGGTCATGGGGGCACAAAGCTATTCTGGGGGCTGTCTGTGGTCCCTCAGACTCCCTGACAGGCAGCCTTGGTGTCACCCATGCAGATATAAGCCAGAGCAGGCTTCAGGAGCCCAGTTCAAACTGGGAGCTTCCCAGGGGAAGCAGTGTCAGCACCTGGGGAAGAGAAGGCGAGACTGTCTTCCCGGCAGAGGGACTAAAGTGGGCGAAAGTCCCAAAGTGACAGAAGCATGGGGCACACGGGGACCAGGGCTCGACAGTCACGGTCGGCGGGGCTGGCCTGTGCAGAGGGCCTGTGCCTCAAGTTGGGGAGGATGTTGCCAGGTTGTAAGCGTGAGTTTCGCACCAGTAGTTTCGGCGGCCACCCCAAGGGGTGAGGGTAGAGGCGGGAAAAGACGGGAGGTCTCAGCTGTGACCGTGGAGGTAAGGAGGGCGGATCCACTCACAGAGCCCAGAGCCCTGTGTGCCCCTCGCTGCCCTCTGCCCCCAGCTGCTCCAGAAGGCACGGGGCAGGCCCCGTGAGCCACAGCCAGCCCCCTGCCGAAACCAGTTCCCCTCCCACCCCGCCCTGGGGGCCCCCGGGCAGCCCCTCCCGGGCAGCCCCTCCCGGGGCCTCTAGTCACAGCACCAGGGAGCTCTTCCTCTGCTGTCTGCATGCTGCTTCTCCGTCTCAGGCCTCCTTGCAGCCCAGCGTGGCGCTCATTTTCTCAGTGCCCCTCCCCTTACTCGTCCCTCCCTCAGTTTCTTGTTGAGTCCCTTCAGGGTGCCCAGGGCTGTTCTCAGGCTTTGGGACAGGAGGGGAGCAAGGCAAGGCCTCCCGTCTCATGGAGTTGGTGTCTTACTCGGGCCGAGAGGCCCTAACCCTGCACGCGCACGCAGGCGCGCGCACACGCACACACAGTGTGACAGGTGGTAGTGCTGCTATGAGAGCAAGCAGGCATCCTGTCTTCGCTGGGAGGCCCGTCCCGGGTTTCTTCTCCAGGCGACTGTGTGTTTAGTGAGGTCTGCAGTGGCTAGGCCTCCCCTTTCAGGGGCAGAAATCAAGCTCAGGCTGGCTTAAGCAGAAGTCAACATTTGCTGGCTTAACTGAAGAGTCAGGGTGGGAGGTGGGGTTAGCTTTGGGCCTGCTGACTGGGGGCCTCCAGCCCAGCCTCCAGGGCTCCGCTTCCTTCTCCACCCCCAGCTTTGCTCCCAGCTGCGTTGGCTCGGCTCCAGCTCCCCTTGTGGCGACACTCGGCCGCTGGCAGCCCTGGGATCCTCTCCCACCAGCTTAGCAGCCCCAGCAGAGCGAGGGGGCCCCTTCCCCGGCAGCTCTGGCGAAAGTCCCGGGCCTGAGTGCCGTCACTGCCAGCAGTCTGGCCTCGCTGCCGTGCCTGGTGCCCCCTAGGCCAGGGCAAACAGCATCTCCCCTCTGGCCTGGAGCCAGGGCTGTAGGAAGTGGGCCTTGGGCTGATGCCAGCTCCTTCCTGCGTGCCCCCAGCCTTGCAGCTGGCCTGGAGCGGAATGCGGAAGTAAGGCTGGGACCCGGGCCCGCAGCCCTCGATGCTGGGCTTGTCGGGCAAAGGGCAGTGGCAGGTGTCTGGCCATCCCCGTGGTAGACGTGTGTGTGGAAAAGCTGCTGCTGTCCCCAGAGTCCCTGCAGCTCACCTTCGCTGTCACTTACTGCCCAGCAGTAAGCACATTCGTTCTTCTTGGTTCACCTGGGTTTGTGGAGCTGCACATCTGTGCTGGGAGACCCTTCCAGCCCCCCACTCTCCTGCCCTGTGGCACTGCAGACTCTGAGCTGTCACTCACCCCAGTGGTGGCGGCGTGGGCTGCGCCTGGTGAGGACTGTCGTGGTGAATCTGACTCAGGTGCCAGAGTGAGTGGGGCAGTGGAGGAAACGGTCACCCTCAGTGGGCCATGGTCCCAAAGTGCAGATGGGCGTCTGTCCTGCTCCTCCGTGGCGTGGGAGTTTTGGGGGTGGGGCGGGCACCGTGTCCTGAGGCCATCTCCCCGCACCTCGTCCCCACACCCTCCTCTTCAGTATGGGTGGTCGCCATCGCCCCTTCCCCACACTCTGGTCTCTCTGTGCTTTCCTCCCCCCACCCCCTTCACAACTGCCCCACCTCCTTACATCGCCACCATCTGCCTCTCAGGCTGCCCGTCACCTCAGGAGCCGCCTTCACACCTGTCCCTCCATTCCGGGCTCCTCTGCTGAGGCTTCAGCTCAGCCTCCTCTCCCAAGATGCCCCAGACCCTACCCTCCGACCAGGTGCTCGCGAGTGCCCTCGTGGCCTGCGAACCGCACACCCATCCTGCCGGGTAAAGGCTGTGCTAGTGCGGGCTCCTGGCTCAGCCCAGGACTCAGGCAGGGGAAGGGCTGTGCAGATGCTGCCCAAGTTCGTAACAACACCCCCCTGCCCCCGCTTCCCATCCATGCCGCCCCCCACGGGGCTCAGGAGCACACCCAGAGCCCTGCACTCAGGCCCCAGACAGAAAGGCGGTGCCCGCTCTGGCGGGTGGCAGAGGGCCAGGGACGTGGCCCCTTGGACGGAAGGCCAGTGGTGCTGACTGAGGACGACCGGCGGCAGCCGTCTCCTGGCCCAGTGACAGTGTCCCTGGGCTTCTCCCTCCAGCAGCGGCTGTGCAGGCTGGGCTTCTCAGTCCTCACAGCGCCACACTCTTCCCTAACTCCTCACAGCTCCACACTCTTCCTTAACGGGCGCTCACTGAGATGCCCCGGTGGGGACGCAGAGCTGACTTGAGCACAGTAATCCTCCAAAGAGCGTGTGCCTCGTGGGCAGAGGTTGTGGATGGGTTGCCCCCGGCCCCAGCTGGCCTGCAGATTTGAAAACAAACATTTTAAACCTGTGGACTTCCAGTGACATGGCCGTTCTAAGCCAGTCTCGAAACCGTTTATTGGTGTGTACATGCACACAGAAAGATGCACGTAGCTTTACACGCTGAACACTGCACATTTATATCGAGAAACTGTTTTCTAGGTGATCCGATGATCATTCGAGTTACTAGTTTTATATTGGATTTGTGTTTTGTTTTTAACTTATCACAAACAAATGTAGCTGTGTTTACTGTATGAATACAGTGTTGGGGGGAAAAACACCAATTTTTCTTTTTGCAGAAAAGCCTGCCATTGCTCCGCCCGTCTTTGTGTTTCAGAAGGAGAAAGGACAAAAGGTAAGGGGCCGGTATGTTCTCCCATCCCCTCTTCCCCCACCACCTCCCCCCGAAGGTCGCAGCGCCGCCATGGGGCTCAGGGAAGAAGGCCTGGTGGCCTTAGGTTTACAATGGCCCAGGGTTAACAGAGGGTGCGTGGACAAGGCTCAGAGACCCTGTTAAGAAACAGAGAGAGCGCTTCTTTCTAATTCACTGTTGAAGTACTGCTGTGCATCAGGGAACCTGGTAGGAGGGAAGGAAGGTGGGAGGAGAGGGGAGGAGCGGGAGCAGTGCTGAGTAAGGAAAAACAGGACCTTTACCGCGTTTAGGGGAGTTTTTGGCCTCAGCCAATTTGGCGTAAGTGCATTTAGAATAATTGGCAGCCGGCTTGCATCATGTGTTCACTGCCTGTCCTTAAAGGTTGCTTTACGTTTCTGCTTGGCTCTGTTGTTGGAGATACTTCACCAAATTCATGGTAAAGAGTTCGCGCGCCTGGAGGGCGAGGCAGTGCCTTCCCTTGTGTGGTCCTTGTCATGTGTGGTCATTCACCTTGAAGTCATCAGGCCGTGTCCCTCCCTGATGGGGCAGCGTGGAAGGTTGGGGTTGTGTCTCGAGTTAGTCGATGTTCTGTGATGACCCAGGGGTATATGGGGACTCCCCCTATTTGTCAAAAAAACGTGGACAGTGCCTGTCCTCGTGCCCGGGGACAGCAGGTGTGATGTCATGGCCACGGTAAGGTCTCAGAGTGACCTCTGCACTGCGTTGACACCAGTATTCTGAAATCTGTGTGCGTCTCGTTAGTGAGGACAGCCTCTGAGGGGCCCCTCGGCTCTGGACTCATGACCCACAGACCAGGTGGGTCCTCCCGAAGGTGACTGGCCCTGAGGCTGGGGGCTGCTGGCTGCCGAGCCGCTGCCTGTAGACCCTGCCCCGTGGTCTGAGAAGAGGCCAGTCTTCTCCCTGTGTGCGGTGCAGCGTTCGAGGGCTGTGGGGAACGGTGCTAGTGTGGGGGCAGGGGCGGGGAGGAGCGGCAGCTGCCCTGAGACCCCCACACCCCCTGGCAGGGTGTTTTCTGTGTTATCTGCTGGGCTTGTTCTCGCATAAATCTTTCCCATTGTCAGTTCTTCTGCTGAGGAATCAGAAAACACAAGAAAAGGTTCTTCCCTTTTTGCTTCTGTTTCCTGGGTCATGCTTTCTAGGTCCGTCAGCCTCAGCTGCCTCCTCCCCATTGGGCCCTGACCGATACATACAGTTTAGTTTCACGTGCTTTTATCATTTGTCCTTTGGAAGTTCAGCCTCTGTGAAGGGGCTGATGTGTTTCTTCTGGCTTTTAGAAGTAAACGTGTTTGGTTTCTGCTTCAGATATGAAAGTCACTTATTTTACTCAGGCTTTCCATAAAATTGGGATTTCTAGAATTTTGAATTTTACTGTGATTCTCGTTTGAACCACTTTTAGATTATCAACAAACTAAGGGCTGTCATAACTGTTTTTGTTAATAAAACTTTATTGGCACACAGCCCCACCCAGTGTGTACTGGGAGTTGTGGCTGCTCTCTCCCTGTCAGCTGCAGTATGAAGGAGTTTGGACTGAGACCAGGCAGCCTGCAGATTCAAACATATTCAGCACCTGGCTCTTTACAGAAAAAATGGTTGGCAACCAGATTTGAAACAAGTAATTGAAACAGATAATTCTGAAGACTTTCCAACAATCAGCAGGATGAAAAACTAAAGTGTAACGTTTATTCAGCTGAATTTAAAATGCTTTTAAAATTACTAATTCTTATTTCAGTACTGTTTTCATGGTTGAGATGGCTCTGTTGCTTTGTCTATTCAAAGGCCGAGTTACACTCATTACCTTCAGAAGGTTGATTCTAGTTATGCGAACAGGGTAAGTTCGAACCTGAAGAGTTGCCAACAGGATGCTCATCCTCATGAAAACATGCACCTCCGAGTATTGACTCAGTGCCAGCTCTAAATGGGCTTCTAAAAATAGCTGACCATCAGCTCTTGAGATTCCGGCTCTCCGGAATCACTGTCATACTTGTGTGACAAGATCACTGGAAGGGCGTGGAAAACCTCTGCAGCAGAGGCCAGGGGAGTCTGTGTGTTCATCAAGGCCCATGTCTGAGCTGCCGAGTGGGCGGCTGCCCAGTAGACATGGGGCCTCCTCCTTCTCTGCTGCTTGTGACCACTTGGGCATCAGGCGGGAAGGACATGGAGAGGCCCAGACAGCTGGCTTGGTGTCTGTGTGGCCCCCGGGGCCAGGGCAAGGTGGGTCTGCAAGGAGCAGCCACCACGCCTTCCTGGGGCCCCCCCCTGCTTTCCCGTCTTGCTGCCATCTCAGCCCTCTCTGCTCACACCACAGGGTTGGGAAACAACAGGCTGCTCTTGTTTTTTCCCAAGTGAGCTTTTCTGCCCGTTTTCAACTTTCTGTTTTGAAATTTTTGTCAAGTCCTCAGAGAAATTAAAAGAATGGTACCATGGACTGGACCCCTGGGAAGCCACCTTGGGTAGGCTTCACTGTTAACATCGTTATCATAAATGCTGCTGTTGCTGCTGCTAAGTCGCTTCAGTCGTGTCCGACTCTGTGCAACCCCATAGACGGCAGCCCACCAGGCTCCCCCGTCCCTGGGATTCTCCAGGCAAGAACACTGGAGTGGGTTGCCATTTCCTTCTCCAGTGCATGAAAGTGAAAAGTGAAAGTGAAGATGCTCGATAGTGTCCGACTCTTAGCGACCCCATGGACTGCAGCCTACCAGGCTTTAGAAACACTCAACTGTAAGTTGTGCCCCCGACGGCTCTCCCTTAAAGACAGTTGTCTCCTCGGAATTCCTCCCCACAGCCCCAGTGCCATGGTCACGCCTGAGAGAGTGATCATTAGTTCAGAAACATCCTGTAATATATTTAGTCCAGATGGAAATTGTCCTAAGTGTCACCCACACAGCTATTTTCTGAGCCACTTTTGGATCCACAGAGATCAAGGAGTCCCATTGTCACCTGTGGGCCCATTCCCTTCTTTTGGTGGGTAATCCATAAACCGCTAGTGCACCCACGGGATGTACTCCAGGAGCCCCCAGTCCCCTTCAGAGGGCCAGCTGTTATTACCAAATCATGATCAAGATAAAAAATTGGAAACTGAGAAGAAAAAAGTTAGGCTGCCAGCCCAGGCATTTTTGGTGCTGGTTTGGTGATGAAACCACCTAGGATTTTCTATCCGTCCCATAGACAAGGTTTGAGCTGCCTTCACAGCAAACCACAGATCGGTGGCCTGCCGGCGGCGTCTCTGGGTCTTGGGAAGAGTCCTCAGATCCTCCCATCGTTCTGTGTCAGAGCCTCGGGCAGCTGGAACTGCAGTCTTGATGCCAAAACCCAGACCAAGTGCAAGAGCCTTTCCTGTCACTTCCCTATGCTGGAACTTCCTCAAGATGGCGCTCTTCACAAGATGCTTGGGTTTCCACGTGTTTGTGTTTTAGGGGCAAAAATGAAACCTTCTTAACTGCCTTGAATGAAGACAGTTTTTTTCTTTTAAACAGGAAGAGAATTTGAATCTCCTTCTGTGGGTTGTTACACTGTTTGTGATAACTGAAGGTTCCTTTCATTTACTTTATCTTCCAAATATTTGTTAATCTGAAGGCAGAAGACTTTGGGGTTGCCGTGGCAGAATAAAGACAAAAAGCAGTTCAGTAAAAAGACAGAAAGCAGTTACAACAGCAGTCTGCTGTTGGGCAGAAAGCAGGGTGTCGCTGACAATGCTGGGAGCTTACTGTGTGTGTAACAAGCGTGTTCTGTGTGTGTGGCTTTTTGTCAGCCATCTGTATCTTAGGGTGATGTTAAAGGCTGCCAAAATCCCAATGTCTGACTTTAACAAACATGTTGAAAACCTACAGGCTCTTTAGAGCTTACTTTCCTTGTCCAGAAGAAATACTCAAGACCCTAGGAGAAAATGCTGAGGTGGCATTTGTATTTCTTTCGTTTCTCTGGTATAGACTTCATCTCTGCCATACACAAGGGCATTTGAACTTTTCTGTTCAAAAAGTGGGGATTGTTTTAAAAACCCTAGATGTTCTGTATACAGATGGACAGTCTCCCATGGAGCTCTGGGTTCGTCCCTCTGACTGGGCGTCCAGTGCTGGCCATAAAGCAGCAGCAGGCAGGTGTGGGGCCCCGCCTCGGCGCCCGGCACAAGTTGGAAGAGCAGCCTGAGGAGGAAGGGCTTTACGTCTGTGATCTCCCTGCATAAGAAGAGTCCACTTGGGCAACTTTTCAGACATGCGGATGTGTTAACGTCACGTGGCTTTTGCTTTTCCAAGAGTGTTTGAACGTTCTCTTAAATCTTTTATGTAGTTGCTTTCATCCAGCAGGCTCACACATTTAAAAATAGTCCTGAGTCTTGTCTAAAGAGGGTTCAGTCACTTCACAGGCAAGAGGAATGTGACTGCATCTACAGGGAGACAGGGTGGCCCCGTTGTCATTCAATTCACAAAGTGAGAGAAGCTTGTGGTGGATGAGGTTTGGGGACCGGAGCCCACCTGTTGGATCCAGGCCACCAGCTTTGCAACAAGCCACTTCCATAGAAGCCCCTCCTGAACCCCAAGAACTGCCTCAAAGGATTCCGGCTTCCCCTTACTCTGGCTGTTTTCTAGATAAGGCCTGGCCCGGGAGACTCCTAGGCTGAGGGGCTCCATCCTTCAGCCATACGTCCACCCGGCTTGCTGGGTCCCCGACACGTGGACGCTTGCACTCACTGAGCAGGGATGCGTTTCCTTCCTCTCGGGTTTACGGGCACAGATGGGAGGTGCTGCCGAGGCTGCAGCTCCTGCTGAAGCCCCAGTCCCAGCGGCCAGACACGGTGCCGGCCCTCACCCCCCTTCCCGAGTTGTCTGAGTGGATGGCTTACTAACCCCAGGGGCAGTTTGGTCACTGAGACCGTTTCCTCATGGCTGCCACCAGCAGAGGAGCTTCATGCCGCAGAGGCCGCCTGCCAGTTTTCAAAACCTGGGTCCGACTTCTTGGACACCTTAGAAAGTGCCAGGTCTGACACTTGGCCCATGTCACCGCCCTCTGACAGCGTGGAGGGCCAGCTCTCTTGGCCCGACATCCCTCCCGGGCAGGAGCGTCAGGAGATGCTCAACCTTTGAATCCCACCCCCTCCCCTGCCCCACATTGCAGGCTTTGTTTACATTGAAGGAAAATTGTCTTTTTTGCTCCCAGTCCTCTGCAGAGCAAAAAGACTTGTCGGATTCGGGAGAGGAGCCTCGGGGGGAGGCTGAGGCCCCCCACCATGGCACGGGTCACCCCGAGTCAGCTGGTGAGCATGCCCTAGAGCTTCCTGTCCCCGCTAGCGCTTTGGCCCGCGCTCCCGAAGCCCAGCTTCTTCCTTTTCCACGAGAACTGGCAGGGGTAAGTCCGCCTCCCCCTGGCATCCCCCAGCCCGGGGCTCCCAACCCAGACCAGCCCCTCCCCCTTGGCCCTTACATCCAGACCCCGGGTCACCAGCAGCTGGCGACAACTGAAAAGATGACAAGGCTCTCTTCGGCGCCCTTTAATTCCCGCTGCCAAAAAGTCAGCAAGGAGCACGTCCCCTTCTATGCTGAGACCTTTCTAGTCAGGGTAACATTCATCCACAGCCTGCACCTAATCCTGTTAGTGAAAGAAGCAAAGGGTCAGAAGAGGAATTGAGGAGCAGGGTAGAACTCTCCACCTCCAATTCAGCCCCTTCTCCCTCCTTCCGTTTTTCCGTCTCTCCCTGAATTCAGGCTTTCAAATTCAGTATCTTAGAAACACGAAAGGCTCCAGCTTCCTTGATCTGTAGGAAAAGGTGTCTAACGCCTGTTGCTTTGCAAGACTGCTTGTGTCTGGACTGTGGTTGGGCTGTGAACTGCTTGTCTTCAATCAAAGCAGGAAGAAGAGCTGCTTCCTTTGAATCGGAGGGAGCCCCCTGAGCCCTTTTTCTTTGTATTCAGAAGGCTTTGGAAGATTATAGGTGGAGAAGACTGTGAATTCTCCAGAACAAGAAGTGTCTGGAGTTTTTGGAGTTTGATAAATCGGGAAAGGTAAACATTATCCTCCATTCAGGATCGAAAGCTTCATCCTCTCGGTACCTAGTGGCAGAGCCCCCCGTTCCCACATCAGGGAAAAGTGACTCAAGAGAACAGGATCCCACCCCACCACATGGCACCCAGGTCACCACAGCCCCAGCCCTCTCCCAGACCTTTAGTGACTGCTTGTGTCACAGCACCAGTCTCCCACGTCCTTGAGGAAACCATTGAAATTCAGCCAGAGCTACCAGACCCTGGGATTCACAGAAAGAAGTGATGTTCAGCCAAGTGAGGCTGGAGCCAAATCTTAACATTTGGAGGAATCAGTGTGTGGTGGAAAAAGAAGAACCAGTCTGTCCCTGTTGGGGGCTGTCCTTCGTGGCCTGGAAGGGGGCTTGAGGGAAGGAAGCCCAGGGAAGATTCCAATCTGAGGCCTCCACTTGAGGGCCAAGAGCAGGAATTCAGAGGCAGTCATTTTCTGGGTTGGGCAAGAGCATCTGCTGGAACCTTCTCCTGAGTCAGGTGACAGCAGGCACATGTTCCCAGTTCCCTGAGAACAGGTGGTCTTTGTGAGGATCTGCCCAGGACACGGGGCCCCTCCACTGCTGTCTGGGTTGAAGAGCGCAGTTTACGGAGAACCTCCAGCTGCAGGGGTCGAGGGTTTTCTGTGGAGGGTGGCAAATGGTAGAGGTGGCATCACGGCAGTGGCCCTTCCAGAAGCCAGGCTCTTTCAGACCCCTTTCTGCTAATGCCTGTGAGACAGGGCCTTGCCTTCTCTCTGTGGCCAGTCCAGATGCCAGTTTCTGAGGCCTGGCCAGCAGAACTCAGCTTCTCAATTCTTGTGGACTGTAGGTCAGAAGCTCTAATTCTGAGAAATGCAAGCAGTGCCCAGACTGAAAGATGCCAGTTCAAGGGTGATAGCAGGGAACGTGAAGATGGTTGTTATGTTGCTGTGGGAGAGGGCCTGGGGCGGAGGGGGGCTTGTTCCTGAACGTGCCAGCTTCGTGGACAGGGCCGTGCCTGTGACACATGCACCCGTTCATACCCTGTGTGGTTTTAACATGGTAACTGGGCATCCCTGGTTCCATCAGAAGTCCCAGCAGTACTGCCATCACACCATTTGTGACAGCTCTCAGCCATCCACGGCTTTTTCTGCTTTGGGGGCACTAAGACACAGCAGAGTTTGTTTTTTAGGTCAATTAGGGTGTGGATAAACCCCGATCCCAGCTACTTCCTGGGCTGAGATATTTCTGTGGTGAACTCGGACTAGTTGCTCTTGCTTCAGAGCAGATTTGGCGCTCACTCTGTCTCACTCTGGAGTTCAGGAAACACCCACATGTAACCTGACGGGGCTCATCCCTCACGTTCAGTCTGTTCTTCATTCCACGATCCTTCGGGGGATTGTAAAGCTGCGATATATCGCACACTGAACTGTTGCCTATAAAGGGCCCTTATCATCTTCCAGTCTCATCAGAGCCCTGGCCGTTGAAGCCCCAGGACCAGGAAACAGCCTCCTTATAGCAGACCTGGCTCTCACAAGGCAGCTTGAGGGACAGCAAACCACATCCAGATTAAGTTCTTCATCTGACCTGGAGAAAGTGTTCCCAGTGCTCACCGCGGGCCTGGCTGAAGTCTGCCGGCTGAAGTCCCGAGCCTGAAACGTGTTACGAGCCCCACTGGGAAACTGAGAGTCTGGACCAAGTCCCCTGGCCGGACTGCTCGCCTGCCCGTCCTCTGGATGTGCACGGGCTTCGCCACTCGTCCGCCCCTGCCCAGCAGGCGCATCTGTGAAGGCTGCCTCATTTTCTCTTTTTTTTCAGTGTCTGCCTTTTGGGTAAAAAGCTCTGAGCTGGTTCCCTGAGTCAAAGGATAAACAGTGGTGAGTGGGCCTGCGGTCCACGTGAAGGTGAGGCTGCCTTGGCAGGCGCCTCCCTCAAGTGGGTCTTCATCCAGGTGTCCATTTTCCTGCAGTCACAGCAGCGGACTTTCTGGCTGGACTGTCCAGATGGGGGTCCATCCAGGTGCGGATCACCGAGTCCCTGGCAGGCCAACTGGTATTTTCTGGAAGGAATGTCCCTGACATGGTCTTGGTTTCTCATCTTTCTGGGAGGCCAAGAAGGTAGCACCGCTCACTCCTGCTCACTGTCCGTTTGTCTTTGTCTCAGCTTCTGTGACACAGCCTCCTGCTCCTCCTCCACCTCCTGGACTGGCCTGGCGCCCTTGTCCCCTCAAGGCCACCCACGCCAGGCAGCCTCACAAAAGCCCTGTCTGGGGAGGGTGCAAGCCTCAGTAGACGGAATACTAGTAATTGCCGTCGATTCAGCCTTTACACAAAGGACGGGCGCTTCTCAGCCTCTTGGCCCTGTCCTGAGCCAGGTGTTCCCTCCAGTCTGGTGCTTGGTGACAGGTTCGTATGCCCTTCACAGGACAAGCTGCTTCTCCCCAGGGTTCCAGTGTGTTCTGAGAAGATGGGCTACCCTGCCCACCCCACCCACTGATGTGGGACCTACGGCCGCTGTGAAGTGCGCAGTTAGGGTGCCCTGATCTGAGCATCCCCAAGGTGTCAGCCCGAAGCCCACATCATCAAGAGTCGGCTTCTGCTGTGGAAAGAAGCAGAGAAGGACGTGGGGCTTCCACACCCCACTTCCATCCTGACTGCTCCCCCAAATCACAGATCCTGAGAGCCTGCTCTCAAGACCCTCCTCACAGTCATCCCTGGAGCAGAAGCTCCCACACTTTGGGCTACAGGTCACTGGGCCCAACCCCACGTGTGCCCCAGGGAGTGGAAGATAGCACGAGGCACCAGGCCTAGACGGCAAGCTCAGGCCTTCTCTGACGGGGGCCACGGGGTGGGGAGAGGCCAGGCTGCAGCTCACACAAGCAGCAGAGGGGGCTTTCCAACATGAAGAGCACCTCCCAAGGCAAGCCGAAGTGACTTGACTTCTGGCCACCTGCGTCCTCGTGCTGGCTCCTGTTGAGGAGAGTTACTGACATCACTGTCTTCACTGCTTCCGAGTCAGCTGTTTTAGAACCCACAGGAAGTTCCAGCAGCTTCTGGAAGGCTCTTTCAGTGGAGGAGTCTCCTGTGTTGTCCTTCACAGGCCTTCGCCTCCCAGCCTGTCCAGGACCAGCAGGCTGGCCACATGGCTGTGGGATGGTTCTGAGACTCAGAGCGTGGACTTGAGGGTCTCCTGAGGGCAGAGGTCTGGGAGTGTCTTGTCTCGCCAGGTGCCCTTACTTCTCCAGGTCACCAAGGGGGCTGTGGCAGAAGCCGGGGCTCCGTCTGTGTAGTAGATGTCTGCTGAGCAAGTATCCTAGGTGTTGGGTGTGTGAGTTGTAAGCCGAACAGGCAGGGTGGGGCCTCGTGGTAGCAGGAGGCACACAACAGATGGGCACAGCAGATCACCTGTCACTGTGAAGCCCGAAACAGAGTTTAGGCCCGAGGGAGGCTGGAGGGTGGGGGGGGCAGAGGAGCTGCTTCCTCTCGCTGGGTCATGGGATGGCACGTGAGCTTGGTTCACCCTGGAGGTGGTCAGGACAGCCGTGGGAGCAGCGCGCACGCGGAGAAGGAACAGTGAGGCAGAAACGGTGTCACCGTTTCAGAAAACAGGAGGGAGACAGCAGAGCCAGAGTGTGATAGACGGAGGGGCCTAGTGTAGCAGGAGGCACTTGGAGCCAGCAGTCCTAGGCCCCAAGAGGCAGGGCTGCAGCTCAGAGGCCTAGGCACACTTCAGGGGAGAGGCTCCTGGCTCCCATCAAATTCTCAGGGACACCCGGATCCCTGAGAGGCTTGGGGTGTAGCTGGCAAGGATAAGCAAGTTACGTGTTGTTAAAAGAGCCCCAAAGTACTTAAAAAAAAAAAGCTGACAGAAGAAAGGGAGTCCAGAAATCACAGTCTTCTCCAGCCTAATTTCATTCATTATGGAATGAAATTAGAAATTCCTAGCAGAAGGAGCCCTGGGGCATTCACACCCATGGAAATCAGCCAGCGGAAGAGGCAGCCAGATGGGGGCCCCTTGAGATGGAGGTGGTGGAGGGCCGTCCTCCCCAGGAGCTGAGAACCAGGAGGACCATCCTGGCCTTGCAGCTGTCAGGGCCCCCACTCTGCATACAGTCGGGGTGGTATGTGACTTGGCTGCTTCTCTGTGGCCAGCAAGCACCTGGGATCCAGGTGCTTCCCCTGAACACGTGGTGAGCGAGCCCCACTGAGCACTGGGGCCACTCTCCCGGAACTTAGAGGCTGCGGGGGACCCGGAGCGAGAGCCATGGAGAAGAGCAGGGAGCGGTGAGGCCACAGCCTGAGAGATTCGCACCTGGGTGGCGAGGGAAGGGAGGGTGTTGGTGAGAGAGGGATGTCTACAGGGGTTGGCTGTTCCAGGTCTCAGCCATCCTTCAGGAAGCCACAGGTGCCACGGGACTTGGAGGCTGCCTGCCGTGGGGAGATTTGGTAGAGTCGAAATGCTTATTGAATGAAAAGGAGGGAAGAAGTTGAGGCCAGGACTTGGGGGCAGGGTAGCAGGGGTAGTCTGGGGCTGGCAAGGCCTGCCCTAGAGGAGCAGCAGGAGGAGCCCCTGGAGCCTGTGCCTTCACAGTGTCACCCAGGGCAGGGGGCATCCGAGAGGAGCCCCTGATGTCCTGGTGACGCGGGCACGGCTCTTGGCCGTCAGCTGCCAGCCCAGGCCTGTTGAATGACAGCGCTGCAGCGGTGCCTCTCTCATCGGCCCCCCACGGTGAGAGGGTGCCCCACCCTGGTCCCTCCTGTCCACAGCATCCCCTGAGCTCTGAAGCCCTGCTGCCCTGGGTGTGACACTCCAGGAGGTGAGCTTGCCGGGAGGGTGCGGGCGGTCCAGGTGTGAGGCCACCCATCGACCCCTGCACCTTCACCCCTGCAGAGGAAGCACTGGCCGCACTGTCTTCCAAGCTAGGAGGTGGAAACCTGGGCCAGTGAAGCCGTTCGCCTCAGGTTCCACATTCAAGACACGGCCGACTAGCTCTCAAGCCTTTGAGAGAGAGTTGAGCGCCTTCACGTTCCAAGCCCTGACCACTGTCTTGTGCTCAGCTAGTGCCTGCCTGCTGAATCCTCCAGGGGTATTTTATTTTGTTTTGAGCCCCATGGTATGTTCACAGTTGCCCCGAGGACCACTGAGCCCGTCGTGTTAGGAGGCTTTCGCATTTCCCGAGCATTTTGATAGATGGTCTCTGATGGGGCGGGGGTGCAGTCTGGGGTCCTTTTCTTACTGTCCTTTAGGACTTGTCTGCAGACTCTGCCTACCGCCTCTTTTTGTCCAGCCTACAAGCTTGGATGGTGTTCAGGTTTTTAAAGGATTGTAAAAACAGAATATACGTGTGGCCTGAATGGGGCCTGTGGAGCTGGCCCTTTACTGGAAAGCGCCGTCCCAGTTCTCGAGGGCCCCAGCCTCCTCATCTGCAGCTTCCTTATTTTACAGCTTTTACCCGACCCCGCGGCCCTGCCGCTTGCAAAGCACTTTCGCATGCATCATCTCATTTAATCCCTCACAGGCTCAAGGCAGGTGGTCCTCGTTTGGCCAAACTTAACCCCTGAGGGGCTTTTCTGAAAATAAGAAAATTGGCTCCCCTGCTTCCCCTTCAACTCTGGTGCTCGGGGCTGGGGGGTGGGGATGTTGACCCCTCGGAGTTCGCTCTAGGCTGGTTAGCTCTGAAGAATCACAAGTCCCTGAGAGAGGATGTGTCACCCCAGATGCGGCCAGGGGCTCATTTTAAGCTTCTTAATTGCTAGTCGTTCGCATTCTAAAACCAGAGGTTGTTGGGGAGGAAGTTCTTCATCCACCTTTCTCTCTCAGCTCATGGTTGTTCAGCCGGTCTGTAGTCTGAGGTGCTGCGCACTTGGACCCATGGCACCGAAGCATTCAGCTACTCTGGAAACAGCAGCCTCCATGGAAATTGGGTTCCACACCAGGGGAGGTGCCAGGGATGGGGCCCCCCTGACCCAGTGTCCACGGCCCTGCTGCCCTTCAGGATGGAGAGGTCACTTCGGCAGAATGGACTTTGGCCAGGGCCATTTTTTCTCTCTGATTGGGGTGAGGGGTGCGGGGGACGTGCCAGTGAGCTGTACCCAGTGGAGAAACTTGGATACTGATCCTGTGCTGGGAACATCCCCAGCTGTTAGTCCTTGGCGCGAGGCCTGGCGAGGTGAGGGCAGAAGGTTCACGGGAGATTTTCAGGCATTAGGTCGAAAGTCTGTGACCCGGGCAACTGAACCCAAGCCCCACACCCTTGGTGCCGCATTTCAGGATCCATTGGTGGCAGAAGTCAAGAGCCACCAAGCCGTGTGGCTCTCTCTGATTGCCCTGACGTGTGTTCTCATTTCAGAGGTCAGCCGGCGGCTCCAGCCCCGAAGGTGGAGAAGGTGAGGATATCTCTCAAATGTTTCACCAGCTTCGGGCGTAAAAACAGAAGCAGCCTGATTTTTCTTCTCCTCCTCCTCATTTTGTGTAGATTCTGACCGAGAAGATGGAAATTACTGCCCTCCTGTCAAGCGAGAAAGAACCTCCTCTTTAACGCAGTTCCCGCCATCACAGTCAGGTAACGGCAGCCCTTTACTGGGTGGTGAAGCGGCCGTGTTTGCAAGCCTGCTGCCTCCTGTGGTGCCTCCCACCCCTTGTGTGTCTCCAGTTATGCTCAGCCTGAGGCTCAGTTTTTTTGGGGAGGCGGGAGTAAGGTTGGAGCTTAGCTGAGCACAGCACAGACGCCCTCGAGAATCAGTGACACGGAGGTGTGGGATGTCAGGGCCATGTTTGGGGCTCTGACCATTAAGTGCATGTCCACATTGTATGGGCTGCTGGCTATGTGTGGACTGAAGGTGTGGGAAGTGGAGGGTCCCCCTCGCCCTTCAGCAGTGAGCCTAGTGCGTAGGGGGGCCACTTGAGAAGCCCAGACACACAGACAGTACGTGGGGAGTCCAGCAGCCCTGGCAGACACTGTGGTGGTGGGATGGCATGAACTCCCCAAGGAGGGGAGCTCGGGGGAGCCCAGAGGGCTTGGCCAGGCTGGGCCCAAGGGGTTGGAGCCTCCAGGCCAGAACCAGCTCTGTGCATACACGGAGGCCAGGAGACCATCTGGTGGACAAAGGCGGGTTCCTGGGGTAGAAGGCACTGGGGCTACTGAGTGGGGGGCCTCTGCAAGCCTGGGGTTGCTGCTGTTCCTTGCAGGGTCAAAGCTGCAGCAGGGCCCCCAACTCCCCACCCAGCCCGAGCATTGCCCAGTGCTCTCTGCAGCACTGGCTTTCACATGCCCTCCAGCCCCCTAGCTTGAAGTTCAGTCTTGGGAATTCAGTTAAAGCATTTACAGCTGTGAGCCCTAAGGATGTCACTTTAGGAGAGAAGACTCTTGGAAGCTTAAAGAGTTCGTGAGCGTCCTCTTACCCTCACCCCTGTGACACACCTGAGTTCATGCCTGTTCCCTGAACACTTGCCTTGGGCACAGCTGAACCCTTTTTCATAACTGCAGGAGACACTCCCCTCACTCCCCACTCCAGAGGTGCTGTGGTTTGCACTGAGGAGTCCTCCGGACAGCTTGCAGTCCAGGCTGGGGGTCCATTCTTTTTTTAAGGCTTTCTGCACACTTGTTGCATGGGCCTTGATACAGGAGGGCAGCATCCGCTTCCTGGCCATAGATCACATTCCTCCCTGCCCACTGCTAAGCCTCACTTTTTCCATCAAGAAATTACAGCGGAGAAGAGAGGTGGTAGTCTGTGCTCTGGCTGCAGGCTGGAGAAGCCAAGGACCAGTGGACATGAAACATTAGTCCTCTGCTCTGGCGCATTCCCCCCAGGGTTCAGCTTAACCATCAGGCCTGTAAAGACAAGTGGTCTGCGCTCAGAGGCCTTGGCTTTGTGCTGCACTCTGATTCCACGTAGCTGCCTGCAGTCTGCGCAGTTTGGTCTTCAGCCCCACTGTGGCATTGCCTGGCCCACAACAAGGGAACCAGTTGCTTTTGTAAGATTCTAAAAGGGGGTGTGGGGGGAGGCTGCAGCCAACCGGGCGCCAACTGCTGACAGGGAGCAGGGTCTGGGGCTTGGCCCCGGGGAGCGTCTACATCCCTCCCGGCCGTGCTCTTGGGGACGCACGGGCAAGGCAGGAGGCCACAGCAGACCAGAGTCGACAGCTAGGTGTCAGGCAGATTCAGGCTGTTCCGCTGGACACCCATGTTTCAGGGCTGTAGGAAGAGTCCCGGGGTTTCACTTTTGCTAGAGTGGCTGAAGGCCAGATTCGTGATGCTGACCCCCCCATCCCCCGTAGCACCACAGTGGGGCCTGGAGATGCCCCCTCAGGTGGGAGAAATGCTCCCAGGCATGTCTGTCCTGCCTACTCACGCTGTTTTCCTCTTGTTCCTCCCCTGCCTGCACCTCCTTGTCGACAGTATCCAAAAACAATGTTTTTATGCCATCCACCTTCTGCGAGCCATCTGCAGGCAATTCTGACTCAGAACCAGGTGAGCCTTCGCGTGCCTTTGCCCTTCACCAGCTGGTCACTGGGGGTGCCTGGGATGAAAAGCACTTGCGCTCGTAAAACACTGTCTTAAGCGAGGGAGAGCAGTTGGAAATCAGCACTCTTTTTGGTTCGTGTTTCCCAACCTTCTGCGGGCAGATGTAGAATCCAGTGTGAGGCAGACTTCTGTGGCCCTTAATATCGGTTTCTGCGAGCAGAGCCTAGTTACAGGGAGCTTCAGGTCCCTTTAAAAGACAAAAGCAAACACACACAAAAATCCATAGTGAAATACAGGACTCGTTTTTCAAATTTTTACACAAAGACTGTATCTCTGTGTCATTAAAAACTCGGAAATACATAGAGTGAAAGAGTCCTCCTGTTCATTTCCCGCCACGCTGCCGTCCCCATGGTCACCACTCTGAAGTTTATGTAATTTTCCAGACCCCTTCTCTGTGTATTAAATTCTCACACTGACTAATATTACTTCGATCTGTTTAGATAAATATATTTAATCACAGCTTTAAAACTTTACAGCGAATAGCTTGATCCTTTCTGAAGAATGTGCAGCCTTTTCCTTTTTCGGTCCTTCACTAGAGAACCAGCTCCAAGATTTCCTGAAAGTTTCTCCCGCGTGGCTGGAATTCCTCGTAAAAGATTTAATGAGCGAACATAACCATCCGAATTCTGTAACCCAACCCGCCTTGTATAAATTCACTGCTGACTTCAAAAGCAAGGCAAACTCAGTCAGCCTCTGGCACAAGGGCGCCGTGGGGGGGAGAGGCGAGCTGTAACTTTGAGGGTTGATTTGATGGCACTGTTTCAAGCAGTTGAATTTGTTCTGACTCCAGAGGTGAACTGTTCTGAGCTGACCCCTTCATGGGGCCTGAAAGGGAGCTAGGTCGCTTTTTGTTCTTTATTTGGCCATGCTGTGGCATGGGGGATCTTAGTTCCCCAACCAGGGCTTGAACCCGAGTGCCCTGCATTGAAAGGTAGATTCTTAACCATTGGACCACTGGGAAGTCCTGAGGAGCTTGGTTCTCAGGGTTCCTTGGGGAAAGCCTGGGCACCGGCCTCATGAGTCCCGTTCAGGATTGTAGGGGCCGGGTCATAAAAGGTCAGCCTGGCCCCTGGTCCCCTCTGCGGTGTGCAGTGGGGACAGGCTGACCTATCCACTCCGCAGAGTGAACTGCTCAGCTCCTTGCCCGCCTGCCTTTTTATTGTTTTTAGCTTTTATTTTGAAAAAAAGAAAAAAATGTAACCCTTAAGAATAAGGTACTTGTCCACCCCACCACCTAGACACCCTGTTCGATCTTCCCCCAGGCGCCCTAGCGATAAGCAAAGGCATCCCGTTCTGGCTCCTGCGTCACACATCTCAAACAGTCCCTCAGCTTCACCTGGTATTGTCAGTGGGCTATAATCCATTGTCACTAGTATTTATCTTAACATTCAGCTCTTACTTCCAACGTCAGTTCTTTCTAATGGCCGCCAGTCTGGCTGGCGGAGCCCCGCCCAGCAGGTTTCTCTGCTCTCCGCCACGGCCCCATCCTTCTCTTGAGCATGCCCTTTTCTTCTTGTCAGAAGCAGTTCTAGGCTCATCATCATCTCTCCCTGTCCTCAGTGGGGTCCTGGCTCTGCTTAGTGGAAGTGGTCTCTTGGAACCAAGATCTGCGTACTCGGCCCACCGTGCTGTTGGGGGCTGTTGCTGCTCTCAGGCCCTCTCTGTACGCACAGCTGGGAACACGCGTGGCTGAGAGCACATACATACATACACATGGACCTCTTCACACACGGGCACTCAACGTCTGCATGCGTTCTGTGTCTCTGGTCCTCTGTCTGCGTGTATAGGTTCCCCCAGTTCATGTGGATACTTCCCGTCCAGTGCCAGCAAGGTTCATTGAAACCCTCCTTCATGTTTCTGCCCCTTTCCTGACAGTGAGAAACCTGCTCCCTTTCTCCTCAGTGTGTTTACTTGTTGCTTGAGCCCCCACCAGGGAGCCTCCTCTCAGATTCTCTCTAGCTTCTGGTCTGCACCAGGCTAAATTCTGATCTGTCTTCCTGGTTTAATCCAAGAGTTCCTGGAATTCCCTTGGGAGCCAGCGTTGCCCTCTCAGACATCACTTGGGGTCTCTCTGAGGCAAGGCAGAGAAACCTGCTTGCTTGGGTGTGATTTCAGAGGAGGGCAGAGGCTGCCCCATTAGGAGTCCTGTTCTCCCACAGCAGGCTCATGTTGGGCCACGCATGTGCCCTTGAGAGAACACGGGCATGACGGCCTGTGCGCTCCTATGACCTGGGCATGCATGCTAGGGCTCTGACCGCTGCTCCATTACACACTGACCTTGCTGCAGAGGGAGCTTCCAGAGGCCACAAGCAGAGAGCACATTTATTCTAGTGCAGATGGGGGCCCTGCCCCTTAAGTGTCCCCCTGCTGCTCTGGGCCCCGCCATCTTTCTGTCCAATGTTCCCAGTCACGTGAGGCATGTGGTGCGTCAGTTCCCCGCAGCATTCAGGGTGGACGTCCTATACATCCATGGGCGGGCCAGCACCAGGCCGGGAGGTGGTGGTCAGTGTCTGTGACTCTCCAGGCTTGTTGCACCTGCTCAGGGTCGACCCCGAGGGTTACCCTGTCAGAGCGGAGTGGTGAATAGTAGTCGCAGTAAGAGCATTGCAAAGCCAGCTCCAAGGACCTTCTAAAATTACCTCAGTTGTGAATTTTACCTCAGTCTTTTCCAGTCGTCGTTGGTAACCCTGAGTTCTGGGAATGTAATTCAGCATCTCCCTGCCCGAGAGGCCCACCTGGCAGCGTGTTTTCCCCCACATCCTGGGCTGTCTGGCTGTCGAGGCCTCTGTCAGGAGGGACCCCAGCTCCAGCAGCATGGGCTCCCACGTGCTGACCAGCAGGGGGCATCACTCTTATGAACCTGTGTTTGCCTGAGGAGAGCACAGGGCCTTTCTGCCTGATGGGGAGTTCCAATTTGATTTTCGTACTTAATTAATTGTGTGGCCTGACAACTTGTGAATATGGTGGTGTTTCTATGTACAACTGAAGGGTTTCTAGGGTAGCTGAAGGGTCGTATACCCACCACCATAATTAATTTTAGGATGACTGTCACTCCAAAAAGAGACCCTATGCCCTTGGGCAGTCACTCCCCACTTGGTCTCCCCAGCCTCTGGCCACCACGAATCCACTTTCTGTCTCCATGGATTTGCCTGCCCTGGACATTTCATGTGAATGGAATTGCACAACTGTGTGGCCTTTGGGGACATCTTTCCATTTCTTTAAGTCTTTATTTTCTTCCAGCAATGTTTTATAGTTCTTATTGGTTACATTTATTCCCAGGTACTATATTCTGTGCTGTTATAAGTGGAGTTTTTTTTTCTCAACTTCATTTTTGGATTATTCACCGCTCGTGTCTAATAACACACACATGATTTCTGTGTATTGAGCTTGTAGCGACCCGAAAAGGTTTTTTTTCCCATGGGTTGGACCTTAGCACAAAAGTGAGGCCGTCCCTTGACTTTTCTGGGGACAGACTATCCTGTCGGAACCACGAGGCTTTCTACTGACCCTTCTGGTCAGGAGTGGTGTTAGCCTGTCTCCCCCGCTCCCTAAGGTAGGCCAGTCACGAGGATACAGAGTGAAGGAGTCTGGGTGCCCCGGTGGCTGAGCTGAACCGGGCTCTGAGCCTTGGCTGTCAGTCCCAGACCCCATCCTCAGAAGGCCCCCTCCTTCTCCCGGGCCTTCCTGGCACATCTGGAGAGAGCAAGCCTGCCGTCGGCCTCCTTTGATCTTTCACCACAGAAAACCGTATCTCATTTCCCGGACATCTGCTGTAATGCAGAACTTTTCCTGATAGCAGTGTGTCCTCCAGGATAGTGAGCTGGGTCCCAGGGAGGGCCAGTCTTCTGGGGCTCCCTGATTGTCCTTGGGGCCCTCAGCCCCTGCAGGCAGCTGGGTAGACAGGCAGAGGCCTGACCAGTCCTGCACTCACCCTGCAGTCTCTGCTGCCAGCAGTTCTCCTAGAGCCAGCACTGCCTGCGGCCCTCCGGCCTCCTCCCTGGGCTGCCCCATAGACGGGACTGGACTACCCTCTGCTTCTCTGTTTGAACTTGGAAATATTTGCCCTGGTTCTCCAGGCTCACGGCCACTGAAGCCCAGACTGCAGGCCTTGGCCGCCCCAGGTCCCTCCGGCTTTGTTGCTCTGCCCCAGCAGGCCCGCTTTCCATCTTCTGTTTTGTGCTTGTAGAGGAAAAGAGCAGTGGGTTCCGGTTGAAGCCACCGACGCTGATCCATGGCCAGGCCCCTAGTGCAGGTGGGTGTCTGCCATTGAGGAGGCGTGCAGGGCAGCAGCCTCCCAAGTGCCGGTGCGTGCTGGGCTCCCTCTCCTGACACTTGAGCACCGAGAGTGCCCTCAGATCAGGAGGTGCTCCGTCCAATGAGCCCGCTGCCCGGAGGGGGAGGAGGCGGGGAAGGGTAGGCTCGGCTTGGGGTGGGGCGTTCAGGCTCTGTGCACGGCAGTCCTCAGTCATCGGACTATCTTCCCAGAGCATTCTGGCCACAGCGTTAACCCAGAGTAGCAGAGTGGCCGTGAGTGAGCGGGGCCCAGGCTGGTGCCATCCACATCCAGTGGGGAACCCGTGCAGGGCCGGGGACGTTCTCGTGGTCTTTGCCCCGTGTTTGGCAGAGGGATCTTCTCAACGTGGCATTTTGAGAAGCACATGTAAGGGGTACCTTTACGTGACCCCTTGTGGAGTCCTAAACTCTGAGAGGTCAACCATGCCTTCACTGCTTTCCCCTCACCGTCTGCCCTTGACCCGCAAGACCAGCTGTCCTTTGGCTCCCCTGTAGTATTACCATACTCCCTGGATTAATCTACAGGCAAGATCTGTTTCACGGAGTGTTTTATTGAGCCATGTATAAAAAGAACAAGCTGGAATGTGTGTCTAACTGTAAAGAAAATACCTTGAATTTTCTTTCTTTACTGTACTTCCTGTAAAGCCCAGCCTAGGAGGGACATCACGTGGGGCACTGGGGGTACTTCTACAAGTGCCTGAGCGTGGGGGTGGGGACACTCCTGCCCGTGGGGTCGGAGGGACCAGGGCAAGCCAGCCTGTGTCACCAGGTCTGCCGAGCCAAAAGCCCAAGGAGCAGCAGCGCAGCGTGCTTCGCCCGGCAGTGTTACAGGCCCCGCAGCCAAAGGCGCTCTCACAGACAGGTGAGTCACGGCCCCGAGCCAGGCTTGCACAGGAGGGTACAGTCACTGTCCCTGCTGCGGAGCCAAGGCTCCCAAGAGCCAGGGCCCACCCCGGGTGCGCAGCTCAGCCCTGTGCATCTCCAAGCCTGGAGGAGTGACCTGATTAGAGGTAGTCTCACCTCACTCCCCAAGCTCGAGATGTAACTCCTAAGCCATGTTTCTGTTATATCCGCATACCAGGTGTGCTTTGCAGTTGATCTGTAATTTTTTAATCACGATGGGCTTTTTTTCTTAATCTTTCCCTGCAATTTAAGAACTCCTCATCAGGAACAGTGCTACAGCCCACCTGGGAGGAGCAGTTGGTATTTATGAAGAGTTTTAATTACATGGAAAATTGTTTGATCTAACACTGAACAAAGCCAGATTTGAAGTTGTACAAGTCACATAGTTGCAACTACTTAAAAGGGAAAAGTGAAATGTTAGTCACTCAGTTGTGTCTGACTCTTACGACCCCATGGACTGTAGCCTGCCAGGCTCCTTTGTCTGTGAGATTCTCTAACCAAGAATACTAGAGTGGGTTGCCATGCCCTCTTCCAGGGGGTGTTCCCGACCCAGGGATCAAACCCACATGTCCTGCATTGCAGGTAGATTCTTTTAACGTCTGAGCCACCAGGGAGAGGAGTGCATAGAAAAAAACACTTTATTAGTAAAACTAGTTTTATAAATTTTATAACTATTCCCCAAATACGTTCTCTTTTTTGTTTCTTATTAGTAGTATGTCTAAATAAACTGAAAATTCATAGGGTTCTTTGTAGAATTAACAATAATAGAGTCTCAGTTTTGTGAGGTTTTCATTTGGTATTTGGGTTTTTCTAACCTAAGAATTTGTGATTTTCAGTATTGACTCCATATCATTTTTCTTTAAGCATGGTTATCTTTTCAATTTTCTCGCTGTATTCCGTAGCATGTAGGATCTGAGTTCCCCAACTGGGGATCAAACCCGGGCCCCCAACAATGGAAGAACAGGGTCCTAACCACTGGACCCCCAAGGAAGGCCCAGATCCTGTCCTTTGAAAAAAAGAGTCCACTGTTGGGCCCCAGTGGTAGGAAGGGGCAGTAGAGGTGGTCTAACCTCTGAGACGCCCTCCGTCTTTTTTCCCCACAGTCCCGAGCAGTGGCACCAACGGGGTCAGCATCCCAGCAGACTGCGCAGGGGCAGCAACATCAGCCTTGCCTGACAACCCAGCCCGGAGAAGTCCATCTGATGAGGCGCCAGCACTTGAGGTCTGTCCTCAGTGGGGCAGGAAGCGCGCCACCTGCGAGGCCTCTCGGGATACAGCTGAGCTCGTGGGCTGTGGGCCACTTTGGGCCGTGTCCGAGCTGGCCTGTTCTCAGGCTGCCTGATTTGCCCGGAGGGATCCTTGGGTAACCACAGCTGACTGACCAAGTCACCAGGCTGCCAGGACCCCATGCTTGGTTCTGAGAGAAATGGGCCACAAGCAGGGCTGTGCCACTGAGGGGGTCTGCGTCTCTCCACGGAGAGCTGTCTCCTCACCCTCTCGCACAGACAAGCAGCTCCTAGGGATTTGTACACGCGCTCTGCTTCTGGTGGCAGAAGTGTGCCTGGGAGTTGGCTCAGAAATCGTTCTTTAGAAGAGAAGACGAGCTGTGGGATTCTATAGGCCAGATGTGTTTTCCTATAGCATTTCACAGCAGCTGGAAAATACGGGACATTTAATGAAGAGCCTGCCCTTGTGGTTGGCAAGTCAGACCTGAAACCCGAGCTGCAGTCACACATAACCCGAGGGTCCATGTGCAGAGACCGCTTGCACCCGTGTGTTTATTTCCACTCCATCCATTTGGGCAGATACAATGCTGCCTGGGCTTCTCCACCTCCCCGCCCACGCTCCCCACCCCCACCGGATGTTGAGGCTCAAATGGGGAAAATGAACATGTGCAATTCAGTCTTCATACGTCCCTGAGCCCCCCACCCTCCAACCACAGTCGGCAGAATTGGAAGAGGAATCGTTCCCACAGCCTACAGCTTCTCAGAAACTGGTGGCCGGGTCTCCAGGGCAGTGAGCTTGAGGAAGACCCAAAAGTGACCCCAGCCCACCCATCCTACTCCCCACCATCCTTCACCAGCATCCCCAGTGACAAGGGCACTGCCCAGAGCTTGCCCCATCCTAGGTGGTCTCCCCAGCACCCCCCACCCAAGGGCCTGCACCACAGGATTCATGCTGAGTAGATGTAGGGACGTGAGACAGCTCATCTCGCTTCCTAGGGGTGGGGTGTTCCTGCTTCTCAGCTATCCTGTTTGCTTGTTTTAACCAGGATAAGTCCCAGAGAAATGAGTCTAGCAATGCTTCCGAGGAGGAGAACTGTGAGAAGAAAGAGCAGGGGACCCAGCAGGCATTCGTGTTTGGGCAGAACTTGAGGGACAGAGTGAAGGTAGGTGGTTGGAGAGCCCGGTGAGCTGGGGACTAGTGAAGCAACCCGCCTATGCCTCCCCCAGCTTCATTTTCCCAGAGATGGGGAGCGGGGCCGTGTCCAGGGTGACACCCTGCTGCGCTGCTGGCTGCGCACCACCCCCACCCCAGATTGTGGAGCTCGGCAGGGCTCCCGGCAGCCAGCCCCCTCATGCTCCAGGAACAAGGTCAGGGAGGTGACTGAGCCCTGACAGCTGATGTTTTTACGGCAAAGGAACGGGCAGATGTTAGTGTCTGATGCTTTCAGCGTCTCCAGAGACTCTTATCCTTACTGAAGAGTTCTCAGCACTGGCAGTGTTTAGATTGGATCCTTCTTACTTCCGGGAGGCGTATCCTGGGCACTGAGGGTGTTCCCCAGCCCCGCCCTCTGGATGCCTTTCCCTGCCAGTGGTGACCACAGGAAGCATTCCCGAGAGTGCTGACCCCGGGGGCTTCATCACCCCCAGTGAAAGCTGCCGCCATTTGTTTTCAGGTAGGACAGCTGGGACGATGCTTTGTTCTCTCCCCAGAAGGCAGCAGGCTCTGCCCTTCCTGGCTGCCCCCAGCTGTGTTGGTCTGCTCTGGGAGCTTTGAGTCGGGGGTAGGGAGCTTGTGGCCATGGCAGGGGCTCTCATTTGGGGACCCCGCTCTCTGGCCCTCTGGGAGACCTGTCCCAGCCCTGGATGTAGAAGGTCCGTCTGCACCATGTGCATCAGCTCATCAGGCAGGAGCTTCTGGAGGCTGGGTCTGGGGACAGCAGTCATTGTCACAACTGGAGGGTAGGTGCACTGATGCTGAGTAGGTGGAGGCTAGAGCCGCTGACCAACACACTGCAGTGCCCAGGATGCCCCCTCCCCACTCAGGGACCCAGCTAGGTGCGGGGTCAGTGGTGTGGAGAGTGGGGAGCCCTGAGGTGAGGAGACGAGAGTCTGGGGTGCAGGGAAGGTGTCCAGCCGCACTAGCTGCTTCCTTCTTTTGGTGCCCGCTGTCCAACAGAAGCACGGATGCCCCCAGAGACACAGAAGTAGGTGTTGATGTTGCACAGCTTTCGGCAAAATAACGAGTCCCTTGGCAGCCGCTCCCTTTCCGGAGCAGGAAGGAGGAAAAGAGAGACCTGGGCCTTCAGGTCGAGTCTTCCATGCTGCCTTGAGATTGGGGTGGGGCGGCGTCTCATGGAGGCCCCTGGGTCTCAGGGCCACATCCTGGCTTCTGCATGGAGAATGACCTGAAGGTGTGGTTTCTTAACCCCTCTGAGCCTCTGCTTCCTCTCTCAGAACACAGTCGCTAACACCCACCTCACAGTGTTCCCAGGAGAATTGCATTGGAGAATGTGTTTAACCAGGGCAGCACGACAGTTGGCATAAAAGAAGCCTCAAGAAATGAGGCTTCTGTTTATGATGAACCCTTAAATATATGAAATTTGTACATGATCTGTAATCTCTTGGTGCAGAAGCATTGGTGGAAAATGCTAACAGGTTGCCAGCCCGAGTGTTTCTTTAAACGGAGGAGAAAAGGCTTCCTAGCATGGACTGTTTTTACATCTTAACTGTAACCCCCAGAACGCATGCATGTAGATGGAGCTGTGTGTCGGCACAGGGCCTGTGCAGATGGGCTGAGCTGCTGAGGCCCTGAACATGCCGTCCCCTGAACAGTGTTTTCCCTCATTTCCCAGTTGATCAATGAGAACACTGAAGTGGCAGACATGGAGAACGCCGGACACCCCAGTTCAGAGACGCCAGCTGCGACCAACTACTTCCTTCAGTATATCAGCTCCAGGTGTGCGCCTCGGGCTGGGGCCTAGCCTTGCTCGGGGAAGCCTCTGCCTCAGGGGGACCCACAGTCACCCACTGTCCCTGGACCAGCCCAGTCCTTCCTTGGGAGGGTGGGGGGCCCAGGCAGCCAAACCAGTCACCTCCAGCCCTCCTTCCCTACTTGGTCGGGGGGTGGGGGGCACTGCAGTGGACAGCTGAGGTAGGACTGCAGTCCTGTGGGGTTGTCCAGCCCATCCTGGAAGTGGCCTCTGTCACCAGGTGCTGGATCCGGGCTCCCTGTTGGCTCTGCTGGCAGGGACATTCACCCACAGCCTGGCTGCTGGGGTATCTGGGGAGGAAGGCACACCCTGCCTGGGAGTTGGGCCAGCAGAGCAGGCACCATGCAGACGCCAGCCTCCAAGAGGCCTGGCGGGATCAGTGACCTGCTGTTCGGCAGCCTGGCCCCCAGTTAGTGGAGCACATCAGTTGTTTTAAGACATGTTTTATGCACCTCAGTGTTTCCCACATTGGGAGGCGCGTGCAGCCTATGATGTCTTAACCTGGATGAAGTTTGACAGCTGTGGCAGCGGCCATTTGCCGAGCGCTCCCTGAGGGCCGTCCTTTGTCACCCACCCGCAGCCTGGTAGGAGGTGTCACCTCCTTGGTGTGGGGCCGGGGGAGGGGCCCAGAGAGCTGCACCACGTCTCAGAGGCATGTTTTCGGGGAGTGGGCAGATGGCCCCTGCACTCAGCCTCTCTGTGATGGTGCCCTCCTCCGGGGCCTGGGGAGATGGGCGTCCGGTGTGTCTCACAGTGACTAAGCAGTTGGTGCCAGGCAACTGGAGCCAAAGGTTCCTGTTTGCCTCCCAGTGGGGCCCAACCCAGAGCCTGTGGGGTCCTGTCCCTGGCGAGGCAGACCGGCCCACTTGGCCTTGCGGGGCCTCGGCTGCTTTCTGCTCCAGCCGTGCGTATTGTGTGTGCAGGCGTGCACACCGCTGGCCTTGTGTCCCTGACGCCCCACACTCACTCAGAGTGTATCTCCTCTGCAGCTTAGAGAATGCAACCAACAGTGCCGACGCCGCCAGCAGCAAATTCGTGTTTGGCCAGAACATGAGTGAGCGCGTGCTGGTGAGTGACCCCGTGGAGATGATCCTTGGGGCCCAGAGACTTCCAGAGCCACCCGCAGGTCACAGGGGCACATGGGGTGTGCCTGCTGTGACATTAGAGTGCTTTCTTTTGCCGAGTAAGAGAAAGAAGATCCAACTCAGACTCAGCCTAAACAGCGTGCGGGGCCAGGAGGGACAGACCTGGAGGCCCAGGGAGGCTCTGCGGGAGCCTGGGTTGCACTTCCTGTCATTGCTCATCTCAGGGCAAGTGGGGCAGCTGGCGGCCAGAGCCCTCAGCTGTGTGCTGCTGGGACCACCACAAGCCACCTCTGACGCCAGGGGAGGGTGGCCCCACCCCGACTGTGAGGCCACAGCACGGAGTGGTTGGTGGGGGTGTCACCCTCGGACAGGCCCCCACAGTGTCCCCTGCACCCATAACACATACCTCGGGTCGTCTTCTGGCCCAGGATGGGCGTCTAGAATTGTTACCTGCTTCCTTATTTTTTCCTTTTATTCCCCCAACCACACATTCCCACCCTCGTTGTATCCATTTGTGAGGGTGGCTCAGGTGCTGGTGGGGGCTCACCTGACTCCGGGCACCTTGATCTCTGTGTTGATTATGCTGAGGAACTCCCTGCTGCTTTTCTTGAGTATCGGTAGTGTCCTTTTTCGATTACAATGAAGTAGTCAAAGAATTGCCTCACAGACCAAGGTGACCAGGTGGCCTGTGGTCAGTTAGTGGCCCCCGCCTCCTGGTGATGCCAGAGAGGTTCCAGAGGCAGTTCACGTACAACGTCCAGGGCAGGCCTATGTCTAGGGTGTCGTCCGAGGATGCTCAGCGAGCGCTGACTGGAAAGGGGCTGGGGCTGGGCAGCTCCCCAGGCTCCCAAGAGGGAAGCTGGCTGAGAGAAACCCTCTGCCCAGAAGAGAACGTGCCGAGAGCCACCTCCCAGCAGAGGGGCCTCCTGTCCGCAGTGGTCAGCCCACTGGGACCACCTCCCCACATACCCACCTTCTTCTGTATACCTTCACTCCCCACAGAGCCCACCCAAGTTAAATGAACTCAGCTCAGATGCCAACAGAGAAAACACAGCAGCAGAGTCTGGATCCGAGTCCTCGTCCCAGGAGGCCACCCCTGAGAAAGGTAGGCCTTGGTCCTGTCCCAGGAGGGTGGCCGGGGACACTGTGAACTGCAGCCATGAGTGCGGGCATCCAGTTAGCAGAAGGGGGCTTGGCCAGCTCAGGACAGCCAGGCCCAGGCACTGCCTGGTGACCCAGAATGGGGTGAGGTGTCTGTCCCCGACCGAGGTGGCTGAGGGGGTACTCTTCAGCACCCTCAGAGGTCTCGCTATCTTCTGTTCTCCCTGGAGCTAGGAGAGTGGGAACCGGAGCTGTGCTGGCCGCTCCTGGCAGAGTCACAGGGTGCGTTAGCAGGGTCCCCTGTGGGCCAAGGTGTGGCTCCCAGAGGCACTGGCCCCCTTGGGGTGTCCCATGCGGTACACCGTCCCCCCGGCCAAGTTCATAGTCAGTGGCGTTGAGCTAATCACTTTGCAGAGTCCCTGGCTGAGTCAGCAGCCGCCTACACCAAGGCAACGGCGCGGAAGTGCCTGCTAGAGAAGGTAGAGGTCATCACCGGGGAGGAGGCCGAGAGCAACGTGCTGCAGGTGAGTGCCCACCTGCTTGTGCCGCACGGTCTGTCTCAAGACAAAGTACAGACCTGAAACAGACACTTCTTCCTGTCGCCCGCTTAGCAGCTCTGACTGTCTTGTCCCAGTGTGCTGTGTCCTCTTAGCCCAAACTTCACGGCCCTCCTGCCACGTCCCCACGGTCCTCCCTTTCTGGGGAGGCAGGTCAGGGCGGTAGGGCTCCATCTGCCCTTCATCCTTCCACACGTACCCGAATGTGTGTCTGTAAACCACGTACATGTGGCTTTGGGGAGTTTTCTGTGGTACTGTTTATCCCTGCTCACAGGTTCATTTTACTATCAAGAGATGTTGACTTAACAAAGATCTACGGACTTCTTTCTGTAAAGGGTCACTTATGGTCTCTGTTGCACTTTTTTAAACATAAAACAGCTTTGTTGAGATACAGTGCACATGCTATGAAATTCACCTTTTTTAAAGTGTATAGTTCAGTGATTTTTAGCACATTCAGAAAGTTGTACAAATGTCATCACTGCTTTAGAACATTTTTGCCCCCAAAAAGAAGCCTTATGCCCATTGCCCTTCAGCAGTGATTTCTCCATCCCCCTCTCTGCCAGCCCCTGGCGACCACGAATCCTCTCTCGATGGATGTGCCTGTTCTGGGCATTTCATGTCAGCAGACTCATGCTGTGTTGTCTCTGGGGTCTGGTCTCTCTCACTGAGCAGCATGTTCTCAGGGTTCGTCCCTGTTGGAACATATGTCAGAGCCTCGTTCTTCATGACTGAGTGACTGTCCACTGTACAGATGGACCACGTTTGCTCATCCCATCTCCTGTTGGTGGACACCTGCTTTGTTTGCACTTTGGGGGAATTAATGATACCCCATGAACACTCGCGGAGAAGGCAGTGGCACCCCACTCCAGTACTCCTGCCTGGAAAATCCCATGGGTGGAGGAGCCTGGTGGGCTGCAGTCCATGGGGTCGCTAAGAGTCAGACACGACTGAGCGACTTCACTTTCACTTTTCACTTTCATGCATTGGAGAAGGAAATGGCAACCCACTCCAGTGTTCTTGCCTCGAGAATCCCAGGGACGGGGGAGCCTGATGGCCTGCCATCTATGGGGTCGCACAGAGTCGGACACAACTGAAGCGGCTTAGCAGCAGCAGCAGCATGAACACTCGTGTACAGGTTTCTCAGTGCACACCTGCTTCACTCTTCTTGGGTAGATCCTTACAAGTGGGATTTCTGGGCTGTGTGGTAAGTCCGTGTTTAACGCTTTAAAGGACAGTTTTCCACAGCGGCTGCACCAGTTGCCATTTCCATCGGCGAGGTGTGAGGGTTCTGCTTTCTCCACATCCTCCAGCACCTGTTTCCATCTGTCCTTTGGTTACAGCCATCCTAGTGAGTGTGACGTGGTATCACATTGTGGATTTTTTATCTTTTTATTTACTTGGTTATGTCTGGTCTTAGCCGCCCTATAACATGTAGGATCTTAGTTCCCCGAGCAGGGGTGAACCTGTGTCCCCTGTACTGGAAGACAGATTCTTAACCGTAGGACCACCAGAGAGGTCCCCCACATTGTGGTTTTGATTTGCATTTCCATAGTGATTTTTTTTAATACTCTTCTGAAAATGTGAAATCCATTTTAGCTTGAAAGCAGGACAGAAAAGTGGCGAAGGGCCAGACGTGTCCCCTGGGCCATGGCTTGTTGAACCTGGTGGTTCATGCGCGTTCCCCTTGTGTTGCAGATCCAATGCAAGCTGTTTGTCTTTGACAAGACCTCGCAGTCGTGGGTGGAGAGAGGCCGGGGGCTGCTCAGACTCAACGACATGGCGTCAACTGACGACGGGACGTTGCAGTCCCGACTAGGTGAGCTGTGGCCGGGTTCCCGTGAGGGGCCTGGGGGATTCGGGCCCCTGACGTGTGTCCATGGCCAGCCCTCAACCTGAGGGACCCATCCCACCCAGCCCAGAGGCTCCCACTGCCAGTCCTTCTCTGATTCTCTTTCTGACTCTGAAAATAGATAAAAGGATTCAGCAGTTTTTGAACTTATTTTTCGATAATAAAAGTGCCAGTTGTTTTATGGTGGGAAAACAAAGAAATCAAACATCAGCTAAAACCTCTTTATGAAAAAGGGAAATCCCTGCTGAGAACGTTTGGGTAGATCCATTCCTGCTCTGTGGCCCTTTTTTAAGGAAGTGGGGCGATTCTGTCACCCTCTTACCCTCACTCTCTTTAGTGAGCATGTTCCTGTGTTGTTCCATTTGCCTTAAAACACGACTTAAAAAGTTCTTGAAAAACTTCCACATTAATATTCCACCGACTGAATATATTTTAGCCATTTCCCTTTTGATGGACGTTTGGGTTCCTAATTTTTCTTGACTCATAAATGATGTTTCCGGTACTATTTTTTACATGAATTTTGTTCCTGAAAGTATGATTGTTAAAAAAGTGTGTATGTGAGTGTGTTTGCATATGTGTGAGACATGTGTACTCATCTTTTTTTTTTTGTAAGTTATCCTTCCAAATTAAAAGTTGTCATCCGACTTTTACAGAAATGTTGATCCCTGGCCCAGGTGTAGCTCACACTGTGTCCTTTCAACGGTGTTCTATGTGCTTGGGCTCAGAACTGGAACAGAGATGGAAATGGCCCTCCTGTTCGGGCACAGGTCTTTGCACCCCTGCCCGTAGACATCCCTTTGTTTCTTTTCTAATTTTTCTAATGGAAACGTGCAAGCAGGGGGCAGAGAGGGCACAGGATTTCAAGACCCCAGGTCGTGGCTTATCCCCTGGTCATCAGGCTGTGGTCAGCTTCCTTGTAGCCATGCCCTCCCCTCCTCATTGAGGTCCTTTCTGGCCATGCCCTCCACACAGCCTTTGACCCTTGGCACAGACAGACCTTCCTTCAGAACTCACCTTGAGGGGTGAGGTGGGGGCACCTGGGTTGGGGTGACCACATCTAACCTGCTCCAGGTTTTCAAGGTTGGGGCGTAGACAGGAGGGTAGGCCGGGACAGGTCAAGCAGGATGACATTGGCCTCGGGCTGGCTGTGGGTGGAACTCAGGTCTCACCTGCGTTTCCGAGGGAAGGGTCTGTCCCAGGTTCTCTCCACCGAGTGCTGCCCTCAGCCATCTCCTGAGGGATGCACTGAGCAGCAGTCAGCCCCAGCATTTCCTCCTAGTGTTCAGCTCCTCCTCATGGGGCGGGAGCTGGACCTTGGCTTGTGGGTGACGACGGTCAGGGGGTGTCAGCTTCATGTGGCATGTCCCTAGTGTGCAGCCCACCCTCATGCCGCATGCCTCCTACTGCCCCCTAACTAACCCCTTTCCTAGGAAGCCCGTCCAGGCACCACTTCCACCCACTGCACTCACCTCGGTGGCAGGGGTGCCAGGGCTGCTGCTCGGCAGACGGGAGGGTGGGAGGCTGTCGTGGGATTTCTCCCTGGGATGTTGACTTTCCTGCAGGTGTGTCTGTTTTCCTGGGGTAGGGGGCGGGGGCGGGCAGGACTGACGTCCTCACTGGTTGCAGTGATGCGGACCCAGGGCAGCCTGCGACTGATCCTCAACACCAAGCTGTGGGCCCAAATGCAGATGGACAAGGCCAGCGAGAAGAGCATCCGCATCACGGCCATGGACACTGAGGACCAGGGCGTGAAGGTCTTCCTGATCTCGGTGAGCAGCCCCGGTAGAGGCCAGGCGGCTGCCAGGCACAAGCGGGCAGCTCCACGTCCAGCACCGGGCGCCCTGCACGGGGGCCTGGCCAGGGAGAGCAAGAGGCCTCCAGGGTCGGGAGGGCAAGACCTGCACCCACAGGAGCTTCTGTTTGCTGCCCCCAGGGTTTGTTGAGGAGGGAGGTCAGGCACCCCACTCCGAGTCCTGGCCTGGCTGGGGGCTTCATTGACTGAGGAGGGGTCTCCCCGAGAGGCCTAGTCACCTGGCCCTCCCCTCTGCCCCCAGGCCAGCTCCAAGGACACAGGCCAGCTGTATGCAGCCCTGCACCACCGCATCCTGGCCCTGCGTAGCCGCGTGGAGCAGGAGCAGGAGGCCAAGGCACCAGCCCCTGAGCCTGGGACCGCCCCATCCAACGAGGATGACAGTGATGACGACGATGTGCTGACCCCGTCGGGGGCCCCCACAGGCGGTGAGTCGGATGTCCCAGGGCGGCCCGGGCTGGGGCTGTGTCCCAGGCAGGGACTTGACAGCAAGGCCACTGCTTCCCACAGGCGCCGGCGATGAAGGCGATGGGCAGACGGCTGGGAGCACATAGCGCCAGGAGCCAGCCGCCGCGAGCCTGCTGCTTTGTCCGTCTGTCTGCCCACCCGCCCCTCCCCCGGCAGCATCGAGGCACGGGGCTCGGGAACCACACTCCCCGCTGGGTTGGCCACAGTCTGGATCCGCACGTCCCGTTCAGAAGCAGACTCGGGAACTGCCTGAATGTGGTTTGGGACACGAACCTCATCATATTGATGAGCAAAACGAAAAAGAACATTTCTTCCCTCCCCACCTTGAATTGAAATGGCACATTAAGACTTGTCACGGCTTCTCACTGGGACTGGGACACCTCGTTTCTTCACCCCGACCTCCCTGTGTCGCCGGCTTCCCCTGCCGCCTGCCCAGGCCGCTAGGCCGTCTCACAGTGTAACACTGGGCCTGCTGGACCGTCTGTTACCACCATCTTTACCTCCCGCCCCCACGTTCTGACTTGGGGGTTTTATTTTTAGATCTTTTCTCCCCCCAAGGCTTTGTGTTGGTTTCCTAGGTTGAACGAGGCACTTCTGTGTGTGGAGCAGGCGTGGCTGCGTTGTGGGCTGCACCCTGGTTCCCCCTGTGACCCCAGCCCCCATGGTGGGGGCACTCAGGACTGCTCGAGAGCCAGCCCCATGGGTTCCCCACCTGGGATTCCTCCAGGCCAAGTCGTGGGGTGTGGACAGATTGGGCCCTGGGCCTGGAGAGCTTGTCTAGAAAAGGGTCACTGGATGTGGGGTCGGGGGGTGCTCCATCCTCCTGTCTGTGCCCGTGACATGGGTCACCCAGCCTTGGGTACCCAGGTGCAAGCCTGCTTCCTGCTCTTGGCCACTCTTCCCTCACCAGGCCCTGGACGTCTCTGCCCCCCAGGACTGTCGAGGGCTGGGGGCCTCTGAGAGGGCAACCCTGGCGGGGCCTTCAAGGAGGGGCCAGCAAGCAGAGCAGTTTCAGACAGCAGGCAGAACCCGTGCTCTCAGCACACACAGGAGCGCGCCCTCTGCTTGCCCACCCCGGAGTGTGGCCAAGAGCAACTGGGCGCTGCCTCCCCCACATCGGGGCTCACAGAGGAGGCTCCAGGGGTTCACAGGAAACCTCCCGCCCGCCCTGACAGGGTGAGGAGGGGGCCGTCTGAGCCACGCCACCTGCACCCCGGGGTGGCCCTGCAGCCGTGCCTGAGCCATGGGACATCACCAAAGGCCCCCCCAGCAGATCTGGTCACACTTCTCTGCTTTAAGCCTTAGTCAACTAGTGACAAGTAAAAACCAGATAATGCCCACGTGTTTTGGAACATTTATGTAAGATTGTCATATGAAATGTATTTGGGAACTACATTAAAACTTTTAACTAAAACGCTGGCCTCCTGCATGCCCCAGGGGCCTCAGGAAGCCGGACAACCTGACCAGGAAGCAGCCTGGCCTGCCCGCAGGGTGGTGGCCTCTGCCCCACACTGCAGACCTGGGCAGGTGACCCAGAATGGCTGCCTTCCGAGACTCGCAGTAGCTGGCTTCACGCAAGAGCTGTCCGCTTCCCCACCAGGTGCGGCCTGGCTTCCCGGGGACCCACAGGGAGGGGTAGGGGTGCTGGCAGACAGGGTTCACTGAGCAGGGATGGGAGGAGGTTTGGGGTTAGCACGATGTGGGCAAGGGGCCTTTCTTCCTGGGGTCCTGAGCCAGTGACCTATTAGGGGAACTGGTGGCCAAGCAGTACACCCGGAGACCTGGTCCAGCCAGTTCTGTGGCCTCGGACCTGCCACACTCCTCCCCACCCCCACCCCAGGGCTGCTCAGCTCCAAGCCCAGATGAGAGTGGTCCTGGCTCCAGGGTGCCGGCTGCATGAGGGTGCGCAGCTCACAGCCGCCAGGCGCTGGTCATCATGGCCACAAACTCCTCATCTGTATCCATGGAGGCGCTCACACCACTGTAGTAGTCCTGGAACTCAGCCAGCGTGACCTGGGGGCAGGCAGGTGGTTGGAGGGGTTCCGGAGGTGTGGACAAGGGACTGGGGTATGCAGGCACCCACCTGCCCGTCCTTCTCAGAGGAGTCGAAGTTGTCCAGGAAGTGGCGGAGCACCTGCTCTTCAGTCCACTCCCCGCTTCGCACCTTTGGGTGAGTGCAGCCGCTGTATACCCCCCGGAGATCGTCCACGGTCACCACGCCATCACCACTGCGGTCCAGCTTGGCGAACGCAGCTGCAACTACTGCCTCCCGGGCCTGGGACATGGGGGGCTGGGGAGGGTGTGTTGGTGACCGGGGGGTAGGAAGCACAGAGGCTCCCCTTGGCCTCCACAGCACCCCAATGGGAGGAAGGGACACTGCTGCACCCCCCAGCTCACCCGCAGCGCTCGCAGGAACTCCTCCAGGTCCAACGTCCCGCTGCCATCACGGTCCCAGCGCCTGCACACGCCCTCCATTTCAGCTGCGTCCAGCACCAGCCCCAGCTCAGCCAAGCCCCGCTGGAGCTCCCCCACATCCAGGGAGCGGCTCCCATCCCGGTCCAGGCGGCGAAAAAATCTGGGGGGCAGGGGTATGGGGTTCGAAAAGATCCGTGGGACTGGGGGTCGGGGAGATGTGAGAGGAAAGCTCACCTGGCCACACCCTGGATGCCTGAGGCCCCTCGGGACAGGCACTGGGCTCGGAGCTTCTCCATGGTGGTGTCCACAGCATCCATGCTGGCTCTGGGCTCTCTGGGTGGCTGGACGGGCTAGAGATCTGGGAGGAGGGGCTCCTGCTCAGCCACCAGGCTACGGACTGGCCGCCTTGATTTGTCCTGGAGTCCGGGTGGCCGCTCTGCCTGCCTCCTGCCCGTTGTGCCCAGCGCTGGCAGTGCGTCCTGCCAGGCAGGGCTGTTGCTGGGAACAGCCCTGGAGACCAGGAGGGGCCCCGCTGCAACTCTCCCTATGCCAGGGCCCTGTGGCCACAAGCACAGCCCTGCGGGGCGTGGAGAAGGCTAAGGAGGGCAGGCCGGCGCTGTTGCTGTCAGCACTGCCCGACCACCATCCGCCTGCTCTTTCCCAGCCCTGGGAGAGAGCCAGACCCAGGCTAGGAGGAGGGTGGGGGGAGTGCGGGAGGGGCGCTGCGGTCCCAGCCCTGCCAGGGACCAGTGTCCCAGATGAGGGGAGGCCAGGCCCAATTCCTATGCGACCCCTCCCCTCTCTGGGCTTCACCAGCCCCCAACCCCTTTCCACAGGGCTGCAGCTGAAGCTGCTGAGGAATTCAAGTTTGAAGGCTCAAGATGGCCCAGGCCCACATCCAACAGGAGCTGCTCAGACGAGCACTGGCTGAGCTGAGACGCAGCCAGTCGTGTAAACATTAATGTTGAGTTGGACGAAGCAATTCTCAGTAGTTAATTATGGCCAGTTGTGGTACTTTTGTCAACATGGGTCTTTTGGGGGTTGGTTTCCGGTTCTCAGACATCGCTTGGTGGGCTTGCTCATGACAAGCCGCTTATCTGGCCAGAGAAGGACCCCTGGCCCCCTGACTTCCATAATCCAAGAGAAACCAAGACCACCGGCAGAGAAGGCCTGCCATCAGACTGGACATCTGGCCAACTGAGCCTCATATCAGTAGGCTAAGATCGAAGATGATAATGGATTTTACAGGACTTAAAATACAGGCCCCTGTTTGGGGAACCCCTGCCCACCCACAGAGACCCAGAGATCATCAGAGGCTTTTCAAAGCTTGGGAGTTGCACCCAGCACAATGGTATTGTCCGAAGTTGCTGCTCCCAACTGAAGCCAAGCTGTGGATCACAAGCAACCTGTCACTGTGATTCACGCCACAGCGGATGCAACACCATCGACTGTTAGGAGAAACTGCAGTGACATTCTGCTGCAGAAGTTCTCGTGACTTGCTGCATGCAGTCCAGCATTCTCTGTGTAGGCACAAAGAAATAGCTCCATCGTGTGCTTTTGTGAGGATTATAAACATCAGGGGGTTTTCTATAAAGAAATGTAAAACGTAATCACAATTATTGTAGCTCTGTTTGGGCATCTCCGCATCTCTGAGAGAATCAGAATCTCAACAATAAAAAACTGGGGGGACTCCCCTGGTTGGTCCAGTGGTTAAGAGCCTGCCTTCCAGTGCAGGGGACAGAGGTTCAGTCCCAGTTGGGGAACTAAGATCCCACGTGCTATGGGGCAACTAAGCTTCTGTGTCGCCACAAAGAACCCATGTGCCACAACTAAGCTGACACCGCCAAAGAAATGGTTGTGCGTTATTTTAATTAACTTTACTTTAAAAAAATTGGAAGTGGCAAGGGCCCTCCAAACCCAGAGGCCCTTTCACTTTACTTCTCTGAGCCTCACTTTGCATAGCTATAAAATGGGGCAATGCCTGTGTGCATAGCTGGCTTAAGAGACAGAGCTGTATATGTGGAGTGCTTGGCACAAGCTCCCACGTGGTGGGGCCCCACCCTGGACTCAGGAGCAGCACAACAGCCACCTCTCCAGCAGGAAGGGGAGGAAGTGGGAAGAAAGGAGGAGGGACCAGTGGTGCCATGAAGTCATTTGGTTTATTCTTGAGCGTAGACAGGCCCTAGCCTGCCTTCCCCTTGTACAAACAGCAACCCCCTTATTCGTCCAGAGGAGAAAACTGGGCCATTGTTACACACTGAGGGGGTCACTGTGTGATGCCAGGCGGTACCCTCTGCAGGGCGGAGGACAGATGCTGAGCTTTCCAGGCTGAAAGGGGCTGTGCCCCGCAGTGGTTCCTGGGGTGGGGATTCCCTGAGTCAGGAGGCAGGAAACGGCTGCCATAGTCCCAGGCCAGGCACTTGGGCTGGGCAGAGAAAGGGACATTGCTCCCTGTTCTGATAAAAAAAAGCAAAGTGCCTCAAATGTCTCTGGCCAACAGGGCAGCATTCAAATAAGGAGTGAAAAAATAGATTCTCAGAGGATTAGAAAAAGGAGCCAGCTGGTGCTACGAAAGGAAAGCTGCCAGGGGCCTCATCAGATGTGCTGGATCCCAGGGTGTGCCAGGCACGGGAGACAGAAAACAAAAACCTGCCCTCATGGAGCTTCCACTCCAATGGTAAAAAGTTACATAAAGGAAGTAAAATGGGGCAATGAGCGGGGGTGGAATGGGGAACAATGACTTCTGATAAGACAGTCATGGAAGCCCTCTCAGAAGAGGTGACGTTTGAGCAAAGACCTGAGTGAGCAGGAGCCAGGCATGTGGCATCTGGGGGAAGAGCATTCTAGGCAGAGGAAACAGCCAGTGTAAAGACCCCAAGGCAGGATGCTATGAAGAGAACGTTACAGGATGCCTGAGTTTGCCTGGGCTGTGAAGCCTGGTTGCCAGCATCTCGGCACATCCCACCTGCACACTCCTTCCTGGGTTGAGAGGAGGATAGAATTGGGGGAAAAAATATCTAAGTATAACCAATGCAAAATGGCCTGAGGCTTGAGGTTCACAATTCTGGGCTGAGATGAAGAATAAGGCTTTAGGATGAAGAGTACTTCTGGAGGAACAAAAACCGGGGCAGGAAAAGAGGGAGAAAGGAGGGAGAGACTCAAATCACATGGCACTTGATGCCATCCACCTCCACCAGAAAAAGAGAGGTCTCTAACTCAGATGTTTCAAGGGCCAGACATCCGGCCTTGAGAGATAAGGGGGTGAATGGAAACTTGCCCTTGCTGAAGAGGGTGTCCTGGACTCAGATCCAGGCAGGTACAGCCCAGCCCGAAGCCAGAAATCCAGATTCGTGTGTAAGCACAACCAGTTCTCCAACAAGGGTGATTGATTCAAAGTTTTGCTTTTTAAAAGAAAAAAAGAAAGAAAACCTGGCTGATTTCATCTGCATTTGGCCTGCAGGCCACCCATATGAAACCTATGCCTTTTTAACAGGTTCTGACGCTGAGGATTATGGCTCTTCCAAGGGGTCCTCTCTGGAATATGTTAACCCTGAGGATACCCAGGCAGTAGAAGTCCCCACTGGAGTCCTCTTTCTCCATTCCGGAACCTGCTCTCTGGGACTCACACAGTGGTCCCAAACACTGCGGGCTCGAGCTGGTCGCTGTCCTCTTCCTCCCCAGTACTGTTGGCAAGGGGTGAGCTGGGCCTACCAGGGAGTGAGTCACTGGCCGGCAGGGGCCCCAGGCGCTCGGCCTCCACCAGGGTGGCCAGCAGCCCAGCCAGGGGCGGCCGGCGGCGGCAGAGATCCTGCAGCAGCTCAGCCCGGGGCTGCAACTGCCCGATGAGCTTGTCCCTCTGGCGCACGGCAGCCTGCAGACTCTGAACAGCAGCCTCGGAGGTCAGCAGCTGCTCCTGGAGGGCGGCAATCTCACTGGCAGGAAGGCAAGACGGAACCATTATGGTGCCCGGCCACCAGAGGTTCTCTTCCCCCTGCTCCCAACCTTCATCCCCAGATTCATAGATTGAATCCCTACGCAGTGATAGTATTTGGAGAAGGGGGCCTTGAGAGGTAAGGAAAGTTTACATGATGTAATGAAGGGTTTCCTTTTAAGAAGAGATACCAGAGCTTGCTCTGTGTGTGTGTGTGTGTGTGTGTGTGTGTGTGTGTGTGTGTGCTTTGTGAGGACAAAGTGAGAAGATGACTGTTGGCAAGCCCGGAAGAGGACACTCACCAGAACTGAATCATTGCCTTGATTTTGAACTTCCCAGCCTCCAGAACTGTGAGGACTCATTTGATATTGTTTAAGACACCAGTCTGTGGTATTCTATAATGGCAACCTCAGCAGACTAACACACTCCCTCATTCACCCCCTATCAGTTCCCTTGTCCCCTCCATCTCTTCTTATTTGCTGTTCAGCTTAGATGCCCCCTCCTCCAAGAAGCCTTCCCTTCGGGCCCTCCTAGAGCCGTGTTGCCCTCCATCATACACAAGAATACTGTGAGCAGGTTGAATACTGGAGTGGGTTGCCACTTACCTCCCCAGCCATCATACACACACATCCCAGTCACCCTGTGTTGTAACTGCCCAACAGTGTGCTTGAGGGCAGGGCTGTACAGGTCTTACAGATGTGTCCTAATGACCAGCACAGGGCCTGGCACATGGCAGGTTGCTCAGTAAAGATAGAGTAACAAGTCCAACCAGCTCTGAATTTTTTCCCACCGGGTCCTCAGAAACACTTACTTCCCTGGGCACTTGTCTCATCCCTCTGAATCCTCAGCTAGAAAGACTCCTCAAAACTGCTGATATAATCCCATCCTCCCAAGAACCTGCCATGGCTCCAATACCTACATCAGGCTGCTGGTGGTCCCTGTACCACTCAGGACCAGCCTGTTTTGCCTAGTGGTAAAATGGACCCTGTTAAGTTAGATAGCCACACCCAAGTGACATCTCTCAACTTTTATCTAGTGACGATTCAAGTATTTTTGTGTTTGTTTTTCCAGTCCCACCAGTAGTCCAGCTCCACGTGAATGCCCACGTCTCCCCTACCAGTATTCCCTTCCTATCTCGGATCTGCCTCTGCCCAACTCCTCCGAGAAGTCCACCTGCCGGGTCCCAAGATTCACCGGTCTTTGGCGCGTCCCAGCTCGTCTAAAGCGGCACTCAGTTGCTGGTCGTGGCGCGCCAGGCGCTCGGCCTGGGCGCGCACCGTGCACTCAGCTGCCTCCAGCCGCGCCTCCAGTTCCGCCGCGCGCCGGTGAACGGCAGCCAGGTGTGCGTTAGCCTCGCGGATTTGCAGGGGCGGCGGCGCTGACATGGCCCCTGCAGAGTACCAGGCCTGGCCACGCCCACGGGCGGCCCGGAACCGGCCCTGGACACGCCCCCTGAGGGCCGCTCCTCCGAGGGTCCCGTTCAAGACTTCGGCGTGATTGGCCGGGTTCACCGCTAGGCTCCGCCCTCCAGGGCTGGGTCTAGTACTCAAACCCTGACGCCCTCACTGGTTCCGGCAACTGGAAACTCCTCCCCTGAACCCCGACTAACTCCAAGATTGGCCAAGGTCTTAACAAACCAGGTTGGCCTTGTCCTCCGGTGGCCAGCTCAGGCTCTGGCAATAGGATTGGTCATTCTCTCGAGGCAGGCCCCGCCCTCCTCAGAATCTAACGCGTCAAATTGGTCGGGCCCCACAAGTCTGACCACGCCCCTGGAACCCGTTACGCTTCTCTCATTGGCCGTTCACGCCCCTTAGGCAATTGTACAGCTCTTGATTGGTCCAGTACCCTTCAGGTTATGTTTGGGATTCTGGACCCACACCCAGTGGATGGTCATTCTTCATCCCGCCCAGGGGTTGGACTACAAACCAGGCACAGACCCCGTCCTGATAAGAATCCAAGCACTGGGAGTGGACACTTTCTCGTTAAGCCCCTGAGCCTGAGTCATTGGAAGGACTGACGCCGAAGCTGAAGCTCCAATATTTGGCTACCTGATGCGAAGAACCGACTCATTGGAAAAGACCCTGATGCTGGGAAAGAGAGGGCAGGAGAAGAAGGGGGCGACAGAGGACATGAATCTGAACAAACTCCGGGAGATAGTGGAGGACAGGGTAGCCTGGCGTGCTACAGTCCATGGGGTGGCAAAAAGTCGGACACAAGTTAGCTACTGAACAGTAATTCTGTGCCTGACCACGCCCCCAAATAGTAGCACGCCGTTAACTAGGCTTAAAACTGGCCATCGGGCGTGACCACGCCTCCCCACAGATACTGGCACTGGGAGTGGCCACATCCCTCCGTGTTCCCGCCCCATAATGACGTCTCGCTCCAGTACAGTCTGGTTCCGCGGTCTCCTCTCTGCATGTGGATAGGCTTAGTACCTTTGATAGTACCGCCCCTAGTTAGGTCCTACCTCTCGGGGTCACACTATTCTTGACCCAGGATCTTCTGACCTAAAATAACGACAACTGCCTTCACTGATCCTGGTCAGTTTCCCCCTTCAGAAATCGGCCAGTGGTGCACGTGCTCTTCCTTTACTCCCATCCCAACTCCAGGACTTGAGCGCAACCCGTGTTCACGTAGGAGGCCCTCAATAAAGTTGCTCACTTGTTGCTGTCCCGCCCCCACGAGAGGCTGCGCGCGCCGCCCAGGAAGTCTCGCGAGAGTCAGCGGCGTCCGTCCTTGGCCGCAGGAGCCGCCGGGTGGTAAAGTGCAGGACTAGGGCTGTGCTGTCATGGCTAAGACGCTTCTTCACCAGTACTGGGACATCCCCGAAGGCACCGAGTGCCACCGCAAGACCTACGCCGCCACCAGTATCGGTGGTGCCGCTGGTGAGCACCGACCGGGTCCCCAGGGTGTAGGACGCAGGGAGGCCGTCAGATCCCGTCGGGGACTGCCCGAGGGCGTCCTGGAGGGGCTGCGGACCTCCCGGGGTGGCAGTAGTCGTCGTCGGGGTATGTGGGGTGGCCTTGGGACGCCGGGGGCTCTCGTACTAGATAGACTTTGTGGGGTTGTCGGACTAACGCAGAGGGCGCAGAGAGATCATAGGGTCCGAGAGGGTCCCATGAGGGCTGAGAATCTCGCGGAGTGGGTACGTGGTCTTCGTTGGAGTGTCTGAGCCTGCCATGGGGACCTCTGGTGTGAGGTAGACGTTGCGGGGAGAGGCGGGGGAGCTAGCAGGGTTCCTGGGCCCTGGGAGGTTGTGGTATCTGTGACAAGCTGATCACTGGGGTAGTCAAAATTCCTGGGTGCTGGGTGTTTGTGGCGTCTGCTTGAATGGAGTCTGGAGGAGCTTGTTGGAGGGTGCTTGAGAGGTTGCAGGTGGAAACTTTTGACAGAGGCATTATGTCTTGTGGTCATGGAGAGACTCGGATTTGGGGGACTGTCACTGATTTCCAGGAGCCCTGCAAGGGGGCTTGTGGGTCTTCAAGGGCGTTGCTGTGTGCCTGTGACACTCATTTTGCCACCCGAATTGCCTCACCAGCCAACTCCACTCAACACTCAGGGCCTAACTACACATGACCCTCTGTCCTCCCACACCTCCTCCCTTCTTCCATCCCTGCCTCCCCTCAGCACTCTACAGCGAGAATTCACACTTGAGTTTTGTGGGATGGTGAGCCCCTTTGAGGGCAGGGGGCCAGGCTCTAACGCAGCACAGAGCACACAGTAACTGAATGATGGAATGAGCGAGGGAAGGAAGGCGAGGTAGTAACTAGGAATGAATGAATGACTTTGCGAATGAATGAATGAAGGTGCACAGTAACAGTGAGTGAATGACTGTGCATTCATTCATTCATGTGAAGTGTCTGGAAGTCACTTCAGAAGACTGATGGGGAGCCAGGAGCTGGCAGAGGGGCTGAGGAGGGGTCTTTTGAGGGGGTGACAGGAACCTGTGGAAGGGGCCAAGTCAGTGGAGACCCTCGAGTGCTGAGGGGGTGGGTGGTGGTGGCTGTAGCATCTGAGGAGTTAAGTGGGCTGGGGGAGCTGGCTGGCATGTCATCTACTAAATGATTGTTGGGGGCGGGGCACGGACAGTCGTTGACTTTGGGATAATCCAGTGGCTTCCAGGTCATCCCTTCCCAGTTAAAGGACTTCTGAGGGCTCATAAGATGCTGGGGTGCGTTCTATGCCCGGCATGGCCTGGCAACTGGGTGTCCCTCGGCCAGGGTCACAGGCATGTGGTATGTATGTGTTAGTCATTTAGTCGTGTCTGACTCTTTGTGACCCCATGGACCACAGCCCACCAGGCTCCTCTGTCCATGGGATTCTCCAGGCAAGAATACTGGAGTGGATTGCCATTTCCTCCTCCAGGGGATCTTCCTGACCCAAGGATTGAACCCAGATCTCCTGCATCGCAGGCAGATTCTTTGCTATCTGAGCTATAAGGAAAGCAGGCATGTGGGGGTAGTAGGATCAATAAGGTTCTCCCCCAGGACTCACTGTGGTTTGGGGACTATCACTGAACCTTGTCTGTGGTTCCTCTTCAGAGAATCATCTAGAGATCATGCATCCCCAGGTCCCAGACAAGGTAGGGAGCTGCTCTGATTAAGTCTTTACAAGCTGGGGTGCAGGTTGGGCCCTCGTATGAGAGAATAACTGAGGAAAGGGGCTTGCTGGGACAGTGCAGGCAGGGGGAGCCCCAGACTCCGGCCCACTCCCTCCTTCCCAGCCTTCAGCCTCTGAGGAGTGCGGGGACACTAGGGTTCAGCATGGGATGCGGACGGACTGGACCTGGGCAGCCCCCAAGTGGGCACCTGGCATACGGGTGCCCTCTGTATATGCGGCTCCTCTCCCCTCATCCCTGGGCCTCAGCTTCCCCATCTGGGAAGTGGGTTGGCCATCTTGGCCCTCCTCGGAGTTGCTCCCAAGGTTACTGGCCCTGTCCGCTGTGACAGATCCCCCACAGCTCTTGTGAGCTGAACCTCAGCAGGGCTGGAGGGCTGCTGCTCAGCTGGGAAGGTCATGGTGGGGGAGTGCAGCATGCCAGCTGCTGGGTCTGCAGAAGCTGGGGACTTGGAGACTGGGCGGGGCCCACGTCCCTGGGGCATCGGTGAAGGTGGTTGGCCTTCAGATCCTCTGGTCTTCCAGGCTGCTCTGCCAGGTGGGTGGCATCAAGGGAGTCTCTCTGCCTATCTGAGGCACCCCCCCAACCCCCCGACAAAGCAACAAGAGGGGACTCAGCCTATCAGGCCCTAAGGAGGGAGAAGGCAGTGGGTGCCCTTTCACCTGGCAGGAGATGGTTCTGTTTTGTCTGGGACGGTTTGGCGCCAGGAGGTCTGTGCTGGCAGCTGGGCCTCACTGTGAGTCTGTCTGGAGAGGAGTGGTGCAGGGTCAGCTGGAGGATGGGGAGCCTTGTACTGGGCTGTTCTGGTGACAGGGAGCCAGCCAGGTCTGTGCATCCACCAAAGAGGGTCTGGCTGAGGAGGCTGACACATGGAGTGGGTCAGCATTGGCTCAGCATGCCCCAGGGTAGGGCCTTGGGCCTGGCTGCCCACCAGGGTCCCTCACACGTAAAAACCAACATCAGGGGCAGGTCGTCTGGGGTAACGGTGGAGATGGAAGAGCTTACCAGAGTGGTGAGGCTGAGCCAGCCGGGGTGAGGGTCAGGTCTGAGAGTGGCGAGAAGAGGCGTCAGGAGCCCTGGGCCCTGCAGCAGGGACAGAGCTTTGCTGGAAGTGGGGAGTAGGGCTGGGGTGCTGGTCTGGCCACGAAGGCCCTGGCTCATCCTCAATGGGGGCCGTGTTCTGGGCTGGTGCCCTGTGGGATGGGCTGGATGAGGGGGGGTGTGAGCCCAGGCCTTGGAGCAGGAGAGCCAGGTTAGATCCCAGCTCATCGACTGTGGGACCCCAGGTGAGCCCTGTAACAGCCGCTTCCTGGCCCACCCTGGCCCAGGCCACCTTGGTGGTTGCCATGGAAATGCAAGGAGCCGGCACTGTGGACTGGGGAGGGGCCTGTCCCCTTCAGGGCCCAGGGCTGACTTGCCTGGCCGCCTTTCTGTCCCTCTCTGTCTACAGGCCTCGTTGTCTCTGTCTACAGCGTTGCTCTCAAAACCCCGACCTCCTTCTTGGAGGGAGTGGCGAGGACGGGACGGTACACATTCACTGCAGGTGAGCAAGCCCGCATGATGTCTGGGCTTCTCCTCAGGGGCCCTTCCGGCACTGGTCTGGACCCCTGACTCAGACTGGGGCCCTTCCTGCCCCACCTGCCCCTACAGCCGCCATTGGAGCCATATTTGGCCTCACCTCCTGCATTAGCGCCCAGGTCCGCGAGAAGCCCGATGACCCTCTCAACTACCTCATCGGAGGCTGTGCCGGAGGCTTGACCCTGGGAGCGCGCAGTGAGTGAGCCCCGCGCCCCTGACCTCTGCCAACCCCCCTCCCTCTGCCCATCAGGGGTGGGTGTGCAGAACGTACATCTGGCAGGGGAGGGGGCAGCGCCCGCAAGAGGCCCCGTGCCTCTGAGTCTCAGCCACCAGCTGGTTTAGCTCTGCTCAGGCGCCTACTGCACGTCCACCTCGCTACACCCTCCTGCCCCCATGGCTCGGCGTGGCCTGCATGGACTTGCTCTGCCCCTATCCTGCCCTCGCTGCCTTGCTCTCTCTGCTGCAGCTCCACAGCCTCCTCGCTGTTCCTCCAGCACCTCGAGGCCTTGGCATGGCTGTGCCCTCTGCCAGAGCACCCTTCCCCCCAGAAGTCACTGCCCCAGCCCGCTATGTACATCTGGGCCCCCGCCTGCCTTGCTTGTGTGTCTCTCCCTCTGCCGCGTCTTGTCAGAGAGCACAGGGTCACTGCCCGTCGGGGGAGCAGTCGGGGCTGGCTTGGAGCTGCTGGCACCCAGGGCCCCACAGGGAAGCGGCTGTCACCATCCCCACCTTCCAGACGGGGCCACTGAGGCCCCAAGGAGATGAGATGGCCTGATGTCACCCACATGGAGAAGAGGATGTCTCCCCTGTGGGAGGCCGGGCCCCAGGCCAGCCTGGTACAGCAGAGCCGCCTGGAATAGGAAGCAGACACCGCTCTTCCCGCCTCCCATATCCTGGCGGGTGGGGGCGGCCGGCCAGGGGAGAAATGGAGGCCACACGCAGATAAACACCCCAGCCCGCTGGCTGGAGTGTCTGTGGAAGGTTCCAGCCGGGAAGAGAGGGAGGGTGCCACGCCCTCCTGGCCTTTGCTGGGAGACCTTGGCTGAGGTCCGGCTTTGACCTGCACCCCTGAGCCTGCAGCCGGGTATGTGAGTCTGGCGCTCAGCAGGCAGAACCCCCCTCCCAGGGCACCTCTCAGGCCGCAGGCATCTTGTGTTCTCCGCTCCACAGACCACAGGGCAGACTCAGCCAGGACTGAGACCTGCCAGCGGCCTTCAGTCCCCCACGCCCCCACGCCTGGAAGCCTGGACTCCTGCCGCCCACCTTCAAAGGCAGAGGCCCCGGGGCTCCGTCCCTAAGGAGCATGTGGTCCAGCCCTGGCCACCTGAGCTTGGAGGGAGGACCATCCTCGGGCGGTCCTCAGGGTGGGCGTAGGCAAGCCTCGCTCCCCGCATGCTGTCTGATGCCAGTCTTTCCACCCCTGCAGCCCGCAGCTATGGGATCGGAGCCGCTGCCTGTGCGTACATGGGCTTGACGGCTGCACTGGTCAAGATGGGCCAGCTGGAGGGCTGGAAGGTGTTTGCAGAACCCAAGGTGTGAGCCCTGTTGCCGCCTCCCAGGACCTCGGGCAGTTTGAAACTCGTGTAAAATAATAAATCCTGTGTATATTTGTGTGTGTCTCTCCTTCTCTGTCGTTCTCCAGGGTGAAGCCCTGTCCAGGTGACAGAGGCTGGGGGACAGGCCAGGGCGGCTCAGGGCGGACGTGGGAGGGAGATAAGGCGTCTGGGTCTGTGCCCGAAGGGGTAGGCACAGCGCCAGCTGGGCCCCAGCGTGGGAGCAGGTGTCAGGCAGAGGTCGCCAGGCCTCAGCCAGTTCTCTGTGAATGGCCTTGGGGACTGACATTGGGGAGGTTGGGGGGGACTGGGCCCCGCAGCCCACAGCCCTTCCTGTGGCCCCCCTGCAGCTCACAGGCCAGCCCCTCTCTGGGCCTTCCCCCAAAGCCAACAGCATGTGGAAAACACGCCCAGGCCCCACGCACGGCCCATTTCCAAATTCCTGGGCACTGGAGCGGAGAGCCCCAGACGGCCTGGCCCCCAAGCCCCGTCCCCATCAGGTGGGACAGGTGGGTGACAGGCCACCGGGAGCCTGCAGGGCAGGGGCCCTCGTCAGCAGTGTGAGGACTCAGGGCCTTGCACACACAGCCGCCTGTCAGGCCCAGTGATGCAGGCGGCCCCAGAATGCTGGCGCAGTCCTGGGCTTTCTGCACAACCAGCTCAGTTCTTCCTGGCAGCCAGAGAGGAAGGCCCTGCGTGTCCCAGCACGCCTCAGTGGGCCATAAATTAGTGCTCTCCAGGGCCCACCCTGCGGGGCGGGATCGCGTCCTGGTGGGGGTCTGGGCGCTGCAGGAGCACCCCGAGGGGTCCAGGGATGGCAGGAGTGGCCCTCCCCAGTGTCTGCCCCAACTCTCCTTCCCTTTCCTTCTCTCCCGGAGCCTGATACGGTTGAAAGCCGAACTTGGAGCCTTGCATTTATGCTGTGTCCAGCCCAGGTAATAATTCACCCGAGTGTGAAGCAGAGCACGGAGCCCCGTGGCTGTCAGCTGGGCCGCCCTTGCTGCCACTGTTTGCTGACACCCCAGCCCCCACACCCCTTACAGCCACTCGGGTCCCTCCCAGCCCTGCCCCCTCAGCCTCCCCACCTGCCACGCTGAGCCCCTCTGCTTGGACATGGCCCCTTCCTAGCACACCACCCCAGAGTGGGCACCAGTGTCCACGTGCAGCCTGGAACCAGGTGCCAACTTGGAGTCACATCCAGGCCTAGGTACCCAGATCCGGACTTGGGGGTCTCAGAGAGGATGGAGATACCCCCTCACCCCTGCCGTGGGACCAGCTGGCTTCAGGGCTCCCAGACCTGCATTCAAGACCCAGCACTTGGTTCTTTCCTGCTCTGTCCTCAGTTTCCCCACCTGGCAAGTGGACATGAGTGCAAGCCTCCTTCAGCTCTTCCCTGAAGAGGGGAAGTGGCTCCACCCATGGGAACGCCCCTTCCATGCCCGCTGAGTAGGGGTCAGGTCCCTGACTCCAGCACCAGCCTGTCCTGTCCCTGCAGTGGCCGGCAGGGGGCAGGGCCTGCCCTGCTCAGTCCGGTGCCCCCAGGTCCCTGGCCCTGCAGCCCTGCCTCCCTAACCGTCCTCCCACACCTTCCCATCTGTCCTGCTTATAGCATCGGGGAGCAGGGTAGACAGATTCTCAGAATCAGTAGTGTCTATGATGGTGTCGGGGCTGCCAAAAGCTTGGGCTCAAGGCCCCGCAGCTGGTCACTTCCCGGCCCCAACACCACAGTAGCTTCCAGAACTAGATCCTCGTAGGCGCCCCACCTCACCCCCACACAGCCTTCCTCAGTCTGGCTCTCCTGAAGCCCAAACCGAGTGCCAGGTCCAAGGGCCCACAGAAGGAAGGAAAAATTCATTCAGAGCCAGCCAGCCCCAGCCTGCCTCCTAGCCTCGGTTTCCCCTGTGCGGGCAGGGATGAGGGTTGGAGCAGGCCTTCCAGGGCCCCCAGGATGGGGCAGGAGGGAGCAGCTGCTCACTGGACCCCAGGGAGCCCCAGACACAGGCCCCCTCTCCCATAAACATTTACCAGGCTGGGAGGTACCCCGTGGGGATGGCCCCCAACCAGAGCACCCTGTGCTCCCACTGTTCCACCTGGATCCCCACACACTGCCCCAGCAGCACCCCCATGTGGGGCACTGGAGGGCCTTTCTGGAATCACCTAGACCAAGCCATCCCCAGCCCCCAGTGGTCTGGACTGGAGCAGAGGGGGAACTCAGAGGAGGAGCAGGGGCCTCATTGGAGGGGACTAGGAGGGCTTCCTGGAGGAGGCAAAGGGAGGACCTGGAGATGAGCGGCTTTCCAGATGTGCGCCGAGGGGAAGGGTGTCCCAGGCAGAGGACCAAGGAAGATCCAAGGACTGAAGACCCCTGGGGACAAGGCTGCAAGGACTGACCCAGCCCTCTAGCCCAGGCCAAGTCTCTGAGCTGTTTGCAGGCCAAGAAAATGTGAGCAATCCAAAACAAAAGGAGGAAAATCTTCAGCCCTTCCCACCACCGGCAGGACACAGTTGTGGATGGCATTGTTACTGTCAGCTCATTTTGTCAGTTTGTTGAGTCCTCGAAACCCATGCCCCTCCCCGCTCCAGAGTGAGCTCTTCACTTTAATCTTGTTTACAGATGAGGAAACTGAGGCCCCTAGAGGTGATGTCACAGGGCCCAGCTCACAGTGGGCACTTAGTTCTCTTTTTCGGGGGGCCACACTGAGCAGCATGGGAGGATCTTAGTTCCCCAACCAGGGATCAAACCTGCGCCCCCTGTATTGGAAGCATGGAATCCTAACCACCGGACCACCAGGGAAGTCCCCAGTGTTAGTTCTTTTATTATTATTAGCTGTCATTGGCAAAGAGCGTTATAGACTGCCTCTGAAAGACTTCCCGTGTGGTCGCCATGGTGACAACAAAAGCAACCCAGTGGGAGGAGGGATGTGTGCTCCCGGCCAAGAGATCTTCAAAGCAAAATTATAACCCCAAAACTCTTGTAAAAAGTTGCGTTGGACATGAGCTAGGGGGATACATAAGGCTTTTGAGGAGGCCCCACGGGCCAGCCATCTGCCCCGCAGTGGATCTGGAGGCTGATCTGCTGTCTTCTCACCCCTTTTCACACCCTTCCGGCTCCAGAATCCATCCAGGACCTACCCACACCTCACTCCCCCCAACCCAGGGCTGCCCCCATCAGCACCACCTGGACCCGGGTATTCACCCCCATCCTGGCCCCCGGCTCTGCGCTCGCCCCCCAGGTCTGTCTTCCCCGCAGCAGCAGCCCTGTTTGCACTCAAGTCAGGCTCCGCTCTGCTCTGAGTCAGGTCCCACCACACTCTGCCCACAGCCCTCCAGGGCTCCCATCTCCCTGGGGCTAAAACTCCCAGGTCCCTCCCTTGCCTTCTGCTCCTCCCTCTCTCCCCGTCACTCACTCTGCTCCAGCCACACAGTCCTGCCCCAGGGTCTTTGCACAGCCTATGCCCTCTGCCCAGACCTCTCTCCCCTGACCTGTCCCCTCCCCTACAGCTCCCCAGTTACCACCTCCAGTTCCAAATTCAAACGTCACCTCCTCGTTGAAGCCTTCCTGACACGCCTCTGAACCTGCGTCCTGCCCAGCACCCCACATGCCCTTTGCCCTCTTCTATTTTTGTCCATCGCATTTACCAGCTCCGAAATCCCCTGTCATCACTGCGCGCATTGTTCAGTGGAACATGGGGCATATCCCAGTGGTTACACCCTCAGGTCAGCACCCAGCCTAGGAACACAGCAGGGCTCTGTAAATACATGGCCCAGCCCTGCTCTGAGTGGGGACCCACTCAGTTCACCCCCATAGTTGATGGTGGCGGCAGGGTGTGGGGAGGAGGCAGGGTCAGTCAGGAACCATCCGTGAATGAGGGTCTCAAAGTCAAGACTTGGAAGCGTTGGACTTCCCTGGTGGTGCGGTGGTTTGGACTCCCCCTTCCAATGCAGGAGGTGCGGGTTCGACCCCCGGTCAGGGAAGTAAGGTCCCACGTGCCTTATGGCCAATAACCCGGAACACAAAACAACAGAAGCAATACTGCAAAAAATCCAGTAAAGACTTTTAAAATGGTGCACCTCAAAAATTAAAAAAAAAAGAGTTCTTTAAAAAAGCAAGACTTACACATCTTTACCGAATACCCACATGTGTCAGGCAGAGTCTTGGGCTTGGAGTCCCATCAGGTGACAAGACCCACGAGGCTCCCACCTTCCTAGAACCAAAAATCTGGTCTGGAGGAAGAAATAGTAAAATGGTAAAAAAAAAAAAAAAAAAAGAAATAGATATATATATATGTATAGTAAAACAATACAACGAGCAAACATGTAAATGAACAAGAGTGATTTACACAGAACTATGCTGGAGAGAGAGAACTTAAGTGACACGGTAAAAAACAGGGCCATGAGCCAGTGGGCATGGTGGGGGCAGTCAGGGAGGGAAAGACCAGCCTGGGGTGACTGAAGGAAGGACATTTCAGCCAGAGGAAACAGAGGGGGCAAAGGCTGTGGGCTTGGAAGAAGCAGGGAGCAACCTCCCATGCCAGCTGGGAAGCCACGTGGCAGGTCAGGGTGGACTGTGAGCAGAGTCAGGCATGGCCCCGGGTGGACCCAGCCTGTCAAAGCAGACACCTTGGAACCCATCCTGCACCCACCATAGCAGGCACTTCTGGCCCCGTCTCCTCTGAGCCCCCCGAAAAGGGCACCTACCACCATGCCCACAGGGTCACCACACCGAGGGGAGGGTAGAGCGAGTAAGGAGGAGACTGAAGGGTGGGGGATCTTGGGAAAGGGGGACCCAAGGATCCCTGTCTGGGTTCTGTTGGGGGCGTGGCTAAGTCAGTAAAGAATCTGCCTACAGTTCAGGAGACCTGGGTTCGATCCCTGGGTCAGGAAGCTCCCCGGGAAGAGGACATGGCAATCCACTCCTCTATTCTTGCCTGGCGAATCCCATGGACAGAGGAGCCTAGTGGGCTACATACAGTCCATAGTGTCACAAAGAGTTGGACACAACTGAAGTGACTTAGTACGCATGCTGGGGAGCTGGGGGACTTGGGGCCCCGGCCCACCATCATCACCCACCCCTAACCCTGCCAATCCCAGCCCCTGACCCTGAAGCTGGGTTAGTTGTCGCTTCAGGGGTCTGAAAGTGGAGGGCAGAGTTTTGAACACCCATCACCTTGTCTGGCTCGACATCCAGGGCTCAGAACCCAGGGGAGTCCTCAGTGCCTGAGACACTGGCCAATTCTAGCACCCCCGGCCGGACAGTGACTGCCATGGGAAAGAGGTACACACCAACCCCCCCCCAGGGGTCTCCACCCCCGTCCAGTCACCCTTCCTTCCTCTGCTCTGGCCCTCCTTGGGTTTGGCACCTAGAGAGGTCCTGCTGGACCGCCGGCCCCACATAGGCACTCACGGGTCCCCACTTGAAGCCAGCCAAGCCTCCAAGGGTCTTCCCGGAGCCTCGAGGACCTCTGTCAGTCCCGGCCCCAGGCCAGCCCATGTCTCACCCCTGGGGGCCCCAGGACTCTGAACACTCCTTGACCCCAAACAGGAAAGGTGTGAGCTCCCACAGGGGCCAGGCACTGGGGGGCACCAGAGGCTTTCAGCCCGAAAGTAGGGTCTGCAACAAACCTGTGATGTGGCCTAAAATTTCCCCCCACAACACCCATCCAAACGCTTTTATTTTGTCCCTCCTTTTTTTTCACAGCAGTCTTTTAAAAATATATTTTAGTTTATTTTTTTTTCATAGGCAAAACAGACTCAGGCCACACATGTAAACTATACCAGGGGTGTTCAGGAGAGACACCAGCCCCCCAGGCTCCCCAGAGGCCGCCAGCCAGTGTTTCGTTTCCTCTCCAGCAGTGCTCCTCCCCCAAACAAGCGTATCCGTGTACTTTTCCCTTCCCCTCATAGAAACAGCAGCATACCATCCATCCCTGCTGTTTTGCAGCCCTTCTGATTCCCTCATAACAATATGTCCCAGATTTCTTCCCATAAAGAACCTTCTCTGGCCTTTTAACGGCTGTATAATATTTCCTCTTGGGGCTGGATGGCCGTCCCCATGAAAGCATATGCCCTGGGTCCCAGCATTTTGCGGGTTTAAACGGTGAATCCATAAACCCTGTAGCGGGGCTTCCCTGGTGGTTCAGTGGTAAAGAATCCTCTGCCAATGCAGGAGACACCAGTTTGACCCCCTGGTCTGTGAAGATCCCACATGCCCCAGAGCAACACGGCCCAGGGACCACGACAATTGAGCTTGTGCTCTAGAACCCGGGAGCTGTAGCTTCTGAAGCCCACATGCCCTGGAGCCCGAGCTCCACAACAGGAGGGCCACGGGGGCCACACCTAGGGAGTAGCCCCCAGGCGCTGCAGCTAGGGAAAAGCCCCCACAGAAACAAAGACCCAGCACAGCCAAAAACAAACAATAAACAAATAAAATTGTATTTAAAAAAAGAAGTCAGGGTAAATTAAAGGGAAACAAGCTGTAACAATGTCACTGTTCTTGTGGGTCAACATACTGGCACCCTTCCTAAAAATTTTTTTCTTTTTTGGCCACACCCCATGGTGTGCAGAACTTCCCCAACCAAGGATCAAATCTGCATGCCTTGACGTGGAACCTCAGAGTCTTAACCACTGGACTGCCAGGTAAGTCCCTGAAGTTGTTTTTCATTGATAAACTTGATATTCGGGGCTTGCTTGGTGGTCCACTTGTCCTCAGACTCTGCGCTCCCAGAGTACGGAGTCCCTGGTCAGGGAACTGGATCTCACGTGGTGCAACTGAGAGCTCACACGTTGCAACTGACGATCCCACAGGCCGAGACTGAGACCCGGTGCAGCCAAATAAAATAAATAAATATTTTAAAATAAATAAATAAACTTGATATTTTTAGAGCCGTTTTAGATTTATAGGAAAATTGAGCAGAAAGTGCAGAGTTCTCACACAGTACCTTACTCCCCTAGTGCACACACACAATTCCTCCCCCAGCCACCTGCTTTTTTAAAAAAGTCTCTTGGCTGAACCACACAGAACATGGGATCTTAGTTCCCTGATCAGGGATGGAACATGAGCCCCTGCATTGAGAGGGTGGCATCTGAGCCACTGGACCAGGGAAGTCCCTCCCCTATTATCAACATCTTGTATTGGTGCGTTTTATTTCTTACATCTGATGAACTAACACTGATACATTATTGTAAACTGAAGTCCATAACCAGCATCAGGGTTCCCTCTTCTTCCCCCCCGCCCCACCCCCCCACCAGCTGTTCTAAAGAGAGGATTTTTTTTTCTTTTTTCATTGAAGTATAGTTGCTTTACACTGTTGTGTTAATTTCACATGCACAGCAAAGTGACAGTTCAGTTCAGTTGCTCAGTCATGTCCGACTCTTTTTGGGCCCAAGGAATACAGCACGCCAGGCTTCCATCACCAACTCACAGAGCTTGCTCAAACTCATATCCATCGAGTAGGTGAAGCCCTCCAACTATCTCATCCTCTGTCAACCCCTTCTCCTGCTTTCAATCTTTCCCAGCATCAGGGTCTCTTCCAGTGAGTCAGTTCTTTGCCAAAGTATTGGAGCTTCAGCTTCAGCAGCAGTCCTTCCAATGAATATTCAGGGTTGATTTCCTTTAGGATTGACTGGTTTGATCTCCTTGAAGTCCAAGGGAGTCCTAGAGTCCAAGAGTCTTCTCCAACACCACAGTTCAAAAGCATCAATTCTTCATCGCTAGTTATACATACATGTATATTTTTTTCACATCCTTTTCCTTTATAAGTTATTACAAGATACTGAGTATAGTTCCGGAGAAGGCAATGGCAGCCCACTCTTGCCTGGAGAATCCCATGGATGGAGGAGCCTGGTGGGCTGCAGTCCATGGGGTCGCTAAGAGTCGGACACGACTGAGCGACTTCACTTTCACTTTTCACTTTCCTGCATTGGAGAAGGAAATGGCAACCCACCCCAGTGTTCTTGCCTGGAGAATCCCAGAGATGATGGAGCCTGGTGGGCTGCCGTCTCTGGGGTCGCACAGAATCGGACACGACTGAAGCGACTTAGCAGCAGCAGCCGCAGAGTATAGTTCTCTGTGCTATCCAATCCAGTAGAACCCTTTGTTCGTCTCTTTATATACAGCAGTGTGTATCTGTTAATCCCAAACTGCTAATTTATCCCTCCCCCATTCCCCTTCGGTAATCATAAGTTTGTTTTCTTGTCTGTGAATCCACTTCTCTTTTGTAAAGAAGTATATCATCTTTTAGAACCCATGTACAAGTGGTATCATGATGCTTGTCTTTCTCTGCCTGACTTACTTCACTTAGTACGAGAGTCTCTGGGCTCATCCATGTTGCTGCGGATGGCATGACTTCATTCCTTTTTGTGGCTGAGTAGTATTCCACTGCATATGTATATCCTATGTCTTCTTTATCCATCCTCTTTCAACAAACATTGAGGTTGCTTCTGCGTTTTGGCGATTGTAAATAGCACAGAAGTGCACTATTGTAGACAGCACAACGGTGCGCACTGGACGAGCGCTCGCTGTTGGTGTTGTCCATTCTATGGGTTTGGACAAATGTCAAAAGATAAGCATTCACGGTTGTTTTGGGTTGGCCAAAAAGTTTGTCTGGGTTTTTCTATCACATCTTACAGAAAAACCTGAGCAAACTTTTTGGCCAACCCAATAGTATCATGCAGAGAGGTTTCACAGCCCTGAAAATCCTCTGCGCTCCGGCCATTCAGCCATCCACTGGGGCTCCACCCCGGGCTCACTTCAGTCGTGTCTGACTCTTCGCGACCCTATAGACCGTGGCCCACTGGGCTCCTCTGTCCTTGAGAGTCTCCAGGCAAGAATACTGGAGTGGGTTGCCATGCCCTCCTCCAGGGGATCGTCCCGACCCAGGGATTGACCCTGTATCTCTCATGTCTCCAGCGTTGGCAAGTGGGCTCTTTATCACTAGCGCCATCTGGGAGGGCCCACCGTTTCCACCCTGGCCTTTTCCAGAGTGTCCTGTAGCTGGGATCACAGTCCGTCGCCTTTTTCAGATCAGCTACTTTCACTTAGTCACGTGCATTGTAGCCCCCTCCACGTCTCATCATGGCCGGGGAGCGCATTTCTTTTTAGCACAGAATCGCATCCCATTGCTCGAATGTTGCACACTTTTGTTTCTCTTTGCCTGCTGAAGGATGTCTGAGTTGCTTCCAAGTTCTGGCAATTATGAACAAAGCTTCCATAAGCATCCACGTGCAGCTTTCTGTGTGGGCATCAGTTTCCCTGTGGATATCGGTTTCCAACTCCTTGAGGCGAATTCCACGGAGTGTGAATGCTGGGCCCTGGTCAGAGTACGTTTCGTTTTGCGAGAATGAGCCGCCTCCCAGAGCGGCTGGCCCGTTTTGCATCCCCAGCAGCAATGAACCTGAGTTTTGTTGCTCCACATCCTCACTAGCCTTTGATGTTGCCCGTGTTCTGGATCTGGGGCATTTCAGTGGGTGTGTAGTTGCAACTTGTTGTGGTTTCAGTTTGCTTAAATATGAGATAAAGATTTGTTGAGTCTCCTGTTGGGAGCCAAGCATGGTTCCTTACGTCTCTTGTATGATTCAGGCTAGGACGGAGGTGCTAGTACCCCATTTTGCAAATGGGGATACCAAGGCTCAGAGAAGGATAGCTGTTTTGCCCAAAGTCACACAGCAGATGGGGTAGAGCCAAGGCCTTGTGATAGACCCCAGAGCATTTCCACCTGCCGTGTCCCAGGCCCTGTGTTGGGCACTAAGTGATGCAGTGATGAACAAGACAGACCCAGTTTACCCTACCGGGGCTCACAGTCCAATGAGGGAGACAAACACGTGAGCAGTTACAGCCTGGGCTAACCAGGTCTGTAATGTGGCTGCCCCGTGCACAGGGTCGGGGGCAGGCACCTGACCAGGCCTGGGTTGTCCAGGGATAATAGGGTGCTGAAGCATGTGTAGGAGCTTTCCAGAAGGGGAGAGAGCGAACCAGCCCAGATGAACAGCAAGGAAGATGGCTCAGAGGCACGAGGGAAAGTGGCGTGGCTGTGGCAGGAACAAAATCCTGGTTCCAGTCCCCGCTCTGCCCACTGGTAGCCAATCAGCCCTTTCTTTGGGCCTCAGTGACGGCTCAGTGGCCTCACTTTGGCTATGAGGATTCAGTGACCTCTGCAGGCACCACGCTGGGCGCAGCAGGCACTCGGGAGCCAGAAGGCAGGAGGAAACCGGGAGGGCAAGAGCAGGCCCCCGCCCCACCACCCCCAGCTCCTGGATGTGGGACTTGGGGGTGCAGGAGGATCTGCCCGGCGGTTGGTGGAATAACATAAAAGCATCCAGAATTGCAGCTTCTGGTCTCCAGTCTCAGCTCAAAGGAAACGGCCCCTTGCAGTGGGAGTCGGCTTCCCACCCCTGCCCCAACTGGACACTTCCTGCCCCAGGCCAGCCCCCACTCCCCCCTAGTGCTGTAGGACCGTCAGGCCCTGGTGTTCCCTGCCCACTCTGCATTAAAAATGAATAATGAATAATGGGCCCAGCAGGCGTGACCTGGAGGGGAGGGGGGTGGGGAAGAGAGGCCCCACCCCCCCACCTCCTCCCGGACCAGTCCTCCCCCTAACTCAAGCCCGGGGAGAACTGAACCAGAGTCGCCTCGACCATCCAGCGCCTCCTGTGGCTTACCTACCCTCTTCCTCGCTGCCTGCACTGGGTAGGAGGGGTACGCCTCAAATTGTCAGATTAAGCAAATAAAAATGCAGACGGCCAGTGAAGTTTGAGCTTCCTTTAAGCAATGAGCCATGTCCTACACGGGACATAGTTATGGTTTTCACCTGAAGACCCGACTCAGCCCGACTCTCCAGCGGCCTGCCCCTAATCTTGCCTGGGTGGACAATGGGCCACGGTGGGCCTCCCTGCATTTGGAGCAGATATTTGGATGCAGATCCACACTAACCAATCGGAGGGACACAGCCCCACGGGACTCTGGGGGCCTCCCTGTAAGGTGGGTCTCCCTCTCAGGCACTGGACCTGGGGCCTGGGATCGGGGCCCAGGTTTGGATGGGGGCACCTGAGGCCTCATCTAGCTGCCAACCGCAGTGGATGTATTTGAATTTCGATGCTGAAATTATCCCTGGGGGAGAGGAAAGGACGGGTGGTCAGCCCACTGCCCCCAAGTCTTCACTGTGTAGGGGCCCTGTTGTCTCCCACAGCCTTCAGCAAGGCCCCGATGGTGACTGTGTTAACCCGAAAGCCAGGTTCGAATCCTAGCCCCATCCCTCATGAGTGGTAAGATCACCCAGGGTTCTGTCAGTGCCTCAGTTTCCTCACCTGTAAAATGGGGATGAATGATAACACTGCTAATAATAGTACTGAGGGTCGGGTCATTGCAAGGATTAAATGCATTCATGGCTTGGAGGAGCTTGGCCTGGGACAAAGTTAGTGCTCACCGAAGCGATGGCCTGTCCCAGTCTCCTGGCCCAGGAGGGAGGGGTTGAGCGGGAATCAGAGGCTAATTTTAGCCCTGATGACACCTCCTGGCTGCCTGCCTTGTCCAAACATCCTCAGCCAAGCATGAGGTTCAAGGCGGCCCCCACCCCCCAACCTCTGACATCCAAGGAGCCTGTTTATTCGTTCCTGTCGGCCAGAGCATTCCTCGCCTGCCTGCCTGCCTGCCTGCGCCTGCCAGCCAGCTCCATCCGAGTGGGTGTCACCCGCCCCGGGTCAGGACCACCTCACCTGTAGGCCTCTTGGAGACAGCCCGTGGCCCGGGACAGTCGGAGGTGGGGGCAGGGAAAAGGGTGGGTGATAGTCACTCCTGCCCCAGGCTCTGGCGTCGCCCGGAGTCTCCGTTTACAGTTCCCCGAGTAGCACTCCAAGCTTCTGTCTGTGTGGACTCTCAGATGCCTTAATTTATTCGGCACCTGTTTACGGAGTGCCAAGTCCTGCTGGAGCCCCAGACCCTGCCCCACGGAGCTCCCAGTCTTGGGGAAAACTGATGACAAGCCGGGAAACAGGAGAGTTTTCAGCCGCGCTTAACACTGTTCATTCATTCATTCATTCATTCGAGGTGTGTTTATCAAGGCCGTCCCATGTGTCAGGCACTGTTCAGGCTGCTTGGAGCACAGCAGGGCACAAAGCAGGCCAAGATCCCTCAGAGAGATGACATTTTGATGGTAGAGAGGCATGAGACAGTTAATCACGCCAGAAAGTCTAATACATGGTCTGTGAAATGGTAGTCTTTTGTACAGAGAATAAAGCAGGAAGTGATTTGAGAGGGAGATATCTGAGGGCACCAGAGGGTGTCAGGATGGAGGGAGTTCCAGGCAGCAGGAACAGCATGTGCAAAGGTCCTGGGGCTCAACCACTGGAGCAATGCCACAGAACCTGTGTGCTCTGCCTTTGGGATTGTAGGGGCCACGGGAGGATCTTGAGCGGAGGATGAGCCCGAGGTGGCCTGAAACCCTCCTGCCTGGCTCTCCCCTTGTTCTGAGGTACATCTCCAGAATTGTCATCCTTCAGGCCAAGGGACTGGGCCAGCGGCTGCAGCTGGGCTGGAGACCCAAGTGGCTGCAGGTGGATTCTAACCCTAAATGAGGACTTCCGGAACATTTGGAGAGCCTGCGTGGGGTGGGGGGAGGAAATTGCTGCTCCCTGGAGATTGCTAGTGATGATGGGGGTGGAGTTGGCAGGGTGGGGGGGCGGATTCTGAGCACTTCTTCCCCACGTGGCATCTCCATACGCTCCCTGCAGGGCTGGGCCTGGAGCCCAGCTTGCCAGCATTCTTGGCTCCGAGTTTTGCCAGTGGAGGGACAGGTGTCTTAGAAAATTGGACAACATCCTCTGAAAACAAAACAACAAAATCTACGCTCTTCTGTCTCCTTGTCCTGACAGATCTTCTCCGAACCATTTTCTTTCTTGCAAAATACCTTCCCTGGCTTTTCCGACCCTGAAACTGCCACACATGCTCCACCAGACCTTTCCAAGGGGAGAGAAAGGGCCCTTTGTTCCCTGGGGCCCCGCAGAGTCCCTGGAATGTTCTGTCTCTCGCAGCAGCAACGCACCTAGGCACTATTGTTTTTTTTTTCTTACCCGGTTTTGCAACCAGCTTTTTTCCACTCAACAATAGGTGGCCCCACAGCTTTTATTTCCAGAAATTGGAAAATGAAGCGTGTCTGGCAATCCCCTTCCTCACCCACTGTGGGCTGAAATTTAAGCCCCATGAACCCGGCAGGGCTGGGGTGCCAGGAGCAGGCAGACCCGAACGTGCCAGGGGCCCCTGGGTGAAGAGAGGCCAGGAGTAGGCAGCACAGGGATGACAGGTTTCTGTCACCATGAGTTCCCCCACTCCTTCTCCAGGTGGCAAGGCCATAACGCTAGGCAAGGAGAGGCCTCACAGGTTAACATACCATAGGAGGGAAACTGAGGCCTGCAGATTTCCAGCCCCTGCACACAATCCCACCCTGCAGAGAAGGTGTGGGAGGGCAACCACCTGAAGGGGGTCTCAGCATGGGCTCCGTTTTGCAGACGGCACAACTGAAGCCCAGAGAGGCTATGCCACTCACCCGAGGCCACACAGCTGCTGGCCAGATAAGCTCCGAAGCTCTTAGGTTTAAGAACTCTGAGTCAGATAGACAGGTACCAGCCCAGATGCACCACTTAGGGGCCACAGATGGATTCTGACATTAAATGAGGACTTCCTGAACATTCCAGAACTTCTTGGTGCTGGGGGAAAATGCTACTGTCTGGACAATGCCAAGGGAGATGGAGTTGGGGGCAGGGAAGAATTCCAGGCACTCTCTGAGCCTCGGTGGTGTACCTGTCTGCACAGCAGGGATCTTTGTGATGCCTTTGACTTGGGCCAGAACCCAGGATGGGAGAGGGGGCCACTGGTGGATGGCAGGAGAGAGGCCTCGAGGGCCTCTGCCAAGCCCGCCAGTGACCGCAGGCTTGAGCCAGCCTTGCCAGGCCCATCGCTCACCTGCCACCCACACCACACACCTGCAGCCCTCTCCATGGGCTGGCTGTAGGCCAGGGTCTTGGGAAGCAGACAGGGCTCTTGGAGGGCCAGGCCAGGGTTTCCTTGCAGGCTGGGGCAGGACTGGCCTCCCAGGGCTGGGGAGTATAGAGTGGTCACCGCCTCCAACTAAACTGACAGCTGAACACCTCATTGTTTCTCCTTCTCTCTCCCTCTTTCTGGAAGTTTCTCTGAGGCTCAGAGGAGGATGGGAACCCGCCTTGAGCACCGGCCATGTGGGTCAACTTCAGGAGACACCAGCACTCCTCACACCCAAGCACCATCCTTGCACCGTCACCTTCCTGTGCCCCTCACATCACACATGTGGCTCATTTCTCACCCATCCCAGACGTGGGGGGTGTGCCCTTCTCCTGAGCTGGCAGCCGCCCTTTGGCTCACAGCCCAACGCCTCAGGGACCTGCACTTTCCAGTGATCTACCAGCTCTGTCACTCACCCAAGGCGCTGCGGGTCTGATGCAGGCAAAGAGCAGGGCTGGGGTGCAGACAGCCCTAACTCACCCCCTACGCTGGCTGGCCCCAGCTCATTCCAAGCCTGAAGGTCCCCCTCGCTTGGCCTGGGACCAACCCCTTTCCATAGACGCCCTACAGCCAGGGAAGCCACCCCCAGAGAGGGTCAGGAAATACTTCATTGGTTCTCTCTGGCTTTGGGCAGGAGGTTCCTCTCTGCCCCCTAAAGTCTGAACCCCAGGGCCTGGTGGTTGGTCCAGCTACACATCCGGAGGCAAGGAGACCTCAGTTCAAACCTGTTGCAACCCCCTCCACCCCACCCCATGCTCCACTTCCCAGCTGTGCCAAGCAGGCAAAAATGGCAATAAAATCTGAAATTGTAGGCAGAATAGGCGGATTTAAGGCTATAAAACTAAATGATGGGAAAGACCATGAAAGGAGGCCTCTGAGGAGGAGGATGTCCGGGTGGGGAGCGGAGGGGATCAACGGGTGAGGATGGGGTCAGGTGTGTCCCTTGGCCAAACGGGGAAGGGGGTGACATCTGGGCGGTGCAGGAACTCGCTAGGCGGGTCCAGTGGGGGATTGGATGCACAAGAGGTAACCTGTGTTCCAGTTACACACACAGGTTTCGTCTCCAGGCCCTGCAAAGTGACGGGACTTGCTGGAGGGTGCAGGTGGGCAGAGCGTCGGTGATCAGGAACCCTGCATGCCTCCCGCGAACCCCAGTCTCCAGCGTTCCCTTCTCCGAAGCTCAGGATCAGGGCTCCGCGGGGACTGGGGCTCTGCCAGGGTCGGGGCTCTGCCTGGCCAGTTGGCGTGCCTGTGTGCTCAGCTGTGCCTGATTCTTTGCAACCCCATGGACTGCAGCCCACCAGGCTCCACTGGAGTGCGTTGCCATTTCCCACCCAGGGATCTTCCCCAGCCAGGGATCGAACCTGCATCTCCTGTTTGGCAGGTGGATTCTTTACCACTGAGCCACCTGGGAAGATTGTTACTTACCCCAGAAGCACCATCCCCAGAAGCCAGCCCTGTCTTCCAGCTTCCTGCTGCCCTGTGGGACCGAGCTCAGGCTGCGACAGGCCCCTAGGAGGCTCAGGCAGGCTGGGTACAGAAAAATTGCTACCTGTGCCTCCAGCCTGGCTTCATCTGCCCCAGTCCCCACCGCACCCATGGCCTGGTGACAGATGGCTAGAACTCCCAGGGGATGTGGGGGGTCTCAGAGTCCTGAGTCCAGATGTGTGTGGGGACCCACTGCAGAGAGCAGCACCACCACCCACGTATTTGCTGCACAGTGACAAGTGGGTGTGAAGCACAGAGTCCAGAAGCAGGTGGGAGAGGAGCACCCAGGCCTCCCTCTGGTTGCAGGCCCAGCCCATCAGGCCCTGTCACAGAGAGGCCTCCTGGAACCTTCCCAGCCTGGCCCAGGGGCAGATAAAAGCCCACCTCAGCTCTTCTGGGGGGATCTCAAAGCAATGTTGAACAGCAACTCTTTCCACAGCAGAACCTTCCTGCTTGGATCCACCCCTTGACGGGTAGCTCATTCCCTTTAGAGACAGTAAGGGAGCATTCTCAGTGCTAGCACAGGCCCTATGTTATAGAGGGGGGAAGAAGAGGCTCCCAGAGAGTTCCACTGGCAGAGGCTCCCAGTCCCGCTCCTCAGGCCCCTCAGGGGTAACAGGCAGGACCAGGGTCCCCATCCACACACTTGTAGACAGAGCCCGCGGAACTTGATGACAAATTGTGGAAATGGCTTTGACCTCTCCTCAGCCCTCCATAAGAGACCTGCTTTGAGGATTGTGGGGGTTTTCTTCTTCTTTTTTTCATCTTTATTTTTATTTATTTATTAATTTGGCTGTGCCGGGTCTTAGTTGCAGTATGCGAACTCTTAGTTGCGGCATGTGGGATCTAGTTCCCTGACCAGGGATCAAACCCGGGCCCCCTGCATTGGCAGCGTGGATTCTTAGTCATTGGACCACCAGGGAAGTTCTGCTTTGGAGCTTTAAATCCTTAAGAAATTTAGAACCCAATTTCTTCCTCTCTCTTTCTCACTCTCACACTCTCCCCAGATTTTCTGTCCTCATGGGGCTGTCAGCCCAGCAGAGGAAATGACACCGAGTGGCCACAACTGAGTGGGACAAGCAGACAGCTGTGGGGGCCAGAGAAGGGATCTGATCCAGCTGAGGGGATGGGGAGGTATCTGGGGAGGCTCCCTGGAGGAGGTGTCTGCACTGAGCTCTATGGGATGACTAGGGATTAACAGGGCAGTGAGGGGCAAAGAGTGTTCCTGGCAGATCAGCTTTTGTAGCTGGAGACCCCTCTGTGCCCTTGAGATTCTGAGTGACCCTGTCTAGGTCTCAGTGTCCATATTGGCAGGGTGGCTGTGGGAAGGCTGAAGACTTGCCCATCGAGGTTTGGCCTTGGGCCGAGGACACAGTGACCTCCTTGAGTTATATTTTAATAAGTCACCAGATAATTCTGCCTGTCAGGAGTGAGCCATGAGCAGCTTGGAATAAGCCTCCTCTTACAACGCAAGTCCATGCACTCGACGCACAGTGAGGCCAAATAATACCGAAATGGAGACTGGAGCAGAGAAAGGTTTATTGCAGGGCCAGGCAAGGAGACATAATTCTTTTCCATTGGGCTTATCATAGAATACTGAAAGTAGTTCCCTGTGCTATATGGTAGGACCTTATTATTTTTCCATTCTATATATAAAAGCTTACATCTGCTACCCCAGCCTCTCACTCCATTCCTCCCTCCGCCTTCCCCTGGGCAACCACTAGTCTGTTCTGTTTTTGATTCTATTTCTAGTTCATAGACAGGTTCACTTGTGCCATATTTTAGATTCCACCTGTGAGTGATACCGCACAGTCTGGTCATCGCTGGCTGCATGCATGCTGCTGCCTCGTCACACTCTTTATGGCTGAGTAGTATTCTACCGTATACAGCTTCTTCATCCACTCACCTGGTGATGGACCAGTTCAGTTCAGTTCAGTTCAGTCGAGCCCGACTCTTTGCGACCCCATGAATCGCAGCACGCCAGGCCTCCCTGTTCATCACAACTCCCGGAGTTCACTCAGACTCACGTCCATCGAGTCCGTGATGCCATCCAGCCATCTCATCCTCGGTCATCCCCTTCTTCTCCTGCCCACAATCCCTCCCAACATCAGAGTCTTTTCCAATGAGTCAACTCTTCGCATGAGGTGGCCAAAGTACTGGAGCTTCAGCTTTAGCATCATTCCTTCCAAAGAAATCCCAGCGTTGATCTCCTTCAGAATGGACTGGTTGGATCTCCTTGCAGTCCAAGGGACTCTCAGGAGTCTTCTCCAACACCACAGTTCAAAAGCATCAATTCTTTGGCGCTCAGTCTTCCTCACAGTCCAAATCTCACATCCATACATGACTACTGGAAAAACCATAGCCTTGACTAGACGGACCTTAGTCGGCAAAGTAATGTCTCTGCTTTTGAATATGCTATCTAGGTTGGTCATAACTTTTCTTCCAAGGAGTAAGTGTCTTTTAATTTCATGGCTGTAATCACCATCTGCAGTGATTTTGGAGCCCCAAAAAATAAAGTCTGACACTGTTTCCACTGTTTCCCCATCTATTTCCCATGAAGTGATGGGACCGGATGCCATGATCTTCGTTTTCTGAATGTTGAGCTTTAAGCCAACTTTTTCACTCTACTCTTTCACTTTCATCAAGAAGCTTTTTAGTTCCTCTTCACTTTCTGCCATAAGGGTGGTGTCATCTGCATTCCTGAGGTTATTGATATTTCTCCCGGCAATCTTGATTCCAGCTTGTGTTTCTTCCAGTCCAGCGTTTCTCATGATGTACTCTGCATAGAAGTTAAATAAGCAGGGTGACAATATACAGCCTTGACATACTCCTTTTCCTATTTGGAACCAGTCTGTTGTTCTATGTCCAGTTCTAACTGTTGCTTCCTCACCTGCATACAGGTTTCTCAAGAGGCAGGTCAGGTGGTCTGGTATTCCCATCTCTTTCAGAATTTTCCATAGTTTATTGTGATCCACACAGTCAAAGGCTTTGGCATAGTCAATAAAGCAGAAATAGATGTTTTTCTGGAACTCTCTTGCTTTTTCCATGATCCAGCAGATGTTGGCAATTTGATCTCTGGTTCCTCTGCCTTTTCTAAAACCAGCTTGAACATCAGGAAGTTCACGGTTCACATATTGCTGAAGCCTGGCTTGGAGAATTTTGAGCATTACTTTACTAGCGTGTGAGATGAGTACAATGGTGCAGTAGTTTGAGCATTCTTTGCCATTGCCTTTCTTTGGGATTGGAATGAAAACTGACCTTTTCCAGTCCGGTGCCCACTGCTGAGTTTTCCATATTTGCTGGCATATTGAGTGCAGCACTTTCACAGCATCATCTTTCATGATTTGAAATAACTCAACTGGAATTCCATCACCTCCACTAGCTTTGTTCGTAGTGATGCTTTCTAAGGCCCACTTGACTTCACATTCCAGGATGTCTGGCTCTAGATGAGTGATCACACCATCGTGATTATCTGAGTCATGAAGGTCTTTTTTGTACAGTTCTTCTCTGTATTCTTGCCACCTCTTCTTAATATCTTCTGCTTCTGTTAGGTCCATACCATTTCTGTCCTTTATCGAGCCCATCTTTGCATGAAATGTTCCCTTGGTATCTCTAATTTTCTTGAAGAGATCTTTAGTCTTTCCCATTCTGTTCTTTTCCTCTATTTCTTTGCAATGATCGCTGAAGAAGGCTTTCTTATCTCTTCTTGCTATTCTTTGGAACTCTGCATTCAGATGCTTATATCTTTCTTTTTCTCCTTTGCTTTTCGCCTCTCTTCTTTTCACAGCTATTTGTAAGGCCTCCCCAGACAGCCATTTTGCTTTTTTGCATTTCTTTTCCATGGGGATGGTCTTGATCCCTGTTTCCTGTACAAGGTCATGAACCTCCATCCATAGTTCATCAGGCACTCTATCTATCAGATCTGGGCTTTCCTGCTGGCGCAGAGGTTAAAGCGTCTGCCTGCAATGTGGGAGACCTGGGTTCGATCCCTGGATCGGGAAGATCCCCTGGAGAAGGAAATGGCAACCCACTCCAGTATTCTTGCCTAGAGATCCCTGTCTCCTGTACAATGTCACGAACCTCATTCCATAGTTCATCAGGCACTCTATCTATCAGATCTAGGCCCTTAAATCTATTTCTCACTTCCACTGTATAATCATAAGGGATTTGATTTAGGTCATACCTGAATGGTCTAGTGGTTTTCCCTACTTTCTTCAATTTAAGTCTGAATTTGGCAATAAGGAGTTCATGATCTGAGCCACAGTCAGCTCCTGGTCTTGTTTTTGTTGACTGTATAAAGCTTCTCCATCTTTGGCTGCGAAGAATATAATCAATCTGATTTCGGTGTTGACCATCTGGTGATGTCCATGTGTAGAGTCTTCTCTTGTGTTGTTGGAAGAGGGTGTTTGCTATGACCAGTGCATTTTCTTGGCAAAACTCTATTAGTCTTTGCCCTGCTTCATTCCGCATTCCAAGGACAAATTTGCCTGTTACTCCAGGTGTTTCTCGACTTCCTACTTTTGTATTCCAGTCCCCTATAATGAAAAGGACATCTTTTTTTGGTGTTAGTTCTAAAAGGTCTTGTATGTCTTCATAGAACTGTTCAACTTCAGCTTCTTCAGCGTTACTGGCTGGGGCATAGACTTGGATTACTGTGATATTGAATGGTTTGCCTTGGAAATGAACAGAGATCATTCTGTCGTTTTTGAGATTGCATCCAAGTACTAATAGATGGAGAAGTTCGTGACATTGTACAGAAGACAGGGATCAAGACCATCCCCATGGAAAAGAAATGCAAAAAAGCAAAATGGCTGTCTGAGATCAGCCCTGGGATTTCTTTGGAAGGAATGATGCTAAAGCTGAAACTCCAGTACTCTGGCCACCTCATGTGAAGAGCTGACTCATTGGAAAAGACTCTGATGCTGGGAGGGATTGGGGGCAGGAGAAGAAGGGGACCACCGAGGATGAGATGTCTGCATGGCATCACTGACTCAATGGAGATGAGTCTGGGTGAACTCCGGGAGTTGGTGATGAACAGGGAGGCCTGGTGTGCTGCGATTCATGGGGTCGCAAAGAGTCAGACATGACTCAGCAACTGAACTGAACTGTGGTCCTAGTGTGATTAGATAGACTAGTTTTCTGTGAGTATAGTTTCAGTGTGTCTGCCCTCTGATGCCCTCTTGCAACACCTACCATCTTACTTGGGTTTCTCTTACCTTGGACGTGGGGTATCTCTTCACAGCTGCTCCAGCAAAGTGCAGCCGCTGCAACTTACCTTGGACGAAGGGTATCTCCTCACTGCCGCCCTTCCTTGGACGTGGGGTTGTTCCTCCCAGCCGCCCCTGACCTCGGACGTGGGGTGGCTCCTCCCAGCCACCGCCCTTGACCTCGGACACGGGGTAGCTCCTCTCGGCCGTTTCTGCGCCATCGCGGCCTGGCACTCTCGGCCGCTGCCCCTGACTTTGGACGTCGGGTAGCTCCTCTCAGCCACTGCCCCTGGCCTCAGACGCGGGGTAGTTTCTCTGGGCCGCCGCCCCGGGCTCGGACGCGGGGTAGCTCCTCCAGCCGCCGACCCTGACCTCGGACGCGGGGTAGCTCCTCTCGGCCGTTCCTGCGCCGTCGCAGCCTGGCACTCTAGGCCGCTGCCCCTGACCTCGGACGTGGGGTAACTCCTCTTTGCCGCCGCCCTTCGGGCATGGGGTCCTCCTGGCTTCTGCCCCGACCTCGGACGTGGGGTAGCTCCTCTCGCCCGCGCCTTTAGTGCGCCGGTCGCAGCCGCCCGCGCCTTTAGTGCGCCGGTCGCAGCCGCCCGCGCCTTTAGTGCGCCGGTCGCAGCCGCCCGCGCTTAAATACTTCATAATATTTAGAAAATTGGCCAAAATGTATTTCAAGTACTCGTGATCTGAGAAATGTTCAGTACTGAGTTGATATCTGCTACTGAAGTTAGCAAAGAGTCGGACACGACTGAGCGACTTCACTTCACTTCACTGAAGTTAGCTTAAGCTTGTTGGTTTGTTAAGTATAACACTTCGTTGTACCTAGGTTTGTTAGAGATCATATAAGACTTTATATCTGTTACAAATTAGTCAGCAAAGAAAATATCAACAACTTGATATGATGAAATGATAAGTCTGTCTAAAATAGCCTCTCCAGATTTTGGCAACTTGAAACTGAACTAAGTTTAAATGGCAAGAATTCATTGACTATCTGGGTCATTGGTTGCTGGGCAAATCTAAGTTTACCAACCTTTGCCTTCTTAGGAGAGGAAAACTATAGCATAAGTTTCTAGTCAGAAAATGCTGGTATAACAGTTTTATAATTACCTGTTGGTTCTCACTAAAAATTAAGGTGTTTAAGAGTTGAGGATTCTAATATAAATATGTAATTGAAGTTACTAAAATGAATTAAAGGAAAAATTTCAGTATTAAGTAGCAAAGTAGGATATATGTTTTGAGTTAAAAAGGAGTTTTATGCATGGTCAACTGAGATTATGTTATTCTTGCCTGGAGAATCCCACGGACAGAGGAAGCTGGCAGGCTACCGTCCATAGGGTCACAAAGACTCGGACATGACTGAAGTGACTTAGCATGCATGCATCCATTTATTAAGTATTTACTGAGTACCAGACTTTGTGTCATAATTTATGTAATCTTTGTATTGTCTTACAGTGATCAATTATCTTATTTGACCAAATGTTTTGAAACTTCTTGACAAACTTCCAAAATATCAAATTTTAATTAAATTTCTTTTGACCTCTAGCTAACTTTGAGGTTCATTAGGGGGCCCATAAGGCATCTCAAGGAGGAGTACTTAATGAGTTTTATTTGATATGTTGAATTACATGGGAAGTATTGTCAAAGGAGTGATAAGCCTTTGAGGATTTACTGTATGGGTAAATGTTACTACTGTAGACACGAAGTACTGGCTTTGGAAAAATTTGGTTTTCATAAAGCATAATGAAAGGCTGAATTCAGTATTGCTTACTCTGCCCCCTGAAATAACACAGCTCTACTGAGACCAATCCCTTGGCAGCCAGGAAGATCAAGGGAAAAAGAGTAAGTAACTCCAGGGGCAAGCTATGACTCTTAGAGCAAAAAGGGACAGCCCTCCCATTACCAAATGCCGCCTTTTATAGGGCCTTTCTGACATGTGGTGTTCTTGCCGGTGCGCTGGAACCTTATCGTTCTGATAAGGGTGACGAAAGGATTGGTTACTGATTAAACTGATGTATATGGTTATAATGTTTATAGATTCTGTCTGGAATAGTACTGATTTTTTATCTCTGTTTTATCTCTTCCGTATATCTCCAGATATAAGGAACCCTTCCTCTCAAGTTACTCATGACTTCGAGCAATTTGGCAGACTATACTTCTATGACTTGGGCTACTTCGCAACAAGCCTCCCCCAGACTGCCAGGTTCAGACTGGTTTTCAGGCTTATTCTCCTGAATTTATACAAGATCTTTGTACATAAGAGTCAGATCCAGGACTTGGAACTCAGGGGTATTTTCAACTTGGTAGCCATTCCCCAAACCAGGGTAGGACTGTGCCCCATTTTGGAAGGAGGTAGCTAGAGCGCTCATCACCCCATTCCCTGAAAGACATGGGGAAGGATGAAATGGAATTGGAGGTTGAAACTAAGTCCCTCTAAAACCAAGTTCTTCTGCCGAGTTTAAATATACTCCCGTGTTATCTTCAAGACTGAGGAGTATCAAGGGAAAGGGGGGACATCGTAACAAAGCCCACTGAGCACATCCATTACTGGATGCAAAACAGCCATTTCTGTACGTGATTACTCTGTACCCTGTACCAGAGAACGGATCCTGCTCAGCCACTGGTTGATGCCTCAGTGGACCCTGCCACCAGCAACCAACCATCAAGAATTGACAGTGAGCGGATTCAGACAGCCGTGGGCTGGTGGTTCTGAGGAGGAGAATGAGGTAAGAGCCAGATCCCAGCCTTCTCCCCGAGGCCCTCCAGCTCACCCGGCCTTGGGCCAGCAGGTGAGCTGGGGGGTCCCAGGGATCAGGCTGGGGCCTGGTGTCCTGCAGGGCTCCGGAGCCCTCCAGCAAGGCCCACCCCCAGGCCTTGAGGCAGCAGTGAACCTCTCCTCCATCCCTGTCCCTTCAAGCTAATAGCAGTGACCGTCTGCCTGGGTTACAGACCGTGGACCTGGCCTCCCCGTCTGGCGGCCTGAGGAGCCTGAGGGCCAGTTGGGTTGGGCACCTGGCTCCCTCAGCGATGACAGCTGGGCAGGGTCTGGGGACTTAGCCCTGAGGGAGCCACCAGCTGAGCTCTGCCTCCTCTTGGCCTGGACGGGGACTTTGGAAGGTGTCAGTTGTGTTGGGACCTGGCCCCTTTTTGTTAGGACGGAGAATGACATTCGTTTGGTAGAGATTTATAGGAACATCGTTACCTGACTGTGATCTGACTTCAAGAACAAAGGATCTGACCCCAAGAAGTTTGCAACAACTCACCACACCCCTCCCTCATATTTTGCTTTAAAGGGGCTTTGCCGAAAGCTTTCAGTAACTTTGGGGGTTCTTAGGGCCTGGCCGTCTCCTTCCATGGCCCTATAATAAGCCTTTCTCTGTTCCAGACTCCAGTGTTTTAGTAGTGATGGATCTCACTGCGCATCGGGCACACAGACTTCCATTTTTGGTAACATTCTGACCAGTGTGAGGTGGCACCTCATGGTAGTTTTGATTTGCATTTCTTTAATGATTACCGATGTTGAGCATCTTTTCATGTGCCTATTGACCATCTCTGTTTCTTCTTTGGAGAAATGTTTACTTAGGTCTTCTGCCCATTTTTTGATTGGGTTGTATTTTTGTTGTTGAGCTGTATGAGCTGTTTTGTATATTTTGAAGATTAGGTCCATGTCAGTTGCATCATTCGCAAATATTTTCTCCCATTCTGAAAGTTGTCTTCATTTTGTTTATGGTTCCTTTGCTGTGCAAAAGCTTGTACATTTCATTAGGTCCCATTTGTTTATTTTTGTTTTTTATTTCTACTGCCTTGGAAGCCTGACCTAAGAAAACACTGGTACAACTTATGTCAGAGAATGTTTTGTCTATGCTCTCTTCTAGGAGTTTTATGATGTCATGTCTTATATTTAGGTCTTTAAGCCATTTTTAGTTTATTTTTTGTATATGGTGTTAGGGAATGTTCTAACTTCATTGATTTACGGTGTGACTACTTTGCCGGACTAAGGTCCGTCTAGTCAAGGCTATGGTTTTTCCAGTGGTCATGTATGGATGTGAGAGTTGGACTGTGAAGAAGGCTGAGCGCTGAAGAATTGATGCTTTTGAACTGTGGTGTTGGAGAAGACTCTTGAAGGTCCCTTGGACTGCAAGGAGATCCAACCAGTCCATTCTGAAGGGATCAACCCTGGGATTACTTTGGAAGGACTCATGCTAAAGCTGAAGCTCCAGTACTTTGGGCCACCTCATGTGAAGAGTTGACTCACTTGGAAAAGACTCTGATGCTGGGAGGGATTGGGGCCAGGAGAAGAAGGGGACGACCGAGGATGAGATGGCTGGATGGCATCACGGACTCAATGACCTGTGAGTCTGGCGTGAACCTGGGAGTTGGTGATAGACAGGGAGGCCTGGCGTGCTGCCGATTCATGGGGTCGCAAAGAGTTGGACACGACTGAGCGACCTGAACTGAACTGAACTGTCCAACTTTCCAGCACACTTACTGAAGAGACTGTCTTTTCCCATTGTATATTTTTTGCCTTTTTTTGTTGAAGATTGATTGACCTTAGGTGTGTGGGCCTATTTCTGGGCTCACTATTCTGTTCCATTGATCCATGTCTATTTCTGTGCCAGTGCCATGCTATTTTGATTACTGTAGCTTTGTAGTATTGTCTGAAGTCTAGGAGGGTTATGTCTTCATACAGAGTCAGATTTGTTCTTCCCAGGGCTTCCTTTATGGTCCAGTGGTTAAGATTCCACGTTTCCACTGCAGGGGATGTGGGTTTGATCTCTAGTGTAGGAACCAAGATCCCACATACCACATGGTACAGCAAAAAAAAAAAAAAGACTTATTCTTCCGTATTACAAATGCCCTGCCCCGGTGGATACCTAGCCTCCTGGAGCCTCCATCAGCCTGGAACTAAGTGGACACTTGGATGGTGATGTCCAGGCAGCATGAAGCAGCCTCATGGAAACGATTTCTCATCTGTGAACGGAGGAGTGGCAGTACATGGCAGCTGTCCCTCGTGCTTTCACCCACCCGCACAGCCTCCCCCTCCCAGCCTCCCTGCCTCTGCCCTGCTTCCCTCCCCTCCCAATAGTCTGTCCCCAACACGACAGCCTGAAAGAGCATCTCAAACAGGAGTCTCTGCGGTGGCGACAGCACCACTGGAAGCTCCTCATGGCCCACTGTCACCCCGTGTTAAATATCCATTTCTGACCACAGCCAGATGCAGCTCAATGTGGCCAACATCACTTCCTGCTCCCGAATGCCAAGGCTTCCTGGATCCCCTCCAATGCTGCCATTCCTTGCTGTCTCAGGGCCTTTGCGCAGGCTGTCCCTCTGCCTGGAAAGCTCTCTCATACTGCTTTTTAGTTAGAAAATTCTTTTTAAAATTTTTTTGTTTGTTTTTGGCTGTGCTGGACCTTCCTTGCTGCGCAAGCTTTCCTCTAGCTGTGGCAAGCGGCAGCTGCTCTCTAGGTGCGGTGCGCTGGCTTCTCATCACAGCGGCTTGTCTTGCGGAGCACGGGCGGTAGGGTGCATAGGCTTCAGTAGTTGCGGCTCCCGGGCTCTAGAGCGCAGGCTCAGTAGTTGTGACGCACAGACTTACTTGCTCCGTTGCATGTGGGATCTTCCTGGACCAGGAATGGAACTCACGTTTCCTGCATTGGTAGGCAGATTCTTTACCACTGAGCCGCCAGGGAAGCCCTAGTTAGAGAATTCTAATGGGGCTTTAACCCCCAGCTCACACATCCGGGAGAAGTCCAGACCAGGCTGCAGCCTCTTTTTGCAATTTATTTATTTTTAGTATTGATCCAATAGACAGTTTTAAAGAGTATTTATTTATTTGGCCGTGTTGGGTCTTAGCTGGGGCACACAGGGGCTTTGTTGCATTATGCAGGACCTTTTGTTGTGATTCCTAGACTCTCTAGTTGTGGCTCACGGGCTCAGCAGTCTGGCACAAGGGTTTATTTGCTCCACAGCATGTGGGATCTTAGTTCCCCAACCAGGGCTTGAACCTGTGTCCCCTACATTGCAACATAGATTCTTAAGTACTGAACCAGCAAGAAAGTCCTTGCAATCTGTAATTTTTTTTTTACAAGTTTTCTTACAGGTTATCTCTTTCACCCACTTGCTTCCTGCCATATTCCTGGGCCTGACACAGCAGGTGCTCAAGAAACATTTGCTGACTGAGACGGAATGAAGAGGTGGGATGTGTGGGAAGGGAGGGTAGGAGGCTTGAAATTTTCCTCACCTGCCCTCACCAACTCCAAGGAACCCCTGGTGCCCCGCCACCCGCCATGGAAACCACTTTGAGAGCCAGTAGTCTGGGTCAGCCCTTTCCCCTTTATGGATAGGTCAACTCTATGCCCAAAACCAGGAAAGACTGGAGGCCACACGGGAGACCAGGGCAGTGACTAGTCCCAGTTCCCCACCCTTCCTCATCAGGCCATATGGGAGGGATTAGCCACGTCCCACCTTTGCTATTAAACTATGGCCTGGCTCATGGGACAGAATACCCTGTGTCATCTGACTCAGATGTGGTGGAACTGGACTGATTTGTGCTGCTCCCTATAGGTCCACTTCCTTCTTCTCCCTGGAGTCGCCTCATCCCCTCCCAGCGTGACCAACTGTTCCTCGGCCCTAAGCCTCCTGGTCGGCTGCTGTCTGCCCTGCACACTGCCCCTCCAGGTAAGGCCTCCTGGGGAACATGTCCCCTCTCCCTGGAGGCGCTGATGCCCCCTGGGAAGGGCTTGCAGGCTGTACTCCAGACATTTTTGGTGTTTTGGCTGTGCTGGGTCTTCGGTGCTGTGCATGGACTTTCTCTAGTTGCGGCAAGCAGGGTCTCCTTGCCAGATGTGGTGTGCGGGCTTCTCATTGTGGTGTTTGTTGTAGACTGTGGGCTCTAGGCACACGGCTTCAGCAGTCGCCGTGCGAGGGCTCTACAGCTCGGGCTCTGTAGTTGTGGTACCCCAGGCTTAGTTGCCTCATGTGGGATCTTGATTGAACCTGTGCCCCTTGCACTGGCAGGGAGATTCCTATCCTTGGCACTGGACCACCAGGGAAGTCCCTCCCAGGGGTCTTTCTGGGTGCCAGGTGCACCAGAGGTGGAGCAGGTGTGGGCAGTTCTGATTGATTTGCCAAACTGGGAGGAACTGCGTTTCTCTCTGTTTCTGTCGATCTGTCTCTCTCTGGCAAAGCTCTGGCTTAGAACCCCCACTGCTTCTTGGCCCCCATGAGCACCCCAGAGCCCTTCCTCTTTCCCACCCCATTCCGTGGGGAGAGGACCTGAGTTGCGGGGAGAAGGGGGTGGATTTTGTTCTGTTTATCTGATCTTTATGGCATCCCGGCATCATGGCATTCTTCAATTCCTTTCTGGAAAATATCTCAGGTTCCACTTGGGTGGAACTCTCGGCCCTGACCTCCCCAACCCCCATCCCCCAATCCAGGCTCCTCCTCCCTGCCAAGGGCCTCAGTGCCTCCTAGGAGGAGCTGCTATAAACCCAGGACAAAAACTATATTCATTTTAAGTGCATTTCCACACACTAACCTTCTGTGCGTGGCCCCAAACCCCAGCTGCACAAAGTAAGTTGTGGTCAGAGTTCAGCCTCCTGAAACCTCCTCAAAGGTTTTGTCTTTTGGGTC